>NC_132947.1:1919423-2559230 GCF_034638445.1 Ciconia boyciana | reverse complement strand
ATAGATATCTCTTTTTCATGGAGCCCAAGAAGCAGTAGCACCACCATGCCAGCGTAAATGAACTGCTGGGGAATTCTTTAATATCAAGTCTCGTGTAGCATAGGTGTCAGCTTTTTTCTTTTTTAAGAGCACGACCATTTAAGTCTTTACCCAGAATACACACACATTCTTCCACCAAAAAATACTGACTTCTCCTTAAAAAGCACAGGAAAAAATGCTGGTATACCTATAGGGAGAAGGATGTGGTGAGGCCAATGAAAATGCAAATACTCAAGTGGGAACCAGATGAAGAAGCACTGTGAAGTTCAGTGAAGGCAGGATTTCTAAACACTTAAGGTAGCTACAATCGCAAGAGTTAGGATGCTTTCATCAAAAGGTGCTGGAATGTTTCTAGAAGGAAAATATGCTTTAAATACCTTCCCTCCCCATTTTCCTTCCGATGAAGGGACTTCTATAAACAGAACATACAGAAGACTTTGGTCATGTCTAGAAGTTTTAATGAGGATTAAATACTACAGCAAAAGAAGTCAGAAAGAGATCACACCTGGCACGTTCAGAATGCGTGGGTGTGCGTTTAATGGCTGCATATAAGACTATCACACGCAGAGGAAATGAGTAATCCATTCTTTAACCCAAAGCGCACGACAGAGACCACAAAGGGAGCAGCATTTCCAAGAACTCATTTGCTCAGTAAACCTTTCCCCAACAAATGTATAAAGTTTCTTCTCAAAACTATGCTCCTTAAGATAGACTAAGAGAGCTACACCCTGTCCCTTCCCTACTGCAGTGCAACGACCTGTGGGAGGAAGAAAGGAACCGAGTGGCCACCAAACAAGCAGCAAAACGACGAAGGGAAACAAAACTTGTCAAGCTGGCCGTGCTTACACTGCCCAATTAGCAACCAGGTCTGTGAACAACTGGGTCACCTTCAGTTCATGCCAGCGATGCGTTCAGATCCCAGATACTGCGCCTTTGCTTGTGCCCTCAGCTATGTTTCTCTAGAAGTACTCATTCATTATGTGCTATGCATAATGCAGAAAGGAGAATAACCCATGGATAATTGGATTGCAATCCCATTAGCTGCCAGCCAGAGGGGAACTTCTTTCCATGGATTCCTTCTACTCGTGCCCACACGTTTCAAAGTTTATTGTTTTAAATGTCACACTGTAGAACAAATGACTTAGAAGGTTAAAGACCTATTGAAATTTTCTGAGTGTATGTTTCACAGCTGTTCCCTTCTTTGGGCTGCTGGTGAAAAGAACTGCTTGAATCCCAGCGGTAACCAGCAGATCACATCTGGATAATCATGTTCCAGTTGAACAGACAGCAGCCAAAATACGTTTGCAGTTATACACCATGAATTTTTACAGCTTACTTATCTGTACACGTGTAGCCATTCCTGCCATCCTTTTCTCTGCTCAGGATAAAACGAACAGACTTCATTACCAAAGATAAAGAGCCTATTGCTAAAACCAGACATTGGGCCAGATCCTCAGCTGCACCCAGCTGGGATTGGGAAGGGAGGAGGGAAATGGCGACCAAAGAGGAGCCAGTAACAGCTCATCAATCCTGGAACTGGTTCCATGCCAATCCCAGCATCGCTCAGAGAAGGCTATGGGCTGCTCTAAGTTACGCCAGCTGGCTACAGCCCCGAGGGGGCCATCTGCCAACAAGGCTTGTTGAAGCACAGCGTGTGCCGGCTAGAAGACTTCCCCACTCTTCAAGGATTGTTAGAGAGAGGGTGGCACGGAGTCACGGGGGTCAGAAAGTCCCAAACTCCCAACTTCAAAGCAAACGCCATCTGGAAACTGCAGCTGTTCTGCAAGGGAACCGAGCTGGAGCCTGGGATCAGTGTTTGTATCTGCAGTCACAGACTTGGTCCTATTCATACCAAAGGGCAAATGTGGAAAATATCACAATCCCACATTTTCTACTCAGAATACCTCCACAATCAAGACTATTCTTGCCATAATTCTAAATGTTCACTCTGACACAACGGTCCTCCCAGGAGAAAGATTAACATACCAAAAAGCTGGAGCAGTCAGGGGCTTGGTTAAGAAGCATTCTTTGATCTTTCACAATTAAAAAAAGTTCAATTATTCAAATGCTATTTATAACAGATACGATGGGATGCTGGCTGGCAAATGCATTTACATACATTAGATCTTCAAGATAGCCAGAAAGTCAGGATTTTTACTTGCCACAAACCATACAAAGGCACACGATCTGCCAACAGAGAACACTTACCAGGCTCATGTGTCTTTATATCTACGGGGATCTCTGCTCATCACTATGGGTTTTGCTTATGATAATACAGACAGAATTAAAAGAGAATGAACCAGATAAATCTCCTTAAAAACTACTGGTCTATAAAGACCATCATCTCATTTTGGACTATTACTACTTTTATATCTCACACCTATACCATTCAGTGAATGTTTAAAAACCCAGTTTCCCATTCAAGGCTGTGGCTATTATGTTAAACTAAATAAACCAGCTTTCCAAATGGTTAAGCAGGCAAAACACGGGCCATTTACAAGCAGCGTACATGCAAACTAGTTAGAGCAGAGGAAAGGCAATTAGGGTGACTGCATACACTGCACCGCAAAATCTGGTCACCTTTCTAGATTCAGTTTTACAGACAACTCAATGCCACCTACATTACAGCAGGATACCACCTGGAATTTTACTAAAGCTGCAAGGACAAGCCATGGACCAGAGTTATGTTTTGCCCCATGCAGCAAAGTGAAGTGTGCTATTGCCAGACAGCATTTAGAAATCCACCATTCCAGTACTGAAAAAAAGTTGGTGACCACAGTAAATTTCCCTCCCTCTGCACTCAAAGAATCTCTACAGGAAACACACTCAGGCTATCCAGTGTGACAGTAAATGCTGCCTCATTTTGGAAAGAGAACAGAAATTAAGCTTTACTGAGCTCAGAAATACGTCAGTTTAGCCAACAAAACAAACTTTTCCCCCAATAAAATCTATGTTTAAATAAAGAGAGACAAACTATTTTGCTAAAATCAAATAGCATAAGGGTATTTAAAATATTTTAAAATTTCAAGATGCAGACAAATCTATAAGGGGGGAAAAAAAAAAAGTTTTGTGACGATTTAGAGAGTCAGACTCTGCAAGCTGCTGTAGAGCAGATAACCACTACCCAGACAGTTTGCAACAAGCCATACATTACTGACCAGTTCCACACTGTAGAATAACCACTCCATCTCTAGCCTAGAGAGAGAGCAAGTCCTGATTCTGACCTGCCCCATGTCAGGGTGACTCCCAAGTAGCCCAGCTGCAATCAGTTTTCCCAACAACATCGCTTTGGCAGCTGTAGCAAGTGTAGACATTTTCCTGTGTGCCACTAATGCTAGAACCTCTGGGGTTTCCATCCACCAAAGCAGATCTGGATGGCAGCAACTAAAATGCCAGCATCCTGCCCACATCATGTTCCTTAGGCTGCCAGCAGAGAAAATGCCTTAGCGGTATTAGTGAGACGTTTACAGGAGAAATGCTAGTATAGATGTTCTGGCTGAGATCAAATTTGGTTTGTTACAGGCACAGGGAAAGGCTTCTCAAACTAGTCTTGAAGAAGTTTTACAATTGGCAGCAGTTTATGGAGGATAAGCAGAAAGATAAATTTTTGACAAATCTTTCCTACTATTTACAAAAAAAGTCTTCCAAACCAAGAGATCAGCTAAGAATAGCACAAAGGGAAGTATTTTGTCACTGCATCTTAAAGCCACCTTTAAGTTTAGGATTAACTACTTCAGAACCACAGGGAAGTGCTCTTCTGGCTCTATCAGAAAGAGCTGTCTAGAAGTCTCCAAGCGTTACATGTCCTTTTTCTCCACCTCTTCTGTTCGAATGGACTCAGCCAGCAGCTCCCTCCCCAACAGGTACTTTATTTCTCAAGGATCCGTGAATTGCCACAATTTTTGCTTTCCAAATAAGCCTTAAGTTTGGTTTGTATAGTTCAGATAGAAACTGGAAAACCAGTACTTAAAGTTTAGGAAAGGAATAGGGTTGTATTTATTAGAAAAGTGTCTTTTTCCAGTAGAGACAAAAGCCTGAACTGATGTATTTCCTCTGCCTCCCCTACACCCATATACAAAGCCTTCTCAAAGGTAAACTGTGTACTTTTCTATAAGCTCAGTTTAACATTTGTGACCTTTGATTCTCCAAAACTGTCTTCTAGTGATGGCCCTGACATTATTCTTATTAAACTTTTCAGTTCTCTCGATTATCCTGTTCACAATTAACTGATGCTAAAAGAAGCAGTTTCTGTTTCATGCTTTAAAAGCATGAAACAGTTTGTGATGCAGACAATTCTGCAGAAAAAAAAGGAGGATAAAAAGCATGCCTTTGGCCTTGGCTTTTTCTTTCTTCTTTCTAAAGACCAAGCAGGTAAGAAGGCAGTAAAATGAAATGGTTACTCACAGTACGTTTGTCTGGGGTGGGATATCGGGGATGGTTTCCAACATCAGATGCATGCATCTTACTGTAGTCCTGAAGCACAGGCAGCGACTAGGACAGGAGCAGGAGAAACTAGGCAAGAGGAGAAAACACAAAAAGCCTCGAAGAGCTGAAGATTTGATCAGCATGGTGTTTGCTGGAGTGTATTTGCCTCAATTCTGAACTGCAGGGAGCTGACAAAAAAAAAAGTTTCCCAGCCCTGAGGTCCAGGAGGAGGGGACTCATCAGCATGTGTTTGCAATTAAATTAAGGCAGTTTGACAGTCCAACCGCCCATCCTCTCTGCCATTATGTACATCGTTGAAGATCAGACTGTTCCCACCCCTCTTTAATTGTGGTGCTGAAATAGAAACTCTTAATTTTGATTTATTTTTGCCTTGTTTCTTATTTTGAACAGCCAGTTAACTCCTCACCTTCTCCTCAGGCATTTATCTGAAAGCATGCAGAATGCACCTCTGTGGACAATGACCAAAAAATGACCCTGTGCCTCAGGGCTGAGCTAGGACCCAGATGGCCCAGGGTCAAGTTTTTTATATCAAAATTTTTGCCTTGGCACACTCTGCAAACTAAGGATAGCATCTTATCTAACAGCCTGTCAAATGTTTCAGGCAGTAAGACTTTTAGGATAGAGGCTGTCTCTTATTACATGTAGTTATAACATCCAGCAAAAAATTTGTCTCCAGCTATTGATGGGAGCATGGAATGCTACAGATAAGCAATTTTAAAGGGGAGATCACTAACAGAGATAAGTAACTTGCAAATAGAGACCAAAAAACCCTGATTGTATGCATTCAGTAAAGTTTCTTATGCAGACTAAAAGCTGATTCATTTCAAAGACCTTTTAGCTAGTATAATTTCTTTCTACAAGGATGTCATTTGGAAAAATGTCAGGATTCTGGAGAAATTAAAGGCAATTGAGGGGTGAAGAGGGAAAGAAACAATGAAATCAACTGAGTTTGAACTAGAGGAAATGCAGACCTCAGTTTGTTTCTCCCATTGAATGATAAAATTAAGATGCAAAAGGGAGGACTTGTTTCCAGTCAAATTAATCACCTTTTACTGTTACAAAGAAGCTTGGAGTGAAAACAGCTTGTCTTTAGGTTTTAAGTTATTACTACACAAGATCCTAAATGTGTGGGTTTAGCATGAGTGTGAGGCATTAACACTCATTAGGATATAGAGGTACGTGAGGAATTCCAAACATGGCACCATTCCACATTACCTGGAAGATCAAACAAAAGCTTCCCATCAACCTGCGAGTCCGCTTTATACTGTAAACTACAATATAATTAACGTGACAAAACAGTACTTAACAAGAGTGACATTTAAACCTCCCTGGTTCTCTTCTCTTCTCCCTTCAGATTCTTTGTCACTTGAGTATTTGGGGAGAGAGTGTTGGATTTTGGGGGTTTCACTTAAAAATTTCACGTCATAGATGGTAAGAGCTGTATTTTTTTTTCCAGCTATAAAAAGGCATTACAATGCAGGTTTTCTGCATCTAGTCCTCAGGCAATCTGCTGTTTGTTTGCCCTGACATCACTTTGAAACCTAAGCAAGTTCTTCGAACTCCTCCCCGCTCCCCCCGCGGACCCGACTCATGGTTTTGAGCAGGGTGTCCTCTAGTGGCCACCCAACCCTGTCTTACAAAAACAGGTTGTAAAAGGCTAAATTATCTGCTCCAGCCTTTATATAACAATTGGCAGCTGAGAGTAGATTGTTCCAGGTGAATGACAGCTTTTAATTCCAATTTGAGAAGGTAAGTGCATTAGAAGTCCATCCTTCATGTGCATCAGAAGAGACAATGCAGGTTATGTCAAAGTCTTCAAGACTTAAGTCATATGTTCTTCCAGCCTGATCACTCGCCGTATCATCTCTTTCCAAAACACACTGAACTCTGTTAGGACAGAGTAACACAGCTACTTAGGAGCTGCTCTGTAAAGAAGCATTTCTAGGAAAACAAACAAAAATGCTCTCTTCAAACCATGCTTCAGTATTTAGGAAAGTCATCAACATCTTCCCTGGTACATCTGGCCACTTCACAAATACAAGGCTTTTGCCTTCTGCCTCTGATTACATCTTGGTGCATAAACTCTGAGCTCTAAACCAACCATCTGCAAAAAAAATCCCTTCCAGGTTTATTTATCTTGCTAACAGGAGACCTAGGTTAGGCATCAGTCGTGTTTCTGTCCATCCTGTCTTTGGAATCTTATTTCAGCGCCTGGCTGTGCAGTGGGTGGCAGCTTCTGGAAGGATCAATGGGTATTTGCTTACCACTTTGTAGGAATGGGGTCTTTAGCCCAGTCAGCAGATTTAACAGTGGCCATACCACAAGCAATAATTTGAGTGCAAAAAGGCAAGTTCTGCAAGCTATACATTTACTTAGAAGTAGATCTTCACTTGAACTTGAAACATACCTCTTCTACCTTGTTATCTCCCCTTCATGACAAATGGGATGCGAGATGTTATGAAACGCTAGCAATCACAGTTCCCTTGTTCTTGCATTAATTTATCTTATTTTCCATCAACATGACAAATTGTTTTAAAAGGAGTGTGCAGCTCTGAACAAGAACCAAAAGTTAACTCCTAAGCAACAGGAATGAAAGTTAACGCTTGTGTCCCATGCTTAAGCATTTCCAGCCTCTGCTAGACAGACTTTTTTTTACACCAGTAGAATGCAAGGAAGTTTGGTTTTGTTTTTCCAGGTGTGTGGGCATCATCCCCTCCCCTTTTTTGTTTTATTTTTAACTATCACTTCTGCCCCAGTTTAAAGATTTCATTGGAGTAGGTCCCCTGAAGAGCTCATCACTACTTCCCAGGGAACTGTGATGTTGTACATTTTACTATGAAGTGAACATAAACATTATCTGACAGATTTAATTTACTTGATACCATTTGTATGACACATCCATAGCTTTCCAAAGCAGAAAAGGATTTTTTTTCAGCAAGCATCACGTGAAGGAAAACATTAACACTGAACTAGTCTCATGTTATAGTTGGTAAAAAGACATCTATCATACACACAGATGACAGGAAGAAACACAGACTGCAGGTAATTATCCTGTGGAATAAAAGGTTAACACACACATTTAATTAGCAACAGCTGTATTTGCTATTATGATCAGTTTCCTATTACAGCTGAAGCCAAAATATTATTCTCAATACTAGTGAAATGGAAGCCTTGAACACCAGCTCTTACAAATCTGCATTAATTAAGCACTGAAACAGACCACAGGAGACAAGAGGGGAGCTGCAGTTCCGAATGCATTAAACAAGCTCCTGACATGTTTGGTTTAGGCAATTCCTTGAAGTACAAAAATGGACTAAATAACCTTTTGATATCTGTTGTCTACAGGTCTAACAGCCAAGGAAGTGAACTCACTCTAACCGTTCTGAGATATTAAATCTAGATCAGTGCCGTGTGTGCTAATTCCAAAATAGATCTTGCACAACTCCATTACATAAAGGTTTAGAAATCATCAGCTGGGCAGGTTGCTTTTGAGAGATTATATTCTGAGGAGTTAATCTAAAACTATGCACCTGCGCCATATTATTAAGTGCTTTTTCTAGTGTTCTAGTGTCTTAACCTTCAATTATGGAAATAAGTACTTATCTACAAAGTATTCTAATCACAACATGATACAAAGCCATGTTAAGAAGGCTAAAAAGTCTTTACTGAATTTATTGATACAGAAACACTTATTAATAAAGTTTAAATTGCGTAACACTTTTGCATGCCTCAGGCCAATTTGACTCTAGTTTCTACACAGATTTTTTCAACTTACACACTAACAATTAAAGCAGCTTGAAGTTCATTTCTTTTTGCAAATTTACTGCAGTATCGAAACCTAAAAGGAGTCACATACAATTAAAGACTACTTAGAACACAAAAGGAAACAGTCAAAGCAGGCAAAATCCTTAGACAGCTTACAGAGTATACAAAAACAGTTATGCTACAATTACTCTATTAGAAATGCATACAAAACTACAGTGCAAGTGCTTGTGCACAGGGAAAACGTATTTACAGTCCCCCTTCATTTACAGGCTATAAGCAATACTATTTCACAATTATATTACACATAAAATTTCTACTATGCGTTTGTTTGGATCTGTGGTTTTTTGGACAAGGGAACAATTTGACAACCTAGAACATAAATTTCCTGTATATATCTTTATTTATTCAACCTTATCCAGGAAAAATAGCAGTATTTTATGCATCTTATAGAAAGCTACAAAAATCTAGCAAATGTAATAAAAAAGGCAAATCTGGTGAAAAATCTGACAAAAATATCTTTTACAGCTGGGGGTGGGATGAGGGCAAAATCAAACAGGGATAAATGAAAGATAATTCTCCCTCAACTGGTCAGCTTTAACAGAATCTCAGCAAAGTTTACTAATACTAACCTGAAGTTTAATCTCATTTTTAAAGCAACTTCTTTTAAAGAAGTTTTATAATTAACAAACCGAAGGATGACCTAGTAGCCAAAGTAAGAGGCACCCTGTACTATGTAGGGGTATGGAAATTGTGCCACAATACAGAAAGGCACATATCTGCTATGACAGCTATTAAGCAGAAATGCCTAAAAAAATACAGAGGTGATAGCCTTTAGGGAAGCACAGAGAAATATTACACGAAGATTCTATTAAGCCTCCATTTACCGCAACATTCAGGATTTTCATTTGTAGAAAGAAATTCATTGTAGTTGCCAGAATTACAAGATGGGCACGTGTATGTTTACAGGAAACCATCAGCTCAGTGGCCACAGAACTGCCCCATTTAAAATAAAGAAATAAAAATCTGAGGGAGCAAGATAGCTTGGGGTACTATTTAGACCAGAAGTGGAGACTTAGGAAACCAGAGGCAAAACACAGCCTATGACTGTGTTATGTGCCAGCAGCCACATGACACCGTATTACCAGATAATATTCTCAAAGATATACAAAAAGCCTATTAAGCAAGGAAGAATTCTCCACCTCGGGCTTAGACGTACAAGAGTTATCCGTTTATTTCCAAAGCCGCACAGAACTTTGAAACACTACTTATCATTAAGAAAGTTGTGCAACTCAGTACCATTAATCATAGAATGGTTTGGGTTGGAAGGGACCTTAAAGCTCATCTAGTCCAACCTCCTCCCACGGGCAGGGACACCTTCCACTCGACCAGGCTGCTCAAAGCCCCATCCAACCTGGCCTTGAACACTACCAGGGATGGGGCATCCACAAATTCACCGGGCAACTTGTTCCAGTGCCTCACCACCCTCACAGTGAAGAATTTCTTCCTTGTATCTAATTGAGATCTACCCTCTTTCAGTTTAAAGCCATTACCCCTATCACTACATGCCCTTGTAAAAAGTCACTCTCCAGCTTTCTTGAAGGCCCCTTCAGGTACTGGAAGGCTGCTATAAGGTCTCCCCAGAGCCTTCTCTTCTCTGAAAACCCAGCGTATTTTTGGCAAGACAGTCTTAATCCATTCCTCCTCAGAAAATGAGGAGAAAGTGTAAAAAAAAAAAAAGATATCGAAGTGATACCAACTTAAGTGCTTCTGATGGGGCAATGCCTTAACATAGCTTCATTACCTACTAGGAGAGGATTTTTCACTCCCCCCAGCTTTAGGAGTATTCCACATGAATACAAGCTCAAGGGTTTCTTTCCAGCCTTTACCAGTCTGGGTCGATTTTTCAAACAGGCTGAACCAAGTAAACTTCCCCTTCTAAACAATGATATCTCCTTCCATCACCATTACAGGAAGACTTGGGAATAAAAATTAGAGTTCACATCCACAGAACTGCAGAGTGTAAAGACCTTCTATACGAGCCTGTTAAAACATCTACTTAATTGTTGCACGAATAAAATAACCTACCAAGTTGATCAACTTCATTCCACCTACCGTACGTGGACCGTGCGTACACAAGTTGTATTCTAGCCACCTTGCTACAGCAGGGGCACACACACACGAATACCTAAGAACTGCATCAATTTGGCTTTCTAGGCTGTTTTCAGGTTCTACATACCCTCCACAAAACTACATTTGGCTGAATTACCGGGACACAAGCCACTCCGCTCAGGCTCGTGCTCTCCACTTCACTCTGTTCAGCCCAGCAGACGTAAGTTCTCACACAACAGCAAAATCTGCAGATTCTGCTTTCACAGTCAGTTTTCACAAACTCACCGCTGCGCATCTCCTCTCTACCCTCTTCCCCATTCAGAATTACTCTGTAAACATTTCCAGAGATGACAGTCACAACCCTGACTACCCTAGCATCCTGTCAAAGCTAATCAGCTTTGCAACTCTTCACTTGCCTCCATTGCTTAAAAAAAAAAACAACAAAAACCACAAAAAACCCCAACTTTGCATCTCTATTAGACTAATTCACTAGAACAGGTGTTTCCCATTAAGAAAACCAATATTCTGTAAAACATATTTACCTTTTACTGAAAAATTATGTATCGTTTATAAGCAAAACTGAGACCAACCAAAGGGGAGCTGATGCTTTCCTTCTCATTCAAAACTTGGATGCCACAAGGCCAGATGCCAAAAATTCTTTCCTTTCATGTCTGTAGAAGTTGTGCTTTTTCAGATTACTGGAAGAAACAAGATTTGCCAGGTCAGTTTTTACTAATAATCTCCATCCTCCATTAAACACACACCACAGTGAACACATGGCAGGTTTAGTGGGAGAGAGCACAGACAGCAAAGGTCTTTGGGGAACTGCTTAAGAATATTTAAAAACTGCAATTCGGTAGAGCAGCCATGAGATTTTTAGAATATCTCTGTGCAGTTAGTTTCAGGGAATTAAATCCTCCTTTCCATAAGCAGCTGAGCATTTCACCAACTTGCTTCCTAAGGAATCCCTGCTGTAGGATAAATCTATAGCACACAACTGAGAAGAAAAAACTTAAAAAAGCTATAATGTTTAAGTATACAGCAGCCACATTCCCCAGCTAGCCTACTGCCTTGGGTGGTCATACTAGCAGGCAAGCAAGTGGTATACATTTGTCAAGCCCTAAGTAGTACTTTATTTTCTGCCTACTTCCCACTTTCTAGAAGAAGGAAATTACTTTTCCCTGTAATAAAGCAGGTAATACTTCAAGGGATCAGGCAAAGGCAGACTCAAGACCTTTTCTCTCAAAAAGTTTACAGGGGGATCTGGCTTTAGTTCAGAGGGTTTAGTTTCTTCCTCTTCTCGTCTCTCATCCTCGATATCCTCACTGTTGTTGTTATCATCTGATGGGTTGGAGATACGACTAGCGAAGACCTCTTTGTCCAAGAAAACAATAGTTTCCATGCGACGGCGACGCACACGTCTTCGCTTAAATCTTGGGGGGTTCTTCAGCCCATTTCCATTTTTGCTCATTGTTTCTTGATGTATAATTTTTTTAATGGTTCCTCGAATGGCTATGCGAGCCAGATCCTGGAGGCTGCGAACAGCCACTGGGGCTAAAACAAAATGAAAACCATGAACAGATATGGAGAAACTTCCCTCAAGAGTATTCATAGGAAAAGTTGTATTTGCTCAAATTAAATCAGGCCACTTGAATTCCCTGCTGTGATTACAAAAACAGCTCTATTCAACTCCTGTCAACTCGGATAAACTGTATTGTAACTTTCCAAACAAAATTTAATTATGCATTTCTCTCATTAACTGAGGAAAAAGAATGGGATGAAAGAAGAGTTTCATATTTTGATGTCAAGTCCTCACGATTATTTTAAGACACACACGTCTTAAAGATTATAAGAATGCAGACTTAGTGACTGAAACTGTGACTGTTTAATAACTTAGAAAAAGATATTTTCCTACCGTAGATAACTAGACCTGAAGTCTACTTAACTATTCCATAAAATGATTTTTCTATTGTGAAGTTACTTCAGCTTTGCCAAGTTCTTCACTTATAAAACATGAGTACTATTTATGCTCTTCAAAAACTGCTTCAGACTTAGTGGGTGAAGACTGGCTGGAAACCATTTGGTAAAAGTAATTACAGAAGCATACAATAAGTTATTGTATTAAAATACCTCCCACATTAATGGTTTGGAAGACCGTTCTGTCTTCTGCACTTATTTGCTGCCAGCCCGTAAGTGCACAACTTAACTCATGCAGCATAAAGAAAAAAAAAGTATTTATGCACACACATCCATGTGCTAAAACAAATTAAAACTGAAACAAACAAAAAACCCTGTCTTCTGCTGACAAGTAAGCATTCCTGTGACCTGAATGAAGGAACTGGGGGGGGGGACGGGGACACACACACATGTAATATATATGCAGGTCTCACTACAAAGCCACCATACAAAGTATGCTGAAATATGCATTTAGTGGACTTTATAGCACTGTATGGACTGCTTACTGAGCTGCTTTTTGTCATGCAAAGACACCTTTCCAGAATAAGAACAAAGCCTGACTAATCTCTTTATGGAAGTATCTCTGTCTTCATGTGTTCTTAAGAGGCCTCTCTACACTGAAGTCTTAATCTAAAGATTGAGGCCACTGCGTACGACCTGCATTTCAAACAGCTAACCAAAAGTTGCACAACTTCTATCCCTCAAGCGTTCCAGGTTCAGGATAATTCTGAATTGCTGGGCGGTGAAAGCCTTTGAGTAAATACAAGGTTTGTTCACAGGTACTGCTTGTGTATTTTCCATCACCATGGCACAGTGCCTGAGAACCATGATAGTATGCAATTCAGGATTGAAACAGATGTCTGCATATGCAAAAACAACGACCAAACATTCCACAAAGATTAGGTAGAATTTCACAAGAAATCATTTGTATTTAGAATCTATTTTATGCAATTCTGATTCTTGCACCAGGCCTCCACAGATATCCTCAAAGATAGACTGGGATCCAACACAAGACTTAGACAACTGTTCCAAGGAGGCAGCAGTTGGAGTAATTTTCCTTGAAAGGATTCATAGGGACATTACGTCTAAGGAAGCAAGGTACAGCTTATAGCCAAATAGCAGAAGAAACCTCCCCCATACTCAAGAATGTCTGTACTCACGCAAGTGAACAAGCCTTGATTTTCCTGAATCTGCGTGGTTAGGCTGAATCAAAGGAGCAAAAGAAACAGCAAGAATCTTCTTGGTCTCCCAGGCAGAAGGACCAGTACGAGTTATCTTAGTCAACTAAACCAAAACAAGGAGATTATTGTCCATTGTGTGAACTACAGTAAGATTTTTGGACAAAAACCAAAAACTTTTCTGCCTGGACAAGTGATTTAAGTACTAGAAGCTACAACAGTAAAAGTTAGGTAACAAGGAGAAACACTGGGGTTTTTCTGAGAAAATTCAGAACTCCTTACAGGATTAGCCCCAAGTAACTTCATCTGTTGCAACACAGTATGGGCACTGGCAGTTTGGGTCACCTTGCTTTCCCAGTTCTTCCTCAATTCTGAACCAGGGTAGCTATGTCTGACCACTGAGAAAACACGTCAGTCACCCATGAACATTCACTCTTGAAGGAAGTCTGCAGATCACTGGATTTCTGTTACAGCTCAAATCTCTTGCACTAACTCATTGCATAGCATCTCGCTGGGAAGAAACTCTGCACTCTGCTCATCTCAACCGCCCTGAGGTAAAAGGTCAGATACCTGCACCTCAGCCATACAAGTCCATTAAAACAACACACCTTTACACCAAAAAGATAATCTGAATTACAATCTTGAGTTCACACACAGGGCAGTTACCCACTTTTTACTAAAAAGAATCCATTAACACTTGTAAATAGGGACAACTTGCACGCTCTTTCATAAGCCAGTTAGGGTGTAAAATTTTGTATTTTACCACAAGTACAACACTAGATTATACAACTGCAACAAAGCCTTGCTGACATTTTTCTGCAGCATGAAGGTAAATTTGCAATTAACAACAAAAGATCAAATATGTGAAAGACTGGTAGAACTATGAATTTTATAAATATTATGAAGAGTGCAGAGTTCTGTTTCCCCTCATAGTAAACACTGGTGCACTTAATGCTTTCTCCAATCTACTGCAAGAAGGGCAAACTACAGGAAGAGCTATTGACTAAACTGAGATCAGAATTAAGAATAACTGAAAGAGAAACGTGAGTAGAAAGGCACTCAACCTTCTCTTCTAGAGGCATGACAAGAATTCCCCCAACTTTCAACAGGTTCTTCATGTAGTCTTCATGTTCCTTCTGTACTCCAGCACCACAGTAAACACGGTCATACTGAGTACAGTCCGGAGAAATCTCTAAACAATTGCCGGTAACAAAAGATGGCTCACAAAATTCAAATCTGAAAATGAAGAAGATGTGTATCATACAAGAATATTAGAATTTATGAAATGAATGATTTTCATGATTCTGAAAAAATGAAACAATGAAAAATACTTGGGGAAAAAAAAAAAACCAAACCAGTTTCACAGGATCTCTGCTCTGAAGCCTGTATATTCTAGACATTATCGGAACAGACCACAGCTAGAAGTCTCAAAACCACAGAACAATGAGGTGAGAATTCATATATGAAAATCTCCAAAGGATAAGGATGCATAGTTTCATACCCGAGTTGCATATAACTCTTCAGAACGAGCTATTTTTAGTCACCTGATGCTGACTCAGTTATAATACACAAATATAAATATTAGACCTGCAATTCCAAATGTTAAAGTCTTTTAAAGGACTGCACCAGGGTTTTTTTGGCATTTTCAAAAGTTTTTAAATGGTTTTCAGATGTTGTGGGGAACTATATCCTGATGCTTCAGAAATATGCTTTGCTGATGCCAATGGTAGTTTTGCCATTAGCTTCAAAAGAACTGTGATTTCATCCTTCATAAAAAGAATTTTTGCCTTTAGCATTTCTGATTCAGTTTAGAAGAAAAATGATTCTGTGATGCTTCTGGTTTTCTTACATGCTCCAAATCTACATAAGCTTTAAGGCCCACATTTAAGGGCTGATTTTGATCGAAGTTGTATAACATATCCATTCTTCTACTGGTATCTTGAGAGGCAGCTCAATATAGCACCTATTTATTCCTAAACACTTCCTGAGGCTTTCTGCTTTTGCAAAGAGAGCTAGACATTCAGAGCAGCCAGCTAACAGTTCCTGCACACGGTGTTCTAACAGCATAACCCAGCAGCCATGTCTCTCAGCAATGCCAATTTTCCAGTCATGTTGATTTCTGAATTCAGCTCACTTTTGCTCTATAGCTATGTTTGTCTGGAGAGAGGAAAAAAAAAAGTCTTCCTTAAAACACCTATTCAAACAATAGCAATGTGACTCTGAAAAAAAACCCAGTTATCTATGTGCAAGTACCTTTCACGCTGAAAACTTTTGGTCTGCTGCCAATATCAAGAAAATACAGCCCTCTCATCAGCAGCTTTCTAGTACAGCACCAACAGCACAAGGCTGAGTAGTTTAAATTCTAGCATGTAATGGCTTTAATTTTCTTCCTCCCACGAGAGGAGAACTATCAAGCATCCAGAGATGCTTTACTTCCGTGTTTGAACAAACTGTGAGACAGATCCAAAAATATGACAGCTCCAACTTTTATTGCTGAGGTTACTATTGGCAATGGTTATCTTGCTGGAAAGTTGTTACTTGTGACAGCAGCAGAATGGAGGTTCTAAAGAAGAACATAAATCAAATCCCAAGCAGTTTTAGTACCAACTTAATCATCGTAAAACTACCTTCATATTTTAAAACACCATTTTTCTTCTTCTTGGATAAAACATACTAGGCCGCCACAGAAATCAGTTCTTATTCTTCTGATAACCATGCATGCTCTCAGATTACAAGCATAACTATTACTGTTATTTGCAAGTTTCAAGTTGTTACCTGCAAGCACATTTTAAAATAAGTAACCTTTGTCAACTTCCCCTAAGCTCTGCAACAGCAGCACTGCTATTAAAAACACTGCAAAAATTTCTGAAACTCCCCCACGATACACATCAGCTTAGAAGGTCACACACTGCAGCTCAGCAAGCCTAAGGAGCCAGAATCCTCAGATTACCCTGAATCCAGAGCTGCCATGACTAAAGCCAAATGCACAAAATGAATCCAAACGGGCATTCCGCATTCTTACTTGTCAAAGCTGTCACTTGTTTTAATGAAGAAGTCCAATTTCTGCTTCGCATATTCGATCACATCGGAATGAAGCTCCACACCGTGGTTAACACCAAAAGGACCTGCAAATTTAGAACACTAGGATAATGGTAACAGGCAACAACACAAAATCCAGCAGGATTGAATACTGTTGTGGTTACTTCCTGTAACAGATTGCTCCTTGAGCGTCAGACAGTCAGTGCTTGTGTAGGGTCAGCTATCTTAGTACTACAATGGGAATTGCAACCCTATACCTGCCATTTCTGGCAGCAAATGAGGATGTTTTGCACAATTGATTTTGAATCATTTGCTCTTAACTATGCAGGAAATTCCTCTGTAGGAGGGAAACACTGATACTCAAGAAATACTATTGCTGTAAAACTGACCAGCTCGAAAAAATTCCAAAGCAGAACAATAGCCTGCATGTTTTAATAAATCCCTCAGAAAAATCTTTATGTTATTTTTACAACCCCTTGCTGACATGCTAAAAATCTCCTCAAAAGAATCAGGAACAGTCATCACACATTGTACCTCCATTAACAGCAACAATAAATTGGAAAAGAAAGAAGCTGTTCAGCACTCACACTTTTTATTCAGAACTGACTTGGTAACTTTTCCAAAAATTCAAAAGCATTCAAAAGCCCTGGAGTTACACGTTGGCATCCCAGGTAATCTCGACAAACCTAGCAGAAAACCGCAAATGTGATTCCATGAAAAGCCACGGGAGATGGGAGTGAGGCTCTATCCTGACAACAAACACTTCAGCAGTTAAAATTATTGACACGCCCACAAAAGGAAAATACATACCCTATAGTCATTTGCTATCTATCCTGGCAGCTGGAAGAAGCACAATTGTCAACTGAAATACTTTAGGGCAAATTGCAATTGTATAACTGCACTTTGATGCTTTGATTTGTGCCTATCGTAGATGTGGTCACAAAGTCAGTTCTGATGCACTAACTGCTTTGCAGAGACTGTTCCCACCTGTATGTTAGTAAGAGTCAAAATTGGATCTCAAACACGTTTCAGTCTAGACAGGACAGTGTAAAAACAAACAAGGCACAGAGCAGATACGGTCACAGGTTTCTGCAGACATGCTCAATCCTAGTTTAAACATGGCACTCCTGTTCCCGAGCTGGGTTCTTGCTTAAGGGGCAACAAACCCAGGCCTGCAGGAATCTGCTACAGCCACCTGTGGAATTACATCGTTGCCTGTTCTGAACTGCCACAGAAATCTGGACCCCATCCAGTTCTAGAGAGAAGGCTGCAAGAATCCTGATAAATTAGCCAGTTGGATTAATGCATTCTTTATTTTCCTAGCTATTTTTTAGTTTCATTACTTGAGGAATGCTTCATTCCCAATTTCAAAACTTTTTTTTTTTTTTAATCTCACATAAACAGTTAACATGATCAAAAAGGTATTTACCCAAGATGAGTCCAACCATAGAACTCAGATAACCAGTGCCACTGCCAAGGTTCAAAAATGACAGCCCTGGTTGCAGATCCAAAGCTTCCATCACCTCAGAGTAAATGCACGGTGCTGAGAGATGAATATTTCCATGCTTCCACGCCAAGTCCTTGTAGGCATTGTCTTTGAACTCTTCCAGATAGTAATCTGCTCGATCAATGGCTCGGAACGCCTGTTCTACCAGTTCTGTCCGGATGTATTGTGCCTCCTTCAGGTTATCAATTAATTCATCATTATCTTCTCCTGCACTCACTGCACCTCCCATCTTCAACAGTTTTCTATAAGCACTAAAACTAAAAGAATAATAAAGGAAGGTGAGGTATAAGAGCATGCACTTGAACACCACATTATGCTGCTGTATATGAAGTACTTGGAGAGATCTTTAGGTACTTGAAGGAAAACAAGCAGCAGAAAAACACTACCACCACCCGCCAATCAAACAATAAAAAACAAAATGCAGCAGATCTGGCATGTAGTACCTGACACTAGCAGGGAAAAAATCACAATAGACAATTTAAACGTGTAATGCCTGTCTTCAAACACTACCAACATTTTACTAGCATGTCAGCTTTTTCACTGAATCCTTTTATATAAAGGATTATTCTAGCTCCTATGCTTGTAGGTCATTTTTCATTGCAAATCCAACCAACAGTGCAAGCCTGACTTGCCTGTCAGAATTCTTGCCACACATAGACTTTCTATCTCCAATAGTATCAGGGGGAAATTAAGAGACTAAGACACAGGCAGCAGGAACCAGAAAAATCTCAAATTACATTTTCTTTGAACATGCATCAGGATGCTGATTTCACAGAGGCTAAAAAAACTCTGACCTAGAGTACAAGCTTACTTACTTTAGCAAACGTAGTTTCACACAGCTCATCTTTAGAGCCTGAGCTGCCATCATCAGTAAAACACTTAACAATACAGACAGCAACTGCAGAGAGAATTTCCACTGAAGCCTGGGGAATTTCTTAGGTCCTCTTAAGTCCTAGATGAGCTAACCCCCAACAGGGAAACTCTTCAGTGACACAGATCTATGAATTACAAACACTTCTGACTTCACCAGCATGATCATCTCCAGCAACCTATTCAGGTTTGTTGGTGTGGGGGGAAAGAAAAGCAAGCACCTTCGTTGACTGTGCATTACACTAAGCATGGCTATACGCTTCATGTAGTAAAAATATCTATATGTTTTAAAGAAATCGGTATAGGGGGAGAAGAACATAGAAGAACTTACCACTCAAAATTAATTTAGCTTTTCTTCCCTACCCATATCTTAAAAAAAAAAAAATCATTTTCAGAAAACACAACTTTTTTTAAAAATGCATTTATTTATAATGCCTTTTTCTGCTCACAATAATAACCACAGAAGCAGCTTTAGAGTTCATTCCTGGGATCAGAAGATCTGCCTACAGCTAAATTGTTGGGGTTTATTTGTTACTTTCAGCAAGAGCAAATTATACACTTTCATTTTCAGAGGAAACAAAGGAAAGCTACAGGAGTCTAAGGAAATTTCACAGTTACTCAAATAACATACCATTTGGATTACCTGTAGAGACACACAAAATAGGATATACTTAGGCAGGGAACTCGAGCCAGTTTTTAATACATTCATGTCTCAAACACATCAATCCAGTTTCACACCATTAATAAAACTTAAAAAAATGCGACCCCTCTCCTTTCTACAGTTACTCCTTCATTTTCTCTACAAAAAATGATTGTGTTTTATTACTTCACAGTGGAAACACATCAAGTTGAAAGCTTAGGTGGGTTCATCAGCCAATTTGATTCTTTTTTTCTCCTCTTACATACACATCAACTCGTTGCATTGGCACATATAGGGTTGCTATATCTTTGGTCAGCATGCTTTACACAACATCCTGCATTAACATATTCCCTTTCCTGAGGGTGTTGATCCCCTTGACTTTCTTTTGTATATTTTGTTCTTAGGCTTGCTTCTTTCTTCCACTTAAGCTCCTTTTGGTATTAAAAATCTACATTTTTAGATTTAAAAGTATGAATAAAAAGTTGTGGCTTTAACAGTCTTCCACTTTGGATCCCCAACAAATTATTTCTGATGCATGCAAGCCCCACTGGGACAACTGGCTCAACCTGGTTTTAGCTCACCTTTATGATCAACAGGTGTTCTTCCATGTTGTAGAACATGAAAGACATTTTTCTAACAAGATCAAGGAATCTCCAAGTTGTGACAGGTGTCAGTTACTTCTGAAATTATTACTTTTACTGGACACAAGCTTACTTCCAATAAAACTTCTGCATGTTTTATATGCAGAACATAGAACTCTGACATTTAAATTCCTCTTCGGATAATTCCACATCTTTGTTTAACCTTGTTTCCCTTCTCCTATTGGAAGTGGGAACCAAGACTATAAGTAGGACTTATTTTTAACAAACTTTTTAAAACAAGATCCTCTCCCTCCACAATTAGCACAGTTGCACTTTTCACGCTTCTAGGTAAAGCACTGATTTCCACAAATCTTAGCAGGGACAAAGTCCACATGCAAAAATTATGATCACAACACAGGTATCAAACCAAGCAGCCTTTTAGTGTTGAAACATCCCTTCAATTGCACGTTGCCATCTTCCCCTTTAAGAAAAACAAAACAGAAAAACAAAAAAACAAGTGTGACATGAGAAGCTGCATTCAGACACCTGAAACAAAACACTGAAATTACAGCAATTTCTTCCAAGGCAAACGCCAGCAGATGCACAGGGGAAGACTCAAAACAATGCTCAAGGCACAAAAATGCAATCCTTCACCCCAATGCATTTCCAGGGTAATCCCTGCTCTGACATAATACGCTCCAGAAGGAATAACAAAGGTGAGGATGTTTAACGACAAAAAAAAAAGTTACAATTGGCACAGCTTTCAATCCGACCCCTTCTAACCCTCTCAAACAACAAATTAAAAAGCCCCACGCCGTATAGCTCAATCACTACCTGCGTTATCAGGCTGCTGCCGAGGAAAGTGACGGAGATGAGAGAGCGGGAGGGAGGTCTAGGAAAGCCTGATATTGATTCCCTCCGCCCCCGGCGCTTTAATTGCAGCCGGGTGGCCCCGGTCTCCACACAGCATCACTGCCTCCAGCCATGCCCAGAGCCCCGGGGCGGCCCTGTGGGAGCCCAGGCCGCCCTGACGGGGAGGCAGCGTTGGGGCGGGGGAAAAGCCACGAAAAGGGCCATGCCCCCACCGCGGGGCACCCCCGGCAGGAGCCCCAGTGCCGGAGGAAGGCCGCAGGGCAGGGCTGAGGGGGGCAGCGGCCTGAGGAGGCGGCGCGGCTCCGGCCCGGGCTGAGGTGAAAGGAGGTGGGGAAGCGGGGGGGGAGGCTGCAGCGGCCCGGTGAGGTCGGGTCAAGCCGGCACCGGCCGCACCTCAGCGGACAGGGTCTCCTCGCCCCCCGGCCGTACCTGAGCGGCGGGTCGGGTCGGCGCGGCCCAGCCCGATGCGGCCCGCTCCCCTCCCGGGCCCGGCGGCACGGCCGTCCCGCCGCGCTCCGGAGCTGTAAACACTGCCCAGCTGAGCGCCGGCCGCGCCACTGCGCACGCGCGGCGTGCACCACCGCCGCGGGGAGGGGGGGCGGGGAGCAGACCACTGCGGTCCGGCGGGGGGCGCTGTCTGGACTGTACCATGCAGGCCGGACGCGGGGGAGAAGACTGTACCACTGCGGGGCGCGGGGCAGCGCTGGTTCCCTGAGGGGAGAGCCGGCAGCGCCGGGCCCGTCCCAGGGCGGGGGCGGCCGAGGGGCTCCGGTCTCCATCGCTGTGTGAGCTCGGCCTTCCCTGGTGGCACTGAATACTGACTGGCCTAGGTATGGGATCTACTTATGGGCCCTACTTATGGGCCCTACTTACGGCACCTACTTATGAGGCCTATGTATAGGGCCTGCATATGGGGCCCACAGACCAGGCCTTAACACAAACCAGGCCAACACACTGGGCCTACAGGTCAGAGCTAAATACAGGCTGGGCCTAAGTACAAACTGGGTCTAAATACAGCCTAGGTCAACAGGCTGGGCCTATAGGCAGGGCCTGAAGATGACCCGAGCTATAGATTGGGGCTACATGCAGATGAGGCCAACAGACCGGACTTAAATATGGCCTGGGCCAGCAGCGCAGGGATATCAGCCAGGTGTAAGCATAGACCAGGTCTAAATACAGACTGGGCCAACAGTCTGCCCCCACAGATCCAGCCTAAATATGGACCAGGACTAAATACAGACTAGGACTCTCTTCTTTCCTCATCTGTCCCATTGCACAGCTCCTGGGAACATCTCCCTGTGCCATGTGGCTGCCTGCCCCCAGCCCCATACTCGCTGCCCTGCCCTAATTTCTGGCTCCCAGCACAGGGCTGTATTTCCACACCTGCTCCTTCAGCTCAGCGCCCAGTTGTCCCAGTTCTCCCAGTCCTCATCCCCTGCAGGACACCTCCGCAGCACGCCCCGCTGTGACAGCACATTGCCCTGGCTCCGGGTGGGATCGGGGCTTCCCAGGGTGCGGGAGCGGATGCACGGAGCAGCCTGGCAGCAGGAACCGGCGAGGAGCTGGGGAGATGCCAGTCTCCAGCTGGCACACACAGTCCTCGCGCTGTAGCTAAACCTCCCGTGTGAAGCGTGGCCAACACCAGATGTTCTGATATCGTTAGTCAGGCTTGGGAAAAAATCATGGGAACTTAGAAAAAAAACATTACTCTGGGAGCTAATTGATATTCTGCGTTTTAGGCCCATGAACATCCAACTTGAGTCACATGCTTGGAGGGTTGTTGGGTTTTTTTTTGCTGCAACCATAAATGCCAGAAATAAATTCACTGAGAAGAAAATAAGTGAGATGCATATTCACCTGACTCCAGGGGCTGGGGCTTGAAGAAAACATTCAGTATTGGGAGACTGCCACAATGTCTGACATGCCATTTGTGCAGTGGAGGGATCCCTGTCCCCTGACGTGGGTTAGGCATCTAACTTAGATTTTACCCACCCACGTAGGCTCCTTCAGTGGTCGTAACCGACATGGCAGGGCCTGACAAGACATGGGGGAAAGGTGATTCCTCTCACCCATCTCAGAATGAGAGAAATTATCCTCTAAAAGTGCATGTCTGTCCGCAACTGTAAGTGACCCACACAGTGTTAGCTGAGGCTACGCGATCTGTGTGACCTCTAAGGCTACAGATCAGACAGAATTGTCTGGATCGGCCTTAGATCCAGGACTTGATACTACGTATGGCTACAAAATGAGAAGGAATAACCAGATCTAGACAAGGGGCTTCTTGATTTAAAGTCGTCTGGAGATGAATTGTGAAAAAAGAAATAGCTATCTTTCCAGACACAACAAGCCCGCAGTGGAAAAAAATAAGAATTACCCTGGTAAATGAGACTCAAATAGGAGAAAGTGAATCAGCATCCAAGATGTATTTATGCTTTAAGGTGATTATCTCAGCTCCCTTCATTAACATGATAACAGCAGACTCTGCAAACAGGCACGGGGTAATACTGTAGATGTCTGCACTTTCGTTTCGCAGAAGACAGCTGCCTGGGAAAATGGGATTATTCGTGGAGAGTGAGTGCTGAAACTCCTCTTTGCTGATTCAACCAAAACAGGACGTGGTGATTGCGCTCGCCTCGTCTTGTTTAATACGGAAAGCACTCAAGCATAATGGCAACGCAGTTGAAATCTGCAAACACAGAACAGACAAACTCCTTACACATGTGATTCCAGGGCTTCCATTCAGCATCTGCTCCCTTTCCTGCTAGAGCCGCTTGAAAAATAGCAGTTTGTTTATTTTTTGCACAAAAATTGTTAAAATAAAAGCTGGGTAAAAAAAAAATTCCCATTATTGCTAGGGCAGCTGTGCGGTAGGCAGAGAGCTCGCAGCAGCAGGGGTAGGGGAAGCACTGCTGTGCCTCTCTGCAAACTGTTACTAAGGCAGAGAGGAAGATTTGGCAGCAGCAGCTGCTCTTGCAGCAAGTCCCCAAGAAGACCAGAAAGAGTTTGAGGAGTGGTTTAGGGATTCCCAAATACCCTGAGCCCTTCCAGGTATATTCGTGATTCCTTCCAGCCTTTCAGTGCCAGGATCGGTGAAACGTGCTGCCCCTCTGTTTCCAGACAGAGAATTACAGGAATTAGCCAGGAGAAGGACGCAGGGAAGTCAACTTGCCCACTGCAAGTCCCCACCTCATTGCCTGTACCCCAAACACGTCAGGCAGCAGAGCCATGGGGAGGGACTAGCTGAAGGGAGACGGTCACCCCCAAGGGACAGGTTATTTTCTGTACCTCCAACTCATGCACATCTCTGCAGTACAGGGCCCAAATCACGCGCTAAGGGGGGTGATTAACAGAAGAGGCATGCCAAGCTGTGCCTGCGCAGGCGTGCTTTTGCTGCTGCATGGGCTCACCCCCAGCTTCCCACTGGCACCCGCTGGTTCTGCTCCCCTGGGAGTTTTTTCCTCCTCTGGGTTCTTTGAAAATGTAGTTATTGCTGAAAACACCTCCACGTAGGTGATAGCACCGGGCTCCAGCTCTGGAGGAAACCCAAACTTGTCTGATAATACTGCAAAAATACCCACATTTAGAAAAACGGAACGGTTGGGTATTTCATGATTTCATGGGTCTGCAATTGCTGATTCTTTCCACCACTTCTTTCCCTGCACTTTAAAAAGCCCTTCCCTTCATCCTTACGGCTCACCTGGGGCTTTGTTATCCATGAGTTATAGTCAGCAATAGATTAGTAACTAACTCCTGTGTCCACGTTGTCCGCAAATGCGTGTGGGCAGCTCCCACTGGCTTGAAGAGCCCCAGCAATCTCCGAGAGTGGAAAAAGCAAAGTGGGATTGGGAAAGCAGGGCCTGGCGGCACTGGTTAAATCCCAGCATTATTTGATTTCTCAGCCATGTACCACAAGGTGTCTCCAGCAGTACAGGCATTGCTGCAGGGTTTGGAGGTTGCACCTCAGCATCTTCCCCTGGGCCGGGGCTCAGCAGGGACCCTCACAGGCGCAAGTGCAATCCCTGTCCCTACTCTCAGCAACCCCCAGCTCTACAATCTTACCAGTGAGAATCAGGTCTCCATCCTTCATTAGCTGAGATACTTAATTGCTGAGAGCAAGCAATTTTCCTGAGGGTGAGCTGAAGCCAAGATTTTTCTTGCTTTTCCTGGTCTTTATTTCCCTGTGTTTTACAGTTTCCTCCTTCCTTTTCTTAAACCAATTTCTTTTACAAATACTTTTAAAACACCCGTCAGCATGAATTAACTTCTGAAGTCCATCTTAGTGATGGTCAGTTAAAATGGGATGTTTTTATTTATTTGAAAGAGTAAATAGTAAAAATTCATTTTAGCACCCATGTCAGGGCCCGGCAGGCTGAGCTCGTGCACTCCGGCAGCCTGACCTGCAGCCTTGCAATACGGATGGCTGTTTAAGTCAACATGGTAATTTGTGGGTCACAGGATGACTCACATAAATTAAGAGCTGGAGGGGCATTAATTCTTAGGGTTATATTTTCACCATTTCCTTTTTTTAATTTTGCAAAATATGCTCTGTTGCGTTTTCTGGTCAGTTTGGCACCGTACCACTTTCAGGAGAGTATCCTATACATGCATACATGCACACATATACATATATATAGCTACATGCAGACTTACACATTTACTCTAGTATTACTATTAACACACTGATGGCAAATCACCTGAGATCCTCCTTCCCATGCAAAGGGGGTATATATATATATCTCTCTCTATATATATATCTCTGTATGTGTGTGTCTCCTAAAGCTTTCCTCTTGCCTCACTTCATCAAAGGGCTCTTGTGAGTAATCGCAGAAGCAAGAGGAAGAACATATGTCTTGATTTCTGCTGTATTGCACTGTGCATAACCACTGCCACTTGGAAAAAGGACCCATAAAGACCTGGATTCATCTCACTTAACTGCGTCATCGAAGAAGAGCAGCCAGGAGAAGGTGCAGCCTGGCTGAGAGTGGGAGGAAACGTCACCAGAGGTCCCTGCCATTGGGGACATACAGCAGCGAGGTGCTGCTTCTCTTCTTGGTCCTGCTGGGAGCACTGGCGAGCCCCGTTCAGTGTCCTGGCTCTCTCCTGTCTCGTTGTGGCCCGTCTGCCACGATTTAGGAGAGGGTTGCCAAATAAAAATTTCAAAAATCAAGCTTTTCATATTTATGGGGGAAGAAAATGATTCCTAATCTTTCAAGTGATTCATGGATTAAATAAAATCAATGTATTTTATGGATTCATAAATAATAAAAATACAATAAGACAGCAGCCATATCATATTTTCCTGCTATAGTTTGGTAGTCCTACATGTCCTGCCTGCAGACTAGTCTGTCGGGCTGCACCAGCCACAACATTTGGCCATCTCCCCTTAGAAACCACGGGGGCCAGCCATCCTGCTCAGAAGGCCTTTCCAAAACCTCCCCCCTCCAGCAATAAGAAAACATCTTCAGATTTCCAATGGAAATTTATTCCTGGCCGAGATGCGCCTTATTTGATCTCCTACATGTATTATCCTCTAACTTAAATCATTCCCCTTCCTCCCACCCCGAATGTATTTATGAAGAGTAATCATATCCCCTCTTAACCTTTGTTTTTCTAGGCTAAACAAGCCAAGCTCTTTTAATCTCCTCTCCTAAGATAGGTTCTCCGTTCTGCTAATCACCCTGCCAGTCCTTCCCCCCACCTGTTCAAGGATAAATTCATCTTTTCTTTTTCCAAAGAGAGATCCCAGAACTACACACGATATCCCACATGAGGTCCTACCGACGCCGGTACTAATACGTCTCTGTGTCTACCGAATAAATGGTTTGTTGCATGAGCCTTTTTGCACAGCAAATGGATAATAGATACAAATCCATAAACTAATAACCGTAACACAATCTTACTCAAGGAGATTGCTGTTTTACTTGGAAGGGCATTCTGCTCCTTTGCATTTGTGGGTCCTGGTCCTTAGCAGGCCTTAATCAGTGGTTTCCCATATTTCATTTACCCCGGATCAGGACCTTGTGTTAACGGAGGCACTGAGGGAAGTCTTGACTGTGTTTCACTCAGTCTTTGCTCTGGCAAAACTCTCTTTGAAATCATGGCTGAGGGTTTGAACTACGAAGATGCAGAGTCAAATGATGAAAAGCGTTTTGCATTCGTCTCTTCTCTTTTCAAAATGATTTTCCAGTTTTACTTGGGGTTTAATTAAATTTCTGTGACCCAGGCAGGGAGTTCAGCCTTTCTTGATTAATGCTCTTTTAGGTGGCTCTGATAAGAATTTAGCATCAACAATTGAGCTAACAAGCCCCAGTGAACAGTTTATAGCAGGAGACTAATTCTATTAACGCTTTGCAGTGTCAGGACTCCACTTTGAGCTTGCAGCTGAGAGGAGGGATGGGGGAGAGGGAGCAAATGTAAAATTTGGCAACTAAATCACTGAGATTCAGCTTCTTTGTGGGCAGAGCTCATCTGGAAACTATTTTAGCTGACAACATCAGAATTTCACCTGTTGGGTTGTTTTGTTTGGTTTTTTTTTCCCCTCCTGGTTGATGCTCTGCACTTTCTTGGCTCATTGTGATAACGGCTGGGAATAAGGAGTGGAACTGAATGGTGGCGTTGATAAGAGAAATGAAAGGGTAATGCAATGACATGATACTGGGGTAGGGCCTCTGCGGCTAGCCCTGCCCGTGCTGGATGTGTACCGGAGTACAGGATGGTCAGGACAAAGATGCTTATGCTGACAGTTGCAAATTAGTCTGCTGTGAGGGAAAAATTGGGGTTAATGCTCTGCAGAAATGTTTCTGTTACTTTTTGGTGACAACAGAAATGTCTTGCAGGTCTGTCATGCCATTCAGCACTGAAGAAGCCCCTCTGATTCACAACTATTTTTTGTCTCTCTTTCCTGCTCCTCCCTAGCCTGCTTAAGGTACCACTAAAATCTCACTCTGTGCTAAAACACAGCCTGATGTCATTAAACCATAGTGCAAAGTCCTGGCCAAGACATCACAGTTGATCCACCTCTACAGAGCTTCTCATCTCCAGTATCTGGAGACCCAGCTTCGTACTTGTCTGCTTTCAGCTGCCCACAAACCTCACGCAAGCCTCTCCTTTGTGGGAGCTTGCAGAAACCAGAATATTATTTCAGGGATGTTGTTTCCCTTTCTCTCCTGAGCAGTCATCAAGGATAATTTGAGTCAACCAGATTACCTGGGAATTACCTGAAAACAAGGGTACTTGGTGCTCTCTGGGTTGGTAGCAGAACTACGGTTACAGCAAATGGTGCGAGGGAAAAATCTGTGTCCATCACCGTGTGACCCGCAGGCGCTTATCAGTGCTTCTTGTGTTAACGGAGAGCACAGATGCCTTTCTCCATCGCTGGCCACTGTGTTTCCTGTTGACCTTACTCAGTTACTTCCTCAAGGCACCGCTTAGGGGTCCCACTCCTTTCTGCTTTGCCTGGTCCATGTGGCTCTGCTGCCTTCCGAGGCTTTAGGAGGACCAGGGATGCCCGTGGCTAAAGGGGCTCTTCCAAGGCTGGTGGCTGAGCGAGGAGTATGGGCTCTACAGGGGAGCTGCAGCTCCGTCGGGACAGAGCTCTCCAGGAGCCATCCAGCACCCTTCAGTGCTTTCCGAGCTGTTTCTCCTGCCCTCTTCAAGAACAGGGACGGGCACTAAGTGCTGCTGGAGCTGGTCCCCCCCAAGGAAGGCTGCAGCTGGGGGCTGCCCAGCAGGGCTGGGTGGCTGCACCCGTGTATTCATCCATGCTGTGGTCTGTGTCCCATGCTCACAGTACATGCCTGTTTTAATTTTATTTATTTTACAAAGCGGGCTAAAGAGTCAGTTAAATTATTTAGGCAATTCGATTACCTCCGCTGTCAATGCGGTCGTCGGGGAGGATTAGCAGTGTCTCAGCCCTTCATCAGCAGGAGCTGGTGCGGGGCACGCGTCCCACATCACAAACTGCCTCCTGCTCAAACCTCACCCCCTGTGCACTTGTTTGGATGACAGCTCTTTGCTGTCCCTGGATGAAACCGATGACAAAATATGCCAAGGGCACACAGACACCCTCCCTCACTCCCCCACCATGACTTTTGCTGCAGCATCACTGCAAATTGTAGTTGTCAGCAGGGGAGCACGCTCATCAGGGGACTCCATCCATAATCACTGTAAAGAGGATGCATATATCTAAGTCCTGGATGCTCCCCAATATCAGATCACAGCAGGGAATGAACTGATACCCATGTTCCCTCTCCTGAAAATGTGAAGACCCGCTGAGAAATCACAGACGAGGGAGGCTCTGACAATGCTCCTGACCTCTCAGGACAAGATGCAACCAAAGCATCAGTCCCCGAAGGTGCCTGTCCTCACGATGCTGCTGGGGCCGGGCTCGCTGTGGGAGCCACGTCGTGAGCAACCGGCAAGCGCCAACAAAGATCCTCCTGCCTTCATCTCTACAGCTGTTGAAAATGGCCCTGCGTACAAAGGGTAGCGTCCTCATTAAATTTCGCAGAGGGTTGCCATGTGGCCAGCAGAAATTTTGTTTTGTTTTATTTCGGTAAGCGGCACGGTAATATATTCACCACCTCCGAATGTAATGGGGTGACAGATGGGAGCTGGGCTCTGGCTTTCATGGGAAAGGTTCCTCTCAGCAGGGAGGCAGTAAGTTTCCCACCTAATCTGTAACCTTCAGGCTGCTAACAACTGTAAGAAGCAAAGCAATGGGTAGTTATTAAATTAATGACTTCATCCCCAAGCTGGTAATAAATATTCTACAGTTTTATCTCTCCACCCTGTAGACTGCTCTAGACAGACTAGACTGTTTATTAATCTAGCTTCCAGATTTATGTTATTTAATTGCTAAACAACCTTAGCATGGTTGAGCTGGATTATTAAATGTTGAAGCCTGAGAAGGAGTCCTCTGGCAAATGGCAAAACCTGAGGAGCTGATCCTTGATCTTGGACTTGATGAGCTTCAGACCAAAACCAACTCCCCTGCAGTGCTAAGGCCAGGTTAGCGCCTGTTTGAGTCCAAACCATTTGGCCATTGCCTCGTGCTTAGTTTGGGTGGACTCTGGGACTCGCTGGAAGTAAGGAAGAGGCAAGGGAAAGTTTTGGCACATCCTGGCTTCAATAAGGCCATGCTGGAGTTACCCGTGGCCACGATGGTGCGAGGTCAGACATCATCTCTTTAGCATGGACCGGTCATCCCAGGGTGGTCCAGCCATTCGTGCTAGTCCTGGAGCTCAGGCAGAGCATATGTCCTTGCTCTATCCCTTCATGGCTTGTGTTTCTTCAGATCATCACAGATAGTCACTGACACTCAAACAAGAGCGTTGCAGTTATATAAATGAAAGTAGGCTTTAATGGCTGTTATACTTCCTTGTTAACAGGGTCGAAAATGTCTTTAAATCTGATACTACCACTTTTACAACAATTGGTGATTTATTCATCCCACTGAAAGAAGGGGATGAAGGCATCTGGAATAACGAGAGCTATTTGTCTGAAGAATGCATCATCCGCGTGCTTTCCTACAGCCTCAATCCCACGAGCCCTTCTGTACAAAGCGGAAGGTCGTTTCAGGATATATCTTCTCATAAAAGTGTAGGAGAAGTGAGTGTGTTAACAAGTGCGGGCCAGAGCCTTTAATCCAGCCAAGCTGTGCTCAGTGCTGGTTGGGAGGGGAGCAGCTTCCAACCGGGGGCTGCTCCATTGGCTGCAGTGTCATCTCCAGCCCATCCGATTGCTCCCCAGCTTCAGCATCATCTTCCCGGGGCCCAAGGGGGGTGAATTCGAGGCCAAATGGCAGCTCTGAAGAGCAAAGTTGCCTTCTCTCCCCAGTAACCTGATGAAGAACGAGGCAACCCCTTCCTGACCACCCAGCTGTGTGTTTTTCAGGACCCATGGGAGCAGGGTGAGATGAACCGAGCCTTAAGACTTCACCCAGAGGAGCCCTGGGGCAGGGGGACCAAAAATCGGTAAAAATGCACAAGGCTGGGAAAGAAACCCCTTTCTGCGCCCGCTCGAAAGCCATTGCTGGAGCTCGTGGCTCTCCGGGAGAGGCTAGGTAAATGTTGACAAGTGGAAAGTACCACTTGAGCAGGAGATTTGAGCAGGTCGTTAGCAGCTTTTAACACTTAACAGTGGCATCAGTGAGGCCAAATGACACTCTCGTTGGTCAATGATTTATGGACATGTTTAGAAACAACCATATGCTGACAAGTATCTTTTCCCTTGCATCCTTGAAGCAAAAGACCCGCTCTCCTCTGCCGTTCAGCTCTCACCCTACACGTGTTGGAGGAGGCTTAAGAGCTCTCCTAAGCACACCTATAAACTGACAGTGTACCATCTTAAACCAATTCAATTCCCTTCCCTGCGATAAAGGACGCCAGTTCAGAGAAGATAACATCTCACGATGATGGCTCCCAAAGCTGCAATTTAACACAAACCTAACCACTCTATTATGCAGCACAGCCAATTCGTTAAGAAAGGACAAGCGAGCATGTCTATTAGCTCTATCATCATAATCAAATATTGGCACAAGGAACTGCTTGGCGGTGCAAAGTCTAGCGAAATCCCCCATAAAACAATTATCTGCCCTTCAGAAAAACAACATGCCAGCCAGTTTAGGTGAACCGTTGCATGAGTCACCCTGATTTTCTCCTTTTAAGATGTGCAGCCCTTTGTGGAGGGGACAAAACCCCATCGACTCTAAGTTGTGTCCAGCAAAGCCTCAGAGAGAGCTTGTCCTTGGGGCTCGTGCTCCACAGCTCCTGGGACTGAGATGGCTCCTGGGCTTGATCTCCAGCAGTCCTCGCTCCTGAGGGTGTTTCTGCTCAGGCATTTGGGACCACATGGCTAGGGGATCCAGAGCAGGTCCTAAAACTGACCGCTCAGAGAGAGGAAAGCCAGATGCTGACAGAAGCTGGAGAAGGAGCTTGGCAGAGGCAGGAGGAGGCCGCTTGCTTTCAGCAGAGCCAAGAGGGCTGCAGCGAAGTCTCTGCTTGTCTCACCATGAAGGTAAGGCAGGATGGCTTGTGTCCCAGGACATCTCCTGTGCCAGGAGCTGTGGCTGCAGTGGGAGCAGGGGGAAGGTCTCTTACTGCTGCGTACGCGGGGTCAGCGTGAAGGCTCTGAACCAAACCGTCCCCGGTGTCTCCGTGGTGGCTGTGTCGCTTCATGGCTCCTAGTAACTCCTGATTTTGCTGTCAGTCACAACTGGGGGAGACTGTGGGCCCCCTTGTCCACCACACTGGCCCTGGAAACCCACCAGCACGAAGCAAGAGCATCTACTGCAGCCTCTCCAGGAGGGATGTCCTCTCTTCCACCATCGCCAGGAGCCTGTCCGAAGCCTCTGCCAGTTGTCCTGCCCCAGGACAGCTTGCAGACACCCAATGAAGACAGAAAAAACTTTCAATGACCACTCATGGCCATGTACATGCTTGAGGAAGGGCTTTAAGAAATCTTCTTTCTACCCAAAACTTTGCTCCAAATTTTTCTGGCTACAATTCTTACCCTTTTGGCTCCATTTTACTCTGCCTTTCACCCTTGTGTCCTTGCAGCACAGCCACCACCTTCTGCCTTAACCCAACAGCGCTGGTGCCTCTGCACGGGGACGGTCAGGAAAGTTCAGCTCAGTTAATCAGAGAACTGAATTTCTTGGTGATGCACCTGCCTGAGATTCCCATTTGACCCAACTCACGCAGCTCCAAATGGCCTTAATATGATTTACCTTATTTCACCTTGGAAGCTACAGCTACAGCAAAGCGAAACTGAATTTTGGCAACTTCAGAAATGATGTCTCCAACACAGAGACCAGTGAGAAATTCTTTTCATTGCCACAGCTTCAAAACATAAACTCTTTTGCTAGTGAAAAAGCTCCATTCTTCCAGCAAGGTAATCTGTGAACATGGCAGTCAGGCAGATATAAGTGAGGAAATCTTGTTGTCAAACACACACCGTCTCCCAGCAGTATAGCTAAACCTCAGAGATCAATTTGGCGAGGCTTTTTTGTAAATCCAGGAGGGGAAAGTGTCTGTCTCTGTGTCCCGTCCCAGGGCTGGCATCTCCTGCACCTCCCCTGATGGCATCTCTGCTCGCACCCCGCCTGTGGGAGCACGAAGCCGCGAAATCCCGGGGATGCTGCGTGCTGGGGGTGCAGGGTGCGAGCCCTGCCTGGAGGAACGCTGCCTGCAGCCCTCCTGCCTTGGGAAAGGGGCTCCGGCAACCGACTAAAGAAATACATACCTTTGCTTGGACTTGTGATTCTCCCTGTCATGGGACTAGCGGGATTTTAGGCACCTGCTTGGCCAGATGGTGCCAGCTCCTTATTCTTCAAAGCCTTCAGAGATACCAAACCTAAATTCCCCCTAAATCCCGCAATTTAGTAGGCGGGGAGAGTGAGGTTTGGGGTGGGCAGTCCCTGGCTGCAGCTCCGAGGGGGGGACGCACGCCGACCCTCCAAGCCACAGTGCAGGAGCAAGGACGAAGCCCATCAGGGACCCGTTGGGGACGTTGGCAGCAGCTCGAAGAAAGACCATAGGAACTAAAGTCACAAACAGAACTGGGTTTTATTACGAAATAACCCTGCCATTACATAAGGAAGTTCTGTCTGCAAAATACATTTCCTGAGGAAAGTAGATCACAGTATTCGTTTTCACAGAATAACATGTAGCCTGCTATAACTTTCAATGTGACTCTTTATTATTTAAATATTAACAGTATTCCTTCACATAAACAAGTACTCAGTCATCACATAACTGACACACAAACGACAAAATAAATATACAACAAGAGCACAGTTCGTTTTTTTTTCCCGACTTAAATATTAAATAAATAATAAATACAGAATATTCATTTCCTGTTATCAGTGCCTGAAACAATATGAATGAAAAAGAAAAGAAAAACTGAAAAAGTCTCTCTTCCCCCCAGTGCCCCTGCCCCCGCAAAAAAACAAACCAAAAAATTATCAAAATGTCTCAGTTATAAAATATCTTTAAAAAAATTCCCATCATTAAAAGAATAAATAACAAAATATATAAAAAATAACTTGGTTGCATCAAAATTACAAGTAGGAGTTGTAGATAGGGGTTTTTTTCTTTTTTTTTTCTTTTTTTTTTGGAATATCATTTTTTATGGTCAAAAGTTTTAATTTTTAACTTTTTTTGCTTCTTTTATCTTCTCTTCTATGGTGCGGTGTCCAGTTTAAAATAAGTATAAAATTAATAAATAAAAAAGTTAAATAAATAGCAAAAAGTTAACATACGGTGTTGTAAATATAAATTACATACATCTTGCCAAAATTAAATAATTTACAGGATAATTAAACTAACTACTTTTTTTTTTTCCTCTCTTTCTTCCAGGAAGTGCAATTTCTCTACTTTTAAATACTAACTGAATTGCAGTCACAATCAATTTGGACTCTATTTACATGTTAAGAACATTGTGTTTTTAACACCTCAAATTATTTTTTTTTTCCCCTTTCTTTTGTATTTTTGCACTTGGAATGGGTTCTAAAATAAGTGAACTCATGGAGTCTGATCCTGCAAACACTTAACTATGTGAGCAAACCCACTCACGCCAGCTGCCGTACCGAACTCAACGGGGGAACCGACACGAGTCGAGTCGTTCGTGAGCTTTGAGGCCGGATCCAGTGGCCGCTGCAGTCGCTGGGAAGCTTTCTACTGACTTCTCCGAATCGTGGATTATGCCCTAAATATCTGCAGGATTGGGCTCGAAACGACACCACAGTCTTGCCTTTAGTATGGGTCAGCAAAATCCTCCCCAGCTCTGCCCGCCCCGCTGCCGGGAGGGATGCGGGATGCGGGATGCGGGATGCGGGATGCGGGATGTGGATGCTCCCTGCGCTAGGACCCCTCGGGAGGTTTTGCCCCCCTCTGCTTCCAAAGTGTTTGCAGCAGGGGGACAGCGAGCTCCGGATGGGAGCAAACGTGGGGGAGAGCGAACCCGCGGGGTGGCAGCCGGCTCCACGCACGATGCAGCAGGGGCTGGAGAGCCGCGTCGCAAAGACATTCATAGAGTTGTTCTTTAAGTGCACAGTGGGCTGCGTGTACCGAGCTGCTTACAAAACGCTTCTTTGGAAGAATACCCAATACCTGAATACTCTTTTTTTTTTTTTTTTCTCAGAATGGCGCTTGCGCTGTGATTTTGCGCAAAATGTAGAACACCAAACCAAAAAATACCCATTGCCCTGTGGATACCTGTAAGAAATCAACTACTGATTCGCGGTAGGTAAGCACTTTGCTGGCCATCAATTAACATCTCTTTTTTTGTTGGTTTTTGCTTCTTTTTTTTTGTTCATCACAATCTCAAACGTTCTCTGGCATTGATGTATGATCTCTGGACTGGCAGTACTGCGCCACTGTAAGGATGATCACAATAATGAAAAGAACCAGAACTGTCATCGAACAGACTTCCAAAAAATCATATACACCGGACCATGACACATTAAAGAATTCTTCTGTACGAAATATCTGGTATTGGCCTATTCATAATAGCTATTCTCATATTTAAGACAGACAAAGGAATACTGTAGTTGCAAACTCCAAAAGCTTCCCTGAGAACCTTTTTTCCATTGCGCTTTCCACTGGAGATCCAGAACTGCTCTTCAGATTTCTTTCAGAAAATAAAAATAAGCTACTTTATAATACTTCAGAGTTCCCATGCCCAGTGGATATCTGAACACCTTGGGGTTGGGAGGCCCAGCACAGGTTCAGATTTACAGGTAGCTTGCAGCTCCAGCACTTGTAGCAACATAGAACATAATTCATGTGTGAGTAGGTGATCTGGACATACGACCATAGACAACATGAGGGTTTAAGCCAGTCATATGCTAGTCTTGGATCAGACAAGACCCTGTTCTTGTAATGTTTTAGCTCTTGGATCAACTCTGCAAGAGCATGGCAACTCATGAAAGATGCCTGCTCTTCACCAGCTACCAAGCCCCACAGCCTACTGGAGAATTTAACCTTCCATCCTGATCTACCTCATGGTCCAGGTAGAAAAATCCCAATTTTTCAAGAAGGTCCAAAGTTAAGTAAACGAGAACATTGAGTTTGATCAGTTCTACGTCTCAGAAATGGCCTCTTGGTTATGTTTTGGTCCTTTTTTTTTCTTTTTTTTTTTTTTTTTTCATTCATTAAACAAGTTTTCTAACTTGTAAACCTGAATACTTGGAGGGAAAGTTCCATCTTACAGTCTGTTCGCTTGCTCGTCTCCGTCCCGCGGCACTAAACCTGGATGCCCTTGACGGCTTGCTTGATGCTCTCCAGCAGGTCCTTGTTCTCCGGGTTCTGGTAGCACTCCTGGTTGGTGTACATGTCCGTCAGCGTGTTCACGTACGCATCGAAGTTCTGCTCACTAATTGGCTCCTGCAGCCAAAAAAGCCAAATAAAAGTGTTAGTAGTAGAGCAGGAAGAGACCGAGATGTTTCTTTGCAATTAATCATCTGTATGTACCAACAGCCAAATGTCTCCACGTCGGATGCTTTTAGTGTGCGGTGTTGTACGTATGGGAATCTCATCGTGCAACCCCTGATCCTGCCAGATCTTAACTAGGTCCTTAATTTTATGCATTGGCCTCGTGGAACTATTAACAGCATCAGGTTAAGCGTGTGCAGGCAGTTTGACAGGCTTGAGGCTGAATTAAGCCATGGAAATGAAGGGCTGGAGGATGAGAGGAGGCAGGGACTGCTGAAGCATCACGGAGGGAATCAAAGGCAAAGTTAGGATGGGAGCCCGGTCACCTTGGGCTCACGTCTGCCCACACCAGCACGCTGCTGCGGTACAGCTTTTGCTTTTGAGGGGCATCGTGGAAACCTTGCAAATATCTAACTTTGTTAATGGGGAAAAAAGAAAGGGAGAAGGAAGAAAAAGAACAGGAATAAAATGAGCATACAAGTCTCGTGGGCATTATTTAATTGGAGTTGCTTGAAACCTTGAAAAAATATTTGCTGAACAGTTTATTTGACCTTTATGTGTCAAATACTTTACAGAAAAGCACTCAGCAAGCGGTTTTCTGCCAGTTAGGCAGCTGGGTGAATACTGTCCAAAACTGCTCTGCTGGAGGATGGCTTCTCTCCAACCAGCCTGAAATTAAATACAAACCCCAATGAAAAGGATTCCCAAAAAAAATGGTGGCAGAAAAAATAAATCAAAAGCTCATTCCTATGATCATTGCGATGGTCTTTATGAGTTGTAAAAGGACAGGACAGCTTCCCCAACAACCTGAGCCCCCCCCACGCACCTGGTTTTGACAACAGTAATTACATTCCTGGGAACAGAGAGAAGGTAATTAATAGCCTTTTGTGGTTTTACTATTTTAATGCAGTCTTTTCATTTTGCAGTAACTCTGTGTAACATGCTGTGGGCTGTTAGACCTTGCTAAATTAAACAAAATACACTCTCTTTAAGAATGCTATTCTTTGGCTGCCAGCTATTCAAAACTGAATTGAAACTACCTGCATTATAATAGGAGCTGTAAGATCTTTCTGACGTTGAAATCCAATCCCTCCTGATCTCTGCTTGTGCTGTCTTAGCCTAAAAGGCGCTGGGTGCCCTTGATAAAGTTTCCTATTTTGTGATAATGCTCCCAGACGTAATGAGACAGAACAATAGATACAAAGGGAGATCAGCAGAAAATGACAACAAAAGGGAGATATAATGCAAGCTTCAGAGATAAGGCAAAAGTACTGATCTTATAAAGGACACGTAGGTGTATATAGAGAAATTCTCCCACTCTTTAATTGTACATAAGCCTTATCATGAATTGCGTTTGGCACGGCTCCCTTGATCATGCCGGCTGGGGCGAGCACTGTCAAAGTTTCTTACCATGTGCGGAAGGCGGATATTGGCAAGACTTTGGATTAGAGCCTGGCTCAACCCTGAGAGCTCCAGGAACAGGGCTTCGTTTTGCTCCTCTATGATTTTGTTTTCCTCCTCAATGTTCTTCAGGTTCTTCTCCATGGTGGAGATCTGCAGAGCAAGGTGCATGGCAGGGTTACCAACCCTCACACGACGGCACCCGCCATCACCCATGCAAGGGGCTTGGCCATGCATCCATGCGCTTGGATGCACGTCCAAGCACACAAACCTGCGACTGCAGTTTCACCATGGCCGCTTCCATCTCCGAGTTGGACTCATTCAGCTCACTGATCTCCTTGTTCAGCTGCTTGATCTCTTCATCGTTCTCCAGAACTGTGGGAGAGAAGGTCACAGGCAGTCAGCAAATGCTTGCGGGATAAGCAAAAATGTTGGGCTTTCTGCTGAGCCCATCCTGTTGTGTAGACATCACCACTCACAAAGTCCTCACCTTTGCTTTTACATCCTCTAAACAGGATGCACGTTTCACCTGCTTATTTTTATTTTTATTTTTTTAGTAAGGTTTTTAGCATCACGGTTCAATGATACTTTATAGGTCAATATGTAAGTGCAAAAGCCAACAACAGCATAGCGGTTGGAGTCCAGCACCTCCACGCACCCTGCAAGGTTGATTGCTCTGAAAACTCAGGTCACTCTGTCCAGTCCTGAGTTTGGGAAGATGTCATTTAAAAAACTAATGCATGTTTTGATTAGAAATTACGAGGTTCATAAAATAAAGCAATATTTCTAGAAGAGTGCAGGTATTTATAGATTCCAAACTATATAAGTATTCAAGTCAAATGCCTGAACCTTGTCAAATACCACAGAAACCTCAGTAATAGCACTGGAAATGCAAAGTGCCATCACTAACAAAATTCCAGATCCAGAAATATCTGCAGGATTAAAAGCCCTGAATAGGTGAAGATCGCTGAACGACTGCAAGTGATTTGTAAAAATGCCAGTGAATATTTCAAAAAATATCTCAATTTCAGCATTAATTCTTTTTGCCTGGAATTTCACTATGGAAACCCCTTCGTTATTGTTTCACCTGCTCCCTCCCAGTGTGTCACTCGGGGAGCGATGCCGGTACCATGCCACCCCCAATACCCAGGCAACCCAAGAAATGGGTGTTCATAGCACATGATAAGCTTGCAAATCTGAGCCCAGATTTCTGTGTGGAAACCTCCCCAGTCTGCAAAGAAAAAGATATACGGGCTCAATACCCTGACACACCTGCAAAGCAAAAGGAGTGAAGATCCTTACCGTCACTGGTCTTGAACTTTGTGTTGAGAATTTCATCCCCTGAGAGTTTTCCTTTCTTCCCAGCAAAAGTAGCTCTTGGACACCCTGACAAACTGAAAAGCAAGTAAAAAGGAGTTTCATAAACTCTCGGTATTTATAGGTGCTTATGTTCCCAACAAGAGCACGTACCATTTGGTGGAGTTCATGCTGCGAGACAGTTCTAAAAGCTTCTTATGGTACAGAGAAAATTGCTTTATGAATAATGCCACAAAACTCCCCATTTATAAAACAAGAGCAATTTTCTCTGAACAAAGATTAAAAAACACTTTGTTTCCTAAAAGAGAGGGCATGACAGGTGAGGAGGGTGGGACGAGTCTGGCTGGTTTGGGCGTCAAACCCCCTCTTTGGGGTGCTCAAGTCCTGTTCTGGCTTGCTTATGGAAGGACATTATATTATCAATTTTCATGATTTTGCCCAATCCACATCTCACCATTGCAATATTAAAACAGCTACGCATTTTCTTCCATGCAGAAAGCTCCAACCTTGGAGCAACCTGACTGGGGTCAGCATCAAAAGCACCAGCTATTGAGCCTTGCATGAAGAGCTGAATGATGCTCAAGCAGCATCTACCAGCAGGTAGCTTAGTCCATGGCAACGTTGTGATGCTCCCGATCATTTCAGCCCTGTGATTTACCTTCTGTGAGTGAGGAAGCTCCCGTTGGCGTGGCCGGAGCCGTCGCAGCCTGGGGTAGGGCAGGTTGGGCCTTCGTTCTTCAATGACTTCCAGGAAAATGAGGAGCCATTGAGTGATCCTTCCTTCTGCCTGCGGGCTGCGAGAGGGCACCCTGATGCACTCCGGTGAGAGGCGTATTTGCCACTGATGTGTCCGAGCCCAACGCAGCCAGGAACCGGACACCTGGGCACAGGGAATTACCAAAAATTACAGACGGGAATGAAGAGGGACGTAAGGAAATTAGGGATGAACAGGAACGAGGAAGCTTGGGAAGAGAGCGTTCGCATTTGGGCATCTTGTCTGGACTTTATGGGGTAGATGCTTAGTTGATGGAAATGGCAGATGGGAAATTAAGAGCTATGACTGCCCCTTCAAAAGAGCCAAAGACAACCAAGGGAAATCCTGCAAGAGGGAAAGACTGTGGAGGTCACATCACACTCACACTTGCAGCAAAAGCAGGTCCCAGTGGTGTCCCAAACCATGTGTTCGGTGCCTCATTGCGGGCAAGGATGGCAGGTAGGGCTGCCTGACATGGGAACCCGATGTTACCCCAAGGCTGACACGCTCGCACTGAACCGTCACACATTTACAGCCCGCTCTGCCCAGTGTTACTGCTGAGGAACCCAGGGTCATCAACTTATCACCCTACACTAGCATGGTCAACACAATCTAGGAGCACTGTCTGTGCCCATGGGGACACAACCCTTCCCCGTGCACCAGTCCCTGACCCGGGAGCCGGTCAGGCTGCAACCTGTGCGCCAAAAAGCTGCAAACCTGCTCCTGCAAGGGGGGCATCCGCGGGGTTTCCGACCCCATCAGACGGGACAAATAAACCCTGGGGCACCGCTCAGCCTGCAGCCGCGGCACGGCCTTGCTTGCCTCCTCCTCCTCCTCCTGGTTCACATCCCGCGGCTACCGAGAGATCAACCTGCGCTCGCAAGGGGATAAAAGTGGGAATTACCGTCAAGGCGGTGCACGAGCCCTCCCGCCCCCGTGCTTCTGCTGCCGGTTAAAGCACACCGGAGCTGCGATGGGCGTCATGGAAGCACTGACACAACTTGTGCTAATTGCCAAGAGGATGAGTGACTCTCTGAAAGGCACCTCTTTCCTCCCTGCTCGCAAACTCCCCGCCTAATGGCATACTCACTAAATTCAGCCATTCGACAAAGCCCGGTGTATCTATTAAGGTTTCTGCTCTGGTTTGCATTTGTTTGAAGATGCTAGTCAGTTATAAATACAGTTAAAAGTTTATTACTCAAGGGAGGGTACTCTAAAAAAGGAGGGGTGGAAGGAAAAGTAGGTAAGAAATGGCAAAAATAACCCCATGTCCTCAGTTTGAAAGCAATTAGGGACTTAAGTTTCCCCAGCAAAATATTCACTGAGCTGCTCCTGAAAATCGCAAGCTGCGTTTCACCGCAGAAATGATTACCCTGATTGTTTATGTTTCGTACAAAAGGGAGATGACAGCAGAAGGGGGGAGCTGTACACCCAGCCTTTTCCCAAGATAATTTGAAAAATGCTGATCTCGATTTTAATCAGCTGCAAATGCAGCACAATTCACTTATAATATCCCTGCCAGCAGGATCCTCAGTAAATTCATAACATCATTGCTTTTATATGATCACGAGCAAATTACTGAATCCTCAGGAGGAAAAGGAGAGGGGGGGGGGGAAAGAGTGAGAGAGAAAGAGACAAACCCCAGCATTTAGTATGCAGCCGTTACGACCCAACCGTTACATATTTTACGCTGTTAATTTAACTTTCATTACATTTTCATTGTTAAAAAATAAACCAGAGCCTTATTGTGCAAAACAGCTGGCTTGGACATTTTTTAATTTTTTTTTTTTTAAATTATTGTTATTTAACGGAAGCACCAGTAGTGTTTGATCAATTAGGCAGCCGTGGATGCTTCCGTTTTATGCCAGGGCTGGGCTGAAGTTTGAGGTGATCTGTTCAATCACGTCTGTAGCAAATTACTTGAAGGATGAACAGCAAAAACAACAAGGACTAAATTACTTTCTCCTTGGTGGCAATGTGCAAAACTCGGCCGGGTTCCAAGCGATGCTCGGTGCAGACGGAGGAGGATTTAGAGCCAAAGCTCCTTAATGCAAACCTGCACCGGGTGCACCTTGCTGTGGGAGGCAGAACACGAGCTTTCCAAGGGCTGGGGGAAGGCGGCAGCGAAGGGATCGTTGTACCGTGTTGTTTTGCACATCTCAGAGGAGCTTCTGCTCCTCCTGGGTGTACTGGAGGAACGGGGGTGGCTGCCCGAACCATGGGACATTGGGGAATGCCTTCATGCCCTCATGCCATGGAGATCCTCATGCCTGCCCAGCCTTGCCTGCACCCGTGCCCACAGTCCCGCTGCCGACAGAGCACCAGAGCCACAACCAGCCTCCGAGGCCGGTCCAGGGGTGGACAGCATCAGCTTTCTAGGAGTCAGAAAATCCCAGCTCTGGTGATGCTCCAACCCCATTTCTTGCCACTTTAGCTTCCCAGCGTTTGCACGTCTAGGGTGGACTAGGAGAGACCCAACCCCTGGTGGGGACGCCAGGGGGGACCAGCATTCTGCTGGGGATGCCCTGACAGCTCCTTCTGCATCCCTGTACAAGCACCAGCTGCCCCATAACAAAACAGCCGTATGAAAGCCCCTTTCTCCTTGGGAAGAAGGAGAAAGCACTGGGAAGCACTCTCTTTGCAGAGAAACCGCACTGGGGGAGCCGCTTAGCACATCCCCGACCAGTCCCAGCCCGAATGGAGCAGGCAAGGATGAGCAAAGCCACGGCTTCCCCAGCCCCGCAGGGCACGTGTCTCTGGGGAAAATGAGGAGAGGGGCAACCTCCCAACCGGGGGCCTCCGACTGCGGTAGAAGAAGCAAATGTGCAACAGCCGGCAGTTGCATGACAGCATTTGCTGCTTGTCCTTTCCTTCGCTGTGTCACCGGTTACTGGCACAGCATTACAATGCCACCAGCCATGTAGTGTATTTGAGCCAAAAAAGGATTTTTTTCCCACAGATTCTCGAGTAGGTTGCTTAATTTTTAATAAACTCCGCTAATTCCTGCTAATTATCACACAGCTCATTTAACTGGGAGGCTTTCCTTCCTGTAGACTGAGGAGTAAGAACAGAGCAGATGGCTCAAATACCATCTCTTTCTTAAAGGTCCTTCCCCCAGCTCACGCGTCCCCGTTTCCCACAGCCCCTGCGGGGCTCTTCCGCACCCCCCGGTTCCCACTCCGGCTCAGCCTCCACTCTAGGGCAGAACCCGGGTACACGGAGGTATTCACCTCTGCTCTTCTGCAAGGGCAAGACCTGCCCTAGGGCTAAAATAGTGAAAAAAGATGCATTTGGGGACAGTCTGCTGAGCCAAAGGGGTTTGGCCAGAAATGCCAGCGCTCATGGGCATCCGGAAACTCCTGGAGGGGGTTGGTAAGTTTTTCCATGTTTCTTCTTAAGCCCCTCCACCTGCACTTGCTGGGTGAGTGGAGAGGCTCCAGAAAGGCTGGGGATGCTCTGGGTTAACAAAAAATAGGATGCTGGAGTCAGTGCTGGCTCCAGCCCTGCTATAAAGGCTTTGATGTCCTGTAGCTGCGTGAGGGGTCGAGACACAGACCCCGAACCTCGCGTAAGGCCCTGGACACCGAGCCCGTGATGCTCGGGCTTGCTAAAAGTCAGGACAAATGGATTTCACAGCAAATGAAAGCTCCTGAGGCAGACTAAGAGATTTAAAATCTCTGTTCCCAGCAGGAATAAACCCCCCTGGGATGTTTTGAAAAATTCAGCTTGAGGCAGCAGAGAAAGGCTTTTTCTGTTCGCTTTGAATATTCAGCCGTGGCAAAGACTCTACAAAATGTGTCTTATTGGGGGTTATTGGCTCCTGACCCGACTCAGTGCTGGATAGTTTCTATTTCTACCATGTTCCTGGGAGTTAAGCGAGCCCTCCAGTACCCCTTGCCTGCCCATTACTGCCCAAAAACCTGCGGCATTTTGCTTGACTGTGGGGTTTTGCCCTCATTTACAACACTGGTGGGTTTTTTAGGAATTATATAAAGCACAGGTAGGGGAGGAACTGTTCACGCCCTACCAGCCTACCTTTCACATCTGCAAAATCAAATATGAAAAAATACACCATTACCTCCTCACCGCCCAATTTTCCAATCAAATTTCAAAATTGCAACAGCATTTTTGGGATCAGGGAAAAATTCCCCAGAAACCAGTGGAAAAACTGTGGCAGCGCCCATTCCAGCGCAGGCAGACGATGCTCTGAGCAGCGTGAGTGAGGGGGGATGCGGGATGGATGCTGCTCCCCCGCGTAAATCTGTGCGAGGCAAAGGGGATCGAGCCAAAGGGTCCGCTCAGGAGTTTTCTCCAGACTTACTTCATCAGCTCTGGGTCTTCTTTATCATCCTTTGTCGGGGTGATCTTGATCCCACTTTTCTTGGCACGAGGGCAGCCTGACAGACTGTGGTTAAAAAGAGAAGAAAGGCCTGTCTCACTGGCAGAATCACTGCATTTGCTATTCCCCCGCTTCAGTCATCTTTCCCTTGAATTTCGCACAATGTTTTTGATCTCTCTCGTTTTGCAGCTTCACATCACGAGGAGAAGTCAGAAGAAAAAAAAAATAATAAAAAATTGAGGGAGATGGACAGTAATTAATGGTATCTAGATAAGAAGATACCTGCTAACAGCCTGCGATGTTTAATGGAATTGTTGAAACAGAAGGCTCAGATCTCTGCTATTAATGCTCTAAAGTGATAATAGAAGTCATAAATAGGTAGCATTATTAACAGGAACATTGCATCAGCTAAAATCTGACCCTTTGTCTTTTATTCTGTTGAAGGGAGCTTCTAATCAGATGCTAGAAACATCAAAAAAAAAAAAAAAAGGAAGTCAGATTAAAGAGATGAAAATAGGCTTCAGTTGTCAGTAACATTAATGTTTTATTCAGAACTTTACAACTCTGCCCACTGCAGGGGGGAAAAAAAAAAAAAAAACCAAAAAAAACAACAGAAAGAGGCTAGAGAGAAAATAATTTAAGGGAGATCTTACCTTCTATGCGATGCATAATTTCCTGTTATGTGACCAGAGCCATCACAACCAGGAGTAGGGCACCTGCGGAGGAAAGGGATGCTCAGATTAGCCTGGGGATGCGAGCAGGGGATAGATGCTTTGCGACAGCTCATTTCAAAGAGAAATCTAGGGACTGTCAACACAGAAGCAGGCTTTTCTTCCTGCCCCTTCTCCCTCCATAAGAACAAGGCCTGGTCTGTAATGTCCACGACACCAAAGTCCATGCATGGCTGCGTGATGTCGGCATTGAAGAGGAGCATCCGTGGGAAGAGGTGGGGACGTTGGGAGCGCAGCAGGTGGCTGCTCTCCAGCGGAGGGACGTGGGTTCCAGGCTCTGTCCCCACCCTCATGAAGGGGACAGCTCAGGAGATGATAACAAAGAAGCCAAAAAAAGACCTGCAGGACAGTGTCCGTCTTCCTGAGGAAGACGTAAGGAGATGGCAGGTACCATCCAGGGCCATCAGGCTGGATGCAAGCACAGACAAGAAACCAGAAAAATAGCCTACGACTCTGGACAACTTGGCCATCAAGCTTTCTCCTCTGGGGCCACCTTGGCCAACACCAAGACGAAGTCCAGCAGGAGGTCTCAGATCAGTTCTGGGTGATTTGGTGGGGGATAATCTCACTGAGGGCAAACAGACACCCCACCCCAGGAGGGTTCTCAGAGTCCAAAACCGTTTGATGCCTCTGATGGAAAGTAATGAAGGAATAGGAGGGAAAAGGTTAGGTTAACCTCGGGTCTCCTCCTTCTGTAACACCATAGGCAAGGGACAGGGGGGTCTGCAAGGGGACAGCTGCCTGTGGGACCTTGGGCTGGGGATCACCAGGTCACCACGCATGGTGCACCAGCAGCTTTTGGTTCTTCGGTGTTAAATCTGCCCCTCGATCCTCAGCCGCTGCTGTTACAAAGGCATCTTTGAAGACACAGCCATGATCACGGGTTTGAAGGTAAGCCTCTAGCACTCCCGGACATGATTGAAAAGCCTGGAGAATAGTTCTGTGATCACACAAACCTACACAAAGGCTAGCAGGGGCTGCGAGCCCTACCGAGCGGCAGCGAAGATAATGGCACGAGTTAAGCACTGCATCATTAAGGGTGCAGAAGCGAGAAAGGTGAGGGGATATGAAGTACCACGAGCACAAAGATCTGCTCCAAATGCTGTAGGTGACGTGGCGGACATAAAAGTTGTCATGGGGACAAGGAAGAGAGGCGAGGAGTGCTCGCCGAGGATGTGCGCGCCAGCCTGCCAATTAGCCAGGGCTGTTTGAGTCAAGTGATTAGTACCGGGGGGAGGAAATCCACGGTGCTGCCGCAGGACGAGCGGAAGGGTCTCAGCCACTCGCTTCTGAGCTGGAGCGAGCAAAGCTCATGGGATGACCGCAAGCTTGCAGAGTGCCCTTTCTCTTCGAGGGAGGATTTTGCTGTATCCCCACTTTCTCAATCCCCATTTTTAAAGCCACCGGTGCCTGTTTTGGTAGCACTGGTTGGTACCCCGCCGCAGAGCAGGGATTGATGTGTCTCCAGGACACCCCAGTGAACTGATGGGCAACGCATGACGGTGCACGGGCAGCCCTTGAGGCCAATGTCTTTGGGAAAGCTCATGCTTGACCTAGGCAATGGCATAGTTGAGGTGCTCTGGCCCCTGAGAGTCAATGCAGCAATTATTTCCACAGTTGCCTTTAGTTCTGCAGCTTGGAAAATGGCCTTTTAAAAACTGCTCTTTTTTTTTGGTTAGAAAATATCAAAATTCTCCTCTTTGCACCAGCTCTGAGGGAGGGTTTGGCATTTGTGGGTCATTGAAGAGTCTCCATTGGCCAAAAAGATGGGCATCTCACCTAGGGTGGGAGAGCAGGGACACGTCCTGGTCCCACAAGGGTTACAGGGAGACTAAGTCAGGACCAAGGCTTGGACTGCTCAGACCCAGGAAAACATAAATGCACATAGGTCTGGTGCAGTAAGAGAAGGGACACATCCAGAAGGACCCCGATGAGGGTGCAAATTCTCTAACTCATTTAGAAATTACAGGTTTAGGAGATGACTGTGACATTTCCTTGTTATACGCTGTTAAAATAGAAAGCAATACTATCTCTTTGTTGTTCTAGCTTCAGGGTGGGATGAAACTATGAAAACACTAACACCAAACCCCTTTTGCCTTTCAGGACTTTTAAAAAAGGGAGAGAAGTGATTTGAGTTTTATTTTTAATTATCTGGAGACAAATCATACTGACAGAGACCTTTTATTGCATGTTCCAGCCTGGAGCTATTTTTTTTATATCAGGGATATTAACCCCTGAAATAGAATTTATAATAGAAACACTGACATGGCCTTATCTGAAGTTGTGAAAAGCGATGACTGTGCTATCTGTAATATCTCCAAATCCTCTTCCCTTCCTCCCTCCTCTGCTCCCATCCTCACTAGGACATAGAAAAAACCCAGTACTTGGGAAACAACATTAAAAAGCTTTATTTTGGCCAGAAGTCTCCTGTTTTATATAGTATTTTGATAAAAAGCGCTGACATCGGATGCCCGAGGGGAGCAGGGGATGCTGCACAGCAAGGCTTGGTGCAATGCTCGGTCTCAGGGACGACCCCGTTTGCATTTTCTCCGGGCCCTTACTGGCAATGGGCACTGTTCCTGAGAGCTTTTAATATCTTTAACGCTAATTGCCTGATCACTGGGCTATTCTTTAAGGCTGTTGGAGAAACACCAGTTCAGCAAAGCTCTCTTAAGAGGTTCTTTCAAAATGTATATCGTCTATAATGCATGATTAAGTGTACTTAGCGCTAATCATGCGAGTCCTTTCCCTCCACTAGCATATTCTATTAATATCAACTAATCCAGCTACTTTTTCCACCTCTGTGATAAGGAGCAGGCGGTTAACAAACATTTTTCCTGGCACCAGCCCCTGCATCGGCGGTGGGGTGCAGAGCAGTCCCAGACCCACGCTGCCCTCTGGGCCACCAAGAAGGGATTTGGGGCTTTACTGACCACCTTAATGACCAAAGGGGCTCCCACCTGACTTGACTATTCTTACCATGGCTCCAAACATCACTGGTGGCATACAGGACACAGGACTTTTTTTTTTTTTTTTTATTATGAGCCTGTGCAATGTGAAGTCCCCCATGAGGTTTTACTCTCGGTAGAGGCTCTTCAGTTATAGTTATGAATATCTCAGTGTCTAAATAATCCTGAAACTGGATTCAGCAAAGCAGGGAGCTCAGAGGAGAATCAGCTTCCAAAAATAGGCTGGCTCCATGGAAGTGATGTTGGAAAAAAATTCACAACTAGCTTTCCCCCAAAGATGTAGATTGGGTGGAGGAGGGCTCAGGTCCCCCCAGTATCTCCATCTATTTTAAATACAATTTCTATTAAACCTTTCTTTAGGGGAGGCAACCTAAGAGAGAATTTGGGAAACCCTCTTGTGAAGAATAAGCTCCTAGTGAAAATGAGGAGCTTTGGGAAAACAGCAGCAAAGCTGAAAACAGGATTCAGAGGAAGATATTTGAATGAAAATGTGAAGACTGGTTCCTCCCATCAGGAGCAGAAATGAGAACAAAGAAATTCATGTGCCTGTGAGCCCTTTGCCACTGGCTCAGGATCCGGCCTCGCCAAGCGTTTGCTTGCTCCTTCTTTCATTCCCTTGCAAATCAAACTCCCATGGAAAAGAATAGGAACCTCCGTCACTGCATCCCAAAGAACCCCTCAAATTTAGCATAAAATTAGCATCCCAGGTTCTCCAAAAGAGTTGGCTTCTTTTCGCTATGTCCTGGTGGTATTTTCCCAGCTGTGTCTCTACCCAAAAATAAAGCATGTGCCTTTATCTAGGCTTTGGATTATTTGAGAACCATACGAAAATGTTGAATGAAAAGGGTTATGGCACCAACTAGGGAAACAAGAGCTTGGGAAAAGATGCCAAATGAAAAAGAAAACAACATATGTCTACAGCACCCAAAGGAAACCTGCCAGGGGTCCAGGTTATTTCTGATCGCTGACGTGATCCCCCCTCCCCAAAATAAGCCTTGCTCCATGATGCTGACTCTTCCCAACGCGGCAGCTGGAGGCTGGGCTCCACCAGAGCTCCTCGTAGGTGGATTTTGATCGGCTCTTTGAAAGGAGAAGGGAGGGGATGGAAAAGCAAAAGCAGAGCAAGAGAAGGGGTGGGGCAGGGAGAGGGAAGAGAGAAAAAAGGGTGGAAAAAAAAGAAAAAAAAGGAGTTCCAAGTTGAGCGCAAACATACTTGAGGTCAGCAGAGTGGGCAGCCATGAGGTTTCTGAGGCTCTTGTCAGCAAGAGGACAACCAGAAAGGCTGAAAGAGAAGAGATGGAATATCTGGATAAGCAAAAAAAAAAAAAAAAAAAAAAGGAAAAAAGGAAAAAGAAAAAGGGCCAGGGTGGGGGGAGGGAGAGGGGCAACAGAAGGTGGGGAGGAAACAGAACCAAACTATCCACATGGTCAAAAAATATACTAAAAGAAAAAAAAAAGTTGTCTTTAGAGTCCAAACCATGCGAAAAAGGTCAACCCACCTGCGGTGAGAGGCATAGTTTCCCGTTATGTGTCCGCTGCCGTCACAGCCTGGGGTCGGGCAACTGGGCAACAACAACAAGGAGTGTAAGTGCTGGAAAGGCAGGAATTCACCCGAGAGCCACGGATCTGCAAAACCAGCTGAGCCCTCCTCAGGGTCTGTCCGCGGGGGGGCTCAGCCCGACCCCGGTGCCAGACCCCTTACACCGGCTCCTTCCATCGGACCTCACCATATGTTTAAATGTTTGCATGCAAATAAACCAGCTGTTTCCCTTTCAGCCCCCTTTCCTCCCTTTTTTGTTCCCAAAAGACCACAAGGATCCTGAAAAAAATTTGAAAGAATTGAAAAAATTTGTGGCAAATGTGAAGAAAGTGTTCAAAATACTTAGTTGCTTGGTTTGCTTGGTGGCAGTGGAAGACTTAAGCAGCCTGCTGGGTGGCATGAATGAACAGGCGTGAACACCACTGCCTCGGTGCTGCCAGTTTGGATGATTTTTGCAATACTGAAGCTCTGGCTACGGGAATCAGCTATTCCCTGAAAGCGTCAGATTTCAGCTTTCTGAAATGATTTTTTTTTTTTCAGCCCTTATAGCTGCAAAGAAAAACTTGAAAACACTGTTCATTCCAGAAAGGGAATATAAGTAATCTCCGACTCGTGTGCTGCCGCATCCTGCCTACTGCCTTTGCCGGGCTACGTTTCCCACCCATCCCTCTCCGCTGCCTCCCCAGAGAATTGCACTTGCGCAGGCGATGGGAAAAGGTGTCATCCCTTCCCGGTGTCCAGGGAATAAAATCCAATTTGTGCATGAGCAGTGAGTCTCTGGCACAGTCGTGCCCTGCCTGCCTGAGACCAGGGGGTATGCGAGAGAGCAGGGATGTCCTGGGACGCTGCAGGGATGTCCTGGGACGCTGCAGGGATGATGTCCTGGGACAGTTTGGCCTGGCAGGTTGAGTTTTGGGGATGCAGCTATTCCCTGCTCACCCTTGAGTCCTTTTCACAGCCACAACACCCACACAAACACAATGAGCCCTAGAGCCAGCACTGGTATAAAGATGTTCGAGCAGCGGTGATGTATTGCTACGTGGTACCCACTCGTGTGCCGACAGCAGGGCGGCGAGAAGATAGAGGTGAGGAGTAGCTTCACAGCGACTGCCGTCAGCGCCTGGAGATGGCCCAAGAACTGCACCCAGACACGGAGCATCAGACAGACACAGAGGGCAAGTCTGCTCCTGAGTTAACGACAGCTAATTCATGACGGCCTTTGGGCCAGAAAAGAACAAGGATGCTAAATGGAGAGAGAAGGCTCAGGGCTGCCCACGACACCATTTATTTATCTCCAGGGATGTTTCCATTTAGGAAATTTCTCTACCTTCATAATACAATTATAGCACAGGAGGACTTCAGGGCTCTACCTCAGAAATTGCTATTCACATCGCTGCTGGGTTTTAACAAAGCCTTTAGAGCTTGCGTAGGGCAGCTGGTCTGTGCTTTGCTTATTTAGGGAAGATGCTGCTGCTGCTCTGCCCTCATGGACCTCCTCGCTGCCTGTCTGCTCCCTCAGCCTCCTGCTTGCATAGCCAAATAACGAGCTACGTTGTATAAGGTCAGCAAAACGATGCCTGCCGACTCTTCCCTGTTTAACATATGGCAAGGTCAGATGCACAGGAAAGACGTCCAAGCACAGCAGATCTGGTGGGATCCCTGGGAGGTCAGGCCTCCCCATCACAACCTCCAGAGTGATCCCAGCCTGCCATTAAATCAGAGCCAGGTCCAAGCTGCAGCATTTGGGTCAGGCTCTAAACATGAACCATTAGTTTGGGGGATCAGTGTGGATGCAGAGCAATACTCCATCTAATAGAATAGACCTGAGTCTATATTTCCACCCACCCAATGCCATGAATACGCAGATGTGAGTTTGGTTAAGATCTCTCTCCAATGTAAGATGCAATCTTGCTGTAGCCCTAGTTCACATTTTGTGGCCCTGCAGTATCACGGTGATGGGACTCATTGCTCTATGTTAAACAGCCAACAAGTCCTGCCTTCCCAGCGAGGCACCTTGTGCTTCAACACTCCCATTGAGAAGGTACTGAGATCCCTAGGGTGCTCTTGGCTCCACAGCATCACTCAGTGTCCCAAACTGAGGGGACAGGAGATTGGACAGGCTCCATCACTGTGCCAGAAACACTCTTGCAGGAAAACACCAGGGAAAACGGGCCCTGCAAGGAGGTTTCCACATCCACATCCATGAATCTTGAAAGCACTGAGCTCCCCAGAAAGATCCCTTCATCACTGCAGAGTTTCAAGGCCATATGCCTCATTGATCAGCAGTTGTATGAGGATAGGCTTTCTCTTTGAGCTTTCATTTGAACCACTTAGATGAGATAAGACCACAGTAAGAAAGGGAACTACACTTCTAATTTTTAAAATGTATTTGCTAACAAATTTTGTCTCCTAACTGGCTGTCCTGCGTACATATTTTATACATCTTGGAGGAAGACACAAGAAGGCAGGACTTACGTGAGCAGCTCTTTCTTGATGTCCTTGGAGAGGAATTTAAGCTTGAAGTTGGTTAAAGTAACTTCCCCTGGGTATTTTCGTTCTTCAAAGTTTTCCTCCGACACTTCTTGCTCATCAGCTTCCGAGGAGGCAAAAGAGTGGGCGGCAGGCTCTGACTGCAAGAAAATAGCCAGAAAAAGTGGTTGTAGTGGTGGTCATTAATGCTGAGCTGTGGTGGGAAGGGATCCCAGGTTCATCCCAGTTAGTGCAGCATTGCCAACTCTCCTGAGCCCTTTGCAAGCGCCCTGAAGTACCCAAACCAGAGATCAAATAGTCTGCAATTTTCCCTTTTTATAGGCGAAATGTGTAAAACACATCTGTACAGGGATTTACACCTGGCCCTCCCAAGGTCTTGAAGGGATGAGTGCAAGATCAGTGCAATCCCCCCATACTCATCCTCAGCAGCACCTGCCTCCCCACGGGCAGAGAAGCAGCGTGCTGCTTCCAGGGCCAGGACGCTCACCCCAGCCAGGAGGTAATGGCTGGGCTCCCCCACCTGCACGGATTAATGTTAAGTGGCACGCAGGGCCATATCTGCTAATGGTGGGTATAAATCATCCTGGGGAACGTCGCCAGGAGCAGCACTAATGCAAATGAGCTGAAAGGATTTACAATGAAGAAAGCACTGCAGACCCAGGACAACCAAGTGGTGGGTTCTTCCTTGGCAAGAGCACCCCAGCAGATCCAAGAGCATCTGCGTCCTGCCTGATTGTCCACAGCTGATGTCTGGTAGCACTGACGAAGCTAATAATACTCTCCTAGGCTCAAAGGGCAAATTAGGAGTTCTAGGGGAAAATAGGACAACTGTGCATGCTAACATGGCATTCAGTCCCCCCTGAGGTGTTATTTAAGCATCAAGAGTCACCGCTCACCTCTTCTGGCTCCTCTTCCCGCTGACGGTTTGGTTTAGTGTAGTCAATGGGCCCATCCCATTCATCCTGGCGGGAGGTCTGGCTGGACTGGGGGGAAGTCATGGTGCTGCTTGTGGCACTGGTGCTGTTTTGGCGCTGGGACACATCTGGGGACTTCATGCTGGGACTACTGCTGCAGCTGCTGCTGCTGGGAAAGGTGCTCTCCCGTTTGCGGTGCTTGTTCATACTCAAGTCCAGAGTCCCATTTTCATCCACCTCAATGTCCATGGACTGAAAGGTTGGAAAGATGCCCAACGTTAGCAGCTGCCAGCAATTCCCTATAGGCATCTTGTCCCCATTTGTCTTTTGCAGTGCAGGGGGCAGGTTGTTCATGTCCCGTCCTCTCCACAGTCAGTTAGAAGGAACTGAATGGAAGGGATGCTCTTTCATAAACATTTTCAGAAACATGCCATGCAAATGCACTCCTTTACTACCAGCAACATGGCATTTTGACTCGGTTGCTTGAACACAGGCATCTAGTGCCATTGAAGATGCCCCATGGCATCCAAGACATCTGCCCGAGGCTGCAAGTGCAACATGGGACTTCTGGAAAACCTTAATTCCTCTGAAAAATAGCTGGAGGTCAGCCTGGATGCAACTGGGGAATCTCAAACGACATCAGATACAGACCAGTGAGCAACTGAAACCAGCCCTGAGACTCTGCTTGGGAACAATGCTCATCTCAGATGGGTAATTTGAGCTATGATGCATCTCCATAACACACTAAGAGCCAAGATTACCTCCTCCAAACTGCATCACCCCAAGCAGGGAGCGATATGTGATGAATCTCTGCATTCCCTCTATATTTAAAGTTTAAAATGAAAGGAAGGGTAAAAAAAGGTTTTCTCCCATCCCAAACTTCAAGATTTAACCCACTCTGCTGCGTGGTGGTTGGGTGGTCCCCGGACATGCTCAGCTTACCTTGCCAGGGGCCTCTTGTTGCTTCGTGCTGAGATTCTCCGGCATTTCCCAGCAGCGGGTGGAGAGGTTGAGGATGGCAGTGGCAGCCATGTGTGCAGCCTCGGCATCGTGGGAGTAGTCGAAGCCTGTGGAGGAAGATGAAGTGCTCTTCACGTAACTGCTGGAGGGGCTGTGGCTGGGGGAAGAGGCCTTTGGAAAAGGTTTGGCTGGAATAAAAAGAGAAGGAACAACACAAGGCTAATGTATAACCAGCACGGGCAGCGGTGAGAGGTTAAGTCTGACACAGACAACGTATTAGCAGTTCCAGTAGCAACCTGTGGTTATTACCTATCCACGGGCTATTTTGTTGCCTGGGATGTGCAATAGGAGCAGTGCTGGCTGCGGCTTGCGCAATGGTCTCTCAGTGTGAAAACTTATTTCATTAACTGACTCTGCCATCGAGTTCCCAAAACATGAGTGCTTTTCTTCATTAAAGCTGCTCCTTGGTGGAAGCGGTCAAAGGAGAAAGCTTAGAGAAGCTTCCTGGCTCTTTTTTTTGGTTGTTCATAACATATCTGCAAAGCTGACTTACGGGGAGATTTCTTGTAGCACGTTTGAAAACTTACAATTTAAAAAATGACATTAATAGCAAAACCATGGCTATGAAATACGAGCTTCCGACGATGACACCAGTGAAATATGGATTTTCTGACAGCTGACATATCATTTAAATATGCCTGAATAACAGGATTTATTACATAGCCGCACGTGGCCACGACACCGCACTGTTACTGTATGTCACAGCATGCAGCAGTGCAATCCTGGAGATGCAATTTCTCTTTACAGCCTACGAAATGAAAGTGAGTATTTCCCAGCGTTAACCCACAATAAAACTTGCCCTGATCTTGAACCTGGACCCGTTTAGGAGGGCCCTGACCCACAGAGAGTCCCTCTGAAGTCAGTAGTTTCAGTGGGTGCAAACAGGGGATCATCTGATTTTCAGCAGTCACAGGATTGTATTCTGAATCAATTAGCACAATCTTCAAATTCTTAATTCATTTCACTATGCCCTTTTTGGGGGAAAACATCTCCCCTTTCTGTGGGAGTCTCACCCAGGGAAGACTCATAAGCTTTGGCTCGATGATGGCGAAGCAGCAAGACAACCTTGGTTGATGCGGCTACAGAGCAAAGCGATTTCATTATTCCCATTACAAACTCGTAATATAAGACACTATAAAATGCTAATCTTCCTGAGGACTGCTTTCTTCCTTGTTGTGTGCGTATATAATGCATATTGACATTAATGGGAATTATGCACACACATACAGGGGAATATAAATCCCTCTGGATGAAGATCTCTTTAAAATAAGTTCTCAGTGAAAGGAACAGATTTCCCTGCTATGATTGGCAATCATATTCATCTTGTCGCTTTGATTAACTCATTGGAGGTTTGCCCAAATGGTTATTCTTGTGTATGGCTGCTTGTTTTTGAGTCCAGTTTAATCCATGTCTTTGCAGCGGGGTGCGGGGATTTGCCAGCCCAACCTAACAATATCCAGGATCGTGAGATGCCAATTTCAATTTCACACCGTAGGCTCAGCGATGCTTTTCCATTTCATAAGTATTTCTACCACTAATAGACTCGCAATCAGCAAATTAGTAAAATAAGTGATGAGAAAAAATAGAAAGGATTATCCTAGTGGGTCTGCTGGAATTATTTTTGTCAGTACAATTACCCTGAAAATTCTTTGCTAATATTGCAAATAACACAATCTATTCAGCAAGAGAATCACTTGTGCTGGGAAACAAATTACTTTTCCATCAGCCCTAACCCAGGATGACAGTGGCAGTTGTGCTCTCTGGCCTCCATCCAATTTCATTGTCTGATCCTTTACAGATTTAGTACTGTAATAAATGGTGCTTCCATTGTAGTGCAACAACCGGGATGCTTTCAAGTACGAGCACTTTTTAGAGAGCAGCTGCATCAGGATTAAACAGGATTCTGGAATTGGGATTAGCCAGAGAGAGAGCCCTCTTGAGGCTGCTGACTACTGCAAACCGGGCTCCTAAATATTTTTTTTTTCCCCTCAAAAAGATGTCTTCAGGTGCACGTTTGGTGTCAAAGGGAAGCAGGAGGTTTAACATCAGTCTGCGGCAGGCTGGCTCCCCATGCAGACTCCCTCCTGCTCCTGACAGCCCAGCCCCTGAGGGTTTATTTAGCCATTTCATTTTCACTTTCGTTGCACAGTGTCGTAACCAGTGCAAGGTCCTCGGTGCAGAGCAGAGGTGGGTGGCTACGACAGGAAAGAGCTGGGAGATAGGAGGTGGGTGATCGATAGGTAGCAGAGCTGGAGAGCAGAGCACAGCAGAGAAGACAAATGGGTGGAGTGGGTCATATATAAGATGGAAGAGAAGAAAACTATAATCCATTTAGCTAGATGAGGAAAGACAGATCAATAGATATGAACTGCAAAGCAGCGGGGACCGACTGAGGACAACTGTGTAACTTATCCCACCTAGAGACATCGCTCAGATTAATGTTCCCACCACTTGATGCAATTCTTCCCAAAGCTGAAGCCAAAGCAACTCTCCCCGAAGAAAAGCTTTACCAGCAGCCACAGGCTCCTCTCTCCAGCATGTACATGCCACAGGACCCATCTCAGCCTCCCCCATCCCCATTTCTCCCCCTGCTTCGCAGCAGCAGGAGGGATCCAGCAACTCAGCCCCGAGTCTCCCATCACCCCAAAGCCATGATCCCAGAGCCTCGCGACACGCTGAGAAAGGCAGAAAATGCAAAACCCAGCCCATCCCTGCTCCCAACTTACATTTAAAGGCTTTAGGTGAGGTTTCGCTAGTCTGAATCTTTGGGGCAAGCATGCGTTTGCCAAAAACCTGAGCATCAAAACTTGCATAATCGAAGGTGACCTTGGAGTACTTCTCCAGCTCCTTGGCCAGGTTGGCCCGGGGGGTTGCTGGGACCATGTTGGGCCGGTAGCTTCCATACTGAGGGATCTCCAGTTGCTTCACAAAGCACATAGGCCTGAGGATGAAACAATGAGCAAAAGTGATTTCTCTTTTCCTCGATGAGATGGTTGTTGGGAGGGGACCGGACGCAATGGGGATGTGTAGCTGCACCTTGTCCCCAAGGGGTTACTGAGGAAGAGGAGGCAGCGACAGCCCTTTTGCTCTCCCTCAGCAAGTCTGCATCTGGTTTGAGTCTCTTAGATTCCTTTTTTATTTTTTCCCCTTTTTGTCCTTTTTTTGTTCTTCTTTTTTAGGCAAAACACTGAGGTGTCGATCTCATGCAAAACAATGTTCTCGCAGGCTGCTGTGGTGTGGCAGCATTTTCCAACAGCAGTAGAAACTTGGGCATCACTCCTTTATGGGACCCATGACACAGGACGGCACACGAAGGCACGAGGACCCCAGTTTAGCTCCACCCCCCCTGCAGATTCATTGCAAAAGCGCCAGGGCCTCTCCCCTGCTTGCAAAGTCCCTCTTAAAGACCCGCTTCTGCTGGGCTGCCTATCATGAATCAATTTGTCTTGCATATAAATTGTATATAAATGGCCTATTGTTATTCTCCTTCCCGTGACCTCTTTCCACCAGCGAGTCCTCGGAGCGGGAACTCCTTGGAGCATGGACCGTCCTCGTGATGTGCTCAGAGCGCTCTGCGCCCGGCGCGGGCTCTGCTGCAAATAAATAAGTAATCGCCCTAAATGGCCTTTCCAAAGCACCGAGCGCTGGTGCACCAGGGTGCTCAGCAGTCCTGGGGAGCAAATAAATAAATTAATCAGGCCTCGATGCCTTTGTGGGAGTGCTGCTCAGGGTCTCATACTGCGGTTTTTATCCTGCTCTTGTTGCAAAATAACTAACCATATTACAATCCATCTGTAGCCTCATGAATCACATCAGCTACGGAAGCCAGCATCTATCAAGGACATCCTTAATGTGAGACAGCCCTTTCTCCCGGGAAGATAGAAACGGGCGAAATAACAAAATAAATGCGACTGGTTTGGAAATGAGTGGCAGGTTTCTCTCCTCTGAACCGTGCGGGTTAAGGAAGAAAAGCGGGTGGACTTAGGCGAAACTGCCATCAAGTGATTTATATGTAGCCTAAATCTCCTCCTCCCCCTCCCTGAGCCCACCCTACTTATAATGCTAATATAATAGCCATCATTCGCTGGCAGTTTGCATTGCAGAGCAATCGGCACAAATGCCTTCTGCTGCACTGGTAAAACCCTTTGGCCTGTAGCCTCAGCATTAATTGATGCTACAGAAGCAATTCATTGTCCTCAATGCCCTCCCTGGGATCATCAATTAAATATCTCCCCACCTTGGCGAGACCTATGATCATAATAACAGGACTCAGCAGTATCAAGATACAGCTGGAGGGAGCCGTGACGGCTGCTCTTGCGAGCGCGGCATCGCGGGGAGGGCTGGGGCAGCACTGGGCTTTGCGGTCCCATTTACCTGAGTATCCGGTCAGAATTGGAGCTGGTCTTCGCAGGATCACCAGACTGGGTTTGTTGCTTTTCATGCGATTTGGCTAATTTTTCAGCAGCAGCAATGGGGCACCCAGATAAACTGTGGGAGGTTTTTTTTTTAAAGAAGGAGGAAAAAAAGAGAGAAGGAAACCAAGCATGAGGGATGAGCATGAAAATCTTCATTTCAGGGACCCAGAGCTGCACTGAGCCCATGAGAAAAATGTTTGCATTTAAAGGGTTTTTTTATTATCATTATCATGGCTTACTTTTAGTCTTGGCAAGCAGGAAAGCAGCCAAACATCAGTGCCAAATCTCTCCAGGATGAGCCCCGGAGCATCCCCAGGGCCTGGAGGTGGATCGAGGAGGCAGCTTCCCCGGGCTGAGCACAGCAGGGGCAGAGGGGGACGGGCTGGTTTCTTTGAGTGGTTTTAGCAGTTAAATGGTATTTTTGATTTGTATTTATTTGGATCTTTTGCAGGGGCCGTTTGAAGGGAGCCTTCTGAGGGGCACTTGCGGGGAAACATTTGCACTTCTGATGTGCACAGCTGCCAGCACGCCGGTGCCTGGGGGAGGTCGGGGGCTGTGATGGCTTTTGCTCACACATGCCCTACGCGTAAGCCTGGCTCTGCCTCTTTGGGACAGCTTGGCTCTTGCAGCGATTGCTCAGGGAAGGTAAAAACCCCGCACAAGCAGAGCCCACATACTCCCAGCCGACCCCAAGCCATCACAGGCACCTTCATCACCGGAGCAGCCAGCACCAAGGGAATGCCAGCCCAGTCCCATGTGAAATGCAGGGCTCCAAACCCTCTGGGTCTGTGCCCAAAGCTCGCTCCATAACCTACTAACACCAGTGGATCACCTCAATCTCACTGCAATCGCTTGCTGCCTGCACCAAACCGAGCTTCTCAATTAACCAAGCAGATTTCCCTAATTTTCCTTTAGCAGCTACGGCTATGACGAAGCATGCACCAGCTTCCTCCACGGCTGAACAAGTAACGACACAAACTCACCTCGCGCCTGCAAACGCATTGACATTCGCTGAGCCGTCGCTCTCTGCTAATTAAGTTCAAGTGCAACAAATGGCACAGGGTGAGCACAGCCCTGTAGCACAAGCTAGTCTGGCTTTTTGGAAGGTTTCTAGCTTTTAAGTCCACTCGCAGCCTTCCCGTTTGTAAAAGCGCTTGAGTTTAACCGAAGCCAGAGCATGGGGTATAATCACAGGTCCCAAAGCGCAACCCTGTCCCCTCTTGATCACATCTGGGCGAAGGTCCAACAGCAAGAGGACCTAAATTCCCAGCTCATCAATAATTTCAGCCTAAATATTGTGGAAATTCCTAGAAATCCTGCTGAGTACCACACCACCAAACACAAACTTCACCCTCCTGTCAGCCTCACCAGGCACCCTCTGCTTCCCTAATACGAAACACCTCTTCCATGAACCCCCACCTGCATCTGCCCCTCCATAGTCCCACCTACGAGCCTGGAAGCATTGCTCAGCTCTATTGCCCAGCCACAATCAGAGAATCACAGAATCGTATAGGTTGGAAAAGACCTTTAAGATCATCGAGTCCAACCGTAAACCTAACACTACCAAGCCCACCACTACACCGTGTCCATAAGCACCTCATCCAAACGTCTTTTAAATACCTCCAGGGATGGGGACTCCACCACTTCCCTGGGCAGCCTGGTCCAATGCTTGACAACCCTTTCAGTGAAGTAAAATTTCCTAATATCCAGTCTAAACCTCCCCTGGCGCAACTTGAGGCCATTTCCTCTCGTCCTAAAGTCACTACCCCGTCCTGCTTTCTCATATTATTCTTTGTCTTAGGGTCATCCCTACTTCGCCCATCTTAGTTGCGCCATCTCCCAGTACAAGAGTAAAGCCAAGGCTTTGGGGGATGGTTGCCCTGCTGCCATCCTTGCCCTGGCTGTTACGGAGGAGAAGTCAAAGCTGGTACCTCCTGTGCGTGTTGCGGTTGCTGTTGACGTGACCCTGTCCTGTGCAGCCTGGTGTGGGGCATTTCAACACGTTCTCGTGCATCGCCAAGACTTCAGAGCGAGAAGGGGAAGGGGAGAGGGGAAGGGAAACAAAAACAGCTTGATAAAAATCAGAGGAAAAAAAAAAAAAAGACAAAATCATCAAGTCTTGTACGCTGGTTTCCTAGAAATCAGGGAACGTGAAATGCTGTAATTAGAATTCGTCTGTGTACAGAAAAAAACGATTTACAAGGCAGCAGTGCTCAGGTCAGCACTAGATTAGCATCTCTGCACACAGCTTGGGCTTTCTCCTTGTTTGCTGATTGCAATCTGGTTTCCCCCATCCAGCCCCTCCCACCCACCACTGGTTTGGAGCCAGGTCTCCCAATTTCAGGTAGTTTTAAGTGATTGAAGTTGTATCTCTGCTTTTATCCTTAGGACTAGTCTTTCTTTGATTTTTTTTTTTTAATTTTAATCTTCAGGATTATTGCTTCCTGCAGCACTGACCTTAAAAGTAAAGAAAATAATTTGATTTGCAAGCTTTTCTAAAGCACACAGCTTGTGTTAGTTATTTATTAATATTTTTTCTTGCATTCAAGCTTGTGTGAAGATAGCTGTACTTTCTCCTTGTTTCCTGCAGTTCTGTGTTTATGGCAGGTCTGCAACCTTTGAAATTACTGATAAGGAAGGGCTCCTTTTTTTTTTTTTTTGGTCTATTATGCCATTATTATAAACTTAAAACATTGATTTTTATGTATATGCACAGGGAAAGCTATTTAGGATGCTGGTAGAGAGGTAGAAATAAGATATCCCTTTATGTGTATATATATAAATCTGTTATGATGATGATAAATATTTTCTGTGGAATAGATGAATCTTGATATAGCAGCTTGTGAATTTTACAGTGATGAGAGTGTGGGAGGAGACTCAGCTATCCTGCACATCCTGAACGACTCCTCTCCTTTGCTGTAAGGCAACACCTTCAGCACACTTGGACAGCAGGAAAGAAGAGTTTCCCCTTCTTCCCAACATGATATCCCAAATAGAGAAAAACATGTGCCATTCAGTGTGAAGATGGGAACAGCTTAACACACCTCTGGAGGTGAGCTTAATTTTTAAAGCACCTCTTTGATTTTCGGAGAAGGGACCTCGTTCTCCACAGGATGGTGCTAAAAATCTTTAAGAAGGGTAGGACTTCCTAGTAACCTCCATAGCATTTCCCAAGAAGAACAGTAACAATTTGGTGGATAAAAGCATCCCGGAACAAGTTGGAAAAGCACCATCCCATGCCAGAAACTCCATTATAAGCCAAGGATTAACATCAGGCTAGTGCTAGGGACTTGGTCATAAAATTCACATCATTTGGGACTATTTGGAGTGCCCATTGGCCTTGAGACGGCTCCATCAGGTGTGAAAATCCCCCTAGGAAATAAGGCTTCAGACTAATTTAAGCCAGCCTTGCTATCCCACCATGTACTCACTCTCGGGAGGGATCCTGTCTTTGTGCGGACAACCAGAGAGGCTGCGATGGTGAGGGTAGAGTCCCGTGACATGGCCGGTCCCATCACAGCCAGGAGTCGGACATTTGATTTCTCGCTTCTCGGGTCTTGAGGGATCTAGGGATTGTGGGGAAAGGGCGGTGGGAAGCAGGTTAGTGGATTTGGAGGGGAAGAGGTGGAAAGGAGAGAAAAATTGCCAAGGATGCTTCCCACCACTTTTCCAGTCAAACAGGGAGAAACCTTTGGGTTTGGAGGTTTTTTCCCTGAAGGTAGAATTGTAACACTGGAAGTTTAAAAAATTAAAATCAGCAAAACAATTTGAGTAGTTAACCCAGCTAGGAGCATAGAGCAGCTCACAGCGACCGAGCAGGCAGCCCAGCTCAGCACCCGAGGGACTCTGCAACCCCTGCCAAGTCCCCCGTGTTGCTGTGGCCAGACTCCTACCACTACTTTAAAACCCACTGGGATTTTAAACGAGCCCTACTGACCAGGCTGAGATTTTCAAGGCCAACAGGCAATTTAGCCAAGCAATTTCCCTGCTGAGGTGTAGAGGACACCATCATTTTGTGCAATCACTGTTGACCTCTAGGATGTCCCCATCCCTCTGGGCATTGAGGATTTGTGCTAGATTCCTTCTGTGGGCTGTGAAACCCCCCAGCAGCCTAGTTTTCATGGGATGCTGAGCAGACAAATTCAGCTGGGGATGGGAAGGAGGGAGACAGATGAAGGCTCGTCCCCATACCTTTGCCGTAGTAGCTCTTTCGGATGCTGTCCAGCGGTTTGCTCTGTTTCTCATCCACCTGGAAGTGCTTTACGTGCTCTCCTGGCAGCCGGCTGGGCTCCCGCACAATTTTCACCTGCTCAGCCTTCAGCGCGATGGCTTGTTCCAGCAGCCCCAGGTTGCCCCTCGTCATCATGTCATACATCTCTGACTCATCGGTCACCGCTGATTTCTGGGAGCGGGCATCATCGTCTTTGTCGTCATCCGACCGGACCTCCACGATGACCGAATACTCGGGCTTCGGGCTGAACTGCCCTTCACAGTGGCTTTTCTGGGTGTCCTGAGAAGTGTGAGGAGCTTCTTCGCAGATCACTTCAGGAGCCATCTCCTCCTCCTCTTCATCCTCCTCTTCTTCTTCCTCTTCCTCCTCTTCTTCTTCCTCTTCCTCCTCCTCCTCCTCATCTTCATCCTCCTCCTCATCCTCCTCATCCTCTTCTTCTGCTTCAGCCTTTTGCAGTTTGCAGGACTCCTCACAGTTCGCGTCGTCCCGGTGCTCCGGACACAACTCGCTGCTGCGTTCGCTGGTGACCTCGATGACCTCCTCCGCATCCTCCGTCTGGATGATGATCTCCTTGTCGCACTCCTCCTCCACTAACTCCTCTCCCGCATCCTCGTGGACCAGGTGTACAACGTTGGACGGTGGCTTGGAGACCTGCAGCTCAGCTTCAGGCAGCTGCCCTTCGATGGCGAGGGTTTCCTCCGCTATTTGGCCTAGGTTTAGGAGAGAGTTGGCGATTATTTCTTGATAGCTGCTATAGTTGGCCTTGCTGGGCCCAGACATACTTGTTGCCGTGTTTTGTCCATAATGGGTCAATTTTGCTGGGCTTCTCTCTGAGGGGGGGAAAAGAAGGAAAAGAAAGAAAAAGGGAAAAAGAAAGAAAAGAAGGAAAATAAAAAGAAAAAAGGAAGAAAAGAAAAAAAGGAAGGAAAAGAAAAAGAAAAAAGGAAGGAAAAGAAAAAGAAAAAAGGAGGAAAAGAAAAAAGGAGGAAAAGAAAAAAGGAGGAAAAGAAAAAAGGAGGAAAAGAAAAAAAACAGGAGGAAAAGGAAAAAAAAAAGGGAGGAAAATAAAGTAATTGTATAAGCTCGTAAACATCTCTTTGTCTTACTTAAGCTTAATTGAAACCAGAGCCTGGCTGTTATACCCCTGGAGCAGCCTAATTTATTGCATCTGGGAATGGCAGGTAGTAAGGGGATTTCCACTGGAAGCTTTCACAGGGCTCAGATGCACGCGGCTTCCAGCCCCCCACCATCAGCAGCCATCTGGCCCCCTCGTTCCCAGTGCTCCCCAAGCCAGGGGCTCCAAACCGGGACCGACACAGTGCCAGGACCCGGCTGGACACCCAGCTTGTTTGCCTGTCACTCCTCTCGGAGAGCGGCCGGATTCAGCCGGGGAGACGGGTCCCGCACCGGGGAAGGCAGCCGAGCCCCTCGAGGCACCGATGTGGGACCGCGGCTGCCTTCCCCACCGCCGTCTGAGCCACGCGGCGAGCTCCTCTGTGCTTTCCATGGGTCTTTCCCCAGAGAGCATCCCTGATGGAAAAGCTCTCATTTTTAAGACACCGGAGACAATCTGTGCGCATCCCCTCAGCTTAACCAGAGCTTTGCCGTTGTGCTTCCACCGAACGTAATAATTGAAGAACCTATCCTGTACATAATTCAGAGGAGCTATAACTCCTGGTTATTAACACTCCCTGCCCTTTATTCCTCTGCAGAACACAGCTCTGCAATCAATAATGATAAAGCACCTTCTGCCGGCTCGGGGCTGCGGGTCTCCTCCTGCTCCACCGCCTCTGCCTCGTCCTCCTCCAGCGTCCCCTCCGACTCGTCAGAGCCAGACTCCTCCTTCACCTCAGCCTCCTCGCTGCCGTCGCTGTCAACGTTGTAGCCTTCATCCAAGGCCAGCTTGAGCGGATGGGATTTTCTCTTTGACACCAGATGTTCAGCCTCCGCATCCTGGAGTTTCCTCTTCTTTGCTAGAGGGCAGCTTTGTAAACTGCAGATGGGATCAAGGAGCAGAGAGGAGGCATTGCCGAGTGAGAAAGGCATGGCTATGGCATCTGAACCGGTTAGGCAAAGGCAAGTGGGACAAATACAAAAATACTAAAAAAAAAAAAATCATCCAGCAGCCCAGATTTTTAGCTGTTTAAACCCTTTGTGGCCAGAAGAGCTGCTCTCAGACCTTAAGTTTGTGCAACTTTGTCAACTTTACTCAGAAGTCAGCACAAGGATGCTGGGCTCACTCCAGCAGTCTGGCCCATGGGCAGTGGTTGTCCAGGGAGCAGCAGGACCAACAGCTCCCAGCACCACTGCTGGTGACAGCCACCAGTGCCACCATGAAACCAGGCAGGGGATGCGGAACCAGCTCCTGGGGCATGTCCACCAACCACTCCAATTTCACCATTATAGGGTGATGAAAGCCATCAGTTAAGGCTGGCCTGGCCTCGAAGACAGCCAGTGTACTCTCATTTCCCCTCCCCATCCATAGAGGCACCAAGCAGACCAAAATCTCTGCCTTCCGACAGCTCCCGTCAACCCCAGGTGCCTGAGCCCAGGTACTTCTGCCTTGGTTTGGGGTCTGTGGGAAGGCTACTGTTAGCCTGGTGAAGCAGATACCCCAGGATCCCTCACAGACTGATGGAGAGACAAACTGGCTCTTTGGTAGGCAGATTTGGGGCAGGTGAGTTGGGTTGCTGCTCTGAACCAGCTTCTCTCCAGTGAACGTCTGTCTTTGCATTTTTTGCTGGCATTTTTCCATCCCCACTACCTCCGACGCAGCCTCACCTTCTGTGTCTTGCATACTTTCCACGGATGTGTCCTGAGCCGTTACAGCCTGGGGTTGGACAGCTTGAGAGGGAAACAAGCAACCATCAAGAACAGCAATAGGACTTGCAGAATTCATTTTTAATTAGAAGTGTATAAACTATGGTCCGTTAAACAGGTCCTGTGCACAAGGAACAAAATAACCACAAAAGGGAAGATAATTTCCCTCAAATGGTTCAGCTTGTCCCTTTGAATTCCAAGTGAGGAGGGCAGGAGAGCAGCCTTGCAGTTTGCTAAAAATTAATGAAAGGACTCACCCCACTTAATTAGATGAACGGTTCATTATAGTTTTATGAGTATGTTTAATTAAAGATTTGCATGTGTAAGAGCAAGCTTTTAAAAAGCAGACAACTACTGCACTCTGCCTCCCCACTGCCACTCTTCAGTTTTCTTTTTCGCTGGTGCAGGAGGAAGACATGGGCTTTTCACTTATTTGACAGCTTCTCAGGGGACTGGGGTTCCTTGCAGTAAGAAATGGGTGGCTTTTTGGAGAGAGCAGGCTGGGAGTGGATTGAGGAGGTTTTAGCCAGAGCACGTTGGGTGGAGATCACCAGGACAAAAATCCTCAAAAGCACCTCAGAGCCTTACTTTTGGGGAAACGGATGGGATTTAGGTGACCAGATCTCCTAAATCCCTGCATTTGTTCCTGCTGCTCTGCAGAAGAGGATGAGCTAAAGACTTCCAGGGAGCTCTGGGCAGCGCTCGCAGCCACTGCTGCCTTTGCCATGGGCTGCAGCGACGCAGCCTGCTTGCTGCATCCCTCGGCGCGGGGCCGCGCACCTCCCCTGCAGGGGTAATTAGTCCCAGCTCCAGGAGCTATAAGGGCTCCAGATAAGAAGCATTAAAGCAAACATTTTCTGGCAAAACCAGATTATGGCATTGATTAGAGGATGCCCAAGTGACTTGCCTGACGTCTGAGGAATTCTGGAGTCGTGTAGGATTAATAACCTCATTTAGCACCGTATCACCCTCGGCCCAGGAAGCTGGAAGTGCTAATGAAATCTCTTGATGACAGTGCAAAGGGAGAAGGCATCGCCAGCCCAGAGGGGATCTGGCCAGCCTGTTATTCTTGGAGTAAAAGACACAGGACAACATTAAACAGTACCAAGTCAGGCTTTAGGGACTCAGAATTTCTGCTCTCAGCAGAGAGCTCAGCCCTTGCAGAAAGCTAAGGATAAGCAGGATCTGAGTGCGCTAATGGATGCAGCAGCTCTGGGTGCACTGGCGGGTTATTAATGGCTCAACTCCCCAGAAGACCCTGCACAAGTCAGATCACTGTGTTCAAAGAATACCAAAAACCGGGACAGGAAAGGACTACTGAACTGTCAGGGGAGCAGGAATCCTTCCTTCGGGGAGACCGGCTTGCTTTAGCTTAGCAAAGCTAATGCTAAGAGGGCAAATGTCGGCAGCAGGTCCCCTAAGGGGACACGGCTTTCTAGATGAGGCAGATGTGTGGCCATGGGTGTAAGCTGTACCTCCTGGCCCCTCCAAGACCAAGTCCCTCCTTCCTGCTGTCCCCTTTGCTCGTGGCCCAATTTCAACGCAAGATGCCGAGCATCCTCCAATGCCATCGCTTTGGGGACGGCTCCCAGCTTTTTCGGCGTGCACACACAGCCCGAGCCCAACGTGCCTGGGGTCTTGCCTGCCAGCGAGGCATCCCTTCCCGACCAAAACGCTCAAGGTCATACATAAAAAGATCTCGTCCCGCTAACATGCATAATTGGAAGAGGGAGCTCCCCCTTCACTGCTCCCTCTGCTGATGATCTGAAAGTCTATTTAATTTTAATTGCCCTCAGTCATGACTGAGGCTGGTCTGTCCTTAGCAGCCCCAGACACACTTTAAGTGACTGCATGCTGAAAGACAGAGCGGTGTTTATGTTACCAGTGACTTGCCTGAAAAAGGCCTTATTCAGTGGGAAACAAGAGCAGCTCTGATGAAGATGTTACAGGCTTTTATAAGCTTTCCTGCATCAATTAAAGCTGATCCCCCCCCGCCCCCATTTTTGATGTGGTGAAATGAAGCCTGCAGTAAAAACTAAGTAGGAAAGAGCCAAGTGGTGCAGCATTGAGGTTTTCCAAAGCAGGTGGCGATTTGGGATGTCTCCGGCTTCGGTGTATTAATTTAATCCCTTGAAAAAGCACCAGTGCAGAGGTGATGCTCGGCATGCTCTGGGCCAGGCTTTCTCGTTCCCGCTCTCCTCCGGGGAGATCTCATGTATTTCGGCAGGAGTCTCAAAAGGGGAAAGGGGCTTCGAGGTCTATTAAAGCTGCTCTCCTTCCCCGCAACAGCCACCGCACCGACCTGCTCTCCCTCTCTCCACAGCCTTCATATGCTTGACAAAAGGGCTTCTTATTGTTATGCAGACGATGCCCTGCTTCCAATTAGTCGATTAATCGTCCAGTTAATCAGGCAATTAGGTGACAGCTGCAGAGATGGCTTTGTGGAGCACTGTGTCCTGCCCCTTATATATGTCACCTGCTCCAATTACCACCTCCACTCAAGTGTTCAGCAATAAAAGTTGGAGAAGTGGCATGCCTGCCACTCGCTCCTCCCGTCTCTCCAGAGTAATAGGAGAGTGGAGGAGCAGAAATGCTCTGAAATTGGGTTGGTTAAGGTCCAATTACTCTTTGACACACAGGGCTTTCTAACAGAGGCTGCTAGGAAAGGCAGCCCCTGCTATTAGCGCCTGTCCAGGTTAAAGACTCCTACCTCTTGCGTAGGCCCTTGTGCAAGGTTTAAAGGGAGCTTAGAGATGGGGGAAGCTGTTATTTATAATGAGAAGCTCTGTAGGGCTGCAGAGGCTCGCTCTGGCTCTTTTGGCTGCTGCTGTTTGCATGCCAGCACTGCTAAATGAGTGACAACAAGACCTCGGTGATTCAGCAGGGGGACATAGGGCCAAAGGAGGAGCATCTGGCACGGGAAGTGATGTGACACGACATAGTTTGGGGGAAATAAGAGGATGTAAAATACATGGAAAAGAAACTCTGGTTAGTAGGATGTTGTCCCTAATGATCCTGCAACACAAAGCGTGGGCGTTGTTAGGTTTTGCTGGGGTTTAGATCTGGGATGGGACAGAGGACAGCTGGAGGGTCTTCAGTCTAATGTGACCCATCTAGAGCTCGTGTTTTCATCCCTTTAACTCCTGTGGTTCCCCTGACGTGTGTCATCAAGTGGTGCCCCAAGGACCTGGACACACAAGGTGCCCACCAGCATAAGCCCCCCAGCAAGACCTCCACCCCATTAGTCCCATGGGTTTGCTCCCCTCACCCAGGTTCCCAAGCCTGTAAGGAGCTGCGGGCTTCGCCCAAGCCAGTCCCAGCACGGGGCCTCCCCTCCCTCCCACCGCCGAGGAGGAGCAGGGTCCTTACCTCACCTCCTGGCCGATGAGCTCCGTGGGCACTGGGCGAAGGGCAGGATGCAGCAATGGAAACAAACGCAAGGTCAAAAACACAACAGGGGTGCCCAGCCCCCCCGAGACATCCCCCTTCTCTGGGGGATCCTCTCCTGCCTGCTGCTGGGTTTCTATTGCCTCCTCAGGCATCCCGTTTGGGAAAGAAAGGGCAAATCTATCCTGCCATCGTTTACTGCATGCCAGCCTGTAGTAAATCATAATCCTGCCTTGTAAATCCTCATGCTTGTGCTTAGTTTCAAGCACGTGAGTGCATGCTTGCAGCATCAGGGACTACCTCTCTCTAAATACATGATGACTTTAAAGTCAATGGAGCTATACCGATATGCATGCATATGACTCCAACACTTTTAAGTAAAGATCGAGTTTTCTCATGCCTTCTTCTCTATGTTTGCCTTTAAAATGCGCTTCTCAGTTACTCTTTGCACAGTTCACTACTGTTTTGCTGCAATGGCCACATTTACCCTCTACCTATCAACGGGCACAGGCATATTTTTCTCCTCCCCTTGTCACACCGGACTGACGTGGGAGCCCCTGCCTACGCTCAGACACATGGTAGGGGCTGTGCTACTTGGCTTTTAGGGTAAAGAATAGTTTGTAGGGTTTTCAGGGATTATTTCCCACTTGTGAATAAGAGGACATCCCAGTGCTTACCATAACAACATACAACAACATTGCGTCGCTGCTGAAACCTTACATCCAGCCAGGAATCCAAATAATCAGGAGGAAAAAAAAAAAAGCCCACAACACAAGTCTAAATTTGCCCAGGCTAAAAACCATAACACGTTTGCTCAATTTGTTTGAGCTAATTGGATTTCCTGGGATCCAGCTTCTGGTGGGATGACTCACAAGCTTCAACAAACTGGAGGCAGTGGCAAGTCCCAGGGTGTATGGAATAAATTACCTTTTCACATCAAGAAGCCCAGATTCGAGTGTGGGGAAGGCAGGGTGCGAGAAAATAAATAGAATCAGGGCACTCTCCTTAGCAACCTGAGCAAGCACCTTTATGTACGTGCAACAAAGCAGTGAAACCCAAAGATCTGAGCTCAATTCAGCACAATTAGCAGCATCTGGGTTTTGTTCTGTTTTTAAAAAGATGCAGATGCTGAGAAGAGCAAGGAGGAAGGTGGGTGAGGACAAAGGAAGGTGGTCCACCACAGCTGTGTGGGTGAAGCTGCAGTCCCTGCAGCCATCACACTTTTTCAGCCAGCCCCGTTCATCCCTTGCTTCCACACACCTTTGCAATTCATCGAATCCACGGCCACAAAAAGGAACCAAAACGGAGAGGCCGGTCCATAACCATCACACGTAGCCACAGGACCACCCAAGGTGACACCCTGTGCTCTGTATCAGAGCACCTCGCCTTCTCCCAGAGAGAAGGCACGCAAAGACAGACCAATAGCAAAAATAAATAACAATCCAGCTTTGCATTAACAAGTCGTTTGTCCTCACGTCCCTGCCGGGGGACAGCCCCGTTTGCTTCTCCAGCATGCACTACTTCTGCCAGGCACTCTCAGATGTGCAACTTCAAAGTCACTGGCAGAGCGTGCATGATGAAAGCCCCAGGAGCTGATCTGAAGCTCCAGTGATTGCGATCCCCCTAAAGCAAAGCATGCAAAGGGGCTTTTTTTTTTTCCCTTTTTTTTTTTTTTCTTCTCCTGGGTGTAGGGGATGAGGGTTAAATATTATGAGGACCTGTAAAGGTTTGTGGTTGGGAGTTTTCCATGTTTGTAGACAAATTGCGGTGGGGTTGGAGGGGGGGCAGTGAGCATAACTTAAAGAGTTAAGCTTGGACCTGAAAAATCAAAGCCTATTTGGAACAAGCAAAGTGCGGGGAGCTCAGGTCTATACATCCCCGCGCTGCGGGATAACCAGCTGCTCACCTCTGATAGACTTCGATCGCGTGCGTGCTCTCTTATCGTCATTTTCTAAACTCATCTGGGATGGAAAGAAAAGATAATTGTTGAAAGATAACAAGAAAATTATTGTTAAAGGACAATCTCACATGTGGTTGTTGCTCTGTGTAAATACCTGGGCGGCAGGGAAAGCTTTCCTGCGTATTTGAGACAGAGGTTTCTTGCACTGATTTTATTGTTAACCCATAGTGCCCAAATTTAGCAACCTTAAATTTATTTCCACATCCTGGGACACAACAAGGACTCTCTGCTGGTTGGGTACCACAGAGGGACAAACACCCAGATGTGATGGCCCGTGATGGAAAACAGCTGCATCTGAGACATCACTTGTTAAGGGCAGAACTGGTTTCTCTGGATTTACACCACAGAAGTGCTGTGAGCACCTAGGTTAGTAGCCAGCACATATTCAGAAATCTCTGAACATGCAGCCAAGCTGATCTCCTGCCCGGGAAGGGCAACTTTTCCTGTAGTGCGCTAAAAAGCTTAAATCCTCTCTGCTTAAATTTGACACAAAGAGGGTTGCATCTAAATAACCCCTGCAACATGGACATCAAACAGGAGGGTCTGCAGGGAATACGGGCATGAATAAGTAACATCAGGGACTTCAAAGTGCTTGATATTAATTAAACATCACAACATGCCACAAGATAGCGGAAGGCTGAAGTGCAGCCACCTCTGGGGTGCAGCGCGGGCTCCGCACCCACGCCCCGGCGTCAGGGGGGGCTTTGAAATCAGGCTGTGCCTGGAGGTGGGAGCAGCGAAACCAGGGGACCTGCACGGTGGGGCAAGAAGATGTGGCGAAGTTAATAGAAATGGGATTTCATGAAACTTGTCAATGAAGTTGCTGAAGTGGTCAAAGAGCTGGTTTTACATCTCGCCCCTGACACAGACGCTCTCTCTGCAGGCAGGTGCATTTGGCAGCAGATGCCAAGGGGGTATGCAGGATCGGGGCGTGAGCAGGGGGCTGGATCGTAGCCTGGTAGATTGGGGACAAGGCAATTTGGGTTTTATTGTAGTGTTACCATCTGGGACGTTCCTCCTGGGATAACAAGAAGGAGAGAGAAAAGCAGGGGAAAGGACCATTTCCAAGTGGGAATGGAAAAAACCAAATTCTCTTTGGAGCATCCTCTACAAGTCCCAGTTGGAGAAGGATGCAACCAGCTCCTGTGCCATCCCAAAATGAGGAGGCTCCACAGCTAACCCTCTGGCACCCCCAAAAGAAGGGGGGCACGAGCAGCTGCTCCTCCTGGTCGAGGAGCAGGAAGGGACACGCATGCAGAGCACGTGCTGCTCCGCTGGCGGTGGGGACGATGCACGCATGATATGTGCCACCGCACTCCCATGTGCGCCTCAAAACTCTTTCTTGATGGCTGCTGCTCGCAGTCCCCAGCAGAAGGTGCCGGGGGTCCTCACCCATCACCCTCAAATGATGCACTGCTTGGTTTGGGCCTCTCTTGTCCCCCCTGAGGTTTGGGGATGGTAAGGAGGGAGGGAGGCTGTTGGGCAGGAAGGGAGAGGGGATGGGGGTCCCCAGCTGATGGGGCACCACAGCGGAAAACACCTCAAAGGGGAGGGATGAAATTTCCCCGAGTGCCTCTCTCCCTTCCCCTGCTGCCCTCTGGAAATGCAGCGTTAACACACAATGATTTATGTGATTTGTTAGATGGGGAGATTGGGGAGGAAAAATAGAAAAAAAAAAAAAGAGGGGAAAAAAAAATCAAAACCTGGAGCAATTTATGCATCCTGTCAGCATTCAGCTCGTGGCACCGCGGTGTTGTGCTCCACGTTTATTACAATCTTCCCAATAACACAGCAGACAATTACTATAATTTCTATTTTTAAAGCCCTGGTTCCCTGCGGACCAATGGCTCACATTTAAAGTGTGGAGAGGAGCAGGTGTCAAAGGAACTTCATTACATTTATGAGCCTTTCAACGTCGGCGTGCGCTGAGCGAGCTAGCTAATGCCGCTGCACGCCGACAGTACGACTAATACGTTTGATTGCTGGGAGCCTGCCTCCAACCAAAATGAATTTCAGAGGGCTTTTTTTTTTTTTTTTTGACAGTTTTCCCAGGGAATTGGCACGTGTTGGGCTGGTGCCTTGGCAATATGGGTTTCCTGCAGATAAATTATTCAAAGCGGCAGAGGAGGGCAGGCTATGGGAAGCGTAACGGGCACCGCCTGCACTGGCCAAAAAAAAGAGGAAGGGCTGGGACTCCGCAGGGACAGCGGGGAAAAAGCAGAGCAGAACTTCAGTTTTCTTAAACCTGCCCTTCAAGGACAAGGTGCTTGCCTATAAATGGGGGAGATCCAATTTCATGTCATATTTGGCTTCAAAACATTAGGTATCATGTCTGAGCTAACGTCCAGGCTCCTCACTACACCATAGCACCTCACAAAGCAATTCCTCCCATTGCCTTCAACACCTCTTTCAAGCCAGGATCAAATGCCCTGGGAGGACAGGAGCACACTCGGTCACCGCGTGGGCAAAGGGGACAGGAGCCACCCAAGGCAAGGACAGAGCCGGCCTTGCTAAGGACTGAAGGGTGGAAAAGCCAAATAGGCTGCCTTGCCTGGCCTACAGTAAAAAGCAGCCTTTAAAAAAAACCCCCAAAACAAACAAAAACACCCCGCCCAAAACTAAATTATTGGGGTTTTTCCCCATAGGGAAGACCCCATTACTTGGTTAGAGAACTTGACACAGGCCCACTGCTGTGTATTTAAAGTGTTTCGCTTGCAGCACAGGAGGGATGGGGTAGGCTCTGCACACTCAGACTTTGTTTTCTACCACCAGGCTCCTTTTCTCAGCTTAAATCAATAGCAGCATTGTCCTCAAAAAATCTTCATTTCCCACCAAAGTGCAGAAACACCAGGAAAAAAAGATCCATTTCTGAGCTCAGCCCCTGCTCCTCCCAGGCAACTTAAATTAACTGACGTGGCCATTACTGTGCTTCTGGAGCCTCTGTGGTTATCGGGCTCGGATGCATGAAGGTTACATGAAACCACTGTCCTTTATTGTTCGCCTTCTCAGCGAGAAGCCCTCTAGACAGATTGTTTTAACGTGAAATTTCAGGTCACATAGTGCATGTTTGCAGCCTTGGAGTCTGATGGGGTATTTTCATTTGTTCTCTCTCTTGTTCACATAATAGCCAGGCTGAGAAGCTATCCAGATTTCATTCTTATTATTTTAATTCTGAATGGAAAACAAAGCAATCTGAAACCTGCAAAGAAATTATTGCTACCAGATGCCAGCCCCAGAGCATGTTAGTCCAGCCAGAACAAGACAGAGGTTTATACCGCTCCTCCTCACCTTATCACTGGGTTCTCTCTCGCATTAAGCCAAAATAAGCATCTAGCAGATTTCCTAAACCGATGCCAGGAGACACAGTGGAAAGGGCCCTGCGCTGGGTCTCAGGGTACTCGCTTCAGGATTCAGCTCCACACTCTGCCATTGACAGTTCAGGGTAACCTCGAGAACATCACTTCATCTCTGGGTGCCCCTTATTTCCCCTCTTCTCTCTAAAGGTGCCGTGGCGCAGGGGCTATTTCTTACCATGTGTTTGCCCCGCACTAAGGAGCTTCCTGACACGACCATAATACAAGCTATACTGATGATGTCCCAACGCTGCAAATCTAAATCAGTGAGGCTCAGGCAGGTAAACTTGAAAGACAGTTTAACCTGAGTACAATGCGCATTTTAACAGCCTACTTCTACGGTAACGGTCTTGCTCTGCTGCCAAGACCACAGCAATACAGCGTGCGAACAGCAGCACGGATCTGAAGTTTAATTTTATGGAGTACCTACAGGGTTGATATTTTCTTCTTCTTTCTTATCTTAATACACATTTCTTTTCCGATGGAAGACCGAGGCGCTAATGGAAAACTGCTGGAGCCTCCCATGCACTGATGCCCAGGTGTGCCTGGGCTTCGACAGCTCTATGCAAATATACCATTAAGGGCCATGCTGAAATTCCCCACGGTCAGCGGTAATACTTTATATGCATTCAAGAGCACCACGGAGCTCAGAGAAAATAAACACGCTGAAAAAGCCTTCAGCTGGACAAAGGGAGGTGAGGATTCAGCGGGAATATTTATTTTACTCTGAAAGCAGCAGAGCTTCCATCAGTGCTTATTTGTGGGTATAGCAAAATGCCATTTGCGAGAAGCTGTGTGGGAGCTTTAGAGGGACAGACGGACAGACAGAGCCTCTATTTTCAGTTAAAAAAAACAAACCTAAATTTGCCTAGCAGCAGGTGAAGCAGGAGGAGGAAAATACCAGAGGAAATTACATTTTTCCTACAGAATTGTTGAAAAGTGGTTTTTTACTTGGTCCTTCCCCTCTTCCAGATCCAAGGAGCCCCTTCTTTTGCTCCTCAAAGGAAAAGACAGTACCAACCGCCCTAAGGAGGTAGGACCCCGCTATACCTCACTCTACCCTGGCCATGAGTTGGTCCAGCTCCCACAGTCCTGTTTCAGGGCTGGGATCAAAGCCAGGATGAGGGAAGGGAAGGGAGAAGGATGCTGTGTGGGAAGCCTCCATCATCACCACTCTTGTCCCAGCAAACTCCTTCAAGCTCTCATGAGGGAAGATTAATTTGCTGGTTAACCTGCACTGTTGTTCGCCGCCTCTTTCCTACACAAGGATCGCCTTATCAGCGCGAGCCAACGAAGGGAGCAAACCCCAAGGTCCAGCTGGATGCGGACTATGGGGCAAATCACAGCCAGGCAGCAAAACCGCCCCTCAACACCCACCAAGCAATGAGGATGGGTTTAAATGGCCATCCTGATTTCTTTTGGAGGGTTTTTATTTTCCACCCCACGAGGAATCCCCCCTGGGCTGCTGCAGGCTGAACACAGGTGGACAGACCTGGATCTGGGTCTCCAAATCTCTCCCCTCTGCTCTCCGCAAAGTGCCATGGCATCATCGGTCATTGCAGGAAATGAAGAGGGCTTCATCCCGCTGGACCTTCTCTAGCTGTTAATTTTTTTAAAAAATAAATAAATAAGGGGTGATGGAGGAAGAAATACCTCTTGATCAAGAGTCTCCCTCTACTTTTAAAAAAGGCTTAATAGTAGCTCCCAGCTGCTATTTTATAACCACACTCTGAGGTTAGAGGGTTTTTTTTCCCCTTCTTCCTTTAGGGTCTTCCCTGCTGCTTGATTTAAATCCTCCTGACGTTCCACCTATTGAGAGTCCTGTCCTCAGCTGAATAAACTACCGTTTGCCTTTTGCTCTTGCACTGCTTCCAGGAAAGGACACCCTGTGCGATGTTCTCAAGCTTGGAGTCGAGGGGAGGATTTTGCCTTGACATGTTTAGATGCAAAACCGTAGCTTGTACCCACCTCAAATTAAAACTTACAGCTGTGCCACAAACATGCTCCTGAAGCTGCGCTGTCAGTTTTCATTTGCAGAAAGGGTCCAACCCCCACCCAAAAAACACCCCCAACGCTGCGAATGAAACGCTTACCGAGCACTAATGCTCTGTAGCGATCGCAGAGGCATCCTCCGCACAAGTGAAGCGGACCAGAAAAGATGTTCCCGAGCATCACGTTTGACACAGCCGCAGCTGTATCGTGTGCCTCCGCAGTGCTGGCGTTGGAGCATTAGGCTGGGGTGATTTCATATGCAGTAGTTTAAGTTGACATATACTTTCCTCTTGACTGTTTGAAAGCGTTACAACATGCAATCCAAATGCCATTTCACGCGCAGAGAGACCTAAGTGGCTCTGTACGTGCAAACAGCTCTTACGCCAGAAGAGGAGGGGTAGGGGAGGAAAAGAAATATCACAGTTCTTCAACCCCATTGTTTTCAAGCTCGGTAATAAGCTGCCTTTTTCGTAAGATTATCCTCGAGTGGCACAATGGGCGGCAATTGCTGAAGTGAGCTACGTGCACATCTCCAAAGAGGACTGCGGCAGCCGGTGCTCGTGGCAGGGGCTGGGCTCTGGTGGCCCCATCAATGACACCCTTACCTGTCCTTCAGCAACAGCCTGCCCGCTATTCAGCGGTACCCCCACCTAGCTCACCACGGCCCAGGAGAATAGAGAAGATTTGGGAGAGAAAGACTGATTTCTCCGTCAGCCACCATGGTCCAGGATGAGCGCAAGCAGGAGCGTCCATGCGGACAGTCTCAGCTGGCTCTGTGCAGAGAGCACCTCTCCCCAGCCCTCTTCAGAGATCTCATTTCAGACCTGTCATGGGAAATTTTATCCTGCGCCTGGAATTCTTTAGAGGCAAAAATAAATAAGTAAACGTGCCCCACATCCCGTTGTCCTTCACCGCTGTGCATCCTGTGGATTACAAGCCGTAACTGGCATGAAAAACTACATTTAAATACAATATGTATTTATGAGCACACATGCAAGTGCAAGCGTGTGCACATGGTGCAGATCCAAAGGTTAGAGAGGGATTGAGACCTCTCTTCCCCCTGCGAGATAAGAGGGCTGCACATACACACAATATCCAGGCCTAAACTATCCTAAGTTCTACCTGGATTTTAGGAAAATATAGCAGAAAATAAATATGCTACTGCACTGATATGCAAATAAATATTTTTTTAAATTTGCCTAAATGGCTTTAAAGTAATGCAAAGGGAAAACTGCTCATAGAGAGCTGGCGATAGCCTTATCAAAGCCAGCCTCCTCTGCCACCTTCCTATTCAAGTTCAATTTGGCTTTTATAATGAAGGACCAGAATTCATCTGTTGCTCACTCACGCACCTCAGGCCAACAGGCTTAGTCTTGCAGACAGAGATGCACAGGATCAGACCCTTGTGTACCCTCGACATCCCACAGTGTGAGTCTTCATGGACCTGGCTTTGCAGGACCAGCACTACCACCTCCAAAAGCTGCAGCTCCCCAAATCCTGCTCCCACGTCAGATGCCCCCCTCCCCACCTCCTCCTCTTGCCCCCAGACCTGTCACTCTGTTAAAACACAGATAAGCAGAGCTGGGGGTTGCAAGAAACAGTTAATATTAGCAATGCGCTTGGCAGAGGCAGTGCACTAGATGAGCACCAGGTACTAGGAATATTACCTTTTGTAATCATTGCTTTATTAACATACAACAATCTTATTAAATCTAATCTAAGTGCTTATTTGGCACATTCAATAGAAAAGCCTTAATTGAGCTCGTTTTAAATATAGCAACAACTGCTTACTCTGCTTTCTAAGAAGGTGTGAGCTTTCCTGGCGACACCTGCTTGCAGCTGACAGCTTGTTAGCAAAGAAGGATGTTTTTTAAGGGTAGATTTTTGCTGGTTTGGGGTTTTCCCAGGGCTTGGTTTATTTGGGGATACAGGAAGAGTTGGTAACATCAGTCACCCAAGGAGGGCTTCCTCCACCGCCCAGGTGGGTCCATCCACCCGTCTGAGACGGTGCCTCGTTACTGAGAGGCCAAAATGGGACAGGAAGTGCCATTTGCGTAATGAGCAGCCCAGTTCTATGCTTAATTAAGGCTTCCTAATCTGCTGGCAGTGAATCTGCCAGGAGGTTTGACAGCCTTGGCTGGACCTCTTTCATCAGCCACAGCTGCAGCAGTAAATGAGCGGCTCTGTTGAGCCCCCAGGAACTGCCCAGCGTCCCGGTGGGGATGAATGCCTCGCTTGTCTCCTCCAAAGGCACCACGGCTTCACCTGGCGTACGAGGGGCTTCTTCCGACCAGCCGGCGCATTGGAGAAAGAGCCTATTTTAACAGGCCTGGGACTGACCTAAATATCCAGATCTAAGCCACCCTTGAAGGATGGGACCAGAGAGGAAGGCAAGGATTTAAATATCTGGACTCAAAGCCAAATCTTGACAGCTGGAAGCCCTCTCTGCCCGGATTCACCGTGCAGGAGGTTTGGCTGTAGCAAGGAGACAGAGACTTCCAAGTCCTGTCCGTGGCTTTGGGTACCGGAAAGGCTCCATCCCCCTGGGACCACCCAGTCCATAAGGGCTGGAGCAGCATGTGGCCCTCGTCCTGTGGCCAACGCATGGGGCAGGGGTTCACTGTACCGAAAAAGTACACGCTTGTGGAGGACCGAGGGCTTTCTGCTCACCTTGATGCGTGCGCCGTGCAGGCTGGCGGCTCCCTCGCAGCTGCTGATCTTCTCTCCGCAGGTCCACCTCTGATTCAGCAGCTCGCCCCGAAACTCATTTTCTGGGGAGGGGAAGAGAAACGCAGGGTCAGGACGCGGAATCAGCCCAGCACCCAATCAGCAGCATCGACCGGAGGCGAAAATGCAATATTTATTCACCACCTGCTTTCTTTAATGGCCATTCAAACCCTCCATGCCCCAAGCAGGACCCCACGGTGCCACTCCAAGGCTAAGAGCCCCGATCGTGAAGAATTTGCAGTTGGGGTAAATGGAGGCTCAGAGACCTAATGGGCTCCTGCACATCAGCCAAGCTGCAGGAGCAGCCCATGTGTGCCCTCAGCCTACCCCAAACACTGGGCAATGCTGCTCAGCTTGGTCCTCAGTTGGAAAACATGGTATTAACAGTGAGTGTCACTTGGTGGGCTGGGCAAGGTAGCTGCCAGCACCGGCCTGGGAGCCTCGCAGTGCCCATGGCAGCTGGCAAAGGGCTTCTCTGCCCTTCGCACTTGCTCCACCCTTACACCCTTCTTCTCTTTCCAGAGATTAAGTTAATTTTTAATCTTTCACAAAAATTCACACATCTAAAGCAGTGGATGGGACCCATTAGCTGGACATCACTGAGAGCCAAGTGGGGTCCCCACACAGGTTTCCGCAACACCAGCGTTTTGGGAGTGGGTCATTACAGCAATAGGCAGTGAAGGGAAAGATTATGGGAAATACATGCCTTCCAAGTAGATTCTTGGCACTTTCCCATCACCTAGTACAACTTCAAACATCTTCAAGCGGCTGGCACCAGCCCTGCCGCACACAGATGGATCTGCAGTGGCTGGGCCAGCGCGGGGGAGCTGCCGTGGCATGGGAGCTGCATGGCAGAGCTTACCCTCCCGCACAGTTACTGCTCGCAGTAATGAGATCAGGAGCATCTGCCCCCAGACTCTGGCCTCTGGGCCCCCAGCGTCACAGCTCACCTTGGCAAACCGTGGTCGCTTTGGGCACCGCTGCCACGAGCTTTCCCCTCGCATCTTTAATTGTGGCTCCCTCTGGCATTGAGTACTGAATAATTTATTGCCTGTTCTCCCAATCTTGCTCCATTCATCTTCTACCACCAATGCAAAGGAAAAAGGAGAGCATCCCCCAGAAGGAGGCACGTGAGGAGCTACACGTGCACCGGCACGCTCATTCATCTCGGGCTTGTAACAGCCTGGGGAAGAGCTCAGGGCAGAGGCTTCGTTTCCTCTGCTGGAGCAGGGTCCTGTGCTTCCTTGACTTGATGTCTCTATTATTGGGGTAATCTCAAAGACAGCAAAAAGCAGGGAGAGGGCTCACACACCCTAAGGGAAACCTGTGGAAGGTGGGTGTTTCCAGCTATGGATAATTGCTGAGTGTGTAGGACACCAACCAAGCAACTTTGGATCTGCTTTGCCACAAAGCAGCTTTTAGGACAATGCACAGAAAATAGCTAGAGAATTTATTCCTCCCCTGCCTGTGTCTGTTCTCTATCTACAAGACATTAAGGAATAACCAGTATGTCCCACAGTGCTCTTGCAAGAATGAGTACATTGAAAGACTGGGATAATTTGATCCTATGGTGATGTACAATCCAAGTAAGTGCCTAAGATAGATGACCGTGAAAGTCACCTTCATGTATTTCTCCTAAAACAGAGCTGTTCTGAAGCCAGGAGGGCAGCTGGGGGAACTTTTCTAGGTTTCACAGGAGAAACATCTGTGTTGGACACTCCACTCCAAACCCTGTCTGAAGCACTGCGTTCCAGCATGGACCCACAGGAAAGGCACAGGGCTTGGAAACAAAATCCAAGAGTTGCTGAAACATTCTTCTGCTTTGGAGAAGCTCCGAGGAGAGGGAGCAGGGAGGCACAGATGGCCAGGCAGATGATAAAAACAAGCAAAACATGGGAAAGAAGCTAGAAAGGGACAGAAGAAAGGAGAATAGAGGGGGGGAGGGAAATCTAATAAGAAGAAATAAAGATGTTTCTATGGCACATTCATAGGACAGTACAGCCTGCCTGCTTATCTGAAGCATTTCCCTGAGCATCCTTTGCCCAAGCAGGGTGTTTTAAAGCAGGAGCATCCTCTCTGGGATGCAGTGGGGGCAGGAGCAGAGAGTGGGTTAAACTGCAGAAACAATGGATCCTGGATGCAATATAACCCAGATAGCTTAGAAGATTTTTGAAAGGTTGAGAGATCATGAGATTCAACCCCCAGGAGGAAAAAATAGCAAAACACCCATGCACACTTATCCTCTTTGGACCCGTTGTTGCTTACATGTGTACAAGTCATAGGATAAGAGTGGGCTCCAGAAGCTGCCACAGTAAACCTGGCCCGAGATGCCAGGTTGTCCTTGCCACAGGCCCCATCCCAATCTCCCGTGCCTTCGTCCCTGTGAGCAAGAGGAGGGGAAGGAGCTGCGTGTTGGGGCGAGGAGCCTCAGCCAGGCGGAAGGTGCGTTGGCTGCACCAGCTCAGCACCCTCCTGCCCGCTCCTGTCCCTCTGTCCAGCCTGGTTCAGATGGCCAAGGCAGCTCCGTCAACACACGAATCAGATTTCCTCTACTCCGTGCTGCTTAAATGCATCTGGTCTCCGGAGAGGATCAGCTTGCACTGCTGCCTGTGCCCTTTCCACCTCGCCTCCAGACCCTGGGTTCAGCAGAAATGCAGCTCACTGGTTATGTGAAGGACACTTCTTTTAACCCCTACCTGGACCACCCAAGAGGAGATGTGAGATATTGCCTTAAATGCAAGTTTTTGCTCATGGGAAGCAGATCCCGGAGGGAACAGCACATTCTAGGGTCTCCTGGCACTTAGCTGGGAAAGCCAAAGCTCACAGCCAGGAGCGCTTGCATCCACTCCCCCTTGAAAAATAACCTAGATGCTCAGCTGGTCTGATAGATCACTACCTGATGTTCACATCCCAAAGGAAATCACCAGCTTTCCCCCACCCGCTCCATCCTCAGTACCCACCGCCTAGCCAGGACTGAATCACACACTGGGGCCCTCATTAGACAGGCTGCTTTTCCCCATCAACATTTATGACAATCCACCACCAAAACATCAGTGTGTCCTCTTCCAGATTAGGTTCTTTCCCAAACCTTGAATCTATTTGTCCCCTTCTCCTTCAGAAATATCTGCAGAGAAAGGTGAGCTGTGAACCGAAGCATTGAGAGTTGTACAGAATCCTGGCATGAAAGAGTAAGTTCTGTGAAACCTTTGGGTCACCTTTATCAACTCCAAACAAGAAGATCTGGAAACTTGGGAGGGAGACCACACGCATTTCAGAGTGTTAATCAGACTTGCGTGTGTTTTACTTTCCATTTCCAAAGAGAGAAGAAAGCGTTGATTTGCCAGAAAAAAATTAAACCCTCCAAAGAATGGCAGAAGGTTCCCCCAACAATAAACGCAACAAACCTGATAGGAAGCTTTGGAGTGCAGAAGGTGAATAGAAAATGAGGCAGGACGTTGCAGGAGGGGGCTGCCGGGGTGGCAGCCACCTCCCACACGTGTCCTTAGGGTGCTGGGGAGAGACCCGCTTGCAGGCTGCCTGCGAGAGCAGCACCACCCTGTCTCCAAATCTAGGCAGAGGTGACATCTGCTATTGCAATGTGATGGGCTGAGAGACAGGGTCCTTAGAGAAAAGACAGGGAGTGAAGGCTTCGTTTCCCCATAAGATGTGTCACTGCATATTTAAACTGAAAGACTAGAAGAAAAACATATCAACCTTCACTTGCTCCCCCAAGTGCAAGAAAATAAAAAGGAAGAGAGTAAGATTTTTCTTCGTCTTTGTTCAGGCACATTTGTCCTGGGAAAGGTGAACTCTGTGTTAACAGGGCAGCAACGTGCTGAGAACAGGCTGGGTCCTTCAGTGTCCCACCAGACAACGTGGGCTCACTTCTCAGAGCAAATACAGCAGCAGTGTCAGGGATCGGAGGGTGCCCTTTGGACCCCATCTTTCACATGAATTTCAAAAAAAATATCAAGTCCAAATTTCACATCTTCTCTAAGCTGCAAAAGCCACCCATGGGCCCCCCCCCACTTCTGCACTGCTTGCTGGCTAACACCCGTGCATTTTGTAGTGCATCGCTCACACACGCTACTCTCTATGGCCACCATGGCCACTGCCTGGAGAACACCGATAACTGAATTTGCTTTCCTGCTTGGCCCCAAACCCACAGTGTAGTGAGAGCTTTTCTTCTGGCAGGCAAGTGAGTCTCATCTTTGATTGAAGGCTTCAGTCTCAGATCCTAGCTGCACCACGGAACCCCCTTGCACAGCCCCCAGGACTCCGCGCAGCCCAACCCAGCCTGAAGCACGACTAATTGCCCCATGCTCCTGCCCAACCCTTGCCAAGAAAAGACTCCCCTGAGCTGATACCCTGCACGAGGGCCTGCCAGTTCAGCCTTCACGCACGCAGGAGCACAGCAGCTATGCATCAGGGTGCTTTTTTTCAAGGGAGATGAATTAAAACCTCCATGGGGATCAAAATACTCTGAAAAAGTAGAACCCGGCTCCTTTAGCAATTCTTCTCCATTCTTCTCTGATGCCAGGAGTGTTGGTTTAACCCCCTCTCAGAGCACAGAAATACCATCTATTCAATGCAATTATCGCTGTTTACTGCGGCACGGCTATGTTCAGTGCTTCAAATTTAGCTTCCCAAACATGCATTTAATTTAAGATTTAATACCGGATGTTAATTGTATATCGCACAGTAAATGACTGATCATTAAAACATATTAATTGAGGTTTAACAGCTGTGTAATAGATATTACATCTCATACTTATCAGCAAATATGATTTAATAATCAGTTAGGACGGGATGTATGGATGGGAGACGTAGCACGGCCAGCTAGATTGCAGGTCGTTCTTTGTTGTTCATTTGCTGACCTAAAGATACTTTTCCTTAGCATGTTTGGAAAGAAGCTTGGCGATCACCAAGCAGATGTTGAGCTTTGATGCTCTCACCTGGGGAGCTTACCTGGACAAGCCCCAAAGAGTTTATAATCTCTATAAAAGGAGACATGGGGGAACCATGAACAGTTTCCTCCTATAAAGCTGGGACTGAGCTACAGGGACCTGGCCCCATGACTGTGTTTGCACCAACAGCAAAGCAGGGAACCAGTGAACGCCAGTGGGTGGGGAGCAAACACCATGAGATGGTCGTCCTCCCCCAGCACCTGGGGGATCCTTTCCACCATGTGCAAGAGTCATGACCACCCTGTGCTTTCTAATAGTAACTCTCATTTAAAGCAAGTTGACAAACGTCATTGCCCTTAATGAAGGATACGTATATCCCAGCCCGTATGCCCTGGGCTGGTCTCCAGGGCAGTTCACCCAAGTGCTCAGTCTCCCATTGCTCCCATCCCCTGGCTCCGTCATCACGTTGACCCAGCACATCCCACTCCCGCAGCCCGGGACTCACTGCTCCTCGTCCCCACGTCACTCCCAGCCACATCCCCTCTTGCCAAAGCGCAGAGCAGGACGGTGCCTTCCTGCACTGAGCGGCTGCTTGGAGACCCAACAACTCATCATACCAGTGAGCTGAGTTTTTGATCCCATGGCCCCGACAAACACGCAACACTGGCTTAACACACTGTGCTACCGAGCCACAGGCTGCAACATCAAAGGTTATGAAATCTGTGATGCACACTCTGATCTTTTATTTTCCCCTTACCCAAAGGAAAGGAAGGGTTTTGATTTCAGTAGGATCAAACCTTTCTAGTCCTTTCACTGCCAAATGGACGCTTGCAGCACGGCATGCGTTGCTAACCTGCTAAGCGACTGGCTCAGCACCAGCATGGCTCAGAGGTGTTCGCTGCCAACAGCTGAGTACAGCCTTGCTCAGCTCCATGGGTCCCGGGGGCACAGAGGAGAGGAGGGGAGCACCAGAGTTTCCATCTGGCTACGCAAAGGGGAAGAGGACAGGTCATTGCTAGCATGATGCCACTGTTTCTTCATCTCCAGCCACAAGAACCTGCCACCCTCCTTCCAGCAATTCCTGCTGTAGTGCCCAGGGGCCTGGCAGCAGCCCAGGGAGCATCCCCTGCCTTGGCTCCCTCCTCCAGCACCGCAGGAAGCACAAATGACTCACGTCCTCCTTCCCAGCCCCATGCTACCTCACCTCTTGGCTCACCCCGCTTTTGATGCCATTAGCTGCCACCTCTGCCCAGGCGGCTGTGTCAGCCCCTGTGGCCACCTCGGCCACGCCAGCTCGTGCTTTGCCCCGTGATACCTGGCAGCTTTGGATGCTTTTGAACTCTCTTTGCCATGTCCCTGATGGAAAAAGGGAATCATCCCTTTCCCATGGCCCTGGGACAGGACCCAGAGCAACCGACTTAATTGCAAGATTCAGATTTCCCAAACATGAGGACATGTTGCAATAGGAAGGGAAGAAGCACCGAAACCCACTCCTTGGAGAGGGAGCAAAGCCCCCAGCAGTGGGGTTCAGCAGCGGGTTAAAGATGCACCAGGAGCAAGGTACGGACATCACCTTGCCATGGGACCCGGCATCCCCAGGCCCCTGCAACGGCTGCGCTGCCGTCCTTCACCCACGGCCCTCTCTCCATCCCTGCCCAGCAGCTCTGCACACCAAGCCACAAAGTGCTCTAGGGAAGGACCAACATTTCATCCTGTTCCTCTGTATCGCCCAGCGCTACAAGAGCTGAAGCCCTCAGTGCACCTACGATGGAAAGGAAGCAAATGAGGCTACAGCCTCTCCTCATTAAGAGCAATATTCATGCTCCAGTGTTCATGGCTAGTTAATAAGACTTTTTATTAGAGTCTTTTTTCTTTTTCTACAAAGTGGCAGAAGCACACTGCACTGCACTACACAGCACTGCAGACGATATCAGAGAAGGTGGTTTTCACCTTCCATCCTTGTATCATTTGTGTACTCTTCAAGAGAGGAATAAATGGTGCATGCCCACAATAGCACTGATGTCTGTGCATTCTTCTTAAGTATATTGATCAAAAAGTTTAAAGAGTGAACATTGTTCAACATCCCGTCTTCCCCCAGCTCCTTGGGGGAGCTATCAAAATGCAAAGCTGCTCCGAGCATGGTGAGCAAGGCCACCAACAGGGAAAACAAAGCGATGAGGTTCTCCACTGGAGAATCCCTTTGGGGTTTCCAAGGCCCAGAGCAACAGCAGGGCTTGGAAAAGCGCTCAGCCAATGCTGACCCCCTCCAAAACGAGAAGACGACCTGAGCCACGGGCATCTCTGCCTCCTGCCTTCGCCCTGCCAGCCACTAAGAGTTGCCCAAAGCATGCTTTTTCCTACTGCAATAGCAGGAACTTCATAAGAGCCTGCTGATTAATTCCTCTCCAAACACACCTGAGCCTGAACAACAACAACAAAATTATAATATTAAAAAAAAAAAAAATCAAGCAAATCCGGGCTTATCACTTCCAAACGACAAGTGCCAGCATCCCCTCCTCTGCCAGACTTATCCACAGCACAGACTGCTCCTGCCACCAGCTTCATCTCCAGCATCCATCCTTTTGTGCTCCCTCGCAATGCTCATCTGCTTGTGCCCAGTGTGTGTGCAAACAGGCGTGCAACGTGTCAGGCACACAGGAGAGCATCTCTGAGAAACAGGACGTTGCTTCTTTCTTCTTGCACATTTCCCTCATTATTTTGTTCTAATTTGGCTTTCCTGGTACCTTCTCTATTCAATAAAAGCCAAATGCAAACCGCGTCCCTTAATCTCCAAAACAGCAGCTCACTGCTGAGAAAATAATATAGATGTAACTTCCAGCATCACACACTTTCTTTTCCATTTATATGCAAATGCCGACCTTTCACCCAAGCTGTCTCAAAGAAGTATTTCCTTAAAAATGCAAATAGCATGTTGCAGGCAGTTACTCTGGCTGAGTCTTTCTTATATTATTATTATTATTTCTTTTAACCTTACCAGCACTGTAAAACACAACTGCTAAACTGCACCCCGGTAATAATTACTTTTCATACCAAATCAAAAGCCTCCGTGGAGCCGATGTGTCGAAACATCAGCAGGAGAATTCAGCGCAGATGAGTTTTTAGAGATGGTTTTGGATAAGCATGTCTTGGGCCAGGGGGAAGGAAGCAGCTCCAAGATGCGTTGCTGCCGAAGGGAAGGACCTGATGGCTCAGGGTGAGGTTACCAGAGCATCTTCTGTCTTCTAAAACGCTTCCCACGGTGCTGCTGACACCCAAAAGCCCTCAGGAAGGGGAAAACAATCTGCGTAAGCTGGGGAGGTTTGCATGGGGTGAGCACAGCAGGCACAAGGAGTAAGTCCACTGGCACTGCTGGTGTTGGATGCTGATGTCCTTCCTCACCTGAGGTGGTCTGGGAGGACCTTTGGGGTTGTGTGTGTGCGCACCGTGTATCTGCGCTGTACCAAGCGGCCCTGGTGCAGCATTAGGGCTCCTGGGGCTGAAAATGAATAGTGAGAAGGGTGGTTGAAGAAGCGGCTGGTGGGGAAGCGGCCACGATGACATGATGGATGCAGAGGAGCAAACCAGATTAGGGGATTTCAGCTCCAAGGCTCCCCTAATTCACCTCTCCTTCTCCCAGCTGTTGAGAGGGGTTAACCTCCAGGGAGAGCAGCCTGGTACTTTCACTTCCACCGCGGCAGTGGTCCCAGCGCCAGCAGCTGCACACCAGACTGCCCTTGGCTCACATCTCCTCACCCATGGGGATGGGGACGGGGCTGTCCCCTCACACCGGGAGCACAAGCCCACCCCAGCAGGTTGAGGGGTGAAAGGAAGCATCAGCGATTGCTGCAACCAAAGCCTTCCCTTTCTCACAGCAGCTCTACACCCACACGGGGAGGTGCTCCCAGCATGGATGGATGTCAAACAGACCTAGTTGGATGCATCGACCCAGCTCGGGTATTTGACACCCTGTGTCCAAGATGCTCCATCATCAGTTTGGAGACTGGGAGACAAGAGGAAGAGCGAGCCTGAGCATTGTGCTTGCAGAGGGGGGATACAAGGCTGTGCACTGGGGGGAAGCCAAGTGTATAAAGCAAAGGTAATAAATGAGGTTCTTCACACACAGAAATAGCAAGTGAGAAAAGCCAGCTACGGACGGCCTTCCTGGGACAGGGCAACGCATCGTGCAGCTCAGTACCCGTTTCTGAGCAGCAAATACAGATTTCCCACCAGTGTGTAGGGAAAGAGTAAAAGAAACAGGTGAGATATGAACTGATCTTTCCTCTATCATTTTAGTCATCTTTAGATTTAGCTGTCAATGACTCTTTAGTTCCTTCTGGGCTTCAAACCTCCAGAGATGCCCCGGTGTTGACTGTCACAGCCCAAGTGAATTTGAATCTGCTCCAGGACCTTACCCTCAGTCCATAGGTTCTGGGCAAAAAACACAGAGCTGAAAAAAAAAAAATCGCAAAACCAAAAAACACAAAAGCTGCAAAACCCCCACATTGCTTCTGCCCAAATTTGGCCCAAGCTGGGCACACAGAGGTGTTTGAGGGACACAAACCCTTTTGCCCCCAGCACAGGACTGGGGTCCACCAACAGCGTTTGCTCAAGCAGGTGGTTTTCTGGACAGGGATTTCTACCACGTGTGACACCAGGTCAGGCAGAGCAGGGACAAGCTGCCTGGAAGAGCCGGGGAAGAGGCTGGCAGTGCCTCTGACGCAGTTAGATGACTAAATGGGCTACTTCCCAGCTGCCAGCTTGTCTTTATGATATTAAGCCTTTCGTCTCTGCTGCCACATAAGAAGTGAAAAGTTGACACGTAAGCGTGTGTCATATGGAGTCAGAGAGACAGAAGCAATAAGGCATAAAAGGAGGTGAGATCATCGTGCAGCAACAACTCCCCTGGGGTAAGAGGCAGTGCTGCACAGCGCCCGCTGGCTCTCAGCCCCCCACGTCCCCCACCAGCACCCCTTCCTGTGGCACGGGCTCGGTACACTCAAACCAAAGCTCATTTCCACGCCAAACCTCCCGGAGCAGGGGCACACACAGGGTGCCACGTTGCCCACCATGAGACAAGGTGATTAAGCTGACCCTTCAAACAGCTTTATTAAAAAGGAGCCTCCGCCACAGCGCACGGCTCTGCCAGCCGTAATGTCACGGCCCCTCAGGATTGTCGCTGCTGAATGGGGCAGCCGCTGTGCACCATTTGCTTGAAAAGAAGGAGAATCATCAAATATGTTAAGTTTATAGCCCTGCTGGCACTGCTCTTAGCGCTCCTGCGGACCCCGTGTAATTGAAATTAAATAGAGGCAAGTGATACCTTTCTGTCCTTCCTACGGCAGCCGGCGCTTGCTTGTGAATACGAAGTGGGGACAACGAGGAGGAGGGATGGGGCAGCCGCTGGGGGCCCATGGGCAGTGCTCTCAGAGCAGCTTTCATCCCCCTTCCAGCCCCTTTCACGGGCTGAGCCCGCTGCGCTGCATCAGTTTTGCCCCAATGCGGAGCTCCATCCCAGCCGGGAGCAGGGAAACCCCAAGACCCCAGCAGTGCTCTCGCTCCCCAGACCCCGCAGCCAAGGATTAGCTCATATCCTCTAACTGGGAAGTTTATCCCTCCTCCAAACCCTTCTTTTCCCAATCCTCCCCTTTCTGATGGGGTGTCCTTGCTCTCCTCAGCAATGCTCCCTGCTTGGCGGGCAAGCGCGGGGGGGAAGCGGCCAACCTGCCAGAGCTGCTCTGCCGGCACGGCGGCGACCGGCCTCCCCGGCAGCCAGGAAAGCCACTCCGTGACAGGAGGGAGCCGAAAGTTTCCAGGGGATGCGCAAGAGGAGCTGACAACTCCCTGCTCCTCTGAGACACTGCAGGCAAAGTTAACTGTTTAGACTGTCATGTTTTTTTAAAGCAACAACATGGCTCCCAGGCACTTTCTTTTTTTTTTTTTTTTTTTTTTTTTAAAAATAAAAACCAGAGCAGTTCTCTCCAGAAGGCTATTAATCCTCTCCTGTCACTTGTGTTCTTGGAGAGAGCGTTTCTCTGGGCAAAAGCAGCTAGTTGCTCGCTGACTAATTACATCAAAATATTGAGGGCAACAAACAAACCTTTAACTCCACTTGCCAGAAACTCACTAGATGCAGAGCTTCAAAATTACGGAGGGGAAACATATGCATCAGCAGGAGAAGCTGGGACTCCAGACGCACTCATGGCCACATCAGCTTTCAGAGGCAGGAACTTTTCCTTCCTCTCTGCAGAGCCACTCGAGTTGGGCTAACTTTGCCCAAGATAACTTTCCCCAGAATATCCCCCCCAAGGCTTTTGATTTCTTACAAATAAAGATTTTTTGCCTTTACCAGGGAAAGGAATTAATTTGTTTTCTCTCATTCCTATGCAGATACTTGGGTTTTAGGTACAGAGCGAGGACTGGACCCGTGTACCCGAAGGAATGCTCTTGCTTAGGCTTCAAGCCCCATTACAAGAAGGTTTTCAAAAGGTCTTGGCTGAAATCAAGCGACTTCTCTCAAAGCCCATCTGGCACCTTCACTTATCCCAGCAGCAGCCTCCCCTTGGGACACGGCTTCGCAGACCAGACCCTTCCCTGCCCCAAAACTTTCACCAGACATTCAGCCAACAGGGTTTGGGCTTTGACTTCATTTCCATCCCATCACCCCACGTTGCCCGTACAGCCAGAATGGGAAAAGCCAGTGCTGAAAGAGGAAAGCCCAATTCTGCATTTAGGTGCTAAACCTGATGTTCTTCCAAGAGAGTTTGGATGTCCAAGAGCTGAAACAGGCGACTCAAATGCAAGCTTTGGCCCCAAACCCATGGCTGCCAGACAGACATCGCCTTCCACCCCCCAGAGCTGCCTCTCCCAGGCTGGAGGGCACCAAGGGCAGGGAAAGGTGACAGTCTCTGGCTCTGAAACACTTGAGGCCACACAGGTTAACCAAAGGCAGCTGCTGGGGAGGCTTCTCTGCACTACGTGGGTTTTTCTACGCACAGGTAATTGGGTACTCATCACAAAACTTAACAAGCTGCACTCAGGGAGCCCGGCGACAAGCACAAGGCAGAGTTATTCAACATCAAATTGTTGGTTTCAAGGGATTGTTTTAAAAAAAAAAAAAAAAAAGAAATTCAAAAGTGCTCAGAGTGTCACCTACAGATTTTGCCAGCAGTACCTTGGTTTTTAAATACTGTGTGCATGAAAGCTCCCCCAGAGCCATCTCTTGTACCTTATAATAATATTCACCAGGGGATCCTCCTAATGCGGGGTTTGAATCCATTGCTGTTGAATATACCTGACTCCTTGGCTCGCAGAGAGCATTCAGGTGAACACACCCACGAGCTGCTGCTCAGTGAGACGATTACGGTCCTCGGCATCGATCAGAAAGGTCTGATCGCACCCATGAGGAGCGAGAGGCTTCCCCAAAACGGGCACAGACCTGGCTTGCAGATGCTGTCCTAGGGAGAGCCATGCACTTGCCAAATGGTTTCAAGCAAAGGAACGAAGAAACCCGAGTCTCTACTGCAGTTTATATTTAATTAGAGGAAAGGCAGCTTACGCAGCAGTTTCGGAAACATATTGTCTTACAGCATATTGGATATTTGTATCTTAACAGCTCGACATCGATTTCTTTTATGTAAAGGAAGAGGGGGGAAGAGAACTGCGTGCCCTAAGTTGTGTTAGCTCCAAAGAGACGCCTGTACCGCTTGGACTAATGTTTAGAGTAATCAAAGGCGTGAACTCATGTATTATGTATGGGAACGAGAGTTTTCAGTCTTCTGCAAAAAGGAATCTCCAGCGTTTGGTATTTTGTTAGCAGGCTGGCACCATATGGCTCTCCCCTGCTGATATTCTTTCACACCAGAACTTTATGTTCAGATGCTTTAGTTAATATTTTACCCAGCAAGCATAAACAAGATGCAAAGATTGCAGTCGACAGCAACCTTCTCTTAAACCATATACCCATGTTAATAGTGAAGGCTTCTTTCAGCAAGTAGTTTACCGAACACATGCCTGGCTTTTTTTTTCCTTAGGGATCCAAGCTGGGCCATTTACTTTAACTGCATTAGCATCAAACAAAACACAAGCAGCAAACCCGAGAAGGACATTTTCACTCCCTTCCTACTCCATTTTCTGGCTGGTCCAAGGCAGCACTGGATGCGTGCAGGTGCCACACACACGAGTTGTATTTGTGTGCAATTTAAGGCTGCATCTCTGCTTGTTTTTCGTTTCAGACTAGATTTTATCTCAGGAAGGGAAAGTTGCCTCTTCTCCACTACTGAAGCAGGGATGGAGCACCAGGAAAAGCTCACAGCCCACAGGGAAGCCTCACCCAAGCTCTAACAGCCTAAACCGGCCAGGCAAGACCAACGGTATGGAGCATCCAACTTGATGGGCTTTACCAGCACTTGTTTCCCCCCGCCCTGCCCCAAGTTAGACACAGAATCACTTTGGAAAACTGCAGCTTGGAGATTTAGCTCTAAATATTACATTTAGATTTTGTCCACCCCCTACCCTCCAATATTCTTATTATTCTTTAATATTCTTAAAACAAATAGGACCTAACAGATGTCTTTCAGCCTGCACTCTTATTAATGAGAATATTGTAAGAATGGAAATCAGGTCACAAATGTTTAATACTTTGTTTAAAAAGTCTTCAGCTTCTTTAAAGAGTTCCACTAATCCCAACATGACAGATGTACAAGGCAGTTTTGCTTGGGGCAGATTAAAATTCTCACTCTGATTTGCTCTTTCATTTGGTCTGATTAAAATAACATTGCAATTTTTTTTTTAATGTGCTGACTTCAAAATAAAAAAGGAAAGAATAAAAAGTGACCAGTAAAGGCCAGCATGATCACAATAAAAGCAAATGTATTGTTGTTAAGATAAAAAAGCAAGACAAAAGGAACTGAGGCAGAGCCAGCCCATGCCCAGGTTAGCATTAAAGCTCTGTGTTAAAGATAAAAGGGGGACCTTTCCAAACTATGTTTTTCCATTTGAAAGTGTTTATTAATCTATTCTCTCTGAAGCAAAAAGTTCAATGAAAGACAAAGATCAAAAGTATTTTAATTCAGGTGAAAATTATATTTTTTTATCTTTTTTTTTCTTTAAACCAAACCAAAATGAAAAGCAGAGTATTACAGAGTGTGTCACTTTATTATTCTGCTATAAGACTGACAGTTGCTGGGAACAGCCTGGCTGGTAGGACAAGGTGATCTCAGCCACCCTTTCCTCAACCAAACTGTGCCCAGAAATTCCCCGTTTCCTTCCCAGACCTCCTTTCACACCAGACCACCCTTCCCTCGACAAGCTTGCACAGCTAACTTCATTTCTGCGCTGCTAGAAAAGACACCGGCATCTGAGTCACGTATGAACGCGTGCGTGGCCATCGATACTCCAGGATGCTCTGATCGGATCAGCAGAGGAGAAGGGAGGCAGGATGGAGCCCCGGCCACGCTCGCAGCCCATCTCCTCTCCCCACACTCATCCGTAAACAAGCCGGAGCCACGTGTGCCTTTGCCCTCTTGGGTCTGCCTGAAAACGGCCACAGCTCCCAGTTCTGGGTCCCTCCAAGGCTCTGCTGGACCAGTTTCCTACAGGCATTGCCTCACTAAAGGCTCCTGGAGCACAAACGGAGGCATTGTTTTAAAAAGCAACCAGTGATGTTCAAAATACAGTCCCCTGGAGGGCAAACTCCTGCTTAAAGGGACCAAGATTTCATACTAAGATCCCAGGCTGTTAGTCTGGACTTTCTGGCCCAGAAACCTTCTCTGCCTCCCCATCCCCACCTGCAAAACCACAGCAAGGCCTCGCAGAAGTATTGTAGGGATGAATAAGCTCACCAATAGAAAAACACCAGTTTTGTGTTGTATTTAGACATTTTTCCTTAAAACTCCAGCTTGTGCCTTCTATTAAAAAAAGAATCCACAGAAAAATCGCAAAATGTTTCAAGTTTTGAAGGAGTTGCTCCATTCAGGTGATTTTTAATGTTTACATTCTTTAAATATAAGCATTCAGCACATGTTCATGCCTTCAAGGTGTCCTCACCTCAGTGCCCACCTCCAGCCATTCCCAGGGCAGAAACAACCTCCCCTCCACGAAAGATGCTGCCGCAAAGCAGCCTCGAGAAGTCAAGGGATGCCCTCCCGTGCTGCTGCTCTCACAGAGGGGAAGCCCAGCGAATCTGCATGGGCAGGAGGCACTTGGGAACTGCTCTTCACCTTCTGTGGCTCGGTCCTGTCCCAAAGGGCCAAGACACCTCGCAGCTGCTCCCAGCAAAGTGGCTCCCGAGCTCTGCAAGGGCAAACACTGCATTTTCAGAAATTCCCTTCCACGGATTAACCTGCCAAGAGGGGAAACTTGCTTCCTCCAAATATACACACACAAAGCCCTTTTCTCCTTGGTGAAAATATTTGGGGGGAGCAGGGGGTGGCAGATTTCCCTCCCATCTCTGAAGGGAGCAGAAGGGGTGCCCCAGCCCTGCTCTTTGCCATTACTCTTGACCTTGCTCCCAGATCAGAAATCTTATTTAAATTCATTTCACTCTAAAAGCAGGGTGGTTCGAGGCATTTATCCCACCCCAGAAACTTTTCATAGCGTGTGCTTATCACCCCGCTTCTCTATTCACACGATGATCTCCTCTCTAAGGACTAGGTGGTGGGTCAAGTTTCTAATTTGCAAAGGTAAACAGGCTCAGAAGCGCTACAGAATATTTTAAGATGGGAGGTTTCAGACAAGCCAGCCTTAAGGATGTTAGAGACACCGGGGGACTCTGCACCGCACAGCCAGGGAGACCAGCGCTGGTACGTAGGTGGTGGAGTTATTCTTTGTTGAAACCAGCAAACCCCAGGAGAAAGATGGAAGGAAAGGTGGGAAGAGCGAGGTTTCCTGACAGCAACTTCTGCCCTGTCAACTTTCTAGAAATACCTGGGAACCAAGAGGATGGGCAGGAGTTAATCCCAGCCTGCTAGTCCCTTTCACACAGCCGCTGTAGGGCTACCTACCAAAAAGACAAATAAATCTGGGGTCTGGAGCCACCTTAGCCTCCCTCCGGGGTGTCAGCATCCTTGTCTGCACAGCCAGGGAGCAAACAGCATTTGCACAACAAATAACTCAAAGAGGGGATTTCTTGGGGAAAGAAGAGTAACACATGGTGATATATTCCTAGCTCTGAGTGTGCAATGTGGATCCTCCACCTTCAGCTCCCATGGACGAGAAAGGGCAACAGTTAGAAAGTGACAACAGGAGATGTCCTTTGTCAGTAAGGACACAGCTCTAGCAACCAAGCCGTACAGTTCACGGCTGTAAAACTAAGTCCTTCCATTTACAAACTGCCACACACACACAAAGCAAAGGGGAGACAGGGGTCTTGCCCCCCACTTTGCCATCAAACTCTCACGTCTGACTTCCCAGCGGTAACGTGATGCTCCCCCCATCCCATCTCCCTCCCCTTCCCACGGCTGATTTCATGTCTTCTGGGAAGCCCAGCCCAGCCGTGGCAATTTCCCCTGCATGCTCCGGCCCTTACTGTAAACCTGGCGCTTCCCCTCCTCACTCAGCTCTTGGGGGGCAAAGGGTCCCCCCAAACCTTCGAATGGGGCAGATGCCAGCACCCCTTGCAAAATAAGCACCCCCAGGTTGCAAAAGGAGGGCTCTATCCCTCACCGGATAGGGAGCTAGGGACCATTTTGCATTGCACCGACTGAGTTGGGGGGCTCAGGAGTATAAACTCACCTGCCCTGCTCAAGCCCTGATGCAGAATCACGTTGGGATTTGGGGGAGGAAGAAGAGTTTATATTCCTGAGCTCCAAAAGCTGTGTAATTCAGCCTGTTTAGGGTGTATCGCTGACTTAGGGTGCACTGTTTCCTCCCCCCCAAAGCCCAAAAAGAGCAGCATGCCCCATCAAGAAGCCAAGTTTGGAGGCGGCACCCCAAAGCCGAGGTTTACGGGGGGGAAGGCGGGGGGAAGGGGGCAGGGTTTAGCACTGTCTGCTAAAATGGCAGCTGCTCTGACGCCGAGCTACGTCTTGCAAAGTCAGCCCTGCCCTCATCATCTGACTGCCAGGAACCGGGGCCGCTCCGCTGCCGGGTCGCCCGGGGGCTCTGCGGGACCGGGGCGGGGGGAGCGCAGAGCCGGAGCTTCGCCGGCCCCTGCCCCTGCCCACCCCCGGCCCGCAGTTTGCGGCCTCGGGGTGTTGGGGAAAGTGCCGGCCCAGCTGGGTTAGTCGCCAGCCTTATGACTTGCCCCAAGCCCGGCTGGAAGGCACCTGGGCTCGCTGTGCCCCCCACTCCTCGCCCAGCCCGCGGCAATTCAACCGACACAGCCTGGCTCTACAAAACAAAACCCGGGGGAGGTGGGGGCCGCCCCCCGGGTTGCTCTGTCCCCCCTGCTTTGGGGACAACGATGAGCCCGGGGGCAAAGGGACCGGGCGCCGAGTAACAGCACGGCAGGGGGGGGCGGGGGAGGTCTGCGCTCTTCAGGGGATGGGGATCTCCCCCGCTTCCAGCCCAGGGTTTGCCCAAAGGGGAGGGGGCACCCCCGCCCCAAAGCCACCAACGCCACCCTTGGCAGTGACCTTAAGCACCGTCCCGCAGCGGGACGCCCCTCCAGCCGGGCCAAGCCCCGGGGATCCCCATTGCAGGGGTTCCCAGGAGGGGGGGCTGCATTTCTGGCTTTCCTACGGTACGAGCTGCCCCCGCCGCCCCCTCTCCCCCCCGAGGGCTGCCGAGGGCCGACGGCCACCCTGCGGGGGGGGTGGGGGTGGGGGTGATTCACGGACCCTCCCTCGGGGCTGCGCAGGGGACAAGCGGCTCGTCCGCCCCGACCGGACCCCCGGGAAGTTTCCACCCCTGTCCGCGGCCGCCCACCCCCGGGGGGACGGTGCCCCCCGCCGTAACGACACCCCGGGACAGACCCGGACCCGCTGCTCCAGGGTACCCGGACCCCAATTCTGCCGGGACGCAAGGGGCAGCTCCCGTCCGCATTCTGGGAAGGGATAAACCCAACTTTCTGGAGTTATCCTACTCTTCCCGCCTTTGTGCGGCGGGGATCCCACAGACCCTTAAACCACTTGCAAAAAAAAAAAAAAGGGAAAAGGAAAAAAACAAAAAAGGCAACCAAAAATAAGTTATCCTTGGTTTTCCCGAGGCAGGGGAAAGAGGGGAAGGAAGGGGAGAGAGCTTAGAGAGAGAAAGAGCTGAAGGGGACAAGTCGTGCCCGGTTCCTCGGGCCGCAGCAGCAGGCGATGGTTTGCGCTTTGCAACATGCGCCTGCTCCAGCCTGCGCCGCTCGGGAACAATAAACAGGATCATACAAAGAAGTGGAAAGGCGGCATCTTTGCTTCTGGTTTCTATGACAGCATCAGAGACAAACCAACTATAAACTCTAATTCCTGGATTCCTCCTCCCCGCCTCCCCCCCCCTCCCCTCCAAACCCCCTTTTGTCTGCCATTAATTAAAGTGGCCATATGGAAAAGGCTGATAATAACAGCAGATGAGCCAACGAGAGAGAGGGAAAGAAAAAACAAAACAAAAAACCCCCTAAAAGTAGCGGCAGGGCGATGGCGAGGATTTAGCCTGGGTTTTTTGCACTTCTTTTCAGCGCTGCTCGGAGCGAGGGGGCTCAACAATAGCGGGAGGAGAGCGGAGCGGCGGGCGGCCCGGCTGCGGGGGGGCTCGCACACCCCAGGCCTCCTGCTCCGAGGGGCCTGATCCCCACGACCTGCCCCTTTGCGTGGGCGAGCCTCGGAGGGTGCTGAGCCCCCCTTTGGGGCCGCCTCCCCGGGGAGGGTCGGTCCTACCCGCCGGCAAAACTGCGCCCCAAACTCAGCCTAACTCACCGGGGTCGATCGCAGCGCAAGTATATCCTCAGGCATCAGCCCCCTTCCCTTCGCCCTCCCCCCAAATGACCCACGAAACAACGACGACAACAACAAAAAAAAACTTTGCTGAAATTGATAAAGAGATTAGCCAAGCAAAGCCTCTTCCGAGCTAGCTAAAAATAAGAACCCGCAGATTTCTGTCGTGGTCAATGTAGAGAGAGAAATCCACAAACATGGCACACTTCCCTTGTTCCTCGCTGCTATAAATAGAGAACTCTAAAGTAGTCAATACTGGGGAAGGGGGGGGGGGAAGAGGAAAAAAGAAAAGTCTGCCAGTGGCAGGGGCGAGCACCCAGCAGGCGACTTGAGGGGGCAAACGCCAGCCCTCCGCACACGCGTCCATCGGCGAGCAAAGCGCGGCCCCCCCGCCGGGCGCGGAGCTCCTTAAAGCCCGAGGAGTGAGACCCTGCAGACTTGGGCTGGAGTTTTTGCGGGAAGGGGGCTGGGGGTGAGGGGGGTAGAGCCCCGGGAGGGACGCGCGGAGCCCCGGCCCCGCACCGCGGGCGCGCAACCGCCATCAGCACCTCCGAGAGCTCCGCGGCCGCGGAGGCCGCCGGCGGCGCAAACTCCTCCCGGCGCCCGGGAGCGTCTTCTGCTAACACCGCGCACGCTTCCCTCCGGATAAACATCCACCGATCTCGCGGTCCACAAACCCGGCAAGCATCCTCTTCCAGAAATATTCAGAAAGTTTCCCGGCTGAATGCGATGTTGGGTTTGTTTTGGTTTTTTTTTTTTTAATAAATCTCCTCCTTTCTCGTCTTATTCAACCTCTTTTCAGTCAGAAGCGTAATATGTCCACTAGCGTCTCGCAGCCAGCGAGAGAGCGAGCGAGCAAAGATGGACCTAGGAGCATGATGATCATCATAAAAATCCCCTCGGTTCTCCAGTGCAATTTTCAAAACAACAACCCAGCCTTCGTGCTCTGAAGGCGAAACGCCTGCGTCTGTTTACATCAACTGTGTGCTCCGAAAGCCTTTCCCCTCTGTCTCAATCCAAGGGAGGGAGGGGAGGGGGAAAAAAAAAAAAAAGAAGAGAAAAAAAAAAAGAAAAGAAAAAAAGCCAGCATTATCTGCCTTTGTCAGCGAAAGAACATAATATTGACTTACCTTTCCCCACAGCTATTGTCTGCCCCTTCGCAAAATGACATCACGGAAACCAATCATGAAATTTGCATGGGGGAGGTTGTGGGGGGAGAGTTCTTGGAGGGCAGCCCACTTCCCTACACCAGTAACACGCGTGTAAGACGGGTTGTTGGTTTCAATTAAATATCTGATACTCCTTAGTGTGTGAACTCTTAAGCCTGCTAAAGGCAATGTCTCATTTACTTAATGACCGCTCTCATTAATGGAAATGGCACAGAGGGGGCTTGCTGCGCCTTCCCTTTGTAAATACACTACCCATGAACCCTTGGGGTTGCAATATATCTGTTTACTCTCTGAGGTGAAATAAATTTACAGTATAGCATCAAAGAGAGAGAGAGAGAGAGATGGAGCTGCTGACTTGAGTGCCCAGAGAGCTGGGGCTCTCCCAGCCCTGCAGCCCCTCTCGCCTCGCACCCCCCCTCCCCGAGACCCAGCAGAAGGTGAGTGATTTTCCCCGAGTTGATTCATAATTAATATGCACGAGGCTCGGGGCTCCTTTGATAGCAGCAACACAAAAGGACGGCGAGCGCGACAAGCGCTGTGCCTTGTCCCCCCCCGCGCATCCCAACGCGTGGTACGGCCCAATAATTCCTAATAGCAGCAAGCAGCGAGTGACAGATGCCCTGGGTTAGCACAGCTCCAGCGAAAGTACTTTACAATATTTATTGGTGGTTAGGAAGATGACCTATCACCATAAAGAACAGACTGGGAAATTTATCGCCTCTATGAACCTGGAAGTATTGCATATTAGCTGATATACATATTCAAAAGCGAGTGGTTAAAAGGTGTATAAATATTTTTTTTCTCCTCTTAAAGAAAAAAAAATAAATGACACAGTGTATTCCCAGCAGACATCACCTCACCCCAGGAAGGACAGATCGCAGCTCAGGCGGTTACGTTTTGGGCTTCGTGGTGGGAAAGAGAATAACATAAGGATAAGTCCGAAAAGAAAACAGTGACTAAAATAGTTTGGGGATTGTTTCTAAGTGAGAAAAAGTGCATGTTCCTCCATTACCTGTGTTTTTCTCCCAGAAAGAGCCACACTTTCCAGGAGCTAGCATAATCTTTCCTTGAAAATGCTTCTGTTCGGTGGAGTTCTGGCCACCCCGGGAGGAGAAAGCCCTCGCTGAGCTGGAGGGAGGGAGGCTCTGGGGAGAGACCCTGGCACTGTGCGGCAGGAAGGGCATTGGCATGTCCCCCCCCTCCAGATGGGAGCGTTAGCACTGGGATTGCAACTTTTTGGAAATAGTGGGGGGAAAACACAGGCCTGCTGCAGCCCTATGGGGTGGGGGGGTCACCTTTCTACCCAGCGCTTTTTCCTGCGCCCTCACACCATCCCCAGCATCGCTGAGACAATTAAGACTTTACTGTCATCTTAATGAAGATTTCCGAAAAGAAGCGGGAGCTCACAAATGGACGGAAACCCCAGGAGCCTTTAGAGAGCTGAGAGAGCAGAGGCAGAGCCTGGCAGGGAAAGCTGAATCCTGCTGGGGATGCGCTCTCCTGCGGGAAACTCCAGCTCCAGAGTTGCGGGAGCCCCAAGAGCCCCTCTCCAGCTCCCCTCCAGCCTGGTCAGGTTAGGTGCAGGCAGGAAGAGGGAAAAGCCTCGCACGCTGCCCGAGGTTTCAGCCCATGCCCGTTATTAGCTCTGCCGGACACCTGCCTGGCAGCGTGAGCTCTTGAATGAGTGCTGGATGCAGTCCCAGCTCACCCACGGACCGTTACGGGGCACGTGGCAAGGGAGAGTGATTCGATTTCCCATCTCAGGCATTTTATTGAGGAGAGGGTGACAGAAATACTAATTTTAAAGTGTTGAGGCCGCTTTGGAGATTCTTACGATGCCCATTTCCATGGCTTGCAAGCCTGGTGTGCTCCTAAACCATTAACAGAAAGGAGGTATTCAGCAGAGAGTACTCCTGAAAAGCTGTTTTCTATCTCCTTTGGACACACCACGAAGACAGGGATATTTTACATCCTAAACCTTTGGCATTCAGAAATTCTATTAAACTCTTATCTGCAGGCAGCAGGCCTGGTGCTACACGGCATCTCCATTGTTCTGCACCCGCGATAGAATCAAAGGGAGGGACGGGAGGACTCAGCTCCTCTCCGCTCACAATGCTGCCTGGTCCTCTCCACCGCTATTTCATTTGGAGACGTCATGCTAAAACTTGAGAAACAAAAGCACAATAGATAGGCTAGAAGGCAGGAGGGGAGCGTGTTTACTTGCATGTGTTTCCACACAAATTTGCGTCCACACACACTGCACGTATACGAACATACACACATGTGCAAACAGACCTGTGCCTCTCTGGGGATTAGAACAGATGAATTTTATTATTGCTGCTGTTGCATTTATTAACATGCAACGCACCTAGGAGCCCTAAGGCAGCTGACAGCTTTGATACCATTCTACTAAGCTCTGGGTTGCGAGAGGGTGTTTGGCTTTTCTTTGTTCCCAAACCCGCCAGACTTCCCCTTCCCCTCCTCCCAAAACCTCCCAAAACGCTGCACGCAAGCAGCGCCTTACCCGGAGTTTCGAGTTCCCACCAACTTCAGCAGCCGGCAGGAATTCCCCATCTCGCAGCCCCTAAATCCCTCCACACCCCCTGAAGATCTCAGGGTCAGCCCCCCCCTCCCCCTTCCCACTCTGGAGGAGCCCGCGGGGGGAAGCGAGGCCACGCGTGGGCTCCGGCGCGGCGCGGGTCAGCACCACGGCGGCGGACAGCTCCGGCCGCCCCGCCCGCCCGCTCCCGCTTTTAAAGCATTTTCGAACCTTTTAAGCGTTTTTCAACCTTTTTTTTAGTTTTTTTCTTCCCCCTCAAGCTCTACAGAGTCACTTCACGGCTGTTTTCAGGGAGGAGATCATTATTGTGTGTTCCCAGGTCTGAAAGAGCTGCCGCTTCCCTAAAAGGAGCCGTATAGCAGAGAGGTATAAAATAAATGTTCAAGTATTTTCGCCTTCGGAGCGGTGTTTGCGACGGGTGCTCCGAGGGTCCCTCCCTGCCTGTCGCCTGCAGAAGCGAATGCCAAAAGGATTTTTAAAAGTAGATTCCCTTCACGCCCCCCCCCCCCCGTCCAATTTGTTGGTTTTTTTTTTAAACCTTACCATGCTCATGTTTTCAAATCAAGCGTTTCAAGTTTGAGATTATTTAAGCTAAAACTGCATTTGCTTGTGTAAATACAGACATAAAACTGCCACGCTGCATTTCGTTGGCTTCTTTGAGTCTGTTTCAAAGTAAATTAGATCTCAAACTTTATGCATTTGTAATTGGCACCAACTTCTCCAGTTACCAGCTGGGGGTGAAAGATTTTTTTTTTTCCTTGTTTCTTTCTGAAAGCTTCTATGCAGATGGGCTGGCTGCCTTAATGCCTCAGACTACAATTAGTGCTGTTGTATGCCGAATAGAAATGGCCAGCATTAATATTGTATATGGAACAGCTGAAGGGTTGCGAAGAAACCTGCCCACTACAGGCCCCTGGCAGATGGAACAACATGCACAGGCACAAAAAACTTTTAATAACCCTTTGCTCGCTCTCCGGCGCGCCCCTTCTCCCCGATTTGGGCGGTTCCTTCCCGAAGAGGCAATGTCTTTGTCTAACCCAAATCTAGAGCTCTTTTCTTCCTGAAGAACAACAATTGGAGCAATCACCATCTTTTGCAAAAGGCACCACGCATTATCCCAAAAACTTTCTCCTTTGTGCCTCGGTTAATGCAGGCACTGAAACACACCCAGCTGAACAGGCACGAACTAACTTTCTATTTAATCACACCCCTCGCCCCTTTATTACCCAGCAACGTGCAAGAGGAAAAAAACCTCTGCAAAACCAAACCAAGCACCCCAAGCACCACCACCCCCCCGCGCAGAACTGTGACCAGAAGCGGCAGAAAACAGGATTTTCTCCTCATCCCCCTCCCCTTCCCTCCTCGTCCTTTGTAACTAGGTGAAACCCGGCGGCAGCGGGGACAAAGCCCCGCCGGTGCCCCGGAGCAGCAGCGCCGGGGGCCGCGCACCCCCCGCACCTGTAGCCGGTCGCAGCTGAGCCTGGAGCAAAGCGGGAGGGAGGGGGGGACACACGACGAGACCAGGGCCTCGCTTGCTAAACGCAAACACGGGAAACCTGCGCTCTGAAATACACTCGGGAACCTCTTTCCACCATGCTATTGCGAGGAAAAACATGATAAAACAAGGGGGAACGGGGTAGTTTGTGGGTCCGCGACGCCCCCCGGCCCACCGAACCCCTTTGCCAAGGTGTGGCTTAGGAAGAATTAAGCTGCTCGAGTGCGGGGGCGGGGGGACGGACGGGACGACACGACACGGACACGCTCTCACCCCCCCCCCCCCCCCCCAGAGACGCACACCCCCCATCCGCCGGCGAACGGCTACGAACCGAGGAAAGTCCCGCAGAGCTTCATCCTTGCCGGGTAGCGGTGGCTGCCTTGGCCCGGGGCGGTGGGGGGGAGCCGGGAGGGAGGGAGCGGAGCCGCCGCGGGGTTACTCCATCATCCCTGGGAAAAGTTGCCGTCCGGAGCAAAAACTTATGCGCGGCGGCGGCCAATGGGACCTCGCCGCAAAATCACTGCAGCGCACTCGGCGGCCAATCCGCGGGGGCCCCGCACAATGGCTCCGGTGGGCCCCCCCCCCCGGGATGCCCCCCCCCCCGCCCCTCCTGGCTGGGCAAGGCGGGGGAGAAGCTGGGGAAGGGGACCCGTCCTCCCCAGCGGTCGGAGGCTCAGCGCCTCATTTCTGTCTTTAATTAGGAGAGAAATGAAATGACGACATGCACACCCCAGTGGAGGAGTGGGGGGTAGGAACCCCCCCACACCCCCCCCCCGGCCTTCCAGGCAAAGCTTCCCCATGGAGCTCAATCCACCTGCACTATGTCAGGGGGACCCCAAAAGACACTCTGTCTGCTTGTGGAGTGACGGTGCCCCCAGCTCACCCCGGGGCTGGGCAGGGGGACATGTCCACAACCCTGCGGGCAGTCCATGGGCTGGCAGGGCTCTGGGTAGCCCAGTGGTCAGGCCACTGGACCTCTTGCATGCCCGAGTCTGTTCACGAGTCCAATGATGGCCACACACAGCTCATTGGATGCTTTGGTCGAATCCAGGGTGCATGGGGGAAGGGAAAGGGGGAATTGCTTCTGGGAGAGATCCGAAATGGAAGAGGACGTCCCTCTGCCTCAAAGGACAGATGGCAACATTGGACTGAACTGATCCCAGCTGGAGAAAACTGGCTACAGGCCAGTGAGGAACACTCTCACTGGCCTCCCAGATGGAAAAACAGGGAAATAGTTACCAGGAAATAGTAATAATAATAATAATAATAATAATAATAATAATAATAATAATAATAATCTAACCAGGATTGTGATTAATATGTATGACAGCACGGAACTTTGTTACCCCATTGCCTTGGAGGGCAAAGTGCCTTCTCTAGGTTGTGTGACCCACCGCGCTCTGCTCATTACCCTAGATAAAAACAAGGCCAGCTCTTTCTGTGGGTCAGCCCTGGCCTGCAGAGAGGGGAAAGTGCCATTTCTGAAAGTGGGAGAGAGGAGGGATTGCCTGGCGAAAAGCCTGATTGTCAGTGTAAAAACTCAGCACCCTGGCCTGGGTGGGCAAATAAGTGCATTTGCAGAGAGGGCGAGCCCACCCAAGCCTCGGCTCGGGTAATTTGGGAAAGGGAAAGGGGAAAAGCCGGTGCTTGGAGGGACAGGTGGCACCAGTAATAAGGAGCCTGGGACAAAGCTGATACTAACTGAAGGGGAGTTGAATGCAATTTATCTCAGCAGGGCTTGCCTGTATATTTGGGTAATTTTTTATTTTATAAACATAAGGGGAGATGCGGTTGGAATAAAGGTCGGCAAAGAATGTAGAACAAGAGGCTAATTCAGTCTTTGGTGCAAGATCCCAGGCCGGACTCTTTGTTGAATACATCTAACTCCTTAATCCAGATTTCTTTGAAGGCAGAGAGCTGGAAGAGGGAGCGGGGAGGAACAGCTTTGCTGGGTTGGGGCAGGGGGTGTGTGAATATCAAAGTGCACCTTTTCTTCTGCACATCCATCACGGTCTTTTGCTGGTCTCAGGGAGGTCTAAGAAAATAATAATAGTAATAAACATTATCATCATCATTGGATTGAACTGAAAGTCAGGAGTTTGAGTCAAATTAGTAAATCTGAGTTTACTAAATTGAGTCAAATTAGTCAAAGTGTAACTGTTGAATAGGTGGGCTTTTTTTGACATCCTTACTCTTAGAAGGACCTGGACAAGCCATGCTTAGCTCAGCCGGATCACTCGTCCGGGCTGGATATGGCTCAGGAAAGGAGCTGGAACTGGGCCCCCTGTACAGCTACATCTGACTGCACAGATCCCCCGGCAGAAGGGGGTGTGAGACAGCCTGTTCGGGGACTGGCACCTCTTCCGTCTTTGAATTAGCAGCTCTGTCTTTGCAGAATATTCTGTGCTTTATTGTCCCTTCAATCCCCACCTTGGAAGATGAGAGGTGACATTGCGGAGAGCTCTGCGCTTGGAAAATGACTTTTAGAATTACGTTCTGGCAATTTGAAACTTTCGCTCTCTCATCTTCAGCCTCTTGGGGCTTTAATGGGAGACAGCAAAGTGCCTCTTCCTCCTCCCCTCTTTTCTTTTCCTTCCCTGTTCTTCTGCAGCTGCAGCGGCCAGGATTCAGCAAGGTCACTTAACTCCCTTGCTTCCTGCATGCAGGAGATCTCAAATTAAAGGGTGTTGGGAGCAGCCTGTTGGGATGAAACAGCCTTCACTCAGTTCCAGCAAGGGAAGAAACGAAACCCATTCACAGTGGCTCCAGGCTGGCCCACGTTCCCTGTGCTTTAGCTGGGGAAAAGATAAAGACATGGAGGAGAGAAAAGCAGGGTAAAATTAGTCCATCCTTGAGCTGGAAGCCGCTGTCTTTTGTCTAGCAGAGGGAGCCCCAGAACGTGCAGGAGCAGGCCCTGTGGCTGCAGCTCCCTTTTCCACTCCTTCTTGGTGTTTTCATCAGCATCTCACCCTGGTTCTTGTTTTCTCTTGAATTCCTGCTGCTGCCTCCCCTTTCCCCCCCTTCAGCAGCGAGGCAGAGCTGGCCCTGGCTCCCTCCATCCTCTGGTCTTGGAGCACAGTGCAAAGATATGGGAGCTTAGCCCTTTGGGCTCTGGGCTTGCCAGCGGTGTGATCCTCTTCCCAGGTGCCACTGGCCTTAGTCCTGTGCAGGTGTTAAGGGGAGCAGATTCAACCCCGGAGATGAAGAAAAATCACAGAAACTCCACTGATATCTGGATGTTTCCCTGCCGTGGGTCCTGGGAAGCCACGTGGTTCACATGGAAGAAGACCAAAGGAAATACTATCCTTTTGCAGACTGTGATTTCTGCTGATGCACTGCCAGACCAGGGGGAGTTTATTCCATGTGTGCAGTTTTACATCGGAAAAAAAAAATAATCCACCAGGATGTTTCACTGCGCACCCTACCACCATCTTACCCACAGCCTGTGTTATACTTTCCTCCTCTTAAACAGCTCCCCGGTCCACGGCATTTTCACACAGAAGGGGATAATTCCAATTATCTGTTGACTGTTTGCTTCTGTCTTAAATCTCTTCCTCCAGCACCTCTCTCATCGCTGCGTGAGGGAAAGCCAGAGAAGCAGTATGCAGATATTGTCAAGCTCAACTTGATAGGTACTGTCAAAACTGCCAGAGTGTGGTGACAATAAACATTTTAGCTGGCTAACAATTTGCTGCAAAAAGGGTTGACCCTGAAATCAAGTTCTGCTGTAATGAACACTTTGTCTCCAAATATTTGCATTTTTGCTGACAAGGTTCACTCTCCAGGAGATTTCCTCCGCCCGTGAGCAATCTGCCTTCAGACGAGATGGAGGATGGATGCGGTTTCCCGAGCCAGTTCGTTATCTGGTGTGCGGGAGGGATGTGCACGCACCCGAAATCAGCAAAGCCACCGTGGATGGGGGATGACCGACCAGGAGAGCCGCTCAGCTCCAGGGTGTTGCTGACGCTCATTGAGAAAGCCCTTTTCTGTTAGGCTCTGCATGGCAGTGCGATGCTGACAACGCAAAACTGAAAGTGATGATTAGCCTCATTTAACAGATGGGGAAATTGAGGCACGTGGTGATTCGGGCCTGTATTTGGACTGTCTTGCTGAGCCAGAGAGGGAGCAGCCAAGGAAGTGACAGTCAGTGCAGACTGCCTGTTATGCAGGGCTGCCCCAAACCAGCGGCGGGAGGAGGCTGAAGCTGTGCTGGCACTCTCAGCAGCTCGGTTTGGTGCTGCAGCTTCTCCCCTCCTCCAAGCGCATGGAAAGCTGGGGCTGCCCACCCTCAGGAGCTGCTGCACTGAATCTTCTTCCACCCTCTTCAAAGTGGCAAGTGATTTGACCAAGGTTACATAGAGAGTCGCTGGCAGAGCTAAGAGTTAAGTATCATCTTCCTTAGCCCAGAGTCCAAAAGCCCAGCTGGCTCCACTGCATCAGAGAAGATGCTCAAAGTTCCCTTGCTGCAAAGGCAGAGATGCAATACTTAGGTGTCTGAGGATTAAGTTTCTCAGGACAGCTATGTTTTCAGGGATGATCGCCACTTCGGTGGGCATATTTTTGCCTGTTTCCATTAATGATGGGCAAATGAGCTCTGCCTAATTCCCCAAGGACAGGGTTTCCAGCCTGGGCTGGGAGGATTTACTTGCACAGTGCATGCCTGTGGAATAAGTGTCCTCCAAGGCTTACCTGCGCTGGCCTACCAAAGTCAAGCACCTCCCGTGCTCTGCACCAGCACAGGGAAAAGCTGCAGAGTTCGATCCCACAGCTTCCACGATGCTGCATGTGGGAATGTCCGTCGGCAGGCAGGGAGGGGTCAGTGCACACCCACATGGCCTCAGGTCTCACACGTGCAATTTGTCCCAACATCGGGAATGGGGCAGAGCAGCAGCAAGGGCAGGATGCTGCTTTCTAGCTTAGGACTTCAGCATTCCAGCTCCATTGCTACTATTAATCCTTAACGCTGGGAAAAAAATCCAGGGTGGCCAGGTTTTCACAAGGAGGTAGGAGATCTGGATTTCATTTCTACTCCTGCCACTGATTTTTGAGGGTGGCCACGGGAAAGTGTCTTCACCCATTTTCCCTTTGACACTTGGCTTCTCTGTTTTGAGTAAAAGGTGCTCAGAGCACACCCTGCCATACCTAACTATGTCTATTAGCAGTGCTTGCCAGGCTGGGGCTGTGATTTGCTTGAGATCCCTAAATTCCTAGACAAATACACAATACATTGTAATGAAACTTCTCACTGCTGGAGGAAACTGGGGGGAAGAAAGGCAGAAAGAATCCTTACAGGTTTGCAAAATGGACATAAAGGGAAGAAAAGCACAGCTTATTTCATTTTTATCTCCCTTTCCCCTCCCTGCTGTAATGAAAGGCAATTTTCACTCGCAGAGTGTTGTCATTTTGCCGAAGAAAAATTCACAGTTTTGGCCAGAGAGTGTTGTTTCCTTTTTTTTTTTTACCCTATTCATGACAGAGAGCTGTTGTGTTTCTGGCAGCGGTGGTAGCACTGTGCCTTGGAAGGCATCTGGGCTCCCACCTCGATGCTCTCCGGCTCTGCCATCCCGCGCGGTGCCTCCTCGCTGGGCTCGCCACGGCCATCGCCTCCCAAGCCAGGTCACATCAGCCGGTGCTGAGCATCTCGGAGCAGCAGCCTTGGCTGGTCCGTCACCATGCGATTTTGGCATAGAAGTACAGCAAGATACTACAGAAGTAGTCTGCTGGTGTGAGGGGGGCAGAGTTAAACACAGAGTTTTTCATTTAAAATGCTGGGTGAAATGCAATGCACTAAATGAGTATGAATTATTTTGGACAGACCCCATAAATTGGACACTAACATGGTAGTTAATATCAGTGAGAGAACTAAATGAGTGCTGCTGTGCCCAGTTGTGCCTGGCCAGCCCACGCGAACCCTGCGAGGACACGTGAGCGATCCCCCTACGAGAGCAAAGCCTGCTGCAGTTGCCCCATACAAATACCCCCAGAGGAACACGCAGGTGTACCCACATCCCTGCAATCTTCTCCCTGTGACCCCTCTGTAGGTCTCTATCAGGATTTTTTCTCATGCTTCTTGTTACAAGGGAGTTTCTCAGCACTGGCAAACATCTTTATCATCCTCTCAGCCCTCCTGGGCTTCTTAGGCTTAGGTGGATAGCCTAAGGTTACTCCTATTTTTCTTCTCCATTATAAACTCTAGGAGCCACTGGGAAGAAAACGCCCTGGTTAAAGGCTACAAGGCACCATTGACTCCAAAGAGATTATTTTCTCCTTTTCCTTCTTCTTCCCCTTGTTCCCTCCTCTCTGGCACAGGACAATTACCACAGCTCCGAGACACACACCACGAGCCCCTTGCCAGCTGAGCCATTTCACCCTGTCCTCGTTGCAAGCCATGCTGGGAAGCCCATAAAGCACAAGGGAGGGATAATTACTAGTCCCAGCACTGCGATGATAATTAATACTCTGCTAAAAGGAGCGCTTGTCAGGTCAGGGAGCAGAAGGAGGGATGGGAAAGCAAATAGGCAAAAATAAAACCTGAGCAAAGGTTTGCTGTGAGGAAGGGGCTGGGGGCAAGGGGGTAGGAGGAGCTGTGGGGTGCAGATGTCCAGGGCGATGGGGATGGGGTCTGTGCTCATCTGCAGGCTGTTGGAGAGGAAAGTAGGTGTTTCACCCCCATCGGTGGGCTGTTGGGGAGCTTTACTGTGCACGGTATCACAGGACCCCCTCCCATCCTCCCTTCATCGCTATCGGGCTGAGAGCCAGGGAAACCCTGCAGCCAGCAAAGCTCTAAGCCAATCTGGACCAGAGCATATTTGCCCCCCTGGGGAGGTGAGAGGGGTCGGGCGAAGGTGCCCCCAGGTTTTGCCAGCTCGGTCAAACGTGGAGGCTGAGCAATGCCTCGGGGCTCCCTGGCAGCCCCCGGTGCAGAGCTGCAGTTCGGGGTGTCCCTTGCTCCCCGTCCTCTTGACCAGCAAGGGGAAAGCACTTTGCTCGATGGGGCCCTGGGTCGGCTGGAGTCTGCCAGCCAGGCTTCTGCGTCGAGTGGGGGTACTGCAGGAAAAGCCACTGGTATTTTTCTCCATTTCAATGACTGCAGCTCCTCTTTGGCAATTTGGGCTCCCTTGGATGCAGGCACTTGCCCAGGAGTGTGCAGCCCGCTGCCTGCGTGTCACAGGGACTGGAAGTAATTTCTGCTCTCCTATTGCTCACTTCTAACATACAAATCTCTTCCTTGGGAAACAAGCACTATTCTACTTTCTTTCTAAAAAAATGTCTGTTATTCAGCAAACAATTTTGATTTCCGGGCCAAACTAGCTCCATCCCTGAGCGAGCATCCCGTAGACCTCAGGTCAGAAAAGCAGGATGTTCAAACGAGCAAGAGCACCCGCTTGTGCACACAGAGAGCTCCTCGTCCCCCAAATTACAGAGCTGCCCTCTTCATGAGCTTTCTGAATTTAAGACCGACTTCAGCATTTGGGGGACATCAGAGTCCACCTTTTAATTGAGGTTGTAGAAGAAAACGTAGAAGAAATATAAATAATTCCGTGGTAGCAATGGGGATCTTGAAACCTAAACTTCATAAATCTAAACTCAATAAATCTGAGCAAGGTGAAGCATAAGAGAAAAGAGGATGTTAGCCAGGGAAACGTGGGCTTGGGGCTTCCCCCCACCAGAGGCTTCTGGACAGCCTTGGGCAACTGGGTTCATTCTTCTCTCCCTTCATCTCATCACCTGAATGATCCGCAAAATGCCTCCGTATATGCTGCGTATCAGCCCGCTTGGAACAACTGAGTTAAACCAAAAAAGGCAACCCAGAACCCATGGTAAAGGGTGAGAGAAACAGAGAAGCACTGGCAAGGGAGAACAATATGTTTTCAGACAAGATTTAAAAAGAAATGTTATGTTAATACTAGTTTGGCGTCATACTGTCATAACACCATCAAAATGACATGCTGTCACCACTAATACGACTGTTTAGGGAATATGCAACATGAACGAAAAAGCAATTCTCTTAGAAACAAACTGGGATGAGTCTATATTGTAAGAAAACAGAAATATGCTGCAATCCAAGGGAGGACCAGACAAATGCTCCGTGGTTTCTGATGACAGTGATGCAGACGGGGACCAGAAGCTCTGAACAGAACTTGCTCCTTTTTTTCCATGGCCTTTTAGCCTTCGCTGGAATAATCTCCTCATAAGAGAGAAACAGTTTAAGGACAGCTGTTCTGGCATTAATTAAAAAGCCCTACAGTCCTTTCCTAATACAACCACTTTTCTTCTAAGATCTTCTTCCTCGATTTGTTTTAATACCTGTCCCTAATTAAGTCCGGTGAGAGGAATTCACTACTTCAAATGAGTTAAAAACGGATGTTCTCAAGGCACCTGCATCTGAAGAAACTTATTTTTGAAGTCCATGAATTAAATTAGGAGGGGACATTTTCAAGCTGATCGCTCCCTTTTGATTAGCACAAACGAGCTGCTCTACCGGCGCTGCGTTAAAAATCGTCACGCTTGCTTTTCTAGCTAATTTGGAGAGAGTTCAGCTGTTAGAGTGCTTAATAGTCACATTAAAGACTACAGACCTGCGAGTGCATTTAGGCTGAGTCCTTTAAAAAGGAGATTCAGCATCACATCACCTGAAGATGCCCCTCTCCAGAGATAGCTATGGAAACACACTGCCCAACAGCTCTGACAGTGGCTTGTTGACCAACAAAATTCTGGCACAAGCCCTGCACAAGCCTGGCAACCGGGCTGACAGCATGGCAATGGCAGCTGCTACGCACGGAAAAGCGCTCTTAAAAATATCACGGCTGAAACCCATTAAAGAAAATAAAAATAGAAAATATGCAAGAAAATGAGGCTGCATGTGAAATAGATACCGGGACGGATGTTAGGTACATTTATAACTCTAGCCTGCCCCAAATTTTCCTGGACTTCTAACCGGATGCTTCTTCACTACAAGCAATCCAAATGGTTGGGGGGTTTTTTGGTCAGAAAATGTCAAATTTTCCTGCTTTTTTTTTTAACTCTTGCTAATGTGATCAAAATTGACAGCTGAGTTGTATCAGACTAAAGCCAAATCATGGGTATCTGCTGAGCTCCTGGGCTCGCCCAGACATCGTTCACAGCACAGGTTTTCCTCCGTGCCATCCCTTTAGCCCCAGCCAGCTCCATCAGCTGCAGAATTAGACTGGGAAGGTGCTAGTTGCCTCACTCCTCCCAACATAGTGTAAATCTGATCAGAAAATGGCTTAGAGCCTTTCTGAGGGGCATCTTTAATGATAATTTCATACCTCTTGTCACAGTCTGCAGAAAAGGTGATCAATCAATGAGGGGTGATGCACTGGGACAGAGCGTAAGCTCCTTGAAAGCCACCCCATCTCCAGCTGAGCCTCGGGTGAACTAAATTCATTCCCGGTGTCAGTCCACTGAAGCACACAATTATGCAGGAAAGATTTCGGTCTGTGCTGTCTAGTTACGTTAGGCCACCGCACCAGGAGCTGGAGAGATTGCGGCCAAGAATTTGCTTATGGAAGAATGAAAAACTGCCCTGTTCAATCTCTTCCTTCCCACCTGCTGGGCTTTATCTCTTAAAACCTGAAAAATAAGGCAGAAATATTTGCTCTGAGAGCTTTGACCCATGAGTTGGTTTTCTCATGTTGCTAACAGCTGAGCATTTCAAAAAAACAAGCCCAGCCTTTGCCATCCAGGATGAATTACCCGTGTTACAGCGGATCTGCGCGGTGGTAGGCTGGTTTCTGCTGGAGCTGGGCATTTGCCATGCCTTCCTAGAAAAGCTCTCCGCCGTTCTCCTTGCAACATTAATTCTGAACAACAGAGATGGAATGAAATGTACGTTTGAAAGCAAGCCACGAGGCAGAGAGCAATATTTAGCTTTCCTCTCCCAGAGGTCTCACCTGTGTTGGCACTGGTTTAAAGATGTTAGAATGGGATTAAGGGGCTAAATCAGATATTTTATTAGTTGCAGGAGCCCATTTTCCTTGCTAAATAATTGAATGCATGTGCTTAAGGCAAGAGTCTAGGCTGGCTGGTGAAAGGAGGTCCATGAAACTCCAGGCTGAGATTTCACAGAGGATCAGATGGAGTTTGTGGCTTCAGCCTGTCTGTGAAGACATCTGGTTTTCCTTTAATCTCGAGTGGACGCTGCATGTTACTGTGAATATCAGATCCTGGGACATTTCTGACAAGGATTTACATGAGGAGATAAAAAGGTCTGAAATTTCTCTAGAGGAAATAATTTTTCTTCTAAATAAAAAACAGGAGCTGAACTTGTGTCTTCATAAGGAGTTTTTGTTTGTTTGTTTGTTGGGCAAATCTCTGTCTAGGATGAGAACTCAAAGGCCTGGTTAGGTTCAGGTCTTCGTGTGGTGTTAGCCAGTCCAGGAAAAGAAGCAGCTGAGAAACTTGCAGCGAAACCGTTCTTATGAATTTTTCAACTATTCTGCAGATTTAATAAATTAAAATACTTCTGCAAATACTTTGAAGCTTATTCATCTCAGATAACACTTGGTAGGTACCTTATTATTTCTAACTAACTGAGCTACAGAGGAAAACACATTATTATGGATTTTGTGGTAGATCCTCCAATTTATCAACCTAAAAAGATTTCAAAGCAATAGAGGCTTTCTATATAAGTTAATATGTCATATGCTATTTATCACCTGGGGTTTGCTGAGTCTGCATTCCTAATCAATGACTTGACAACTTGAGTTAGTGAACACTTAAAGATTATATCCGTGCAAAGTAAGGGATGTGACCAAAGCAGTTTCAGCCTCCAGGAGGGGACACTGGGCACCTTGGTCACCCAAGATGTCTTGCGCATGTATGGTTGCATTGCCCAGGGATGTGCACCAATGGTAACCATGATTTCCTCACCTGAGCAAGCACTACTCTTGCAAAAATCTGCAGAAGCAGACGCTGAAATACCCCAGGACTCCATCAATGGTGGAAAATCTCCGATTTCCATGATGTATAATTCCATTCTGCCTCCTTCAGTTCTCCCCGGGGCCAGGGCAGAGATGTCTGTCCTTGCAGGCATTCATCATGTCCCCACCTCGGCGATGCTGCGCTGGCTTTCTGGCCATCTGCCACGCTCTCTCCCAGAGGTGGCTGCCTCCGCTGCAGGTGAATGATGACGGCATACACAGGGTGTTATGGGCACTGGGAGGCTTACCATCACTAAATAAATGTAATGAATATATATGATTCCATTTCACACCCCCCAGACACATTTCTAAACTTTCATTTGATCTCATTGACGTACTGCGGCCTCGCTCCTTATAATCCACGTGAACGCCACATGCCTCACAGCAGAGCCGGAAAGCTTGGCAGGTAGGAGCTTCGGGCAAAAGAGACCCCAGCACCGCGTATGCATGAACGGGCAGTCGGCGAAGCCGTACATCCCACTGCACGCCTGCCCTGAAAGCTAACGGGGCTGCAGCATCCCGTCCACAGCCTCGACGCCTCTGTGCATGTACACAAGTGCTCATGCTGCGTGGTGTATGCGTGCTGCATGGATGCAGACCCAGAAACAGGAGAACAGGCAGGGCAAGTGTTTCCAGACACATTTACTAACGTGGGAGGGCCAGGGATGCTCAGCGGATGGGTGCTGCCTCCACCTCGGCAGAGGAAACCCATCTTTTAGCCCATGAAGGATTTACTCCTATGAGCCAGCGAGTGGAGGTCAGAAGACCCTGACAGAAAACAAATGAGAAATGACATCTTTCAGAAATTCCTGTAGTAACTTCTTTTCTCTCTGACTGCAACATCTCTCCCACCATGCAGAGCCGTGGTGGAGGGGCCAGGCAGAGAAACACCCTTCGCAGCCTGGGTGCCAGCTGGGCTGTCTCCCTGGGGCTCCCCAGTGCTTGCTCTTGGCCATCTCATCCCAGCTACAGCCTGAAGTGCTCCTCAAACTTTACACACTGTTGGGGTAATGACTTGTAAAACCACCCGCCAGCATCCTGCGTTGGCTCACACCGCTCCTTACAGCTCCTGCAGCTGCCACGCCTGCAAGCAGTGAATTACATCCGAAATAAAACAGATGCATTAAAAATGACTTTGTGCAGAAGCAGAGGCGTGGTGAAACTTTGCATGCTCTTGTTTCTGGACCTCTGTCAAAGCCCATGTCCCACCCTGTCCCCTTCAGGGATGCACTTAAAGCCACTCATGTCACCGAGTTGTTACGGGTCCCTGTCCCACATGCTGGCTTGGGAGCCCCTAAACACGAGGCAGCACGTGCATGGGTGCAAATCGTCTGAGCCCCACAAAGTCTGAACCTCCTTCCCCCTAACCCCTCCCATTTGCTTTCCAAAATGTCCCCAGTTAGGAGGGGTGAACACGTTTAGAGAGACGATAATTTATTGTATCCCTTTACGACGAGGACATTGCACCGTCAGTCAGAAAGCAGGGAAAGAAATGAATTAGTTGGGTTAGTTTTCTTCACTGCTTAATTGTTCCAGAGAGTCTGAGTTCTGGGGAGGGTGATGAATCATTGTTTATGAAATATTTCTTCCAAGAAGATGATTTGAAAAATACATTTATAATTTATTGCAACCTTGCTTTCTAAGGGAACAGCAGCCAAAGGAGGAAAGTTCCTCCCTCCTGCATTCGCCTTCCCTCAGTTCATTATCGCTATAATCTTATCTCCCGTACCCTCTCCTCACCCTTTGAATATTACATCTCCTCCCGCTTGTGTGCGGAGGTGTAGCCGTGCGCGGGGAGGGGGGGGAAGCCAGCGGGGAGGGGGAGACTGGGAAAAATCGTCACATATTTCAGGCTGGCTCTATTTAAATGAGTTTGGGATTGTGCTTCTCTGGAGCAGATGGCCCTGGAGATAATGATGCCTGAGCAGCGGAGGCTGGAGCCCCTCTCTCCTGTTGCCATGGCAGGCCACGGGGCTGAAATGGATTCTGCTTATTAAATTTGCGAGCTCTTGTGTACTCAGGATGAATGGCGTTCAGTCATAAAGAGGCCCAACCTCCTAATGTCGCTGGATAGTTTTATCTTAGAAAGCCAGGCACTCTAACTCCGCCAGACGAGGGTCTCATTAACCTATTAACAGCAGCCGTGGAGGAGTTCAACCCACAGGGGCTTTGATCAGGGAGAGCGGGGTGTTTCCAGGAGCGTGCCAAACGCCGGCGGTCCTCGTGGCGTAAAAAACCCCGAATGAGGATGGTCGATCAGCCATCGGCTCAAAAAGGGGAGAGCTTCGCTCGGCACACAGGGACCCACGTTTCCCGTGCGTGTTTGTACGGGACCTTACACAATGGAGCCTGTCGGAGCCTCCAACACCGCCGTTAGCTCCGATATGAATATTGACAAGAGTCTGGGATTCACCAGGCCACTGAAGCTTGTATGGGGTAACAGCTCAGTGTCTGATTTGCAATATAACCTCTGCTTTTTAAATCAGGATAACATAGAAGCATGTACTATACTGCCTTGGAGCCATAGCAAGAATTTGGTAGGACAGAGATCACGGTTCATGATAGAAGTTGCAGGAGGAGCAAATGGAAAGATTTAAGATTTAGAGGACAAGTTTCTTAAAAAAAGAGAAAGAAACAAAAAATCAAAGATAAGATTGGTGCACCTTTCTTTTCTGACTTTCCTGTAGGACCAGCCTCAGCTAACTCTCACAAAGTGACAACACTCCTCTGAGAGACTCAAGACACTACAGATTAAATAGAGCAGGCTGAAAGGCTTTGCCTGAAAACTTTCTTTCTTTCTACAGAAAACTGTGGTTTTGGTTCAAGTAAATTTTTATATGTCTGTTCCAGACATGACAGACAAATCTGGCTTTTTCCAGAGAATTGGAAATGGGTGTTTCCTCCGGCTAGCCCTTCCACCCAGGTTTGCTTCAAAAGACATGATGAGACTTAAAATAAAGAATTAAAACTCTTTTATTAGTATAAAAGCAAGTTTACTGATTATTCGAGGTGTAGCATGGCTGGGATTTTGTTTTCCGCTGTACTTCTTTGTAGAGCCGCCTTTTAGAAACACGCTGATGGTTTGGAAGAATGGAAATTTGATATGCAGTGAGACAACACATGTTACATTATAATGCAGTTAACTTTGATTAACCAGAGGTTGGTAAAATAGCACTGCACTATATTTAGTTTCACATCATATTTTTTTACATGTTATTATGCAAATTTTTGCACGAGCCTTATTTCAAATGCAACCCAACTCTATTTTCTTCCCCGCTTGGGGGGAATCTGCATTCCTGCATGGCCAACAAAAGCCTACCTGCCCGTGCGGTGCTGGGCGGTTTCCCTGCTCTGGCAGCATCCACCTGCCCAGCCAACCTTGTGATATGAAATAGTCACACCAAAGACTGTCAGCACTGGACTTTTTTCCCCAGGACTAACACGGAGGTGAGGACTGCTTGCTTTGGTGCAAGTCTTCCCACTCCAAGAGGAGAGGTCAGAGACCAAACACCTGCAAATACCTCCATGACCTAGTGAGGAACTTGGTGTGGTCTGTAGCTGTAAAGTTGATGGGAGATTTTCTAAGGGAAACATTCCCCCCCCCCCATCATTGGAAAATGCTGATTTGTTGGAAAGGGAAGCATTCATGGACCAGAAATTGGAGTTGCAGGTTTTCCTTCTTCCACGAGAGGTGAGCAGGGGGCTTGGCCTCTTTGAGTTTTACGGCATCTTGGCAGGTAACTGCGGAGTCACACAGAAGGAGCTGGAAATGGTCTAAAAACTCCTTCTTGGCTTCCAAACCCCTCATCACAACTGCATAAAAGAGAACCATTGCACAGGGTTGGTGCAAATCATCACCCATACTTTGGAAAGGTCATCCTGGCCTCTGTAAATGAAGCATAAAAGTCAAATCCAGTGAGATTTTTTGGCATTCAGTTCTCCCACCTTCTTGATCTTGAGGTTAATATTCTTAATGAAATAGTGGCGAAAGGATGCTCATGAGAATTTTGTTCACTTGGCAAAGCCAACTGAATATTTAGATTTAACACTCCTATTTATTTCAGTGAGTGCTGAGTATCTACATCCTGCTTTGAAAATTGTGGCCTCATTCAGGGACTCTGGACATCTCCTCTGTCAGCTGCTGGCCTCGGAGCAACTTCTGCAGTATGTGCATCTTTAAGCCGAGATGATATGAAATCTAACCCTTGCTCAACATCAGCTATTTAGAAGGCTCTGCAGACCAAAGGAGCAGAAACACATGCCCAGATTTTCACAGAGCTCTCAAAATACAGCCCCAGCAATACTGCGTAGATGCAGTTCAAATTTTAAAAGGCTGATTGGAAGTGCTGGTAAGGTGTTTATGCATTTACTCGTTTCCAGCCGTGTCCCCCTGCAGCTCTCCTGACCTGGGCTGGCCACTGGAGCCAGAGCTGGGCTGGAGGCCAGCTTCATGGATGGGTTGCGTCTTAGCATGCGTAAGCCTGCTCTGGTGCCTGTGTGGATGTAGTCTGCGAGACTTATCCAGGGTCACCTTGGGAGGCTGCGTGAGAGCAGAGGACTAGAGCCAGGTCTCCTGCACGCCGGGCTGGTGCTCCCACCCCTGACCCGCTGCCCTCTTTGTTCTGAAATCCCCGTCAACAGGGAGGGTGGAGGAGAGGACAGGCAAAACGCTTCTGGGGCAGCTGCCTACGAGTGCGGACCATAGAAAAGGGATTAGCTCCGTCTTCAAAATGCAAATCCCCTTGACACACGCCAAGCTCACAGGCACTCCTGGAGCCGTTTGCCCAGTCCTGACTTACAGCTTTTACACAGGCGCAAGCTTGCCAACTTAATGTCGGAGGTATGAACACCGGTGAATTAAAACGGAGCCTACAAATGAAAAGCCGATTAGCAGATATTAGAAGGACATTGAAACGAAGAGGCCACAATGATGGAGAAAGGCTCCTGGCCCCCACCTTGGTTTGTAGTACAACCTCCTCCCTGATCTCTGTAGCTCCTTTGCCGTGTCCTAATCCCCTTGCACAGAGACAAGCTGACACCAGAGGGAAGAGGGGCTTCTGCAGACTTCTCCACATCAAAATCCAGCCCCCAAATTACACAGAACCACAAGAAGAAAAGGGGACCACAGCAGGCTCCTTGCTCTCCAGAGCAGCCCTGCGCAAGGTGACTGTGCAACAGAAAGTTTCCCTATTGCCATTAGGGAAAATCTTCAAGGATTTATGGAGAAATGTGACTGAGAGGCTTTCAAGTGTGCTGGACATGCGGGAGCTGTCAAACAGAGTATCTGGAAAGCTTGCTTAAGCAGTCGGTAAAGCTATGCTTTAGCATCACTCTTACAGCCCAGGCCTTCACATTCCTACCCTGCAATCAGCATTCACACACATTTCCCTGAACTGGATACTCATTAAACTGGGAGACTTGGATTGCCAAATAATCGTTGTCTCTCAAGACCTGACTACCCATCAGATAGACTAAGCTGCTGCAAAGAGGTGTTCTTGGCCCAAGCTGGCAGGGGTTGGGATGGTCGATAAGGAGCTCCACCAAAGTGCTGCAGTCCGAGCAGTTCACACAAAGCCGAATGAGAGTAGAAATCTATTCCCCGATCCCCAGAAATGGCTGAACTTCAAATGGCCCAAAAGGGCAACCATGGCTTGTGGGAACAGAAAGACTTGAGGACTTCTCATCAACATTATTTATTCTGCTTCTCTCTCCATCGTCTCTTGACCAAGCATTACTCAGGAGAGGCTGCCACAAGGTGGGTGCAGGAGTCCTCATGCTCGTGGGCTGGTGTCAGCGCAGGGAACCGGAGGAGCAAGCAGGAGATGCCGAGACTGGTGATCAAAGATCACTATATATTTCCTGACACAGTCGGTTTTACGCCTTAGGATTTATAAAGCAAACAGGGAAAAGCCACTTTAGAAACACTGGCAAAGGCAAGTTTAAAACACAGGATGAAGATTGGTCTTTTCCCTCCCTTTGTTACTAAACAACCAATTTGGAACCTGAGATTTTCTCGCTTGTGAATGCCTCTTGTGTCTTCCCAAAGTGGGACATACCCACAAGCAATTTTATAAATTGAAGACAAACACTTCAGTCACGAAGCCAGCTTAACTTCACAGGCAAAACAAGAATGGCATTAACCCGGCGTTCTTGAAGTAACGTTTTAGTTTTTCTGTTAAAAAATAAATTACTGACTACGGAAGGAAGAAAGGAATAATTTTGCTGTGATAATTGCAAAGCACACAAAAAGGTAATTTTTTGCCTGACTTACATTTAGAGAATGTCTCAGCTTTTACCAAACAGCCTTGGTTACCAACAGAAAGAAAGCACTGAAATACGCAAATATTTAAAAACTAGTAAGCAAATCCCTGGAGAAGAAGGGGAAAAAAAAGAAGTGGGGGAAGGGGTGCCAGCAGATACAGAGACACTGCAGGCTGGGAGCTGCTTTTCTGAAGCCTCTTGGAAGTTTTAGCCAGGGGCAGCCCAGGGAAGCAACGGCACAAGGTCGTCCTCAGAGGTCCAGCTCTCAAGCCATCCTCTGCTCACTTGAACCACAAAAGCAAATTGCCACCGCGCAGGCTGTGATGTTTGCAGCAGCCTCAGCCTGCCCTCGCACGCACTCCAAGCAGGATATTTAAATGCTCTTTAGGCTTCGGTAGCGACACAGAAGGGACAGCTTGCACCTCTCAGCTCTTTCCCAGCCTGGATGAAGACCAGGCAGATATTCCAGCTCTTATTTACACCTGGCTGACATTGAAGGTTATGTTGCAAATCACGAGACCTGAAGACTTCATCTTCTTAATCAAATCAAGACCTATATTCCAAAGCTTTCATCCTAGTAACTTTGCTTGCCCTTGGTGACAGGGTCTATGTCAAGTGACTGGTCACCTTCAGCCCAAGGAAGGACCATCTGCGAGGTGGCCTTGCTCCGGGAAAGCAGTTGGGTTTTTTTTTCTTCTACTTTCCTTGCTCTTTGCTTGCATATTGCTAATAGTCTCAATAAACATGTGCTACCGGTTACACCAAGAGTGTTTCCATTTCTAAAATGCTCTATAGGCACTTATGGTTTTATTCTGTTGGGTAGTAAATGGGCATAAAATGGGACATGTTGGGGCTAACAATGCAACAAACCCGGGCAGGCTGCAAGTTCAAAAGAGGCAGAAGGAAATATTCCTTTGTGAATTATTTGTAGAGCTGGGAAGGAAGCTCCTTGCACAAGACAGTAATGGTGCAAATTCAAAAAATTACTAGATAAATTTATGGAAGAAAGTATCCCTCAAAACCAACTTTGTAGCTAATGCAGGAAGTTCTGGAGCCCCACATCACTATGGTTAGGTAAAGGATTTTGGAGGAAGCATCCACTCTTCTTCCCACTGCTGTTCTGACCTGTACAGCCGGTTCCTATAGGGAGCGGTTCCTATGGGTCTGCAAATCCCAGGTGCATCCCTCCCTCCTCATCCCACAGCCCGTGCCCGGGTGTCCCCTTCGTGTCGGTGACACCGGCGAGCCCTGGCCAAGGTAGGTGGGTGGCAGAGGCGGCGCGCGTGTCCGTGCATGCGTGTGAACCCGAGTAGCTGGGTGCATTTTCTTCCCCGCATGCTGACACGGCTTCGCTTTTGTTTCCTGAGTAAATAGAAAAGCCACGGTGGCAGGAAGGAGAAAGGCAAGGCAGGGCTCGGCAAGCAGCGCCTGTTTACAATGACAAAGGGTTCTGCCACACTTCAGGGAGGAAATTTTCCTTCCAGACTTCAGGCCTCATTAAGTGAGTGGGCACAGCTAATAGGCTTTGTGTGCGAACGGCCCCAGCCTTGCAAGGTCCAGCTGTCACTGGGGCGAATGTCAAAAATAACAGCGGGCTCAGCCATTCTCCACCCCGCTCGGGCTTTAAAATTTATCTTTAAAAGGGGGAGGAGCAGGCAGTGAAAAGTAGCAAGCAATTAATGGGAGACAAAAGCAAATGGACCCGCCGGGGCTGATTGCAGGAGGGGGAAAAGTCCCCCGGAGCTGGGCTAGAGGGTTGGTGGGGAAGAAATAGAAAAGCTGAAGAGCCCCCCTGTCACGCAGAAACTCGTTGCGGTGATAAATGCACGGGCAGGGCTGGGAGGATGCTCAGGAATTGAGGGTTCCGGCGGTCCCTCTCCGGGCTGGGCTGATGCAGCTGTCTCCCTGCCACGCGTCTTTGCTCCCCGAAATCTCTCTCACAGATGGTGACTCCGAAGCAGCGAGTGCATGTCTTCCCTCGGATAATCCGGAGGTCAGGCTCCTCTGAAGTTTAGTCTCTCGTTGCCAGCAGAAAGCTGACAAAATTATGCAGAAATAAATATGCTTCTATGATTAACTTTTCTCTTTCACCCCATCCAATCTCAGCCTGCCCTGAAATAATATTTGCATGCGTTTGGTTTATCCCCCTGTCAGCTCCGTCTGGAGGGAGACGCACAAATGGCTCATTTGAGGATATTTGTGATTCATGTGATACATCAATGGAAAAAAGGATTTAAAATCTCCAAAACTTTTAATAGCTTATTGGGTCTTGGCATCCACAGTCCTGCAGAACGTGCCTGCTGTATTTTTAGCTAACCTCGAGCTGCCTTTGATTTCAGGCAGCAGCATCACACACTCCAGGGCTTGCCACCGTTTCCTTGTTTGGAGGGACGTGCCCTTACTCCATACCTAAAGTTACCCACATTCTTAAATATCTGGGGACATCCCTTCACTTTTACTGCTGGAGACTATTTTTCCATGAATCTTTGAGCCATTCAGTCTCTGCATCAAGGAAAGATTGTGCCTGAGCAGCCTGAACTCATGACATTTACACAGCTCTTTGCTGCTTCTGGGTAGAAGATGTGAGCTACAAGCAGTGGGATCTGGATATCAGACAATTTAGGGGCCAAACTATCTATGGTTTTCGAAAGGAGAAGTGTTATCTTTGTGAAAATCCTCCAGATCCTGTGTCTGAAAAATAGGGTTCCTGAAACAAAGGCGCTTACAGGGATCTGCCCTTGCACAAGGGTTTAACTAGAGGGTTTAACATAATTTCTCTTTTTTGCCAATTAGAAGTTCCAGCAGCAGGGACAGTTTGGTCTCCCAGCATCCCAGGAGTACAGGTTGGGGCTTTCCTATCTCTAGGAATAGCTCTCTTTCCTATCTCTAGAATAGCAGAGCTCCAGGCTGCAGGGAAGGGCTGGGATGTGCAGTGCTGCGAGGTCAAGGCAAAGGATGTCCGCGATAGACACAGTCCCAGAGGACTTCAGGGCACCTTCTCCAGAGCCAAGCAGCCTTGGAGAGGAGATGCTGACACATCTGATTCAATTCTGGCTTCAAACAGCGGTTGCACACCTTTCCCATGCCCCATTGCATGCCCTGTTTTCTCATGCACGGATATGCTGTGATGAAACATAAAGAGACCTCTTAGGAGGAAGTTTTAGGTTAATTTGAGGCTCAGAATATGGCCACGGAAGAGGTAAATCATGCCTGGAAACCCTTGAGGGTCCCTGAAAACAGCACAGAAATTTTGCCTGAATGAGTCACGCTGGTGAGAGCTTGAGCTCTCAAAAGACACAACAATACACCTTGATGGAAAGGAAGCGAAGAGAGAGAGCCTACTCCAAACACATCTGCTCAGATCCAGGGTTCAGCTTGTTGCACTTGTGCAGGGAAATCTGTGCAAACAAACAGTTATTGAATGGGTCAACTGAGCAGAGCGGCTGAAGGAGCCGAACAATGGGGTGGTTTATTCACTTAATGTATGCCAAGGCCATTCACCAGGCAAGCACCTCTTAAGGAGCCATGTGATAAACAGACTCAATTTGCCATTTGCTGAGGTCATGCATTTGGGATGCCATGGACGATATTTGATAACTGGAGCTACAAGGACGGCGAGGAAGCTGTCTCGTTTCCAGCACCTCCTCGGTGTTGGGTTTTTGTTCTCTTTAATTGCACGTTGGTAGGAGAGGGGATTGCTGAGCTCCTCATTGAGATGCAATGATTGCGGCTCCAGTGTTTTACCTCTCCCAGCCCTTTGCAAAACTTGGAAAGTCAATGTGTGCTGCCCCATGTTGCCATGCATCCCTCCATTGCTAGTCCCTCCATCGCCAGCCTCACGTCAAGTGGGGTTTGGAGTCCAACAGCAAAGGCAACACAGAGCCATCGGCATCCAGGGAAGGGCACGCAAAAAGTGGGCGATGAATTCAATGTTTCATTCATATGCAACCTCAGCTTTCTCGATGCTGCAAAACGCTCAGGGATCCAGCTGTACAAACAGTGGGTTTGACAAATTCATCCTCTCCTTCTGCCCAAGGACCCTCCACGGCTGCTCACAGCTTCCCTGCGTTTATTTGCTATTCAAAAAGATTTGATGGATAACTTTTCTTTAAAATAAAGCAAACAGACTGTTTATGGACCACGGCAGTCTCCAGTTGGAGTTCCTCTGCTCCGTGGGGGTGAGGGGATCACAGGCTGTAGTTTTTCCCTGCTTGCTGAAGGACCATTTGTTCAACCCTGCTTAGCCTGCAAAATCCACTGCTTTTGGTGAATGCCCACCTTTAGCATGGGATGGGGACTTGAGGTGCAAGGGTGGTAGGGATGGGGTTTTACACCATTGGCACAGTTGGGTGGGGTTGTGGTCTGGGTGAGAGATAGTGCGGAGCACCCAAAGCTGTTGGACAGCAAATGAACAGGATCTAAACGTCACTTTAAAGTATTATTACCTGGATCTTCAACAAAAGACAGCAGGAGGGGAAAAGCATGAGAACAGGCTGATGAAGAAGGGATGAGGAGGAACAAGAGAAGTGACAGGAAAGGGAGAAAGGATGGACAGACAGACAGGGCAGGATGGTGCTGCATCGTGGGGAACATCCCGGCTCACTGGGCTGGAGACTGCTCCTGATCCCGCACACACTGGGGTGGCCACAGAGACAGCTTTGCTGATGGGCCCCCCAGCCTGGCACGACGAGGTGGAGATTCCAGGGGCTGCACATTGGTCGGCTTCACCTCTTTGCCCGCACCAGTGGTCCCCTTCCCCCTCGATGCCAGGACCCGCCAGGATTTCCTACGCATCTGTATGCAAATCGCAGGCTGCCGGCACCAGGAGAGGCACTTTGTTCAGAGCATCCCCAGCACAGCTGCTCTGCTTCCCGGGGCCGGGCAGGCTGGCAGGAACCCTCCGGCCGACTGCACCGCAGGGCTTGGGCACATGGAAACACCAAGTAACGCATTGCACAATTTTAGGGAAAGACCCCAAGTGCTGCCTGTCCCACAGCCACTGTCTGCCACGAGTATATGCAGTGCTGAAGGGTCTTGGATAGGGGCAGGGAAAAATAAAACCTGCTTTTATAAAGCATCAGGGAAGCAGGAGGTAGCAAAGGACAGCCAAGTCTGGCAGACCAGCCTAGAGCATTTTCTGTATTGATGCAGCTCCTTGTGTCCAGCTCAGCACGTGGCGGGGGAACGATCTGCTCCCAGGCTGGAAGACAAATTCTCGCAGCTGAGACTTGGTTGCAGCACTTCAGTTCCCCTCCAGCCCAAGAGACACAAAGCACAGCCCCCCCACTCGCAAATATGATAGCTTTGGTTTCCTTCAGTATCTCAGCCAAAACCATCCTCCTCCTTCGATTTTTTTTCTGTTAGAAACCCATCACATTCGGAAAAAAAAAGCCCATTGTCTCAAAAACCTGTGTATTTTCAGCAAGAAGTGTTCACAGGGCCCCAGTGAGTTCCCAACAATTTCTGCAAATAGAGAAACCTGAAACACCCTGGGAGGTGATTTTTCAGTCTACCAAGACAGGAGCACTAGAAATCTCTGCTAATGCTAAAATGAGCCATCGGTCCCCAAAATAGAGGATAACATTAGAGGTGCTGGCCCCAAGGAGCCACGTGGCATGGTTGTCTGATGGGGGTTGGACAAACCATGGCAGCCCCACAGCCCCACTGAGCCCTCCTGCACCTGGGCAGCCACCACCGCCCCTCCTCACCATTGGAAATCATGGCAGGTATTTGGGGAGCAATGGGAAACCCCCCCACTGGGGTGCATGGTGCTCATGGGACATGGAAAAGCCAGCACAAGGTGGCTTTTTACCAGTATCAGGCTCGTGGTACGGCTCCGTGTGCGGCGAGGGTGGCCAACCTGTGTGCAAACTCCTCTCACGGTACCATCTTCCAACTGAGTTGTCATTTGCAACTCAAACAGCCGGTGCCTCAGGGGATCTGTTTATTTTCTTCTTTCTGCTGGACGAGATTCTCTGGCTCAACACTTTATAAAAGCAGATTTTATTTTTCCCTTCATCCCATGTGACACAGATGCAAATGGGGAACAGTAGGATGCCAGCTTATCTTTTATTTGTGCTTTTAGGTTATAATTGCAGTCTGAATCACTGACTTTTAAGTTATGCTACGTTCTGCCTCAGCAGAGAAAGGGAGAGAGCGGAAACAGGGAACGATCCCTTGAAGTTCAGTAACACCAGGCAGCTTTGCCTTCAGACAAAAAGGCATTTGCAAATGTTCCTCCCATTCGTTAAAGGCACAAACAATTTCCGTGATGAAATAATAAAGGGAGTTAATTGAGATGGAGGGGAAAAAAAATAAATAGAACGAGAAGGGCTGCTTTGGTTCCTATGTGACCATTGTGCTTATGATCGTGGTATCCGTTTTCTAGCTCTGATTTGGGGAGTTCAGAGTGTTTCCCCTCACCCCCAAAAATCATCATTTTGGTGGACTGCAAAGCAAAGGTCTCCAACCACCTCACCCCCATCTCCCCGGGCAGCCCTGCCTGACGCTGGCAAGCTGTCTATCTGCTGTCACCGCATCCATCCCCGCTCCTGTCAGGGCCAGCGACTCCAGCCGCGCCACGACCTGCATTAACACATCCCGCAGGAGCCAGGGCTGCCGGCCCCGTGCGGCCGCAGACTCGGGAGGCAATAAAGCAATCTCAGCCCCGCCGGCTGCTCCAGCAGTGGGTGAGACACCTGGGCAGCCCGGCTGCTCGCTCCCTCCTCCTCATCCCTCCGCAGGGATGGAGAGTGCGATGTTGCTGTAAATCCCCAAACAACACGGGCTTGACTGTGGAAAAGGCATTTTCACTCAATACTGAGCCCTAACTTTGTTTTGAAGGATGTACGTGTTTGATTAGCCAACCTCAGCACCCTCATAGCATCAGGTCAGGGTAATTAGAGACCTTGTGTTAACGAGTAAACGATGGCTCAAGAGCCTAATTGACACTTCCTAGCCCATGCATGTTGCTAATTGCCAGAGCTGGACCCACAGCCCAGGGCTTCTGAGTTAACCCATATTAAACCCTTCCCATGAATAAGAGTTATCCCCTCTATTCCCAACACCGGGAGATCTCCAGCACCGGGACAGGGGGAGAAATGCAAGGGGCTGGGCTGGGGGCTGCGAGATGCAGGGTGTTGGGATGGGAGCTGCAAAATGCAAGGTGTTGGGATGGGTGCTGTGAAATGCAAGGGATGGGGACGGGTGCTATGTGCCTTTCTCATCCGTTAAAAGCCCGTCCTGAGGCTCCTGAGCAGACAATACCATCAGGCACTGCCCTGCATGCCCCCGGCAATGACCCCGGAGGACCACCCTCCTCGGAGGTGAAGGGTAAGGCAGCCGCCCCGCTCCATCAGCCCTCTCAATCTTCCCCAGACAAAGCCTATCTCGGGGGAACGGGTCCCGGGGAGGGGGCCAGGGCAGGGCTGTCTGGTGGGAAGTGGCAAGCCTGGGTCGTGCAGCAGATAGTTTTGGAGGAGAAATGGGAGCGCAGAGGTGAAAGGGCAGCCCTCCCTCCCCACCGCCCTCCCTCCCCGCCACCCTGGCTTGCTCCTCCTGGCCGTTGCTCCTCCGTCTTGCTGCTCCCCCGAGCCTGGCCTCGGAAACGGGAAAATCCCAGCACAATTCATTGAATATTTCACTTCCAGATAATTTACGGATGCAGCATCTGCCAGACCCAGGGGACACTGTACTTAATCTCAGCTTTCATGTCCTCTAGCCTCTTTCACAATGAGTTTGGGTTTTGGTTTTTTGGGGTTTTTTTTGCCTAAAAGAACTCCCAAAAAGCACTAAAAGTGCCTCTTTGATCCCAATCACAAGTCTAGCGCAGTTCATCCAGGCAAACTGCACCAAGAAACTCAGCCCAGGACAGAGCCTCGTCCCTTGGGAGCTCAGCCTTGGGCAGGGTGTGATGGAAGCACCAAACCAACCTTCATTTCTTTCCTCTGCCCACAGCAGGAGCCAAAACCTGTCTCATCAAGTAAAGCCTTCCTTAAATTAGGTTGATATTGTGGACTTAAGAAGCTCCTGGTGACAGGATCGACAGAGACAGGCTAAAACAGACACCTGAGCTGAAAACAGAGGTGGAGGTAAAAGACAGCAAGCCATAAGAGCTTTGAAACGCCCCATAGCAGACAGCTTGGGTAACCCAGCGAGAGACATCCCTGCAGTTCTGCCTTTATACAAAGCACCATCAGAAGATGGAAGTGGGAAATGGGTGTTTCCTTCATGTCCAAAAAGGGACAAAATCCCCCTCACCAGCAAAATCACCCCCCCATTAAATTTGCCAGCCAAAAGCTGCTCCTCCCCAGCTGATTTCTCATCCACACAGAGCCTGCGTCTAATTGTGAAAATTAATTGTGGAGCACGCTGGTTATTTACATATCCGGGTGCCTGGATTAGTGCAGCATCACTTTGGGCTGCACACCCAAGTTGTAGCCCTTCTCCTGCAAGCAGAGCTGTCCCTGGGCCCCGTGTGTCCCCGTCCCCAGGCTCCACGTGGCCCCACACGGTGTCCGGGTGCCGGGTAGCATCCAGGCCAGGCTGGGCGCAGACCAGATGCATACTTTCATAGGAGGCTCACTAATGGCCTTTCAGGTACAACATTATTATTTTCCTCTAATGGCGTGCTTTTCTCTCTTTCTTCCTCGCTGGCTCATAAAAGGCACATCATAACTACAGAGGGAGAAGGGGGGGTGGAAAAAGGCGAAAGCTTTGCAAATTACAGCAATCAGACCGCCTGAACCATTAGGAGCATCTGGGACTGCATTTTACATAACAGTGGACACTTTCTTTGAAACAATTACAGCTAATAATGAATTAGGATTGACTGGGCTGTAAACGTTTCAAATTGCAATTCAGAGACTGTCACTCCTCTCCATCCCCTTCTCGCTGAAAAAGCCCTCTTAATGCTCGGCACAAGTAGTACGGTGGGGATCTTGCGAGGACATGAGCTCCTCCACGGCCACGAGTGCTGGGTCCCACGCCACGGGCTCAGCCTGAGCTCTGTTGGATTTGGGATCTTGCCTCCAAACGTGGCCCGTGGCAGATGCTTCAGGGAAGAGTTGACAGCATAAATTGATGTATCAGGGTGCTTTGTCCTTGCCTGTTTCGACTAATCCCAGTTTAGGGGTGGATCAGCATGCTGCCCTTTTCTTCTAAGGCACTGCTTTCCAAAGGGACGAGGGGATGGCCCTAAGCCACGTTGAGGAGATGCTGCATTTTGGCCCATGGGGTGTCCTGTCTCCTGCTGCCCCAGCCCCTGTGAGCCTGGCGCTACCCTGACGTCTCCAGCTCAGTCTTGTCCCAGGGTGTTGTCCCACGCCATGGGATCTGGGTTACCCTGGGCCTCAAATCTCCCACATGTACCCACAGCTGAGCCCATACCCCCGTGGTGGCTCAACATCCATCACAGGCTGTGGCTTTTTCTGCCTAGTTTGGGGCAATGAGACCCTCCAGCTGTAGGGAATTTAAGAAGTGCGTGAGTTTAATAACAACTAGAAATGTTATTGCTCTTCTTCTCACCTTGCCTCTGGTGGTGCCACTGGCTCTGCAATGCCATTGCCTGCGAACACACCATACCCGTATGGGCAGGAGCTGTCCCCAAGCCGAGAAGTCTCCGTGTCCCCCCCAGACTCCCCAGGCAGAGCAAACACAGAGCTAGGGTGTCACTGCGGCTCGATCCCCCACCATGGCCGGCACAAACCCCTCCAGCTGGGCTGTGGGTCCGCGTGCTTGAGCTCCTACCACAGCTGCCTGGACAACACAGGTACCCGAACATAAGTTAAGAAAAAGACATCAATCCCTTCACTTTTGCCAGAATAAAACCCTTTCTTTAAAAGGCAGCGAATATAGAGGGGGAGATTGAGAGGAGGGAACATTTGCACCCCCTCCGCCGAGAGTGCAGATGTGGTATAAATGGGGCGATCTCTACCCTCTCAAAGCCCCCTTCTCTCCCGAGTTGGCAGGTCCTAAAAGGCCACTTGTTTTGCAAGTTGGCTGCTGTCTCACCCATCGTCTCCCGGGGAGGCACGGTGTCACCTCAGGTTTCTAAGATCACTCGCACTGGCCGATGCTCATCCCCGTCCCCATCTCGCTCTTGTCTCCTGTTCCCAGGAGGTCACCAGCCACAGACCGAAGCAGAGGCGACATGAAGAGGCAGCAAGAACCCCAAATCCTCCCAACCCCAGCCCTTCTCAGGGGAAAAGCAGTGTATTCAGAGATGAAAGGAGGCGAATTCAACTTTAAGCAAAAGAAAGCCCACGCTCCTGTGTCAGATACACCCTGAGGAACTTTTTTGTATCTATTCCTTGGTGATATTTGGGTTTTGAAATGCTTGGCAAGATGCTCCACTGCCATCAATCTGCAGAGCGCGGCTGCCACCTCTTGCATGCTGGGCCCACCTTTCCTTCCACCTAAACCTGCCAAATTTTCAATAACAGCATTTCTTTCCCATCTTTGGGAAACCTGAAGCCTTGCAATAAGCGTGCATGGCAAATGGCTGCCTATTTTGTAGAGATGGCTCACACCAGCCTTAAAACTCTAATTATAGAAGAATAACAAGGCTCTAAAGCTCAGAAGCACTTAGATATTATTTCAAGCCAACCAACAAGGAAGTTACAGCTGCTGTAATTAAACATGACACAGAGAAGTCAAGCATTAAACGCAGGTTCATTAAGAAAGCGCAGGGACTCGGTGATCCATAAAGGCAGGACCTTGTAGTCATGGGCCGGCCTGGGAGAAACGCAGAGAGGGGAAGTCTCACCCGTCTACCTCGAAAACACAGCAGCAAAGCTACTAATTGTGTTTGCACTGACGATAACGAGCCACTGGCAGGACTTTTTGGAGCACAGCTCAGTTGCCGGCTGCGGTGGGGTTCCCAGGGCATCGCCCCATGCCGGGATGCCAGCCAGGCACCGTGCAGGGTCAGCACCTGGCCCGCCGGTACCCACCGCTTCGCTCTTCACCTCTGTGCACAAGCTCTTACACCCACGTGCAAAAAGAGGGGGAGAAGGTGAGGTCCTGCCTCCTCCTTCCCAGCTCCCTCCCAGCTTCGATCCCCGTGGGGTGCCCCACTCTGCGTATCCCAGCCCAGAGCCCTCAACCTCTCTCAGGAGTTTGCAAATGAACATGCACTAATTAAGCAGTTCTCTGGGCTGGGCATTTGTTTTGTGGCATTCAATCGGGTTTTGGAGATCCAGCAGCCGTTTGTCTTCACTACAAGAAAAAAAATCCAAAACCCCAAGAAAACGCTCTTGCTGTTTAGGTGCTGCTCTACCAGCCGGTACCTCGCACCCCCCAAGCTGCTATCGCGACATGTGGGGCAGGGCTGGGTCCAGTGGTGCTGAGCCTAGATGGTCTGTAGGATGCTGGCACAGGGCAGGGCTGCTCCCTCTGGGTTTAGGCAAGCCCAAGGCTTTTTCCGCATGGGAATCGCGGCGTGAAGGGGAGGCAGCCGGGCACAGCGGCCCCCCCAGCTCCCCATGCAGCATCCCGGGGGCAGGAGCCATGACCGCAGGAACGGGGCCATAACCCGCCACCACCCCGCTCAGACCCCCAAGGGGAGAAAAACCCACCCAGGGGGTCTCCAGGAATAAACCCCTACACGCCACAAAAATAGACACTAACCCCCAACCAGCCCAAACACCCCCAGACTTGAAAAAAAAGAAAAAAAAAACCCCACCAAGATGCAGAAGAGGGGACGAAGAATAGAAGAAAGGAGGGATGAACAGCGTGACCCCCCCTGACCCGGAGCGTGCAGCCCCGCAGCCCCGGCTTTGTGCGAGCCTCTTCCCCCCCACGCCTGCCCGTACAATCAGGGCAGCTGCCTGGAACAGGGCCGGCTGCCGCGGAGGAGAGGGCAAGGGGGCAGAGAGTAATTTATTTACTCCTTACAATGTGCTGTTTGAACAGACTCCTAAAGAAAACGGAGGAGGAAGCAACACCCTGCCAGGCAGGAGGAGGGGGATGCGAGGCCGGGGGAGACGGTCCTAAATGGATTAGAAATTTACCCTGCAACTGTGGGGCTTTAATTGATACACGGGGAGGGGGGGAGCGGTAAAATTTCCCTCTAATTGTATTAAAGATACACTAATTAGGTTGATTAAAAACAGAGAGGCTGTTTCTTTCTTTCCCCAGAAGGCCTAAGGGATGGTGATGGGGAGGGGGGAGAAGTGCAAACAGATTGGAGTTTTTTAAAAAAAAAAAAGAGCGAGGGAGAAAAGTGCTCAGCCCTTGCGAGAGGTGCAGCCGCATCGGCTGCCCGGGGCACCAGGGAGAGCAGGAGCAGCGTCCCAGGTACACTAGGATGGCCAAAGCTTTGCCTTTCCTCCAGGAATGAGGTGCCGAGGCAGCAGGGTCACCCTTTGCAGCTCCAATACCCCAAACTCCCAGGCTTTGCTTAGCTGGAATGCCCTAAAATTGGGTTTCGCAGTTATTTTGCCCGTTTTGTGAATTTTTGATCAGCCTTATCTACACAAATGTCTATAAATCCTTGTGGGTATATAGATGTGCGCACGTATTATAAAACTTTAAAATAGAGACGGTACTTTTGCCCCAGAGAGAATAAACATGAAGCAGTTGTTTTAACTGCTTAGTCCCCTCCTGAGCGATCCCAACTATTAGAGGATGAGCACAGTGAAAGGGAGAGGGTGGGCAAGTTCATCTCGATCACCAAAACCTCCCATTGCAAGAGGTGCTTTCCTCCTCTGTTCGCAGCTTCTTATCAGGAGAGAGTTCAGTACGTCCCCAACCCAACAACCTGCTGGCTTTTCCCCCCAGAATTCTCATTTCTTGCTCACTGATACCAACCCTCAGCCCAGCGCCCACTGAGCAGGGTCTGACAGCCTCCTCATAGCCTGTGTCATCTTCTTACCTGGGAATTCATGGTCTGAGGAACCACCTGGCCTTTCCTCTTTCTGTAAGAAGGACAGAAAAGTACTTCTCAGCCTGGGGAAAAGTTTCCCTGTGAAAGGTTTTATTGCTCACGCATGAGGCAGTCACTAATTGATCTTTCAAATGGCCAAGCTGTAAAATGGGAATGGCAAATAAAAAGCTGTGACTTTGAGGGAGATAAACAATATTGTGTTTTTTTTCCCCTTCCTCTTCCAAATGACCATTTTCTCCTTAGCCTGAAACCACGGGATGAAGGGCAAACTCAAATTGAGGAAGGAAGCTTGATGATTTCTGATGCTTCCATTACTGCATAATCAAGGACTGAAACTGCAATCAACAGAACTGCCTTTGCAACCCAGCAGCTTTCAGAAAAACTCAAGTGAAAGGAAGATAATTTTCTTTGTGGGACTTTATGTTCCTGAACCACCACCTCCCTTCCGCCCTTTTTTCTTAATGTTTGTTTAGAAAAGAGAAGTGGAGGGCCCCGAAGAGACGTGCAGGCTCTGGATGAGCACAGCTAAGGAATGGTTTGGGTTGGAAGGGACTTTTAAAGGTCACCTACCCAGAGGTCCAGGGCAGAGTGATGTGGGACAAAGGCACTGCAGCCCTCAGAAGGCAACTAGTCACCAAAGAGGCTGGAAGAGTGACTGTATTTGTTCAAAAATTGCAATCACCCAAAGGAAGAGGAGACCAGAGGCAGTTTTTCCCCTTTTCCCCTTTAATGAACCCATCTTTCAAGTTGTTCCAGCCTGGATCTGTCCCTACACCTGAGCTTGCCCCTGTAAAAACCACTGGGGTTTCATCTCCACGAGGGTTTCAGCTGGACACCACTACTGCAAGCTGGTTATCTTGGTGCAAAAATGTTTGTGCTTGCTGGGAAAATTCAGCCTTGAACATGACTGCATCCCCCTGAAGCATCAGTGCAGGGTGTTTTCAGGGAGCTCTCTGGTGTTAACGTCCAGATCTGCTCCCACCACATGGAATTTACACATCCAGCTATGGAACAGGAGGGGAAAAAAAAAAAAAAAAAAGGTTTTTTTCCAAACCAAAGAGAGGTTTGTCCCTTTGCCTAGATCTAGTTGCCAGTAGCCAGCATTGAAAGGAAGTCCTTGGTCGGTGCTCTGCTTGCCCAGCCAGCCTGGGGGTTGCTGAAACCGGAGCTGAGAGCACCAGCAGTCCTCAAGCAAGCCAGACCACCAGCAGTTTTCCCAGCAAGCACAAGCATCTTCTTTTTGCATGAAGATAACTGGCTGACCTGGATTAAAAAACCTGGATCTTTCTTTAGCAGATTAGGATTATTGTCAATATTTTATACTGGGTCTTCCTGAAGTCCTGGGAAAACCTCCAGATAGACATTTGTAAGGCTACAGGATATTTTTTCCAGGAAACAAATGCTCACAAATTGAATCTGCTCAGGCTTGCGTCGTTCATCCAAATCCTTGAAATGGCATCAAACTAAGCAGGGACTGGCAAAGACAGAGCTCGAGACCCGGGCAGCCCCAGCACACTCCTGCCTGCTGCAGCATGCGTGGGCAGGCAGGATCCAGCCTGCCTTTGTGTTTCAGCAGCAAAACTGCCTTGTTCCATCATCCCCACCTAGAACTGGTGTTTCTCGGTTTACGCCTCTCCTCTGGTCAGACCTCTTGCTGGGAGTGCTGGTTTGTCTGCCAGCAGGTAACTGGGAGGTGCTGCAACAAGAGGGTAAGTAACTGGTGTGTGAACTCGATTTCTCTCTTTACCCAGCAACACCAGCCGAGCAGGTTGTGCTATTTTGAGCCTGTATTGGCTATGCTCATCAAGACCTGAATTCCTGGAGTCAGGTGATTTGAAAGCAAATACAAAGACTCCATATTTTCTTACATTTTTCATTTTAATTTAGCCAGTGTTAAGGCTTTGGCAGGGGAAGGGTGCACAATTGCTGCGTGCTGGGGCTGCAGCAACAAGCATGCAATACAGCAGAGCCTCGCATCCTTTCATCTCCAAGTGATGGGGTGCAGACCAGAGCGCGCACTCACTCACTCTCCTCTTGAAAGCATCTCTTGGCTTCAGAGGTTTCCCCATCCCTTTTGACAAACACCTCGAGCCTTTGTAGGCGACTATCACACTTTGCCACAAGCGACATGCCCCACCAGCTATTCCCTCTGCTGCACAAAAAGCATCACTTTAAAGGCAGCGTTTGATTGTATTCGAGGCAGGCGATATTTGAATAGCCTCTGGTTTGCTCTGGCTGGAGGGGAGCCCCACTGTGTGCCCAGGGCACACCAGGAGGGTTTGCAGCATGGTGGCTGCTGCTGGCAGGTGAGAAACACCCGGCACTGTGCAAGAAGCCCACCCTGTTGCATCACGGGGCTGCCCATCCCCTTCGAGGCTCCCCATGCTCTCCTGGCCGAAGCACCAAGACAACTCCCTGCAGCCATATGGGTGCTCTGGTGCAGCCCCTGTTTGAACCAGGGGTGCAGCAAGGGAGTAGGAGGAAGGCAAGGGGACATCAGCATCATCACCCAGCTCCCAACCTGCTCTGGCTTTGCTGCCAGCCACCAGGTCAATTTTTACATTTGAGGAACTCTTGCCACTATGATTCTAAGTGAATAAAAAGTGAATAAAGCTCTTACTACAAAATTACATGATTACACATTCCTTTTGCACCATGGAAATGACAACTGAGGTTATAAGACAGTGGCGACCTCAGCTGCCCAGGTTTCCTATTGCTGATAGCTTTCAAAATACACAAGACAGCAATTTATTATTATTTTTTAAACTACTATGTTTGCTGGAAAATTAAGTTTCAGAAGGACTAAAAATATTAACAAATTTAGGTTGAGAAAATGGGAGGAGGAGGAGAGCAGATTTAAAAAATGTCAAAACACTCAGATGCAGCATTTTTAATGAAATGTTTCACTTCAGAAATGCCAAAACATTTTGTTTTGACATTTTCAAAATGAAAGTTAATGATATATTTTTTTTTAAGAAACAGCATGGATTGCTTTGTAATAACCTGAGTTAAAGAAAGAGGAAGGAGGAGAAAAATGCAAAGGCTTGACGGCCACCAAAACAAAACAAACTTTTCACCATCCTTCCAGCGACGTGTTGACATGGAAAGAGCATTTCCTTCCCTCCTCCTGCCATTTTGCCAATAAATTTAAGCATTTTTTGTTTCACTTCACATTGCACTAATGAGTTCCCCTGCTTTTCTGCACTGAAAACACACTCTTGCCTTTGCCTGGCTTCCAGGATCCTCCCTTCTGGAGAGACTCTTCCCAAGCTTGGCCTTGCTGCAGGAGTGAGGCTTCCTATGAAGCTGGGGAAAAATCCCTGTGCCCATGAGTGAGCTCAGCCCCTTGCAGCTCTTCTACCCCAGAGAGGTTTTAGTCCAAGCAGCAATTGCTTTGTCCTCCTTGGGAGGGGAGCTGCCTCCTCTATTGCTTGTGTGCTGAGCATCCTGCAGAATGAAACCTCTCTCTGCGGTATCACCTGTGTCAGAAATCACCCTTTTCCTCCGTCTCCTGCCACACGCTGGAGGCAGAGCTGTCCTCCCAGCCTGGAGGAACTGGGGCACAGACCTAATGAGTGCACGGTTCAGGATCACACCCAAACCTCTGGCAGGGCAGAGGGCTGAGCGCTGGTCCACGACCGACCAGCAGCATCCTGAGCCCTCCTCCTCTGCATACACAGTGATAAAATGGACCATGAAATTTATCAGCCATGAACCAAATGGTTGTTTACACGTGTTTATTATGCAGTTATTTGTGATCTGCAACCCTTCTTGTAATGCCTCGTTCATAATAGTTACTGTCCTGTGCTGAGCCCTCATAGCCTAACATCAATCGGTGCGGGTTCAGGAGTTGGGGATGCATTTCTGGAAGCAGCCCTCATGAGAAAGGAAAGAAAGAAGAAGTTGAATAACCCTCATCCCCAGGTCAGGACCATGGGGCACCAGGCACCCTCAACACATTTTCAGTCGTGGGGTGGGACTCCTCAGCCCACCACCACCGCAGGGCAAGGGCCGCCCATTGCATGGCATAAATCCAGGCTGAAGCACAGGTCTCAAGGGCCTCTCTGGGTAAAAATAACCCTTGCAAAGGGAGAAACACAAACAGGAGGAGTTGCAAGCTGTGAAAAGAGCAACTGAAAGCTCGAGACCCCAAAATGGAGCAAGTCAGGTACCTTTTGCAGCCTCCTCTGGTCAGCTCCTAGCCCAGGGATGAGCAACTGCAGCTGGGGGGGTCCGGAGCTGGGGCAGCTTTTGGCTCCTAGGAAAGGAGGATGGATGGTTTCCTTCTCCCAGGTAAAGAGCTGACTCCTTGCAGGGGATGGCAAGAGCTGATGCCGTTGTGAGCAAATATGTAAACCCAAAACACGTCAAAAAGAAGCAAACCTGCATAGGGAAACAAACACAGACTTTGTCACCTTTGTCACTTCTTGTTGGAAAACACACACCCAAAGAGGCAGTGGGGACAGCCGATGGCATCACTCCATGGGAAGCCAAAGCCAGCAAATCCTGGCAAGTTTTGCCAGGGGAAAGAGGTATCAGAGACCCGCATAACCCTGGCCCATCCCTGAACTGTGCTGCGTTAGGCTGGCGCAGGGTCCAAGCTTAGAAGAAGGCAATCAAAGCCCTGAGCAGCCTTTTATTTTTGAGGCTCAGACACACATATTTCACCATGGGATATTTCACTTTGCTCAGTGCGGAAGAGATCAAAAACAATTAATTTCTTGCACACCCCCTGCACATGCAGACCTGTATTTACATATGGAAATTAAATCCTTGTGTATGCAAAGCCAAGCACATCCAATGGATTTACATCAGGCTCCTTACCGAGGCTTGCTTGGAAGTGTCTCCGTAGCACCAAGACTCGGGGGCCGAGCCACAGCATGTCCCCAGGTGGCTGATGGCAGAGTGACAGGGAAGTGTTTGAAGATGCCCTTGATCACGGTGCCCTTGGCACTGTGGTTACCCCTGCAGCAAGGGCACGTTGTGCCTGGCCAGCTCCCTACCCCTCAGAGGGGGAGACTGGACCCAACATCCCTCCATTTGCTAACGAGAGTTCTGCATCCTATTTAAAGGACAGTGCTGCCTATTAAGCAATTTACTCTTTTCTAATTGAAATTATCCAGTATACCAGGTTTTGTGCTTGCAGCTGAGTGCTCCCAACTGGCCACAGTCTCAGTGAGAGGAAAAGAGATTCAAATACCCATCCTCTGCAAGGAGAGGCATTTTGTGGTGGTACCAAAATAAAGGGAGAAAGCAACATACCCCAAAATGTGAACTGTCCCTTTAATTTCTGTCAAGGCTAAAGCCCACAGACTACAAAAAAAAAACATTTTAATTTAAATTCCGATTCCACATTCATTCATGGGAGCTGGCTCTGAGCAGGGATTTCATTAAAGGCTTTAATAGATTTTATAGGACTTGTCAGATCCGGAAAGGTTATGGAGCAAATGCATTTTCTCTGCTTCCAGAATTTCAACAACGGCTCAGTAAACAAATTTACCATGAAAATGCAAAGAGTCCAGCCTTGTACAGACAAGGAGAAATGAACTTCATCTGAGAGACTTAAAGGCATCAAGATGCACTGTCTGTCCCCTTCCCGACCCGCTTCTCTCCGCTCCTTTCCCTTAGTGTGCTGGGCAGCTTAGATGATGCTTCTTTTTTTTGGTGGCAAACCAGAAAAGGAGAATCATCTTTTTCCATCGATCAGACTTGGATTCGGAGATATTTGTATAAATGTTGGCAGTTTTAGCAGCAATGCACGGACAGGAGTCTTAAGAGGGGCTGCCAACAGACCTCTCATCCAAGAACAGCTCAGCTCTAAAGGGATCGAGTGCACCCTCAGTCAGTTTGCAGATGACACCAAGTTGTGCGGGAGTGTTGATCTGCTCGAGGGTAGGAAGGCTCTGCAGAGGGACCTGGGCAGGCTGGATCCATGGGCTGGGGCCAACTGTATGAGGTTCAACAAGGCTAAGTGCCGGGTCCCGCACTTGGGCCACAACAACCCCATGCGACGCTACAGGCTTGGGGAAGAGCGGCTGGAAAGCTGCCCGGCAGAGAAGGACCTGGGGGTGTTGGTTGACAGCCGCCTGAATATGAGCCGGCAGTGTGCCCAGGTGGCCAAGAAGGCCAACAGCATCCTGGCTTGTATCAGGAATAGCGTGGCCAGCAGGAGTAGGGCAGTGATCGTGCCCCTGTACTCAGCACTGGTGAGGCTGCACCTCGAATGCTGTGTTCAGTGTTGGGCCCCTCACTACAAGAGAGACATGGAGGGGCTGGAGCGTGTCCAGAGAAGGGCAACGGAGCTGGGGAAGGGTCTGGAGCACAAGGCTGATGGGGAGCGGCTGAGGGACCTGGGGTTGTTCAGCCTGGAGAGAAGGAGGCTGAGGGGAGACCTCCTCGCTCTCTACAGCTACCTGAAAGGAGGGTGTAGAGAGGTGGGGTTGGTCTCTTCTCCCAGGTAACAAGTGATAGGACGAGAGGAAATGGCCTCAAGTTGTGCCAGGGGAGGTTTAGACTGGATATTAGGAAATTTTACTTCACTGAAAGGGTTGTCAAGCATCAGAACAGGCTGCCCAGGGAAGTGGTTGAGTCCCCATCCCTGGAGGTATTTAAAAGACGTTTGGATGAGGTGCTTAGGGACATGGTGTAGTGGTGGGCTTGGTAGTGTTAGGTTTACGGTTGGACTCGATGATCTTAAAGGTCTTTTCCAACCTATACGATTCTGTGATTCTGTGAAATGATTGACTCAGGGTGGTGGGTTTTGCAGCTAGAAATTATCTTGTTAGAAAACCCTGGGTATTTGAGGACAGATGTGCATCAGCTGGTGAAGGTGGCGGTGTCGTGGGAGAGTGAACAGACAGGAGAGATAACAACAGCCTCAGCTTTGCTCCTGACCCATCAAGGGCTTCATGACCCCCTGTTTCAGGGTCTGCTTGACCAGCCCTTTCCATTCAGCAGGGAGAACAAAAGTGTTTTGGGTTGAACAGCGATATATGCACAAGCTCTAACAAAACATCATTTTGCCTGTCTTTTCAACCTGGTTTTTTGCCCTTGACAAATCAAGCTTGAAGGCAGGTCCTTATGTCAGGCTCAGGAAGGAGCCCACCAAGGCTGGGTGGTGGAGGTGGATGTCCCACCATGGGGACACGGTGCTGCCCGGCTGCAGGATCGGTGCCGGGATGGCTGAGCTCACCGCTGGCGGTGATCAGGAGGTGTCGGGCATCACTGGTTAGAGCCAAACTGCAGGAATCAAAGGCTGATGCCTTGGCAACCGAGCCGTGGTGATGCTGAATAAAGTGAAGAAAAGGCCTCTTGTTTTTGGATGAGCTCTGTAAACAGAGATGAATGTCAGAGGAGATTTTGCCTGAGTATCATTTATAGGCTGTATAGTGGCATCACAGGGAGAAATCAGCTTGGAGAAAATTATAACTAATGCAAACCTCCAACCAAAACCTTTTTTCTGTTGGAGGGTAAGACAAGTTGATGACTTTATTATTATTATTACGATGATTATTTTCCCTCCTTATGACTTTGCAATTTGATATTGACAGGTCCTAACACAGCTGCTCTGGATCCTTTCCCAGCTCCACAAAGAGAGATGTAGTGTGAAAAGCAGCCGGGCGGTTCAAGAGCCGCTGGCGCGGTGGGAGCGGGGATCGGCGGCTCCGTGACAGAGACCCCATAGATGCGGGACCTGGCGCCGAGAGGTGTCGAACATCTGGGAGTCCCTTTCACCGGGAGCAGGCGCTGCAGGTGGCTGGGGATGTGGCTGATAGCTACGCTGTAATTATAGGAAGCCGGGGAGAGAAGCAGATTTAAATCAAGTGACTACTGAGTTAAAGCATGAGAATTCCCTACGTAATTTATGGTGCATTAAATAGCCTAAATATTCCATCCCCACGAGTTACTCTAGTAGCTAATAGCTCTCATTTTGAGGAAGCTTTTTCTATGATTCGCCTTAATCTTGATTTTTCTTCCTAGCTGGCATGTACCACGTTAAAATTTCCTCCTCCACTGAGCGGTATATGCTTCAAATGACCCGTGTTTCTTAGGATATCAGCTTGCTCAACTCCCATTACATCAACCAAGAGTGAAGCTTTAAACCAGTTCACTGAATAGAGCCTCAAAAAACACTTTAGGAAGCCTTGGCGTGGCTGTACCTGGGAGACACGTACAGACGTGACCTCACGGTCCTGCTGACACATCTGGGACACACTAACAGTTATTTGCAAGGTGTCAAACAGCCTGGATGGTGCTTCAGAAGACTCATCTATCCCAGCTCCAGAAGGGGTAACAGACTCTGTGCAATTGGTTACAACACAGAGGAAAACATGTTACATTAACCCAGATGAGCATGATTAGCACACGCAGACCAGAGAGTCGGAGATCAGGTTGACAAGCACAGAAAACCTCTGGAGATCCCTGATCCAACCTCCTGCTCCGACCAGGACTAAGTTCAAAGTTAACTCCGGATTAGTTGGAGTTAAGGTCAGAGTCCTTGTCCAGCTGAGTTTTGAAAATCTCCAAGGGTGGAGATGGCACAACATCTCTGCCAGCTCAACTGTTGCTTAAACTCTTCCGTTTCCTTTAACAGGAGACAGCCGCCACATTTCCCTCCTGGCTGTGATGCACCAGTTTGCACCAAAACTTTTGGACTGCTCTGATGTGAAGTTTGGTGGGAGCATCCCCCTCCGCTCCCCCGCAAGCACTTACAGGCATCTCCCATGCACACACCACGCAGATCGCTCGGAGCCGGAGCACACACAGAAAACTCTCTCGATCCCGTTTAGCAAAGCCTGCAAACTGGCCTGAAGTCAAGCCAGGGCTGTGTGCTGGCCAGAAACAGCAGAGCCAACGGGCTCCTTCAGCCAGCAGCCATTAGCAGGAAAATACTATCCAGAACAGAAGTCACAAAGCAATAGGAAAATCTTTTTCCTGCTGCCATCTACAGTTTGGGTTGTGGCAGGAGGCTGAACCAGGGGGAAAGGCAACCAAGAGAAAGGCTGAGCTCCAGATAACTGTTCCAGCTCTTCTGAGCAAAGGCTCCTCCATCAGCACCCGGGAAGTTGCTGCCATCTATTGATGTAAGGGACACGGCGTCTGGCACAGGGATGCGCTCAGCAGCAGAAAGTATGGAAATAACTTCACTGCATATGAGGGCTGATGCGCTGCACAGACCCAAGAGCCTGGGACGCACAGTTTGGTCCCGTCTCTACAAAGCTTCGCTCTTAAAAGAGGCCCAAAGCCGGCCTCAAGCCTGACATGCTGCAAAGTACGTCCTGCTTGGTGGTTTCTGCTCTGGCTGAAGTTAGAGGACAGTGGCTGAAACGCCTTCAGGCAGCCTCCTCGGTGCTTCTCTGAGCTGGATTTTCCAGCGTTAATTTGTCGCTGCAGAAAGTCCTTCCCCTCTCTGTGAGGAAGCCCATGAACCCCAGTGACTGTGGTCCCCATGACCATGCCGTACCGCTCCAATGTGCTCTTTTATGTCCCCAGCAGAGGTTTTCCCCAAAGCCCTGGTGGAAGAGAGCTCTGCCATGCCAACGCACCAGAGACAAGACCCCCACGCACATCCAGGGCTAGGTGGCCAGGAAGACACCTGCCTTTCCCCTTTCCTCCCTAGAACTCCCCCAGAGCTGTGGGCTCGTTCTTGCACAGTGTTTTTGAGCCAGGTTGGTCTCCAGCTCCCCTGCCCTGGTCAGAGGTGATGACATGAGGGGACAGTGTCCTCTCGATGCCACCACCTGAATTCTGAACACTGCTCTACAAACTCCAGATGGGATTTTAACCCTGTTCCTCCTCCAGGAACACTGACATTTTTAGCCTCATGCAAATCCTCCTCCAGGGCTAGCTGATGGCAAACAGATTAATCCCTACATCTGCGTCTCCTTGAGCACCACGCAGAGCTTTCCCAGCAGGAGAGGAGAGAGGAGGAGGATGGCTGAGTAACTTCATGTCTCGGTCTCAAAAAACTCTGTTCTGTGCATCTTTGGCTTCCCCTGCATGGTTAAGTCGCTTGTTCACCCTCCCCAGAGAGCTTTTAGATTTGCATCTGCTCTTCCTCCTTCCTTGTGCTCCTTGGGTGGTGGGCTGGATGGAGTCCCCTGGCCAGAGCCATTTCAGGAGAGGGGAGAGAGGAATTCAAACCACACTGAAAGGCCAGGGCAGAGCTGTTCCAGCCAAGCAGTGATGACAAGGGGTCACACAGACCTCAGGTGACCAGGGATGCAGCAGGAGCCAAGGTGAGCTCAGCAGGGTCCCCATCTCCCCGGGGGAGCTGCCACCCAGGTAAGGACTGCAACAAAACCAGGCAACAGGGTTAGTGCTGCAGGGCCGAAGGCATGGTGCTCACAGGGGTCCAACCTGCGCTTCTAATCCAAGGGGGGTTTGAAAAGAACAGTAATAAATGACTCCAAAGTTAATTTCAAGTTGGTTTATTTTGGGGACACGTGAGGAAAGAGAGCAGTACAGCCCCCACCTGGGAAAGATCTGCGGGGAACTTGTTCAAACAAACGTGAGAGCGATAACGCTTTTGGATTAATAAAGCAGAGAGAATACACACTGGTGTGTGTTACAGGGGAAATGAGGTCAGGCTCCGTGAATGAATTCCTCAGCAAGCAAAGACAACTCCAAAGCATCTCAGACTTGCTCGGGAAGGTTTCCAAGGACAAAAAGGACCCTCTCAGCTCAGCCCCCTCCCTCAATGCAGGCTTTGTGGTGCTCCCACTTCCAGGACAAGCAATATTCCTTCCTGCTCCATCTTCCTCCAGCCCCGGGGCTGCAACAGAGCCAGGTTTGTTGGACAGTACAAAGGGACCACACAGCATCTCCCCCAGATGCGTGCCCAAGTGCAGCCCTCCTCCAGCTGCCCCCGCTCGCAGCCCTGTTCCGCTCCTCCTCGCTTTGGTTACACACATCATAAAATACCAATTTCCCAGTTCCAGCCCAAATATCAGCTCAGTTTAGCCCGACAGCCAGCATCACCCACATCCATGCTCTTCCCTGACTCCTCTGAGCCCAACCCTGGAGCATCCTTCATGCTTCACAGAGACTGTCTGTCACCCCAATGTCACACTCCTGTCCCCACCGTGGAGACAGGACACCTTCCTCCCTGCCACAGCTGAATGCAGGAGCGGAGGGGTGTGAGCACTGTCATTTCCAGCAGTGTCAGGAGGATTTTGCAGAAAAAAATCAGTGCCCTCCAAGAAACAGCTAAGGAGGGAACAGGACAGTATGGCTTTTGCTAGGCCAAAAAAAACCAAAAACACTTTTTTTTTTTTTTTTTTTCAGGGAAACTAGCTGTTTTTCAGCGACACACAGGGAGGCAGAGCTCAGCAGGCTGCAAGGCTTTCCCAGCATCATCCCAGAAGCAAACTAAATTATCACGTCTGACATTTCTCCCCAACCCACCCCCAAAAGGCCAAAATAATTCCTTTGCTCTGGATACAGATCAGTTGGCAAACAAGCTTTCAGACACAATTATTTTGCCCTGAGAGGATTCTGCAGCTGCTCCTCTTTTTCTTGAGATCAATACCTAAAGGATAATCCTGCAGATTATCCTACAGTTTGGTGGCGTTAGCTCAAGCTCTCTTGTTTGCTTTATTTCCTTTATGAATTACAACTCCTTCTGGTTAGAGGGGCAGGGGGGAAGTGTTTTTATATTCTGTATTGCCACAAATGAGACTTGATATCACAAATTGTCTGTAGTTGGTTGGAAATTAATTTTGTTGACTTCTTAGTCAATTGGAACATTTTGTGAGAACATACCGATTTCAGGTGGTGACTCATCCCTTTCCAAAAAAGCAGAGCAAACAATAGCAACCACCTAAACAAAATCAGAGCAGATTTCTTTCTTCCAAATCTAGCAACTATATTCTTGTAAAGCAAATCAAGTCCGTAGGAGTTTATTCTCCTGCAAGTGCTGTAGGCGGAAGGCAGCAGAGATCAGAAACATGTTCTTTGATATGAAGTGTTATTTTTATTTGTTTTTAACCTGTCACACAGTTCTGAAACCAACAATATGCATCCAGAATAGCATCTCGTGACTATTGCTGAAAAGTTTCCCAGGTGGTAAACTTGAAGAAATGGGAGAACATCTCTGTCACTCCCAGGGCAGACAGGCTGCTGCTAAAATAAAGTTTTATCTCAGAATAATTGCCACAGAGTGTTTGTTTGCTGCCCAATAGATCAGATTCATAAATCTCCCTAACAGATCATCAAAAGCATCCTACATGTGGGATGAAGGAATCTTCAAAGCCTGAGGGACTTCTGAGGGATCGCTGGAATTTGAGGACTTCTAAAAATCCACCCGTGACTGAGGTGGACACAGGGAGCTCCAGCTCACCCCTCTTGATCAGCCTGCAAAGGCAGAAAGAAGGTGGCATATTCTGCACACTCACTGAAAATGTCAGCCTCTCTGGCCCTGATTTAGAATGTGCTCATGTAATTTTAAGCACTTGCCTAAATTCTGCTGGAGAAGGCTAGAGATGGCTCCAAGGAAGAGCTCGCATGCTTTCCTGAATGTGCAGTTCAGTGGCATTTATGAGGCAAAGCTGTCTTTGGTGCTCTTAGAGAGATTTTAGCAGATGTTTAGTGCAAAACAACCTTGGCAAAAAGAATCAGTACATAGAGACATAAGACAAACCAAACTGGAGCTCCCACCAAGCCTGATGCCCTGCTTCTGTACCTCCATCTCCTGCCCAGGGTCCTCCCACCTTCCAGCAGCAAGAGATTTCAGAGTTTCAAATGAGAGCTCGGACCCACTGATTAAACATCAGATCAAAATACGCTATAGCGACTTGAACCTTGAAATGAAGCTTCATTGCACCGGCATCGCTTGCCACGCACTGTTAGCACAGCTCCGACAAGTTCACTCCTCGGGGACGTGGGTGAGCGGCAGCCTGTCCCTTGCAGGGCTGCGGCAGTGATGCTTGGTGCTAGCAGTGACCGACAGCCTGCCGCATCTGTTGAGCTCAGAGCCAGCAGCACACTCATGTAGCTAAACACTGCAAATCAACGAACAAAGGCAGAGCCGGGCACAGCCACCTAAGTATCTCCTGCCACTTGACAATTCAATTATATTGGTGTTCAAAGCGCTGCCGGTCTGTAAGTGAGCAGACGGGCAAGGGAAGGAAGTGCCAATTAGTGAATCTCAGCAGCCCTGCTAGTTCTTTCCCCTTTATTTGTCTTTTCAAAGCTCAAAAAGACAATCTGAATATTAATGCTAATTGTTGCTTGCAGGGGGTGCTGCGGGCAGGGAAGGGGGGTGAGGCTGGGGGCTGCCTCGCTTCTCTGCAGCCATCGCGGGGCTGCACAGTGGCAGAGCTGGCCGGCCAAAACCTCGCCGGCCGATGGCAGCCCCTGCAGCGCTGGGGGATGGGGCTTAAACTCATCTTCCAGCCCCCTCCAGCAGCCAGAGCCACCTCGGCCACCTGCCTGCAGAGCCCACAGCTCACACAAGGGCCCTTCCCAGCCCCTTCATTCCCCGCGACGTAAGCCCCAAGGAGGGGCACTCCCTGCCCCCTTTCTCCTTCAATCCTCACATCCAGTGCAGGACCCGTCCAACTCCCCCGTCTTCACCCTACCGTCATTTCGGCTTCTCCAGGGCAGGATCATGTGGGGCAGCACTTGCTGTTGGCTGTATCCCCGAGAAGGGCATCATTTCACAGCAGGAGCTATCTCCATTTTTGCTTCTGACATTGGAGAAGCAGCAGAGGGAGATACAAGAAGGCAACTTCCACACCCGCCCATGGGCAGTGTGAGCTCCAGGTCAGCACGCAGGTACCCCCCACGATGCCACAAGACTGCATCAGTGTGGGATTTGGCTCAGCCACCTCCCAAAATCAGCAAGCACCCCAAGATACCACGCACCCTCTAGTCCTGATCTGCAGACCTTGCCCTGCTCCTCTCACATCCCCTGAGATCCCACACAGGAACACTGAGAGTACTAAAAAGCCATCAGGGAAGAGCACCGGAGTCAATACAAATGTTGTAGCCTAACACATTTCTTCCAAGAGCTTGCACTGAAGTTGTACCTTTTCAGCATCAGGCATATTCCCCGTAATCAAAAGCCACAATCAACGGATTTCTAGCGATGTTTTCCAATGTGTTGCTTTTTTTTTTTTAAAAAAAACCCAAACTTTCTGTAAGGTGTAAGATAAGGAAAGGGACCCTTTGGGTATGAAACCCTCCGGGTGCCAGGCGGGTGAAGCGACAGGGTTACAGTCCCACAAGGTGGCAGAGCTCCATCGCTCATCGGTGGCTGCTGAAACGCCGGGCGAGAGGATGCTCCAAGCTCTCCTGGAAAATGCACGGGTCCTGGGTGCTCTGCCCCCGGGGGGACCCCTGCGAAATACTGCTGAGGGCAAGGGGCTCCTTGCTTTGCTGCTTCAGCTTTTCCCAGTTGGAAACTGCGTGTAAATTAGGTGTGCGGCTGCTCGGAAAGCAGGAGAAACGGTTCTTGGGGCTTTTGGCACAGGTTGGGGGGAAGAAAACACAAAAACTCCACATTTGTCGTCTGCACTGAGGTTTCTAAGACAGTTTTGTTGGGAAAGGATTAGGACGTTCTTAACCCACTCAAGGGAATTGTAAACTGGGAAAGAAAATGCGAACTCTCAAGCGGGCAAAAATCACTGTAATAAATTATAGTAGTGCTCCAGAGCTGAGGCAGGGATTTTGCTGGGATTTCAGCCCTGAGGCTGAGCACACAATGCCCTGCAAGAGCAGAATTCCTGACTTCCAGCTTTGCTATCCTGTGTGTAAAAATGCCCTTCTCTTGCTGGGCTCATACCTTCACCACTTTTTCCTCTGAACACTTTGCTGATAAAAGCAGAGAACTGGGCAGGTGGCTGGGAAGTACCGTGGCTGCAAGGGACTGCAGTGAGGAGGGCTCCTCGTGGGGTATGTGCGTAAGGGAGAGACCAAGGAGTGAGCTCCTGTCTTTTCAGCATCTAATATTAGGTTTTCAAATTCCTTCCCAAGCTCTTCAGAAACAGGCAATTTCTTCCTGTCCTCGCTGGAGCTGCCCCGTTACAGTTCAGTTAAACAGCAACAAACTGGTCGTGAATACGTTTCAGCAGGAGACTAACACTAAATTTCTAAGCTTCAGAGCAATTAAACTCTCAAAAAAGTCTGAAAGGAGGAAGCACAAGCCAGGAAAAAATAAAGCCTATTCTGTTGTAGTTCTTGATCAGTTTAGGAAGAGCTGCAAAGTAATTGTGACTACAAGTCCGTTGCGATCCTGCTCTGCCAGTCATTGCTCAGTGCTGGGCAGAGACAAGTGTGGTTTAGTTTGGGTAAAGCAGCACGTTTCTGCAGACATGGCTTTTCACTGATGTCCTTGGACTTCAGAGCAGACCTGTGTCTTTCTCCCATGTAATCCACTTACTTTCAATAGGTTTCAAGTCTTTTTTATCACTAAGGACTTGTTTCAGAGCTAACTGTGGTTTTAAATAACCATCAGGGCACAAGCTTGGAGACGGGTCTTCAAAAGAGAAATGAATCGCAGTCAGTCCAGTACATGGACAAATGAAAGATTTCACACTCTGAGTTGAAATCAGAGAGATGCAATCTTTATCAAGGATGTTCTCTGAAGCAATAGGAAGCTACAGCAGGAATTTTCCACTGAAGGAAATCACACTCAAAGGAATGGGCTAATTTGCTGAAGCAAAATTAAAACTTCCCTCACTCAAACACCCAAGCCGACAGCCTGACAAAACAGTTTCCGTAGCAACCAGAGGGAAAAAAGTTACAGAAAACTAAGAATTCCCCCCCCAAATGAATTGAGAAAATCAACTTCTAATTGCAGTGAGCATCACCACAGATGTCGGTGGCCAGGCGGCTGCAGCAGCTCAGCCAACGCAGGTTGTAGCTGGGGTTTACACTGCAATGCTGCAGAGCCAGGGCAAAGATCACGATTTTGTTATTGCAAATGCTTCCTCTTCACCAGCCTGAGAAATGCAGTGAAACTCTGACTGATTTGTGAAGAGCTTTGTTTGCCTGCTTTCTAGGAGAAGGAGAAAGCCCTCGAGGAAGCTGCGGTGCAAGTGTCCCGGGAAAGGGAGGGAAAACAGGTTCAAAAAAAATCAAATTATGATTTATAATAGATGGATTTGGCCTATGGAGCAAAATCTCCAAGTGCGTTTGCCCGCAGCGCTGCCCCTAAACCCTGGGCAGTGTGTTTCCAAAGAGTTTTCCAAAAATTGAATTTAACAGCTGTATTGATCAGTTCTCGAGCTGTGCAGTACCTTGCAATCAGGTATACAGCAGCCAAAAGCAGATATACCCCAAAAGCCATGAACCTCAGTTTCCCTGGGCTACCAGTGCCCCAGGGCTCCTCAGGAGCTCTCAGCCCTGTCCACCAGCTACATGTGACAGAAAGGACAAAAAAATTCCCACTTTCACAGCTGTGCCACACGCTGGCCTCTGCTATTTAATCAACTCCTGCCTTTTCTCTAAATTCTTCTTCAACTCTTTCAAATAATTGCATTTATGCTGGAGAAGTACCATCAGTCTGGGGGTGTTTCATGGCAGAGGATGCTGTTGCTGTCAGGACAAGCACAAATGACTTTGTGGACCATGAGCACTGCAGGTCCCACCATCACCTCAAGGGCTTTGCTCCTGCATCTCTGTGCAACGTGTGCATCCTCCGCCCTGAGCATCATCCCTCACCTTGGAGCTCCAAGCCCCAACAAGATGGGCTTGTTTGCTGTAAAGGCATGTTTGCTGCTGGTCAGTAAAAACCTCTAAAAAAACACATAAGAACAACCTCTGCAAACATCTCACTTCTCCAGAGACCTCAGACAAACCCAACAGTGCCCTGCCTTTTAATAAAAGCAGCCTTCGCCCAGTCCGAGAGCTAATTGCTGGCTCCACAGATGCCTCCGTCATACCATTAGTGGATATTTTTATCTCGCCAATAGAAAACCCAGCTTGCTCCAAGGAGCCAGAACTTGCCTGAAAGCCCCTTTCCATGCTGGCTGCTCTGCAGGGCTCATCCACACGCCGCCTCACCACACCACGAACTGCCTCACCTGCCTTGCTCCACACTCCTTTTGTGCCTTTTCCTTAACAAAGTGGCTTTTAATTCTGATGCGGTGCTTCCAGTTCTCAGAAACAGCATGGAAAGGACATTACATTCCCCTCAGGTTTATATAAACGTCCTGTTTATTATCCTTCGTGGTGACTGAGCTGAAATGCTAACGTTTGGTAAAAAACAGTAGAAATTGGATCTTTCTTTTACCATGTTCACACGAGGCTGGGACCATGGCTTGGGTAGCTGTTTTAAGAAGGTCAATAAGGTTCTTAAGGGAAGAATTTTTAATGGCTGAACATATACTCTTTGGTGACTTGTTTTCTTCTTCCCAGTCTCTCCGCTTGCTCCAGCAATCCCCCTGCATGGCTGAGCACGTAGACTGGCAAAGCCCCATCAGCACCCAAACAGTAGATGCCCAGCTCCAGCCCACACCTATCCACAGGGTGCTGGTCCCAGCACCCTCCCAAGGGGCAGAGATTCCCAAACATGTGGGGTGAGAGCCAACCCAGAAAATAACGCTTTGCTTCTCCCTTGTTTACATCCCTTCACTGAGTCATCAAGTAAACACTTTTTTCTTTTTGCAAAACTATCATTTCCAGCCTGTGATTCCAGCTAATTTATAACACAGCACTGCCAAGCAACAATGAATTATAGAGAAAGATTATGGGAAGGTTTGACATCATTAATGTTTGGAGGAATAAATGGGAGTAGACTGTTAAATAAGATTATTCTCGTTCATGTCTGTCTTTCCTTAGGGTGCCTATCACTAGAGCACAAGTGCCACGTGCATTAATTAATTGAAACAACATATTTACATGATTAGGGATTAACTCCTGTGTTTCTCCTTTGGCTAATTAGTGTATCTATAGATCTATTTAGAAAGAAAATACCTTGGGGAAGGCAGGAGCCTTCAGAGCTTATTTCATGTAAACCAGCTGTCAAATTCAGGGATTAGAAAAATGCTCACTTCTCCCTTCCCTCCCATGGCACCTTATATTTGTTTTACTTCTCTTGACTCCCATACAGCATCCACGCTAAGTTTTATCAAGAAAACACTACTGGGTTTTTCTTCCCTCATTTTGCTCCCCAGTTTCTTGTTGGTTGTCATCCTCAGGCTGCTCACAGACCCTGTGGGCTCTGGCTGTCAATATCATAGAATCATTAAGGTTGGAAAAGACCTCTAAGATCATCTAGTCCAACCGTCAACCCAACACCTCCATGCCTACTAAACCATCTCCCAATATACCCAGGTGGAAAAGAATATTTTACAATGGGGAATTCAATCTAGTGGATTAATTAATTTTCCCTGCACAGGATGCTCCTTCAGGTCTGTGCCCTGCTCACAGGGAGCAGAAATCTGCAATTTCAACACGACGAGCCTTGTAAGCCCGGCTCTGGGAGCTCTTCCCCAGCTGCATGCCGCCTGGGCACAGGTTTTGGATACAGCCGCCCCGTGCACCCTCCGAATCCAGCTGCTGGATTCCAGAGCAAACAGGTGGGATCACTGGATTCCTTACAGGCTCCATGGCAACATTTGTACCCGGGCTCCTACCAACTTCCAGTCCACACACTTGCCTCCCACCTTGCTTACATCTCCCCTAGCCCCAAAATTCTGTTTGCATCAATATTTTTCAGTCTGCGGTCCCATGCAGCTGGAGACATCCTAGTGGTGCATGGCCGAAGGGATGCTGCATTCCTTCTCTGAGCTAACTGCATTTCAGCGATGGGTAAAGTTGTCCTTGTAGTCTCTATCGCCTGCTTTACATCTTGTAAGGGGCTCTGACCTATTCACTGAGCTGTTTGGAAAGGTTGGTAAAGTCGGGGCTGCTAGAAAACACACAAAGCGCAGAAGAATTATTTGGAGAAATGAAGGAATTTAAGAGACTTAAGATTTTTCGCTGCTGGAAAAAAGCATGCACTCATCAAATTAGATTTTAAGAAGCACAAATTTTAGCACTGAAGAATATAGTGAATACTTTTCTATGGATTTCTGGATGAAAAACTTTTCCAGCTTCCTCTCAGGGGAATTTCCCTCATACACATGTCCCAAGGGTTGTGCCTTGACACAAAATTCAAAGAGGCAGCATTGCATTTTGCCAGGAGTGGGAACACTCACCTGAAAACCATTTTTTGTTTGATGAGAAATCAAGCTCCTCTCAGATAAAGACCTATTTTTTCAGGGATCTCCGCATCTGGACAGTCCCCTGGGAAGATATCAAACACTGGCCAGCATCAACAGAACCAAAGCCAAGACCATCTTTTTAAACACACTGCCCTCTTACGAGTGTTAGTAACAAGTACTGTGCAAATGGGCTGCATAGACCCAAATTACTGCTCCTTCCAAGAGCAATTGGATTAGCCAATCACACAATTAACTCCAGAAAAACCCTAAGGAAAAACAGGGACTCTCTCACTTTTCTCCACTAGGATGAATAGTCCCTATTTAATTCTCCTTTTCCTTTTAGGAGAAAGGACAAGAGAAGAAGAGGTAAACCTTCCCAACTCCAGATGCGCACACATGGCTTCGTCTGTAGTAGTCTGTAGCTACAGCCCATAAAATGCTTCTTTCCCAGCAGAAAACTGCACAGAATACTGACTTTTAACACCAAGTAACCCTTTAAAGCATTACCTGATTGCACAATAACACCCTACCACTGCTCAGAGGAAAAGAGGCTTTGTTTTCCCTGTTCTCCCACGGAGGCTTTTAGAGGCCTTCCTGGTAGCTTAAAGGCAGCACTTCAAGGTAGAAAAAGCAATAATAAAAACCCTCTGTCCCTTCAGAGCCTGACTTTTATTCACTTGAATAAGCCCTGGCTAAAATCTACAAAATAACCAGCTCCACCATCACCTTGACCCCCTCCAGAAGCAGCTCTGCTCCCTCCCAGGCCTCTGCCGCTTACAGGCTGGGGAAGGAGGAGGAGGAGGAGGGTTAATTCATTAATTACCTGTACCTGATGCAGCCTTACTTCTTTTCCCAGCTCCCATAGTGCAGGTTTCTATGCTCACAGCAGGCTGAGGAAGAGGAGGCTGAGTCCCATCCTTCTGCTGAGCTCCTCCTCTCCTTTACCCCTTTACGAGGCTTTCATTTTAAAGTGGAGGGAAATGCTTGCTGGGGTTTCTCTGTAGTATAAATACACGATATGTTAACATTACCCACTGCAGATTTGCATTCTGCATATCCTTGTTAGCATACTCGCATAAACACCAGTACATTTACATACTTTACTTACACTGTAAATATTGCCTTAACTCCTGTGCATCTTAACATCTGAACGTATGTGGATGTTATATCTTAGCTGTGAGCTCCTTTGCTGCACAGATGCAGAGAAGACCATGACTGGTCTTCTGTATCTGCTCCCAGGATCCCACCCCAGGATGTATGGGGAGCGGAGCTGCCGTGCATTGCTGAAGTGTGTCCTTGGTTGCGCAGGCATTAGTAAATTTAAACAGAAATACGAGCATTAGTGCTGCTTGCTTTTGGCTAAGATGAGACGGGAACAACTCTTGTTGTTGGAAATCCCTAGGGAAGAGCTGTAAAACCTCCTCGAGGTGCTTTCAGGAGAATCCCTGTGATGCTGCTGAACCAACACCACAGCCCCTTACACAGCCAATTCCTCCTGCGGGGCCGAGGAAATGTCATTTCATGCACCAGCATCAGCCAACCTGTTGCAGATCTCCTGAACCTGCCGGTTGTGAATGAGATTTAAAAGGCCCTTTTTGAGGACCTCCTCCCCACCTCTCCAAGCAGCAGGCAGGGAAAGCAATAAGGCTGAGCCTTATTATCTCTCTGTTTGCAACCAGCTGTCAGGGGAAAATGTTGCTTCAGAGTTTCTGTGCATCTCTCAGCCTGTGAGCGAGCTCCACAAAGGAAACTCATCAGCAAATATTATATTTTAGTGATTCACACAGTTTCCCTTATTGAAAGCTCATGAACTCATTTTGGAAACCCAGGAAAAGTACAAGACTCACTGCTGTGAGAAATGCTTTTTTCTAACTGAAAAGAAATCCAGCAACCATTGCAAAACGAAATCCTGAATTTTTTCATTCACTCCTGCACAATGACCCTTACTTATGATCTTTAGATGCCTAAATATACAGAAGGTACCTACAAGATCAGGTTTGCGAGCTAATGCAAAGATCAACCTGAAGTTCCCATGCTGCAAACTGCCTTCAGAAGAAGCAGTATCTACTTCCACAGGCCTAGATCTACTATAAAGCAGGATATTTCTTCTTTCATCATTTCTGTAATGTCTTGGGCTCCTTACATATCTTAAATAAAGGATTCCTGCAAAACAAATTGTCACAGCTATATAAGTACATCTGGATTTTTAGGTTCAAAATCTAGTTTTCTGCTCTCTACCACCACTGATACCCAAATGAATTTTTCTATTTCATTTGCACTAACTCCTACAAAGACAACTGAAATTAAAACAATTTAAATGGTTCTTTATCTTTTCTTAAACTCGTTTTGAATTTTAATCTCTGCTAAATAAGCTTTGATGGTTGACATGATTTAAAACAATGCTTTGGTTTAAAGGGAAAAAATCATGCAGTTGAACATAAAAATTATTATTCTTTCCTCTTGATTTTGACAGGTTTTTAAGCAAGTAACACATTAGCTTACAATGAGGAGGTTCAAGAAGCCCACTCATTTTTTTTCCTGTATACAGAAAGGAAAAGGAGGAATAAAAAATGCTACAGAAGTGTTTCACTTGGCACTCCATTAGCAGCCGGTCCTTCGCTACGCTTTAATTAGTGGAGCTGTTGGCTGTGGTCACGCACGCTGCTAAAAGTCTTTCCCTGCAAGTCCAAAGCTGTTCATATATTTACACTGACGCCAGTAATGAAGCTAGAGCAGAAGCAGACGTGTTGGTCCTTGGGACGTGTGGAGCGGGCATCTACACCAGCTAATAGGCAATAAATATTTCCCTGTCAAAAATCCGTGGTGTGACTCAGAGGACTAAAATTAGACGGGTGCTGCATCTGGCTGGAGGGCAGAGGGAGTTAAAAAAAGCAATGTTAACAGGTGTGACTCATGGCAAGAAACAGGCCCCTTAGAATATATTTTGGTGAAGGTGGGTAATGTTGGAAGGTGGGTGATTTGCAGCTGAAGTAAGGGAAAAGCTCTGCTGAAGATGTATTGGTCAAGAAGGTCCAGGCTCCTCTCTAAGGTCTACGCTGCTCCTGCAAGGCTGATGAGAGTAGTGATGGCCTTCAGCAAGTGCAGGGAAGAGGGGACAGGTGAAGGAAGAAACTTGGTGTCGTGGGTGATCGCCAGAGCCTGTTTCCCCCCTGTGATGACCTGCTAGGATTTTTTCAGTTTAGCAGAGAAAGGTACTAAAAAAGCAGCAGCTGGAACCCGCCCGCAGAGAAATTCACATTGTAAATTCAATGCCCACTCCTAGCAGGGAGGGAGACGAACCACCCCAGCAAACCCTCAGCAAAAGGAGAAATCCTCCATCGGCTGTTTGCCAAGGCTGGGGGTCTCCCAGGAGATGAGCTGAAAGGCTGCACAAAAAACAGACCATGGACACAGCAACCCCAAGATGTCCAGTAATTCATCCGAGGCCGCAGAGGACCATAGGCAGCATCCCCTCATCTTCCTCCTTCCCAGGGTCATGCTTCATCCAGCGGATTCCCAGTTAGTCTCAGCTTACCTCAGGTGTTATTTGCCTGGTGCAGATCTCAGATTCGATATTCTTCCAGCTGGCTGGTGGAGTAAGGAAGGAAACAAAGGTTTAAAACTCATTTTTCTTCCTTTACATGAAGGATTTAGCAGTAGCATTTACATACCAGCAATTTTGGGTTGGTAAAAAGACACCTGAGGATTGTTCAAGTCTGCTAGTCTGTTATTAATAATAAAGCACTGCATTTGTTAAATTGTGTCTGGATGCCCAAGTGACGTTAACATATTCCTGACATCTTCTGAACAAAGGAGGAATTGAACTGGAAAACTCAAGCAACTTTTTCCTGCTTCTGAAAACTGGAAGCAAGCATGCTGCCCTTCCTGTTACAGACAGGGCTCGATCCCCAGGCCTGACCCAATTCCTGGCTCTTCAGCATCACTCGGCCCCGTACCATTGTAGAAATGTCCAGATGTACACTGGAAAAAGAAAAAAACCCTTAAATATTCATATGATACCCCAGCTCCACTACCTGACAATAGCTGATGATGAGACACTGGGGAGAGTTGGTACATCTATGGAAGGGGGAGTCATGCTAAGCAAAATAAGCCCGACATTTCTAATAAACCCCCCCCAAATTCTCCCAAGAAAGCTGTCTCAACAAGATTTTGTATAATAAAAAAATCAGTTTCCTTAAAAAAAAAGGTACAGGTAGAAAATGTTGTTCCCATGTTTACTACCATAAGATTTATTGCATGCTGCTATCCCACCAGCTGCAGAGCTGGCTCGCTGCCTTCCCTCCTCATTGCAATGCGACGTGCGCTGTGGCATGTCGGGCAAAATCCAATTTTCCAAGTAGCGAGAAGAAAGGTGTTCCCAGAGTGCCACCACTTCCCCTCTCTATGGAGGCAGTGTAGGAAGCAGGGACTCTGCTGACTATGTGGACTATGTGTTTTTCGGGGTCCCCGCACCTCCATCCAAAATTGTTGGCGTTTTAAAAGGAATTTTTCTTGGTTTGAAAGAGGGGGATGGGGGTAATATTAACATCTCATGTATTTATTTCTCTATTTTCTTCACAAAATGGTGAAAATTCTGCTTTAAAATACAGATTATAATTAAAGTGACATTTTTTCAAAAAGAACAAAGATTTGAAGTTGGGTTGTAATTATTAATGATTTCTGAGATTTTCCTTTTCACTCTCTTCAGGGTGTGAATAGGCTTTTTTTTTTGGAAGTCACAAAAGTCTTTGTATGGAAAGAGCATTATTTCCTACCCACCTTCTTTGTATGCATCAATTTAAAAAAATCAACTTCTTTTGAAAGCACATCTTAATTCCACCAGGAGAGATGAGTTAGTGCAGCTGGAATACAGGACAGTCACTTACTTACTGGCTAAATTACAGATTTTAAAAGAAATCATTAGAGGAGCGTTTAAAAAAACCCAACAGTTCGACATGAGCTGTTGTTGCATTACCTCTGCCTTTAACAAATGCTTTCAAGTACTGAAAACAAGCTGCAAATGAACTTAGACAAACTCCTTTTTTTGGGAGGTGTCTCAGGAGATGATCCTGAAAGCAACAGTAGGTCAAAAGTATCTTCTTAGGTTTTTTTTCTTCTTCAGAACTAGGAATATTTTACACCTCAGGGGTATTTAAACCACGTAGCTCACCCCGTTGAGGATTAATTCCCTGTGAGTCATCCTGGTTCGGCAACTTTGTCCAAAACTCTCCTGGGACTGTGAACGTGCAACCAAAGGTTTGATTGTTTTGCAAGAATCAAAATCTCCCATTCAAATTTAATTTTTAAGAATAATTAATTCTCTGAAGCTACCAAATTTGCAAACGCCTTCCGCTCCTTTCTACCCATGACTGGCTCCATCTCCTGTAATCCCACACAAGCGTGGCATTCCTGCAGGAGCATCCCTCCGGTTGCCTGTTTTATAAAATAACTCCCGAAACACACAAAGTACGTTTAGAGGGGAGGCATCGTTTTATTCTGCGCAGGGTGCAAGGTGGAATATTTCCACAAATCAAGCACACCTACTGTAATTCTCTTCAATATTTATACATGAAAGTCAACACACCACGCCTATCTAGTACATAATCACTAGACTAACGAAGCATCCTCTTCTGCCATTGCTCCATAGTTTCTCCACCTCGATTTAAAGCTACAGGCTGATTGTCATTCACTGCGCACGCTCACAAGGGGGGGGTGGGGGGGTCCTTTCGTTCCCCAGTTGGGTCGGTGGTCGCGATCTCCCCCCGCCGCCTTCACCTTTCCCCTAGTCACTGGGATTCCCGTTGTTTTCACGGTTGTTGTGGCGTCCCTTTATCTTTACGACTTTCCCTGTAGGAGGATGTTCCCGTTGTTGGTCCTTGAAGGGTTACAGCTTTGCATTCTTTGAGGAGAAACATAGGCTTGTTAGTGAAGTATGCAGTGCCCGAACCCTCTTATCCCGCCCGAGCATTATCTGTTACCTTGAAGATTCTACAGTTCTCATATTCTCATATGCTAGTTTCTACTCCTAACTGTGATCCCTTCTTAACTACTAACAACTCCTATACTATTTCTATTTTATTCCAGAATATATACATATATATATGGTTTAAGGTGACAATTCCCCCCTTTGGAAGTTTCAAATATTTCGTTTGAGATTTCCAACATCTCTGGCTAGTATCATGTTTCTGACAAAGACAGTCTTCAGTATCGCCTGTTTCATACAGTTAATTATCACTATAATGATTATTATTACAAACACTATGGGCTAAACTGGCTAACCATCCTGTAAGAGACCATCCACCCACACTTTGCAGAATTTTGTTTATCCAGCTGCTTTCTGCGCTTTCCTGTAACTCTCAGGTTCCCTTTGCCACCCTCCTAATTTGGTCGATCTGTTTATTCAGAACTTCAGTCACATTGGGAGTGTGAACCCAGCAATGCTCCTTATCAAATATATGCCTTGTGTACAATCTAAATCCACATAAGCAATGCCCTGATCCCAAGTAAAATTGCTGAATTGTCCCTTTTAAATCTCAGTCGTAAAGAGCTTTCATTCTGTTTCTCCAGAGTCCGCTTATCTGGCAGAAGTCCTTTCTTAATCCGAGTGTAATGCATCCACGGCCCTACTCCATCAAGCTTGACTGCAGTGTATGTAGTCAGGAGGAGCTGAAAGGGTCCTTTCCAACGTTCTTTCAGAGGTTCATCATTCCAAGTTCTTAGATAGACCCAATCTCCTGGCTGAAATTCGTGAACTGCAGTATCCAGGCCCAAAGGGGTTCTCAATTGTAGATACCTGTTAAGAGAAGACAAAACCTTCCCCAGATAAATTACATATTCCTTAAGATATTGTTTCCTTATTAATTCTATAGATCCTGGCTCATAATTAATACTTTGATAAGGTCTCCCATATAGTATTTCAAAAGGGTTGACCATTTCTCTGGACCTTGGTGTAAACCTTGCTCTTAACAATGCTAATGGGAGAGCATCTGTCCACTTAAACTGTGCTTTCTGACAAATTTTATTCAATTGCCTTTTAATTGTTTGATTCATTCTCTCTACTTTCCCACTAGACTGCGGCCTCCACGGTGTGTATAAATCCCACTTTATTTCTAACATTCTTGCCAATGACTGAATTACTTTTGCCACAAAATGGGGTCCTCGGTCTGAGGACATTCTGATTGGAATCCCGAAACTAGGAATTATTTATTTCAATAATACTTTAACTACTTCTCTAGCCTGATTGGTGCAACAGGGAAAGGCTTCTGTCCATCCAGAGAAAGTACCCACTAATACTAACAAATACCGATACCCATTTTGCCTGGGAAGTTCTAAGAAATCTATTTGCCAGTAGGAGCCAGGAGTATTTCCTTTCTTAGTTTTCCTGCGTGGAGGTCTGGGTTGAGTTTGAGGATTGTTTCGCTGGCAGATTTCACACTTCTCAACAATACTCTTGGTTATATTTCCCATCCCTACCCTCAAAGTGTGGAGTTTAACATTGTCCATAAGAGCTTCTACCCCCCAGTGTGTTCCTCTGTGTTCTTCTTCCATAAATTCTCTCATAACATTTGAAGGTACTACTATCGATTATCTTCTGTGATCCACCATCCATCTTTGTTCTTCTTTGCATTGAGCAGTTTAGCTAATTGATCATCCTCCTTGTTATAAGTCGGCGGTCCCTTTAAGTCTTCATACTTCTCAGGCCATATTCCCAAAACTTGTTTTTCTGCTGCTCTTTTGGCCGCTAAATCCGCCCATCAATTCCCAGTCACTTCAGGTCTGTTTCCAAATTGATGAGCTTTACAATGCATGATTGCCTCTTGTTTAGGCAGTTTGATAACCTGCAATAATTTTCTTATTAGTTCTCCATACTTAACTGGTGTTCCTTGTGACAAAAGGAGACCCCTTTCTTTCCAAATTGCTCCATGTGCATGAACTACTTCCAAAAACATATTTAGAGTCTGTCCACATATTCAGACTTTCTTTCTGCCGGCTCTAAAGTTCTTATCAGTGCAACCAGCTCCGTCTTCTGGGCGGACATGTTGGCAGGGAGGGCTTTGGCTTCCGATTCATCCAACTCATCTCCTCCAGTAATAACTTCATATCCTGCCCTTCGGATTCCATTAATCACTTGGCTGCTCCCATCTATAAACAAATTTAATTCTGCTGAATCCAGATGTATATCTTTCAGATCAATCCTACTCGCATATACCTGTTCAATTGTTTTTAGACAATCATGTTCCAATTCAGTTTCCCCAGGCAATGGTTACAGGGTGGCTGGATTCAAGGTGGTTGTTTTGCCAATTCTCCAATTCCTTAGCTAGTTGATTTCCAAAGATTGTTGGGCTATTCTTAAATCCTTGCGGAAGAACGGTCCAACACAGTTGAGCCTTTCGGCCAGTTTTTGGATTTTCCCACTCAAAGGCAAATATCTTTTGACTTTCAAATTCCAAAGGGATGCAAAATAAAGCATCCTTCAAATCTAATACTGTGAACCACTGATCTGTTTCTTTAATTGCAGTCAGTAAAGTATACGGATTTGCTACCACTGGGTGGACATCCTGCACAATTTGATTCACTGCTCTCAAATCTTGAGCCAACCTGTATTCATTTGAACTGGTAAAACATTCATTTCTTTACTGGTAAAATTGGAGTGTTATACTCCGATTGGCATTCTCATAGCAGTCCATGAGCCATAAACTTTTCTATTATGGGTTCTAAAGCCTTTCTTCCTTCTAGTTTAATAGGATATTGTTTTTGTCTTACCGGTCGTTCTCCAGGTTTCAATATGATGTTTACCATCTCAGCAGCACGAGATCATCCTGGGATCCCGGAGGTCCATACCAGTGGGATTACTGCATTCAATATCTCTTCTGTAATTGTCTCAGGTTCCGGAGTCTCTTGTACTTCTTCCTGCAAAATAAACACTTGTGCTTCCAGGGCTTTTTCTTCTGGTATCTGAACCTGTATATTGCCTTTTTCAAAAACAATTTGTGCATTTAGTTTGCTAAGTAAATCTCTTCCCAACAAAGGCATCAGGCAATCAGAAACATATAAAAATTTGTGAGTAAAAACTCAATTTCCAATTCCACACTTAATTGGTTGGAAGAAAGGCCTTACCTCTTTTTTCCCCGTGGCTCCAATAATAGAGATATTTTGTTTACTCAGTTTACCCTTACACGTATTTAACACTGAACATGCCGCTCCTGTATCTATTAGAAAATCTATCTTATCATTCCCCAACTTCAAACTAACCAGGGGTTCTGCTGGGGAAACTTCCAATTCATCCCCCGGTCCCCGTCAATCTGAATCTTGACCCAAAGTAAGCAGCTCTTCCACCTCGGGATTTTCTTGTTTTCTTGGAAAATTCCTCCGAAATCGCTTCTGAGGACATTCTCTCTTCCAATGCCCCTTTTGTTTAAAAAAAGCACACTGATCCTTATTCAAAGGTTTACCCTCCGCAAGCCTAAAGAAGGGGATCATCATACTTCCTCCCGTAGGAGGGCGGTTTAACCTATACCCATCATTTCGCCTTCTACTATTTCGGTTGCCTTCTGCTATTGCTGCAGCCAGCAGTTGAGCCTTGCAACTCTCTTTCTTAACTTGCTCCTTTTCCTGTCGCTTCTTCTCCTCCTCCTCCCTATTAATATACACCTTCCACGCCACCTCTAATAACTTGTCCATAGATCTTGCCTCTGCTCCTTCTATCTTTTACAATTTTCTCCTTATATCAGGATTCGACTGCCCCACAAACAAAGTCACAAACGTTAGTGCATCGGTCTCTCTCTCCGGATCCATTTTCTAGCCACATCGCATAATCGTTCAAAGGAGGCTGATGGAGTTTCATCTTTCCCTTGTATCACCTGATATAATTTAGACAATTTTTTTGGTTTCGGAATCGCGTTCCTTACACCAAACAATATCAACCTCTGATATTCAGTTAACAATAATCTTTGCACCTGATTGTTCGGATCCCAATTCAGATTGGTGGTGGGAAAATGATCCTCCAGTCTTCCTGCCTGTGCATCCTGGACGTGAACCCTCTCCGCTTCTTCTGTAGCCTTAACCACAACAGTCCTCCGCTCCTCATATGACAACAATGTATTCAATACCACCTCTATATCCTTCCAGTTCCGGTCATGATTCTCCATAATAGTTTCCAATACCTTTGCCACCTTTTCTGGATCCTCCCTATATGTTCCAGCCATCTCTTTCCAAGCCCTTAAGTCTGCTACCGAGAAGGGAACTTGAACCCACACCGGCTCTCCTGCCTTAAGTGTGCTTGCAGCACTGCCCCCCCCTCCTAGTTCTTCCTGCTATTGGACTGAAATTCTCCCCTTCACTTTCAGCATCACTGTCCACATCACCTTTTCCAACTTCCCCATTTCCACCCTGACCATTACCTCCCTGTATATTTTTCTGTCCCGGAGCCACTAATAATCCAACATCATCTTCCTCTTCCTCTGGTTCCTTATAATTTTTACACCTTTTACCAATACTACACGCAGAACAACATCGTTCAGGCATTTTGTTCCGAACTTGTTCTAAAGCCAAAACATTTGCATCCTTTGCAATCGATCCACATTCTTTTCTGTTTTTCCAATCATTCCACAACATGAAAAACAAATCCACATATGGTACCTCATCCCATTTTCCTTCTCTTCTACAAAACAGCATTAACTGTAATATCGTATTATATTGCAAAGTTCCATTCTTTGGCCACTTCTCTCCATTGTCTAACACATACAACAGCCACCATTGGTTACAATATTCCATTAACTTCTTCCGTGGTAACAGGTCACCTCCAAACTTATTCCGATGTTTTAAAATACAACCTAACAGGGAAGCTTTAAATATTCCCCCTTCTTTGGAAGATGTCACGTTTCCCATTTGTAAATATTGTACAGTGATATTCTTTAAAATCACCAATAACACCACCAATAATTACCAACAGAGGTAAATCAAACCCAACCAAAACTCTACCGGCTCTGGTTGTCACTGTAGTAGCGCAGGAGAGATCAATATACAAATGCAGCAGCTGCAATTAATTCACCAATTAACCAAAACCAACTTTACTACCTCTGGTTCATATCACTCAAATCGCTCGTATCACTTGCTATTTCCCGGATACGCCGGGAAATACCAAGAAACAATAAACTTTCAAAATAACAGTGTCTATATCCCGGTATCAATTGGCCACTCACCACCCACCAGGCAATTGCGAGAGGAGTCGCCAGAAAAAGTCCTCCCGTGCGTGCTGGAGTCCGGCTCGCGATCCTCCGGCGGTAGCGAGCATCGATCAAAGTCTGGTCTCAAATTTCAAGTCCCATCTGGCTCGCCAAAACTGTTGCCTGTTTTATAAAATAACTCCCGAAACACACAAAGTATGTTTAGAGGGGAGGCATCATTTTATTCTGCGCAGGGTGCAAGGTGGAATATTTCCACAAATCAAGCACACCTACTGTAATTCTCTTCAATATTTATACATGAAAGTCAACACACCACGCCTATCTAGTACATAATCACTAGACTAACGAAGCATCCTCTTCTGCCATTGCTCCATAGTTTCTCCACTTCAATTTAAAGCTACAGGCTGATTGTCATTCACTGCGCACGCTCACAAGGGGGGGGTGGGGGGGTCCTTTCGTCCCCCAGTTGGGTCGGTGGTCGCGATCTCCCCCCGCCGCCTTCACCTTTCCCCTAGTCACTGGGATTCCCGTTGTTTTCACGGTTGTTGTGGCGTCCCTTTATCTTTACGACTTTCCCTGTAGGAGGATGTTCCCGTTGTTGGTCCTTGAAGGGTTACAGCTTTGCATTCTTTGAGGAGAAACATAGGCTTGTTAGTGAAGTATGCAGTGCCCGAACCCTCTTATCCGGCCCGAGCATTATCTGTTACCTTGAAGATTCTACAGTTCTCATATTCTCATATGCTAGTTTTTACTCCTAACTGTGATCCCTTCTTAACTACTAACAACTCCTATACTATTTCTATTTTATTCCAAAATATATGCATATATATATGGTTTAAGTTGACACTCTCCTGCCTGGGAAGACATCGAGCTGAAGATGAAGGTGAATAAGCAAGAGGAGCAAAACAGGAGATGACAGGGAGGAAGGCAGCAGCGAGCAGGCTGGGGTCTCCCCGCAGCCATCTCCTGGCACCGATTCCTTCCCTGTGCAAGGACTGGTGCAGGATCCATGTGGGGCAAGGTGGGAACCTCTCCTTAGACCTATTTGCCCATTTATGCTAGTAAAAGGCTCTGTATAATTCACTAAATGCAGTCATTTGGGAGTTGTCTTCAGACTAAACGAGTGGGGAAACACTTGCTTTTGTCATGTTTCTTAGAGGTGTGGGGGTTTTATTGAAAACAAAAAGAAAAGTGCAGCTATTTAAAGATTAAAAGAGAATCCATAATCCGCAAGAAGTGCTAGAGGGTCTTACAGAATTAGCCCACATGTTCCTTAACCTAATCTAAAAGCATAGCTCCCGTTTGACAGACTTTGAAATATTTCATAACATTTGCAATATTCTCAGCTTCAGCTTTGAAGCTCTCCCCAAAGACTGGTTTTTCCCGTCTCTGCATGGATTTATAATCACCTGCCAACATCTGCGCAGAGCCTGAACTATTTGGGGAGTTTCATGCTTTGAAGTGACAATGCATCAAAGACAAAGCACAATCGATGCCGCCCCCACATCACCTCCAGTCAAATATTGACATGCGAGGAGGTACCATTTCCAGCTTGCTCTAATAACGTCTATTTGCTGCATACAGAGAAAGTTTTATCTGCTTCCATCCCTTCCTAGGACTTGGTGGGATTAAGAATAACACAAGAGGGGGAAAAAAAAAAAAAAAAGATATCTGCCCTTCTTGCTGAGTGTGATGCCTCCAAGGGCTCTCCTGCTTGAATTTGTCTGATACAGCCAATAAATGCTCCTTCACATAAAACAAAGCTGTCATCACCGACAAATAAGGTTTCTGAACCAGGATGATGAGACTGACATATCTCACCCCCTACTTCACGTGAACTAACTTCTTAGTAGCGCTTTTTCTCCCAAAGGAGAAACTGAGGCAGGCAGCCATCACGCAGCCCACCCAAATGTGCCTTGAAAAGAGCCCTGGTCTCCCAAACTTCACTTCAGCTGCCTCCTATCTGAAGCCTCATTAAAAAAGTACCAAATGGCAGTTGTGGCAGCTCCTACGCAAGCCTCAAGTATTTATTTCCCTTTCAGCCCCCCCCCCCCCAGCCAGATCTTGGGACGCACTCGTCCTCATTGCCTTAGGGACTGTACAGGGCTTTGGAGGAAAAGTGGAGACATGGTCTGGGTTCTAGCACCAGGGTTTTTTTTAGATTTCCATCTAAATAGAAGTAACAGACGCTGTAATAATTACTAGTGCTGATTGAATGCAGCTACAAAGTCTTCCAGCAGAAGGTGTACATATGTAGTTATTACGAAGTACTTACGCGAGGGGACAGAAACACTGAGAGATCCAGATAAGCTTCTCTGGTCCCTGCCCAGAGAGATGAGATCTTAAAAAACCCAAACAAACAAACACCAAAAAACACCCACCAACCCCCAAAACAAACGTCTTTGCTTTCCTTTAGCTGACTAAAAGATGTAGAGTATCTGAGTACTGTAGAGTATCTGACCTCAGTGGGTCAGATTATAACAACTTTTTCTTCTTGGTAATTATTGATCCTGTGGCAGCATGACTTTAAATGGTGAAAGTTATGCCTATAAAATATTGTTCTTCTCTTGGAGAAATCTATAATCCTAACGTTCTGCCCCAGGATTTGGGGAAGAAGTGTGGTCAGAAGTGGGAGGAAAGGAGAAGGGAGAGATTGAAATGGTGTATCCAGCTCTTGGGATCAGTGTTGGGAGGATGGGGAACCATCCAGCCCTTTAGAGAAGAAGGTGATGGAGGCAGGAGGCCAGGGATCAGCCAGGGACCAGCCCCACTTTGGGAAGAGCCCAGCTTAGCAGTGCCCAGGCAGGAGGAGGGCAGGATGCAAGGCTCGGTTTCTCCTCACCGCTGCTAGCATGGATGCCCTGAGGACTTTGGGCCATTCCTCTTTGGTCGGTGAAGGTGGGATGAGGACATACCAGTCTTATCTGCACTGAAGTTGCGGTGCCTGGCAGCAAACAGGCAGGACCCTGGCTCTGGCCTGGATTTCCAGTTGTGAATAAAGCAAAGCCCATCACCTCCCTCCAATATTGAGGAGTCTACTTAAGTTTTTGAGCACAGGCAAATTTTTTCCTGCGATACCGCTCCCTTGGGAACCTCCATCTCCCTCTCTTCATCTGCCTTATCTGCTTACCAGACCCCAGCAAGCTTTCAGATGGGGCTGCACTGCCAGATGCTGGAAGAGAAAGCCTGATCTGTGGCTTGCTCACACTTTTCTCCCCATAGGAAAGCCTAGGCTTTGCCTCTCTTACCTGGGCTTTGCTCTCTTACCCCAAGCAACCCCAGCTCTCACCTCGGGGAACAGCTCACCTCACCCCACTGCATCCACAGCGTCACTCAACCCAGCTTCCTCAGCACGGCCCCAAGGACCCGGCACAGGGAACATCTCCCACAGCAGATGACCAAACACCCAAACTCTCAGGATTAAGGAAGGGAATAACCAAAAGGAAAACACTTGCATCTGTGCAGCACAGGTTTCACAGCTGTTTGCGTCTGGCACACAGATGCAGTCATGCACACGCAGCAGCCAAGCAGCAAAGCATATTGTGGCCAGGCTTGCACGTGGAAACAGTTATTTTCCCAAGTGAAGCAGCTCTGATTAGCCAGCAAATAACAAACAGCAAAATTGGAGGCTGGAGCTACATAGCCTGGCCTTCGTTACCAGCAATAGGAAGCAGATGGCTCTGAGCAGGGAGTGACAGGGCTTCAATTTGGTGGATTTCAAAAAAGAAAGATTTAAAAAAAAATGTAAAGTCCTTCACTCCTTTGGTCAATTCATGGTATCCTTGGGCTTCTCAACAAGTACTTTGTGTCTGTGGGGAAAGATTGTATTTTATAGGAGCTTAATATGATTTAGTGCACACACAGGTAGACTAGTGTTTGGTTTTGCAGCTGTAATATATGATGACTTACAAAGAAGCCTGAGAGAAGAATAATGTTTCTGTACTTCATGATGAAGGAGTTGTTGTTTTCACTCTTATTTGTACAAAAAAACAGCTTAAAGTGGTGCTGAGTTTGAACACTTGAAAATAAAAGCCAGTGTGAAGATCTAAGCACACAGTCATGCGCTCACCCTTAGCTCTCCCTGGGCAATTAAGCGGGCTCATATTAATTCTCAAAGAAAGTGCCATCATTACACTATTTTTCTACCTAGTAAGTACATCTGTACAAATGTACATAACATTTTCTACTGGATTTTTATCTCCCAGTCCTTGCATTAATTGAATTGTCAGGACCATTCTCCTCCATCATGTTTTAACCAGACTTTTTGTCTTCACTCGTGCTGCAAGATGAGTTGTGGGCATGACACTGAACACTTTCCATCCCCAGCAGCTGAGCTGCAGGCACAAATCTATTTTGTAGAGGTGGGAGCAATCAGGACTCTGGGATGGTTTTGGGGCCAGCTTGGGAGAAAACAAGCAGAGTCCACACCACAGCCTGAAAGTGTCCATTCCTGTTGCACGTGTCCATGGTAAAAATATCCCGCAGCTTCTTCACCTGGGAATGAGGTTGGAATGCACTATTCAGAAGTGATTTGGCGAGGCGGTGATGTCCCACTTCATCACCATGTCTGTTCCATGCCAGGCAGATTTTATGCAGGAGAGGTGTTCAATAAAATTGATCCCAGTTATCCCTGCCCTGATCCCAGTTATCACCAGGCAAAACCAGCCAGTGTTGTTAGCGCATCATCAGTGCCTGTTGCACGGGATGCCAGCTCATTTACTGTGTCCTAATTAGCAATGCAAAGCCTGTGACAGCATTTATCTCATTTCCCAGAATATGGAAAGTTCAGTCAAGCAGAGCTCAGCCTCTCGGTAACTCAGCCCATGACTCCGCAAAGCTCACCAAAGCACTTTTAGAAAAATACCGACCTGTTTTGAGACCGGCAGCTAGAGAGGGGGCAGGACGCACGAGGAGGAGGAGGCTGTGCTCCTGCAGCACCGGACTCAGCACGGGTCCAAGGGGAACACAGCTCACCCTTGCAGCAGGAGTGATGGAGCACAACAGGGTTTGCTAGTGGCACCACTTGGAGATGAATGGGGGGAAGGCTCCTGTGTTGGACCCCCTAGATGGAAACCCCAGCCCCCCAGCTCGAGCACAGAAACCCAGGGAAGTCACCAGCATTGGAGACTCTCAGATGTTCCTAGTTCAATACCACCTCAAGAGTCTCCTGCTCTAACCAAATAAGTTTGAAATGAAATAATGGCCTCATCCAGCTGATCTTTTTGCCACCTGCTAGGAAAGTCCCGTCCTTGCCTTTGAGGCTGGAGGGCTCATTCCCCTCTGGGCACCATCCTTAACGAGGAGAGCGATGGCAGCTTTCATCTGTGTGGCCTGCAACCAGCGCAATGGCACTGCTGGTCTGCAGAGAGGTCCACGCTGAGCACAGCCTGAGAGCAGCTGTTTGCCCTGGCAGGAGGAAGGGAGGGAAAAAATTAATGAGCTTCTCTTCAATTCAGACAATTGTTCTGACCTCTTTTTACAAAGCACGTCTATAAATAACCAGTTTCCTTCTGAAAAGTCCATTCGAAATGACATTTCGCTCCCTAATGTCACGATCAGATGTTGTGATATTAGAGAACTCTTTTCTTTTTTTCACAAATAATTATTTTGTTTAAAATAATCCTGCCTTGCAAAATAGTTGCATGTTGATAGAAAAGGCATTTTCATTAGCAAGACCAGCTGTTCCACCCCACAATGCTGACGAGCTCTAATCAAACGGCATTCACAAGCACCCCCTGGTAGGAATTATTTGTAGCATCGTTTGCCAGTGAATCCCCTCCCTGCACTTTTAAAATCCTTGCAACTGGATTTTTATCCTGGTTTCCAAAGGAGATGAGGTTTCTGCAACTGTGCTGGTTGATCCAGTTGCTTCTCATGTTCAGTTCACTACCAATGTTTAAAATCATGCAGTTATGGGTGGAATGATGGCTAGAAGAAAGGAAGGGTCTCAAAATATAAGTTCTATGAAAAACATGGCCTAAGTAAAGCAAATGAAACAAACTAGAAAACTTCATCCCTTGCATGTTCTGTTGGCAACGTGCTGCTGATGCACTGGTGGACCAGTCTGCATCCATGAGGCCGGAGAGCAGCCGTTCCCGCTGCCCCATCTCGTCTGGACAGGATCCAGGTTACTGAAATAAAAGGGGACAGTTATGGGATAAAGAATACAAACCCATGGGACATAAAAACTCATTAGTCCCCCCGCTGTATGAGATGCTGCAGAACGAACCCCAGGAAAGCAGAGCTGGCGGTAATGGGAGCGGGATGCTATAAAACATGAATCACAGGCTCCAAATGAGAGAGTGGAAGTCAGGACCACACTCTTCTAATATTCTTTCCCGACAGCAATAGGAACACTTAGGGGAAAGATTCAAGTAGCTCTTGTACTTGGAGTTCTGAAAAACACAACAGAGCTCTTCAGGGGCAATGTTAAACAAAATTGCAGTCATAAAAAACCCCACAATATAAGTGCAGCAATCATCATTGGAACCGGCTCTGAATGCAGATGCATACGTTTTTGGGGACAAGAAGGAGGGGAGAAGGGGTCCAGAGGTACATTTCACAAGGAGGCTTCCCCTGACTGGAGCTGGTCTCCTCCATGAGCAGCTCTGTTTAAGCAATGCTGTGTCACAGGTGAAAACAGGCGTATTTAAAAATTTTGGGCTGATGCACAGAAAGCCATCAGATAGCCCAAAGGTATGTCTTATAAAACTTAAAATATTCCACTCGACCACTTCTGAAATGACAGGCAAGGTTATCTGCACCCTGAACTGATCTCTGGAGCTCCCTTAACCCGTGCCAGGTAGGAGTTAGGTATTGGAGAAACTTCCCTAGTAGTAACGACACTGAAGCAATGGAGCCAATTGCGTGGGGAACAGTGAGGTCTCCAAGTTTGTGAGATTTGCGAAAACAGGATAGGAAATGATAGGTCAGACATAGGTAAATGGAGGAGCAGATTTCTGTAACGTCCTGATGCCTTCTCCCATCCTCGTTTTCTATGACTCCGTGACCATATTAATACATAAGAGCAACAGGGGAATTTCAGGCTGAAATCCTAGCCCTGTTGAGTTCAGGGAGTTTTGCAATTAATCCAATGGCTTCATTGTAATGCAGCTCTACATTTTGATTCTCTCTACTCAGATTTGTGAAGTAGAGCTTCCATTTGCAGGAGACCCTCTGTTATCCAACGGTCTCCACAAGGAGCACTGGGCTGTGCTAGGCAGCAAAGGGCAGTTGGCTCTGATCCCGTGTATTGGTGTCTTTACCCAGGCAGTGCTCAGAGAGCCTGGAAACTGGGTTTTCTTTCTTTTCTTGGCTGCTTAGGTCTGATATTGTAGTCCTGCGCAGTCCCATTTGTCTCAAATTACCTGCACTGCATTAAATGAAGGGTAGAGTTGCTGCCATTGCTGTTTGGGGTCTTTCCTCCACTATAGTCTCAGTGTTAGGAACAGATAAAAGATGAAGGCAGAAGACATTATGGGAGCATTATCAGCTGGCTTTGAAAATAAATCAAAGGAAGGGGCTGTGGAAATGACGTTTGATGACATGGAATTTTGGGAAGAGGATTTTTTCAAGATCAGTTGTTTGAATCCTCCATGAAATCCACTAATGCATTGTCATACCTCAGAAATTGGTGGTAATTTAATTCCGCTTACTTTTTCCCTCTCCTGAACTGCTGTCTCCTCAGGTCCTATTCTTTCCTTTCAGTCCACTGCTCTGTTTTCATAGTTCATTAAGATATAACTAAGGCTCTAAGGCTGAACAAAGCCAGAAATAGGACAGCAGCGATTTTAAAAAACCCCAAACATCCAAAGGCTACATCAAGGCCCTGCTGGCTTCCACACATTGCAGTTAGCTAATGACAGCAACGGGACCAAGGAGCTAACATTTTAAGTAGAAAGGCCCTGGTTTCGTTACGATCTTGCTCAGCTCTAGGTATTGCTGAGATCTTGTGGCAGTAAGTTCCCCAAGTTATTCGTGTCCAAGAACGGCACCTGGAGCTTCACCTTCAATAGCCTGTTCTTACCAAAGACAAAAAGGAGCAAGTGGGGTTCAAACAGAGAATTAACAGCTGAAGTTGGCAGATTTATTCAAGCAGAGACACAGATAAGTCACTGATGTCTATGACACAGGCTCCCTTGACTGCTAAACGAAAGGCATTTACCCTCACGGAGAATCACCATCTTCACCAGGCCAGCACTGAGATTCAAGGTGAATTTTCCCATCTTTGGCTCTGAAGAGTTCTTTTCGGCTCATACTCAAGCAGCCCTGTGCTGACAGCTAGCCAGTCCATTGGCTTTGAAGGACATGAAGTGTTGCTCAGTCAGAGACATCAGCTTCTGGACATGTCTCTTCAGAGAAAACCCTGTTTCTTGGTGAGAGCAAACCTGTCAGTCATGTTGTGGGTCATTTTATGAAAGGAACCTCTGCAAGAAGCTGGGAGGCCTGGCTGCATGTCTGCTGCATCTCAGTAGCGTTTGTTCAGAGATGCTTTTGAGTGACGATGCTCTGGAGATGCTCCTCGAAGGAGCACAGCACTCGCTCCCCTTTTGTAGTTTCTTCAGCAGGCATGCACAACAATGATATTTTTTGTTTGCTTGTTTACCCACTACAGAAAATTTCATTTCCTGAATTCACCTTCCCCATTTTGTTCATTAAATTGTCTTTTCTTATTTACAGCGATGAGGCTGTTAGGATGACACTTATGGATGTGTGCAGATATTTGAAATGTACCCACTTCAAACACTGTTCATGCAAAGAGTGGGTAGTTACGTTCAGACACGGTATGAAAAATAATACGCCAGGCCCAAATGTCAAATATAATCACGGGTGATATTAACCTCCCCAGTGAAAGGAATACATCCCTTTGTGAAATAACCTGGCTTTAATGTTCAAGATTGCTACAACAGATTAAACAGCAGCCCCTGATATGTTGCCTACACTAAAAGCATCATGGAAATTGAAAACATAATGTACCTCACTTAAGTGATTCACACTATTAATATGTAGAGTTTTCTAAGCTATAGTTTTATCAAAGTTGAACAGTGGGAATAAGTGAGGGTTTGTTTCCTCATTTTTTCCTGAATAACAAAAGAAAACAGATGCATTTATGTCCAGGGAAGAAAGAAGGTGTAAAATTTTTTCTGAGAAATAAAGGTTGGCACCTTGAGCAAAATCTATTCTGTTCTGGGTAGATGAAAAGGGAGGGCGCTCGCTGTCGTCCTGCCCTTTTCCTGAAGAATGTGTTTGCAGTGACATTTCCAATCATATTTGCACATGCAACACGTGTCTCCATTCTTCATAAAATTATTGTGGTGTATCTCTCCATTGATCTCCTGTCCAGCTGGCAGCCAGCAGCTCAGTTAGCCACTGGGGTCCTATTCCAGCTCTATCTCTTCGGTTCATAGCTGCGCTTTTTCATCTAGAAATCCATTCCCCTCAACGCAAGCTACCGCAGTGTGCAGGACTATGTGGCAGCCAAAACCACTGCGGGCAATAAGTGCTGGAATCCACTTTGTTAAACACAGTCTGCACAGCAAGGCTGGGACTTTCCACAGAAACCCCCAAACCTCGGTGAGAGTATTTCAATATTCAGAGGCTGAACTGAACCTTAGATGGTGCTGACCAAGGCCAGACTCCAAAGCTGGTAGAAGATGATGGAGGAGAGACACTTCAGAGCACCGTTTCCCCAAGTATGGGTTGTAAAAGGCGGTCACCTGTAGGATGTAAGAACTCGTTGCATGAGATAATAAAAAAATAGTAACTAAAAACCCAAACCAGACACACAGACATCCTTTTCCATACAGATAAGTGAGAAAAGTAAAGGAAAGTAGATGTAATAAATAAGTAATAAGCTTATTCTAGATTTGGATGCAAGCAAGTGCTAATTACTATGGCAATATTGAACAAGATGATCTGTGGATGCTTACAAGAAAGGCTAAGCATCGTAGGATGGACACGCACACACCAACATATGCACACCATCACCCAGACCACGTTCACCTACAGCTTCCAAATCTTGTGAGATTTAGAAATATCAGATTTCCTTTCAATTATGGTCTCTCATAACCAATTTCACTGGCAAGCCTCAGGCTGGATATCTCTGCTCTAAGAGCTAAACCGTATTGTTTAATCTGCTTGTTGACTTTTCAGATTCAGTGCTGCCAGAGCTGCACCTTTGGTCTACAAAAACATCTTGCAGCTGCTCCTGTTTCCTTAAAGGCTGTTTAATATCCAGAGCTGCTATCTCTTCAGGAACGGTACACTGTGAGTCTAGAAATCCCCGATGCCACCCACACACTGCCTCCCAGCACAGCCAGTGCCTCTGCAAGCTCGGGATAAAGCTGCCTTAAAGTGTCCTTCCAAATGGACATCGACAGTGGAGATATTACACCTCCCTCATGTATTAGATAGCTCTTGTTTTGTTTTTGCAGTGCTGTGAAACACCTGCGTCCAGCCCCCTCGGGAGACGCTGAAGGACAGAAGAGGCCAAAAGCATTTTCTCAGTGCCAAAATGGGAAGGCAAAAAAAGTCAGCACTCGGTGATGCTATCTCTGTTTCTTACTGCTTTGACAGCACTTATGGGACACCAGGGGATTTGAATCTGGCTGTCGAGTATCACTTGTGCAGCCACTCCTACTTCTAGTCCCCCATGGGACTACAAAAACTGGGGACCTGAAGTACATGAAAGAAGCCAAAGGTTCTGGGAAAGAAATCCCAGTGTCCGTACGTCTATATGCACATGCCAGTGCTGTGGGGGCAATGAGGGAGTTTGCAGAGGACTTGCTGGTTTTGTATTGAAAGGCAAGAGGATTGCAGAAATTATCTTCCCTCTTCTCCCTGCACAGGCTCTGGCCGTCGGCTCCCCGCCATGGTGACACACGTGCTGGGGATAACGCTGCCACATACAAAACATCTTCTTTACTAGAGCCTTGAGGAGAGGCTGGGGTTTGCTCTGTCGCAGACTCATCCCAGACTAATTATTTGCTACATCAGAGAGTCCTTCCCATTTCTCCTGGCTGCATTCATGCCTCAGCTACCACCATTTCAAAAGAAATATCCGTTACCCAAATCCCAGAGATCCCTCCCCTACCCAGAGCCAGCCGCACTCGTAGCGGCAGTGAGGAGCTTGCAGGGATGGAGCCACAGAGCTGCCCCAGCCTCTCTTCACAACTAATTTCACCCCAGGTAATACGCTCTTCAGCCTTTCGTTTTATAGAGCTAAGCTTAGTTAATCATGAAAAGCAACAGCTTTGTCCAGTTCCCAACAACTCCTCAATGTGGATGGAAAGTGTTGCCTGTTGGACGTGTGAGTTATGGTGCACTGGGCAAGAGAGGGAGGGAGCGAGCTGTGCTGCTCATCCCTAATGTGCCTGGCGAGGGGGGACAGGACCGACTCTTTAAAAGTTGATTCTGAGACAAGATAAACATCAGACCATTATAGAATTTCTAGCCGCAACACTTCCTTGGTCTTCATTCCTCTGCTTTGCAGAAAGCTCTTGATATACCCAGTAAGAGTCTCAGTGCACTAAAGCAATTTTCAGCAGCAATAGCCTACGAAAAATCATGAAGCATTATCACTCATTAACATTACGAGAGAGAAAAGGCTGGGGTAGGGGAAAGAGCTGAAACCTCTTTGATTCTTTTTTCTGTGGTGAAGTGGATCGCTAAACAAGAAGTACACAGGGTGAATCCACAGATGAGCCAGAAAAAAATCTCGCCCTTGTATTTAAGTGGATAAACACAAAGGTCTGGGGGAGGCTATTCCATGCTGAGGGAGGTTTACTCGTCTCATCTCCTTGCCTGTAATGCATCCAGCACATTTCAAGCAGAATTTCACCAATTCACTTTCTGCAGGCAAGGCTTTAAAGTGATCAAACAGCACAAGAGCTCTCAGCACTCTCTCATTTCTGTCTGCAGGAAAAATGGTATTTGCATTTTTTCCTATGGATTGTTGTTGTCAAATTGAAATCTGGGGACTGAAAATTGAATCCTGCTGAGTTCTGATAATTTTTTTTTTCTTGGATCTGAACTTCTGATGGTTGAAGGTATTGAGCAACACTCACACTGACTTCAGCAATGAAAATCAGACCTTGCATTGACATCTGCGAAATAGATGGGAAGAGCTGACAGTTCAGTGGCTAAACAAAAACATCATCCCAGTTTTCAGCCTGGAAAATGAAAAAACAATTCCTGAGCTCAGGTATGTTTCAGTCTGTCATTTGGGGCCCCATCCACTTGTCCATGTTTTTATTTATAAAGACAGAGCATGCTGAAGCTTAACATGTACCATATGGGTATCACGTGTGATTTTTTTGGCTGTGTGATATTCTTAGTAACCAGGCATTACAAATTCAAAATGAGCCTGTATGGAGGCCTCCCCTTCTGTGTTTTTCTTCTCTTTAAAAGTTTCTGTCATGTTGGCCCTAGGGACCGCAAAACACAATAAAACATATTCTGTAGCTAATTCATGGTAACTGTCATTATTAGGCATTTAACTTTAACAGGCAATGTCAGGATAATGTCTGCGAAACTGGAAGTGCCTCCATTTGCTGTCTTTCCTAATCAAGAATTAAGTTATCTTTCTTCTCACAAGAGCACATGGGCTTCCTCCGTTCCCACTTTCCAGGCCACTTGTCGTCAAAGATTACTCCAGATTTATGATATAGTTTTGCAGGGGCAGGCAGGGTTAGTGGGTTATTTTTCCTAGAGAACAGTGTGTAAATATAACTTTGAATTGCTCTCGTGGTCCAGGGATCAAATCCAGTAAAACCCTACCAGCAGAAGATATTTAACGTGGCTGACATTGACTTTACCCAACTTTGCACCGGACCCTGGGAAAGTTGGAGCATCCAGGAGCTGCAAAATACAGTTCACCAGTAGCTGCTCAGGTCAGAGGCAGCTCCGTGTTATTCTTGAGCATTTCTGAACATCAGCCTTCATCTGCAGAGAGAGTGGAAGTAAACCTTCACCCTTGGAGATGTCTGCAAACAAGGTTTTTCACTATTGATTGTTTCTTCTCCATCCCTCCTTACTCTCTACGTTCACTTAATGAACTTGGGGCCAGATCTGAGCCTGCTGCAAGTTCCTGATAAAAGTGAGAGAATGTGAACATCAGAATCTGCAAATGATCATTTTCTTGTATTAGCAGTGTGGACTTGGCTCTCAAAACCATGGGGTTTTCAAAAGTATTTGAAAACATGTAAAACATTATAGACATGATAAGTGAGCTTTGCAGGTACTGTTAGGTCCCTACCTTGTTTCACTGCTTTGGAAATGCCCACCTTGCTCTGGTTTGTATTGCTGGCTCTCGAGTGCCCTTGTAAATGCAGCCCTCTAAGCTGTGCAAGCACAAGAGGGCGAGTCATGGCCTGCAGGAATTACAGAAAAAATACAGGACAGACAGTCTCAGCTGTCAAATCATTCACCAGAAAGCAGGTCTGCCCCTGGGGCTGCTGGGTTTCTCAGGAATGGCTTTCCCTCCTGAAAATAAACCTTCCTAGCCCACTCCTCAGAGTATAAACTAAACCAGCAACGTGTATTATATAAATAGGAATTAGTTGAATTAACAGCAAACTACAATAAGCCGTAAAATTCCTCTACCAAAACAATCCATTAAACTGATTTCATTTTTCACCCTAATGGTCTCATTGGAAGGGTCATGAATACATTGATATTCATTTGTTCTACTTGGAGCCAAGAAATACAGAAACATCTCCAAACAGAAAGGCGGTACTTCTGTAGAAAGCAAGCCCAACTTCTTCTTGGTTCAGCTCAAGAGAGAATTAGAAAATATGCCACATAAAGACCCAAAAAGCAGAGAGCCGTTTGCACCTCTCTTTTGGTCTGTGCAAATTACGGCAGACATTTTTTGTGGGTGTCTTATAGCTAGTTTTGCTTTTTATTTTTCAGGACAGGAATGAGGCCTTTTGCTTGGGGCATTTCCATAACATGGTGAGTTACAAAGGAACATGCTCGAGTAATTTTGGGAGTGTGATGAAGAGCAGGGTTCCCACATCATGACAGTATTTTAATCTTTGTCCAAACCACTTTAAACCTCTGGCTGCTGCCTCACCCGTGCTATGGCTGCAGGGGGTTTTCTATGGCTTTCCTTCACTTTTGGCAATTGCTCCTGACTTCAGGGTATGAAAAACCTCAAGGGGACAACAAATGGGATGGGGAGATGTCCAGCCTGCACAGGAGCAGGTGAGCACAAAGAGGAAATCCTGCCCACAAGCAAGGGGTGAATGCTGGACGGTGTTAACTGTTTCCCTCCTGCCTCCTGGAAACTGAGGGCAAACTAACTCCTGAATTTAAGACAAGCAGAAGAGGGATTCGACCCTTCTCCAGCACCATTCCAGTGAGCTTGTTGAACATATAATAGCAATGCTGTTGCTTCACTGAAGTCAGTGATTTTTATCAGTCCTCTCACTTAAGAAATGATCGATTTTCTCATATTAGCAGGATAAAATCTAGCCTGTAATATGTAGGTCACAAACTCATCTGTCTCCACCTTCCATGTCTCTGGGCACGGTACAACTAGAATTAATGGTAATAATAATAAACTCCTTTGGAGTTTAACGATTATTCATTACCAGCAGTACATCGGTTCTGCAGTCTCCTCTTCCCTCGGATGCCTGACACTCTGGGCTACACTGCTTATATTTAAGAGAAATAATCAATAAGCACCATGCAGTCCGAGGCTTTGTGGGGTGCTAATTTCTCCATTATTGAGTTAGGCACGCAGTCCCCTTTGCTCCGGCTAACTCCCTGTGCCAAAGAAAAAACCCACCCAATAAAACATACAATTAAAAGAAAGCACGTCTCCAAACTGCATCTCACGAGGACGGTGATGTCCTGGGACAGCAGGTACATGCTGTTGACAAGGGGACACTGGGGCTGTACAAGGAAGATAAACTGGGACATGTTCCTCACCAGCCTTCATCTTCCAGCACCAAGATGAAGCAGCTGAGAAACCATGTCCATACCCCAAATCCTTCCTGGGACCCTGGGAAGATCAGAGTGGGGCAAGCACAGGGTTGAGAAGCCACCACTCTGCAAGGTCCTTCCTCCACCATCAAGGGACTCGGGCAAGAATCGAAGCAATGGTTGAGCCCTCAGGAGGTAGCGGGAAGACCTCCAGCAGCCTCAGTGGGATTAATATTCCATTGGGAGGGGCTTTAACCACCTGTGGAGTTGTGACTCAAGTGTTTCATCAAGTCCTGAAGCTCACTTTCTGAGCAGAACATCACACCTGGTTCCAAAGCTTTCATGGCATGTTTCAATATGCTGCACATCAAGGCAACAAGAGCAGTCATCCTGCAGTCGGCGGGCTCTGAGCTCTCTCTTTTCTCTCTTTTTGGCCTCTGAATATAATTCATTTAAGCTCTTATGAGGCAATTCATATCCTGATTTTATTAGAAGTGGAAGGCCCTTTTATTTCCTCAGTGTATTCAGCACACAGAGAACTGGTGCTATGGTTAATTTTATTTCTATGCTTTCTGTGTTTTAATAACGATCTCCCCAGTTCCATTTGACTCTGAATAGATGGGGGAGATAGAGAGATATGAGTCGGAATAATGTAATCATGTACTGCAGACAGAGAAATATTGGTAAAAATTATGTGTAATGAATATGTGACTGAAGCAGAGACATGAAAGATTGCGTAAAGTTACAAAATCTGATATATTTGCACACCTACCAGGTATGTGTATGCACTCTCAAGAAAAACCATGCAGTTATGCTTTCAAGAAAAATGTAAAATGATAAAAAAATGACTTTTGTCAAAAAATATTCCAGAAGTGCAAATACAATACACACGTATAGCTCTAGGTCCACACCTCTATGTGCATTTTCTCTCTTTCACTGTCTTTTTGAAGCCAAATAAGATAAAGACTTACCAGAACAAAAAACAAGCTTCTCGTGACATTGAGTAGTCGTGTGTTGAATGTCAGTAGGAGATGGCACACAGCTTCAAGTTCATATAGACCAAGGCTTGTCCTTTTAATATTTCATTGGCCCCCCCAGCTGAGCTGTCTATAGGTCGCATCCCTGTTCCTCCAGCTGTGTGACAGAGGATCTCAAACCAGATGAATCCACGAGCATGAGACACTTCTACCACCCGCTGCACCCTGCACCACTAATTCTGCATCAGAAGATTTTTTGAAGCGCATCGAGCAAGCTCGAAGCATCGGACGACCTCGGCGGTGGCTGTCTGGGACTCATGTAGAGGCAGCCAGGCTTTGTAAGCCTTGATTAAAACCCAAGAACGGGTTTAGTTACATTTTAACATTATTCCTTTAACCAATACTCACAGTTTGCATTATTTCATTAAACTAATACATTACAATTTCTAAGGGATGCACACAGCGCAAATCTTGAGAGACTTAGCGGTGTGCGTTTCTTATAAGCCAAGAAACAGGCAAATTAAAATCTGCCTGTGCTGGACGCTGGAATCCCCCTGGCAGAATCAAGGACCTAAAACTGAAATAAATAGGGTTAAGCACCTGAGAATTTCCCTCTTGTTTTGGCTGGTTTTTTTCCCACGTGGAGTCAGCAATCCTGTCAGCAGCACCTCTGCAACTGGAAATTGCAGAAGTCTCATGCTGTGGCCCGGCTGAAGTGTAAAGGCTGATACATGGCAGGCTGGGAAGGCTCCTATTTTTCCCTAAAAACCTGTGTATTGCTGGCAGCATTGCTGCCAGTGAGTAACGCACAGCTTTCAGCCGGTTCCTAAGGAAACAAAAGGTGTAACCACAGGGTGGGTGGCAGTGCCCCATTGCAGTGTTTTGGGGGGCTGGAGACCAAGGACCCTCAGAGAGCCCCAGAGCCCTGTAAGGTCCATGCTTAGCTGCTGCACAGCCTGGTTGAATCGTGCAAACCACTGAGGACAGCATTGCTGCTCCGGTTCCTGCTGAAAGGAGGGAGGACTGGAGGTTTCAGGCCTGTCCTATATTTGCAAAGGTTGACAAGTTCCATTTCTGCTTGCTTTTGAACCAAGTACAAAAATGCCATGAAGACCACCCTGAGTTTTGACCCTAGTTTTTGCTGCCCACGTCCTCCTGCACCCAGAGGGCCCAGAAACTGAACAGGAACATCATTTTTAACAAGATGCTGTGGATTCAGCTGAGCAATTCATCTCAACAGAAAGACCTGTCCGGCTTCTCCCAGTAATTCTTTTAAAGTGGGAGGTTAACGCAATTCAGTGGAGCTGCCCTTCGTCACTTAAAGAGAGACATGGGCTTTGAACATCCCCAAGTGAAGTGGTTCTGGCATAAACCCTCCTCCTCCTCCTCTATCTTCCCTGACCCCTTCATCCCCGAAGGGATGCCACATCTCAGCGCTGTGTGATCTTCCCTCTTGAGGCTGATTAGCCGGAGCCGGAGTTCAGGGAGGTGAGAGCATCAGCATCCTCACGGTGATGTTTGATCATCGGTGTCTGTGAGTGCTCCCAATTAACCTGGAAATGCTGCCTCCAGTTCACAAATACCTTAAAAACGAAGTTTAACGAAAAGCCGCCTGCGTTGCCTTTCTTCAGCCCTCTCCATGGCATCAAAGTCTTCGAGAGTAGCTAAGGACAACTTCTACTGCCGAGAAGGGCCTGTTTGAGTGTTGGCTCGTTAGTGCCATGGCTGTGCTGTGCATGGAGCTGGGGAGCATCCATCAGCCCACGCCGCTGGCCCCGCTTCCCGGGAGCGCTCGCTGAATATCAGTAAGCGTGTTAGGCTGTGAAGTTTGCCTCCGAGGGAGCCACCAAAGGGCCTTTTCAAGCAGAAAGGTCACCCGGCTCATCTGCTTCCAGAGGAGCTGATTAGAGATGACTTGTTTCAGGAGCCATCGCTCCCCACAGCAAGTCCATCATCTCGGTCTTTTTTCTCCCTCCATTTGCAGTAATGATCTGCAGCTCATCGGAGGGGGCTCGGCAGGGGAGGACAGCAGCAGCACATATTTTAATAAATAACATTTATGAGCTGGCTTTCAAGGCTGCAGCTTGGCAAGGGATCTGATGAAGCACCAGGAGGGAAGATTAAGGCGAAAATGAGTGCCCAGGGAAACGGCTTGGACTCAGCCCCGGTCACGCAGGAGGTGATGGTGGTCCCTCGGTGGGGTGGGTCCGAGGCACCCGTCCTCCCCATCCCTCCCTGCTGCCGTGCTGCTGGCTGCAGGGCGCACGATGTCGCTGAGGAAATGAGAAGCAGAATCTGCAGGGAAGGTGTGCAAGTGCCCCAAGGGCTGACGCCAAAACAAGCGCCTGCAGAATAAGGCTATTTGTGCCTCCTCAATCTTCTTCTCTTTGATAAGTCAACATTAAAAGCACCTCCTGGGGTATTTCCTTGAGCAGTGATACCAACCTAAGGTATTGCCTGCAGTGGGAAGGTAACATCTTTCTGGCAAGGCAGCTGTATTTTAAGGGGTGTTTCTGTGTTGAGGAGGTTTTGGGGCAGTTCTGCTCAGTTTGAGCATATTTTCAAGGACTGGCTTCACTCTTGGCTCTAAGTGACAGCAGACCTGCTCCAGCTGCTGCTCAAGTCAAGGTCCATACAAATGAGAAATCATCACTGGCATGTTTGCATAACAGAGAGTTAGGAAAAGCATTTGCACTGGGAAAACAGAAGGAATATCTTTAGTTATTGGCTACAGCAACGTAGCATGACTGTTAAACACATCTGATGGAAACAGTGCCAAAAACATTGGCAAGCATATCTCCCACCAAAATCAAAATGCTTCGTAGCATTAACCCTACTTTAATGATTCTGTTTTTCAACTAGAAAAAAGGCAGAGGGGGGAGGAAAATTCTGAAAATAACACATTTCCTTTTTTTTTTCCTTTCAAAACAGCTCCTTGTTTTTCAATACATTTATTTTGCATTATTATTTCTCATGTAGCTGTAAAGAAATTAAATACTTGAAAACAGAACAAAACATATAAATTAAACTGAATGTTTCGATTAACACAAAACAACTGACATTTCCTTTCCTGAATAATTTAAAAACTTAAACTTAGAAAACCAATTGAGAAGCCTCTTTAAAAGGGAATGTTTGGTATTTTGCAGCACTTCTGTTAGGTGGACTAGTGTCAGCATCTTATTCTTTTAATGTTAAAAACACTTTTAACCCACCCAAACTGCAGCTCTGAACTATTTAGGAAAATACATGTCTTTCTAGCCCTTCTCTATAGCCTCTCACACAGCAAAATCCCTGGTTGTACCTGGAATTTCTTAACTAGGATATAAATACTGCATTTAAATTATAGTGACCATGTTCATAATATGTCTGATCTTTGAAGGAAAGGTGTAGCTACAGTGGGCCATATTTTTCCCTCCATCCCCCCCACTCTTATGTCATAAAAACGTACAGGATTTCTCCATGGAAATAATCTGGTTTTGAAAGGAAAATTAATGTAAAGTAATTTCCATGGGTGACCACTTCTTCTCTTGTTCAGCAGATTTTTGTTAGTGAAGACACTTCTTCCATACAGCTACATTAAAACAGAGGAAAAAATGAAATTATCTTTCTCCGAATGTTTTATGGTGGTGTTTTAATGAGTCTGCCTTTTTGTTACTGGAGGAAATTGTAAAACACATTCACTGGGAGCAAAGAGAGCAAGTATTGTCCCACAGGCAGAAGGAGGCAACCAGAGGCATGCAGAGAGAAGCCGTGTTGGGTGACACAAAGTCCACCTGCAGCTGGACTCCCTACCCCAGAGCCAATCTTTCTCCCTAACCCACTGCAAGGTGGAACAAAGCTGACTTACTGACCCATACTTGGACTCAAAGGGAACCCTCAAGCTTTTGAGCATGTCCATCAAAAAGTCCAACGGATCATTACATGCACCCCGCAGTGAGGTTTGCACACAGACGGGATGGAAAGGAACTTGTAAAGTGCTAGCAGATGTGCAAAAACCTAGCCAAGCTAGGCAAACTTCCCACTCAATTAATGCAAACAGAGGTTTGGCAGCGAAAGGTTTGTGTTGCGTTTAGGGCACGGTTCACTTGGGTTGGCTCCTTGCGAGGAATCAGCTGAACAGCAGCCGATCGAACCCATCTTTTCTGGGAGGGCTGCTCAGGTACACCAATGAGCATGGTAGGAAGAGACACCAAGTCCCCCACGCATCAGAGACATTCTGTCTTAAACTTCTGCCTCAGGGCTTTCTGCACGTTTTGTATCTTCTCCGTGATCACCGTGTCACTGAGGTGATCTCCAAACTTCTGTTTCAACAGCACCCTAATGATTTTGATGCAGCGTTCATCCATCATGGGCTTCGCCTCTCGGAAAGTATTGCCCCTCCGCCCCGTGATGGAGTGGCTCTGGATGTAGTCGGACGTGAAGAGCTTGTAGAGCAGTGTCTTGCAGGCAGTGCTGATTTTCTGGTCAAACCGGATGGTCTCTTTGAGCTGTTCCTTGGTGTAGCCGTTGAAGAGCTCCACCACCTCACATGGCTGTCGGTGGGGCTCCTCCTGGAAAGATAGGGATTCCAGCCTCTGCACCTTCTTCTTCAGAGAGAGGACATCCTGTTGGAGGTCCAACACCATCCTCTCCAGCTGCTCTATCTTCTCTGCCCTGAAAAATTAAAATTACATGTGCAAAGGCAAGAAGACACCATGGCCTCACCGTGGATATTGCTGAAGGATGTAGCACCTCCACCCAAGCAGTGATTACATGCCTCCTGCAAGCAGGGACAGGACAACTTCTCTGCCAGAGTGTCAGCCCATCCAGCTATGCCTGGGTGAGGAGCAAGGCAAGAGAGAAGAATGACATGGTCTGGACTTTTCAATAGCTCAGAAATGTTCAGAGTTTAACCCTCAACCCCCCCTTGTCATGCATGCATGGAGACTTTGATGCTCAATTTTCTTTTTAGTTTTAAGGAAAGACATAAGCCCTGTCCTGCAAGTCCCAGGAGACATGTACTTGTGGTATGAAACAACAGACATATGGGAAATGACAATGCAAGCACTGTAACATGATTTTTTGGTACCCATTTCTTTGCAGGAGAACTGTCCCTAGCAGCTACTTCATCACTGGATACTTGTCATCAAAGTAACGGACAATAAAGCAAGAAACACACAACCATGTTCAAACATGATAGATGTCATTTTGGTTGTTATAGGCAAGGGCTTTGTGGTTTCTGCACTGTTTTAGAGCCTTCTTGCACCTCTAACTCCAAGTCCCACAATCAGAAAGAAACACCTGCCTCTGATTATATAGAGATTCAGCAGCTCTTGATTCTAAAATTGCATCATTTTATCACCCAGCTATAGTCTCACTGCTCTTTCTTGCAGTGAGGAGGAAAATACAGTTAAGAACAAGTGCCGCATTTTGCTAATTACCTTCCCATTTCATCAGGACCAAAATTTTTCTGAACTCTCTCGAAGTCATCCCTCTCTTGCAAAGTGTCAAGCTTTCGCTCTTCACAGCTGGAAGAAACAAGCAAGCTAAAAAGCACCGCCACAAGAAGCTTCATGTTCATATTCATATTCATTCCTGATGAGAATTATCTGTAATTCAAACGTTAGAATTCAAAGCAAAGTCAATTCTGTTTTCATTTACGGCAAGAATAAAATGGATTGAGAGGAAATATCAATGGTTCTTCATGTGGACAACCTCCTGTGCACCCCCCCTCTCCACGCAGAGCAAGCCCCAGCACACAGATTTGGGGAATCTCCCACGTGACCCACCAAGGGATCCGGACTCCAGAGCACAAGGGACTCAGTTGCTCTGCAGTATGTACACACACAAACTCCCATTATCTTTTGCGCTTTGGGTTTAAGTCTACATTAACATCTATTCAAAGTGAGCACCACCAGGGCATGGAAACAGAGTGGACAGACCCCACACTATGAAATGAATATATATGGCGTGAAACATTCACGGTCCTCACTGCGCTTTCAAGCGTTACCTGTTCAGACAGATGTGTTGCTGGCATTGGGACAAGATGCCATCCGACTTCCTCTTCATTGGCAGGGCAACGTAATCTACAGGCAGGGATGAGAGACAAGCTGAACAAGCCAGCTGTTGAAAAGATCCTGAATTCCTCTGCTTCCAGAACAGATTATCTAAGCACTCCTGCTAGATTGCATGGCAACACGTTATTCCCTTTGCATAAACAAAGTCATCCAGACATGCTTTCCAGGATTGAATAATAGGGATTTTGTTATAAGAAAAAGGTGGTATCTCAAGGGCTTCTTCTGTTCCCATCACAAAAGACACGGCGAGCAAGGCAAGCAGAGCCAATGTGTCTCCGGACACTGCTGTTAGTCAGCAGGTAGATAATGCACTACCTGCGAATTTTTATAAGTGCATTTAATGTACGTAGTAGTGGATGGAGAAGCAGGGAAACAGGCAAATCTGAGAAGGTTTGGCTAATTGAGACATAAGGATTTGGGTATTTCACAGTTATTCAGGTAGGCTGGATTTTTTTTTAGCTTGTGAGGAAAGAACTGCTAGCCCAGGAGAAAGCGTTGGTGCCTGGTAGAGCAGACACCATATGCTATCACACAGGCATCTCCCTTTAGACAGCCCTCCTAGAGGAGATCTCCCAGGTGGAAAGGACCAGAAAATTTCATCTCTAACCTTTATAGCCCTGGGAGAAAGCACACACAGCCCTGGAGCGAAGCAGAGGTCTCCTGGCAGCTCTGAAAGTCCCCATCCCAACCTGCTGTTCAGGACGAGGCAGGAGAGAGCTAAAAGCCAATGTCCTAATTTACAGCCACTGTTACCTCTGGTAGCCGGACCAGCCCTGTCCTCTTCACCCTGGGAAGTCCCCGGCATGGCCATGGTGACAAACGTGGATGGGGGGGTGAAAGCGCTGGCTGGGTGGGGGGACCCCGGCAGCGAGCGGGGGCTTCCTGCCACGTTGCCCAGGGCACGTCTCTCCTTGATGATGGAGGAGCTGCCAGCGGCGTGGGGCAGGCTGGCCTCGGCCGCCCTCAGCAGCGGCTTGGCAGGGTAAGTCCTGTCACTGTGGTATTTCCTGGATGCATTCCCCAAGGTCCATTTTGGGAATGTTTTCCTGGACTTTTTTGGCTGGGGTGACATCATGCTGTGGACAGCTGGTTCTTCTTCTGAAAGCAAGGCAGATACTCAAGATGTGCAATGAAGTATCAATATTGTGTATCTCCCACCTCCCACTTGCTGCTTTTAACCCTGATTGTAGGGCTGTGACATTTACGCCAGGACTACGCTGCTCTCAGCACCCTCCCACCCCAAAATCCCAATGGAGCTAGAAAGGTGCAATCTTCAAAAGACCCTACTCACTTAACTTCTCCAGGAGCTGTCTATCTTCCAGCAGTTTCTTCTCTAAAATATCTTTATGCTCTGTAGGAAGAGAGGACTTTTTAGCACTGAACTCGTTCTCTAAAGGTTGCTCCTGAGCAGCCCCAAATTGCAAAGCCCGAGGGGGGTCACTCACCGCTTATGCCTTCCACCATCCCCCAGTAGAGCCCGCTGAAGCCGGGGCAGCGGGCCAGCACCTGCTCGCCCACCGCGTAGAGGTGGAAGGGCTTGCGGGGCTCCTTGATGTTCTCGATGTTGATCACCCGGCTGCCATCAGGCCAGCTGATGAGGACGTAGAGCTTGGCCGACATCGAAGCTGCTCACCTGGTGCGGGAGGAGCGGGACGGGAGTGTCACGGCACGGCTTTGTGCTCTCCCATGGCTGGGAGGATGAGCAAATTATGCTCTACCGGAGGCAGTGCAGTCTGCAAATATCAAGCACTTGTCCCTACATCTTTTCTACCGCTTATTTCTACTTTCCTATTCCTGCCCTTCTGTGCTTGCCTCGTCCTAAACCCCTTCCCTGGGAAGTTGGCCTGGGACTGACCTGGGCACAGCTCCGGGTGCCTTTCGTGTACCCCAGCTTAATTTGAAGAGGAAATGCAGCTCCAGCTATGACATGTGTCACCTGGGGTCGGGCAGGACCACCTCCCACACAGGATGCATTGAGCAGACACTGGATAAGCCACCAAGCAGAGACAGGCTGGTTCCTCTGCCCGTGTGAACCAACACAGCTCAAATTACTTCAATGCATCTACAGCAATTTGCTACAGTAGAGGATCGTATCTGTATGATATCAAGGCAGTGCAGAGAAGAGACTCAAAAAGACCCAGGCGTATTCCAGGAAATGATCATTCCTTTGCCTGTACAGTTATTTTCTCCACTAAATGTCAAAGTGCTTTGACAAGGAAGGCAGCAAATTACCTCCGCTTCACACATGGGGAAACTGAGGCACGGACCAGCGAAATACACATCTAAGGCAGACAAGTGGCAAAGCTGCAAGGAGCTGCTCTCCTGGGTCCTGGCCCACTGAGATACCCTGTTTCTCCCCTTAGAGCTGCAGGCTTAAATCACTGGAGAAATGGGAGCGCTCAGCAATCAAACAACAGCCAGGGTAGCCTGGCTTTCAAAACCTCCCGAGCCGCAGGGGCAGCTGAGGAGCCAAGGGCTGCTGGGCTCAGGGAGGGTTTCTTTCCAGGTTTCAACCAACACATCGTGGATGGGGACAAAACCAGGCAGAGGCTACCTGCCAGAGCTCCTAAGGGCCCCAGCAGAGCATCACCCCAGACCATCTTGCTCTGCTCTGCAGCAGGATTTGGCAGGAGGGTTTTGGGGACTGGGGCTAAGCCCTTGTGCTGGGCACCACGTGGAGAACGGCCACGGTGTCCAAAGCCGATGGGAGGGAGCTGGGTCAGGGAGAGGAGAGGTGGAGCAGGGACAAGCTGGCTAGAAAGACAGCTATGACCCAATTTATTGCAGTCTCTATCACATCCCCATTGAAGTCAAGCCTGGTTTTGATTCCTCTCGCTTGGGAGGTCCAGTTCACCCCGGAGAACTTTCTCCATCTCCTTCTCCTTCCCCCCTTCCACCATCATCAGCTACAGCAAAGCTCCTTGCAGGAACCGTAACTTTCCCTGAACCTGCCAGCCTGCCCTGCTAGCACAGACTCACACTCGGCTCACTCCAATCCTTTTCTCTTGGCCGAGACACGCTCTGGGGGTTATTTTTATAAGGAAGCACCATATACAAATTAACTGTGTGGTAACCGCCTCGCTCCCCGCCCTCCCTCCCTGCTGCTGGATGCTCTGCAGCAGGCGGCTGCCCCCAGCCCTCTCCTGAGCCCAGGGAAGGTTACAGACCGAGAAACGGGGATAAAATGCATAGCTGAGACCTCTCCCTCCCAGAAACACAGCTCTGTTTTAAAGAGCTCCATATTCCAAACAGCCCCAGCCCCAAAAAGCTCTCTAGGAGGTTTTTCCTTTCTTTAACATTTAAAGAAAAAGCACTGATCTTCATAACTGTTGCTGCTCCCTCCTGCCCCACTCACCAGTTGCTCATTTACCTTAACGAATGCAACAAAACTACACAAACGCACAAACACAGAGAGAAAGAGAGAGAGAGAAAGATATCACAATCCTGATAGCAATAGAGCTCGGTCCTTGCCTGGTTAGCACTGCTCCAGGTGTTGAGTCTTGCAAAATGTCTCCTGTCTATCCAGATCTCAGCTGCCTGCTCCAGGAGAGGAGATGACCGGACACTTCTTTGCCTTGGGCTTGTCCCTTCACCACAGTTCCTTGTCAGGTCTCCTTTGTCTGGCTTAGAAAGCTCCCACCTGCCGTCCCCACTGCAAAGAAAAAAAAAAGACCCTTTGCTTTCTTTTTTCCTGCTTGTTTTGTTTCAGCATTATTATTCCTGTTATTTTTCCATATACTTTTTTTTTTTTTTCCTTAGCTTGTTTCAGGTCTGTTTCTTACAGGGAGAAAGAGCAGGAGAGAAGAGAAAAAGCCTTGGGTTTTTTGGAGCATGAATAAACCTTGCATTTCCATGAGTTATTCATGAATAATTCATGAAAATGCATGATTAATTCAGGTTCATGAATTATTCAGGAATAATTCTCGAACATTCCTGGTTAATTCATGCTCACACAGCGAGTGAGTCAGGCTCTAGGGCTTGGTGAATTCCTTTCTTCCTGAGACAGGAGAAGAGAGGCTTAGAGACGGCTGCATTGTGCACTTCTCGTTTGCTGCGTCTTAGAAGAAAACATATTTTGGGCCCTTTTTGAAACAAGGACTTGAAGAAGAGAATTAAAATGCCTGCAGCCTCCTGGCCGTGGAGGAATAACAGAGCACCAAGAGAAAGAGATTGGACTTGCTCTCAGAGGGAAGCCTGGCAGCAAGTTTCACTCCCTTTTTCAAAGCATCTTTCAAACTGACTGTGCGTTTCTTTCTCCACCAGCCTCCAGATCTCTCCCTCGTTAAGATACATCTCAGCTGCTTCATTTTTCACCTGCTATATAATGAAAAGGACCATACAAACAGGCCTCTGCTTGAGGAATCAAAGGGACTTCCCATGCCGCGTGCCCATCCGTCCCCACGCGTGTGTGTGCAAACGTGCACAGTGCCTTGACTCAGTGTCCCAGCCCGTGCAAGCACCGGTGGTGGCAATCAGCTCAGCAGGTCACTGCCTCACCCTGGTCCTCACACCAGCACAGACATCAAGCTGGCCATGCACAGCTCTGCTTTCTTTGTGCGTTTCTCCCAAAAGCGTCACCGCTGCAACATCTGGGGTTTGCTAACGCAAGGCTTTTTATCGCTGCTGCATGCAGGCCCACCATGCATGGTGAGGCAGATGCAGGCAGGGAGCCTGACCGCTGCCTGCAGCTGGTGGAGGCTCTTGGGCACCCCGCTGTTGGTGGTCACAGGGATGGTGTGGGCAGCCAGGGACGCAGGCATTGCCTGGGGTTAGGGACGGAGGCACCAGGCCCAGCCAATTTATTTTGCTGGGATGCTCATGAGCAAAACAAGGTTTTGCAGTGGAGCCTCTGCCAAGGGGACACCGAGCTCTGCAGGACATTGAGATCTGCACTTCAGGGTGACATAACGGGGGGGCTTCCCCACCTCCTGAAACCCATCACAGTCAGCGGCTAAAGACCCCACGCCTCTGGAGAGACATCACCGTGCTCTTCCCAGCTCTGTGCTCAGCTTTGCAGGTCACACATCCCATTTCTGTTGTGTTAGTCCCCCATGTCCTCAGAGAAACATGGCTGTGGCACTAATCTGCCCCTGGGGAGGGCCTTCTGGTTGATCAGGCAGCAAAGAGAGGCCGTAGTTAGTATTGGAAACCATCATCAGTGCTTTGATCCTGACCAAGGCCACTGCCATCACCACGCTGCTGCATCCCACTAGGAGAAGGCTGTGTAGGTCTTGGCTCGAGGCGGTTTCTGGTCCTGCGGTCAGCACCTGCATTGGCCCAGCACATCAGGATATGGCCATTGGCAAGCGGGTATTTCAATCAACAGGAGAAGGCCACCACAGCAACCCCCAGTCCTGCAGATGAGCAGTGGTTTCATTGCACAGCTTTTTAATGCCTTGAGCTTCCAGTTCTTAGAAAACAACGTTCAAACCCTGCCAGACCACATCTTCAGCTAAAATGCAAGGCACCAGCTTTGTCAGAGTTTGTGGTGAAAAAGAGGTCCCATGTGGCATCCAGCCGGCTGTGGTCTGGGCTGGACACCAGCAGGCAACGGGTTGGGGCCATCTGCAGACCTGCCTGCAAAAGCTACCTGTCCAACCAGACCTCCTACCCCAGCCACTGCATGAGATGGAAACACAGCAAGGGAACGAATCCAAACAGCACTTTCTGTTTTACCTTAGCCAAAAGCAGCTCTGGAGGCTGGTGGAAGAAAGGGAGACTTCAGATGTTCAGTGAGATATTATAAAGGGACCTCGATCAGATTCACAGCGTAAGAAAATTTCTGTATCCCTGATTTGCAATATTTACAGCTTTAAAGAATACATCTGTCAGCCCAGGCAAAACCAGATGTTAAATAGAGATTGAGAGGAGATAAGGAAACCTATCACAGCAAATACAAGTATAAAAGAAGCGGTATCTGAATTCTATATAGTTTTGAACCACGTTGCTGAAGAACGAGAACTGCATAGGAAGAAGAAATGGAAAAGCAATGATGAGAGGGAAAATAACAGAGATGCATGACAATGGAGATGAGATTGGATTCTGGTTTTATGCAGGACCTGGTCCAAATAAAATCTGCTTGCAAAGTGGGCTTGCTTAAGCAAGCATTGTTTGCTTTCCTTTGAAGAACCAACAATACACAAAGCGTAACAGATGAATAGTCCTGGGGGTAGGAGTGCAAACCACAGGAGAGGAAAGATTGCAGTGACCACAAGAGGAAGACAAATTGTAGTCTCATCAAACAACAGAAGAGTCAAGTGCCTGTGTATAAATATACAGTGTTTGTGTTGAATTATTCCAGGAAAATGCGAGTCTGAAGTGAATCCCAAGTGCTTGACTTCATGAACATTAGCAAGTCCTGATTAGATTTCCCTCCCTGTCTCTGAATACAAAATCCCTTGCCAGATGCCTCGTTGCGGGCTGTACGTAGAATTACTGTTTTCAGGAACCTCTGCTTCTGCATTTCGTGATTCTTTGAAAACAAATCCCATACCGGGCCCCCCAGTGCCAGCACACATTTTACCCTCCAAGCTGCACTTGCTGAGATTTAGATTTCAGCTGTGACTAAGGAACAACAACTTCATTGTAATCTTATCTAGAGAGGCACTAGAGGAACCATGTTCAGCATCTGTTTGAATGCTGCCCTGTTTTTATCAGGGCAGTCAGAATTGATGTTTGAAGGGATTTAAATAGCAAACACAGGTGGTTTTAATCTTCCTTTGCATTTTACCTCTGCAACATTACTCTTCCTTTAGCATGGGTTTAGCAGCCCCGACATGCAGTTCACCATTTCAGAATGCAGCCATAGTTCAATAATTGAGAGGCGAGAGATCTATTGCTCATTAATTTTTATCGCCACGATGAAATGACGTGGGAACTATCGCGCACTGTGGTTCGGTGGGAGCAGACCCGAGACCAGCTCTGCATCCCTCCACGCTGCAGGGAGGGGGGCCTGGGGCCACGAGCCGTGCGCTGTGAGGAGGGATCAGCATTGCCAGGGTACGTGGCCAAGCTACAAGAAGGACAGAGAAACCCGGACATTTAGCAATGTCCCTTGTCACCAGTCCCATGTGGGATGGCAGGTTGGGCTGACGGAGTCATCAGGATGGATCTGGGTCACGGTTTTGCGGCCGTCTGTGACAAACGCTGTAGCGTAAGTCACTGCCTGTACCGGAGAGCGACCACCTGGTGGCATTTTGCATTTTTAATGAAATAAGTACAAGTCCCAGCTCTGCCTACGATACAAAGAACAGCGAAATACAATCCAGGCTATGAGGCTGGAATTAACGGCATTTTAATTAAAGACTTGTCTCTTTCCCAGTAAGCTAGAAATAAGCTAAGTTACTCAGAAATGGGGAGTAAAGCAACAATCCCAGGTCAGCAGCCAGCTAGACCGGTACACGCAAGCCCTACTTACCGCAGTTTGTTAAAAGCTTTCCTAGACTGGAGCATTTCCATATTGTTCCTCATGTGGCAGAGGCCAGAAAATGATGAGAATCAGAGACTAAATGCACAAGGCGCAGTTTTACAGGGGTGCAGGGCTGCCGAGGTTGCATGTGCTCCTGCAGCGAGTCCACAGGCCCAGCAGGGCTTCGCATTTACCAAAATGCAAGTTATTATTCCTTCTTTTTTATTGTCCTCAATTCATCGAGAGATTTTTTGGAGCCTAAGGTGTTTTTTTTCTCTGCGGAAAAGGGTTTTCCCTTTGTAATCCCATTCCAAAAAACCTTCCTTTTCACCTCTCCAGCTTCCCACCGTTTTGCAAAGCCTTTTTCCTGAGCTGTCTGTATTTATTTGACCTTTGCACTCTACATCTGTTTCCTTATCTGCTTGGCTGGCTGGTTTCTTGGGTTTCTTTTGTGAGCTTATCAGAGAGATAGCATAAACACAGTTAAGAAAAAAAAAAGAACAAAAAAATCACAAAAAACATGGAAGGAACTTTAACTGAGGGAGGGCAGAGCCATAAAACAGGATGATGGCTTTTACATATGCCCAAACCTTTTTTGAATGCTTTCAAGTATTTAGTTTTAGCCTCTTTTGAGTATTCACAGGGACATGAAGGGGACTTGCAGGAATTAACCAAACTAAGGATGTACCAGAAACCAAAGAACAGGTCAGTCTCTTGAAACTGAAAAGGAAGAAATCATCTTACATTGCACTTACAGCTGTAGGTACCTGGGCAATACAAACCTGCTTAACCTCAGGTATCTGAACAGCTCCTGAGAGGGTGACAGGACTGGCCACATACTTTTAAATTAAGCACATGCCTACCAAGTCACAAAATCAGGGCCAAAAAGCAGAAAAAGCCTCAAAGTTTCATATAGTAACAAACCTCACCAAAAGCAATAGAGACGTTCCTGATGTACAGGTCAGTGTAATTAAAAAGAACAAAAACCCAAGAATGCATTTTTTTAGGTTCAGATTTCCAGAGTGCAATGGTGAAGGAGCAGAAAAGAGAAAACGTCCCAGCGCATCGTCTCGCAAGGGGAGGAAATAACGCAGCAAGAAAAGGCCGATGCGGAAAATTCATCTCATCGAATCACCTCTTGGCACCATGTTCCTGAGGACTCATCACCCTTTTCCGCACCGTTCCTGGATGGAAAGGCACTGCAGGGACATGAGGTCCATGCCTGGGAGCACCAAATCCAAGTGCTCAGCCTCCGTGGAGCCGGCACTGTGCTGCCAGCTGCTGCCTGCGCATCTTCTGAGTCATCGCCCCCCGTTACCTTGGCAAATGTAGTCGTGGGTACCATTAGAGGAGCTCCAGCGCCAAGAGAACATGTTGTTTCATGTTCCTCCACTGGCACAATTCTGATTCCAGAATCTCAACCTGCTGCTAATTAATTAAATATAATCAGGAGCACGTTAGCAATTGCGGAAGAGACTCGCCGGGTGGCACATGCTGTGTGAGCACCCATGAGCACAGGCAGGGTGCTGCCTCCAGCCCCCTCCACAGCATCCCTGCGGAATTGAGCTCTTGCCCTCAGCATTGCTCGGTTTGGGGGTTCCGCCCCCCCCCCATTTCCTCCTGTTTCTGGCAGAAAGCACAAAGAACAGTGCTTTGCATTGGGAGGGGACGGGGTCTGGGCTGATTTTCGATGGGAAGCTGTGCCAGGTGGGACCTCCCACCCTTCCCCACGATGTAGCTGGGTGCCGCACCCTGGATTGGAGCTTCTGCAGCAGCACCCACTCCTCTGCCAAAACACATTAAATCATCTGCTTTCACCTTACATAACCATAGCCACTAATTATTTCCTCGCAGGGCCTTTGATGCTGCTGAATAATTCATCAGATTCCCTCTAACCTGTCACAGCTTTGAATGAAAGGGGACCAAGCCCTCGCAGACACTGGTGCATCATGCAAGCCACGTCGGTGCCACCGCGCAGGCAGTAAGCGTGTAGCAGGATGGTCTCATCAAGGACGCCGTCCACAGGGGTGCCAAGGGAACGGAAAACCCTATCGAACAGCCTTGTAGCAACACATTGTAAAATCAGGCAGAGAAATGGTCCTTGACCAGCCGGTCTCTCTGGGCCCTGCTTTGCGGAGCCAGCATTGGCAAATGGGCTCTTGCACGAATAGATCTGTCAAAATCCATGGCTCTGCTTAGCAGTGTGAGTGATTCCCACCCCAGTTCTACCTACTCAATGACATTATTTTGGTACTTGACTACTTAAAAGGTGCAAGCATATTCTCTCTAATTTTGTAAATTGACAAATTTACACCTCTCAGGAGACCACCTCATCTCCACCTTCACCCTTGTACACTCGGTTCATAACATGAAAAGGTTTTTCCTTAATTTCTTCTCCAGGAATGAAGGAATTGATCTTTTCTTTGTAGCAGTTTAACTTGACATGTTGACTGCAAAAATCCACTGCTCATCACATCAAAGGCTGATCCAATAGTGCCTATTACTCCAGTAATGCAGGTCTTCTCAGGGATGAGTGGATTAGTACAGAGGGGAGCATGGGTGGGAGAGATGAAGCGACAGGACTGAAACGGATGCATCTTCTCACTAGAGGTGTGCATCAGTGCAAGGAGGCAGAGAAAGAAGCAAGCTGAGAAGACAGCACTGCTTTAAATTAGGATATCTGCTGTACAGGGCAAGACAAAACACAACACTTTTCCAATCTTGTCAATGGATGCAATTCAACCCGCTCATCTCCAGCTGTGGAAGTGTGGTGCAGAGTCTAGTCCTCACTTGCCTGGTAAATGACACAGCTGATCTGAGCTCAGCCTGGAATCCTCCACCTTGACTTCACGGACTTGTACAAGATGCGACTCGTGTGTTTGCAACGAGCACAGCATCAACCGATGGCCAGTGGCAGGGGAAGGTTTGTCTCTTCATCCTTCCCACTCTCCAGGTATTTGTCTAGTAAAATGCACTCTGCTCTGTGGACCAAAGCGGTAGAGATGTAAGGTTTTGCGTGCTTCAACAAACCAGCAGCCAATGCATGTGGTTTGTGGCATGCAAGAGTGGCATGGCTCTGCCACTCTTGACCATCAGTTCTGCACAGAGCAGGCAGCAAACTGGTCACCCTTTGCATTGCCCATGGTTTTGGAGTGGGAACTGTGGACCACCGTCAAGCTTCAAGTATTTTCTAGTGTTAAGTGCTTCACATAGTCCCAGCCAGATTTTGGGTTTGGGCCAGTCCAACACTAGGTTTTGGGAGCGTCCATCAAGTTCTTAGGTCAACAGGGTCTCACCAGCCTGGAGTGGGGGCTTGTGGCCTCCCTCCAACCTACAGCACATTAAAAAAAATCTAAGGTCACAATGAAAAATCCTGTGCTAAGCCTTCTTCCTTAAACCCTCTTAACTTATAATTCTGATTGTAAAATGCTATTTAGGAAGATCAGATTCATCAAAAGCAGGACATTTTTGTGGATTTTTGTAAAAATGTTTTTTGAAGGTTTAAGACGAAGGAGAGATTTTTCACTGAACCCATTGCCTTTCTCACAATTTTTTCAGTATCCTGTTATTTTGGAGTTTCCACTTTTATCTCCTGCCAACTTTTACCTGCCCAGAGTAACTCATTTTGCTCACAGCTGCCATCCCCATGTACCATTTGCTGAGCATCAAGCTGCATGAAGACTCAGGTGCTCACTAAGGGCAAGCTCACTTCTTGCTTGCTTTTCAGGACCAGGGAAGGTCTTGCTTGCTCACTTGGGAAGTGAGATAGTTTGCTTCTCAGACCTACTCCATATGGCATCACTGGTGTATTTTTGACTCAAAGAAATCTGCTTATTGTCTGCCCTTAAATAGAGAGCGAGCTGCTCCTGTGAACACCACCAGGGCACAGGAAATGCAAATAGGCTGTTACTCAAACACCATTTCTGAAGGGACTGTGCTCTGCTTTTCAGATGAGATTAAGAGCTCAATTACAGTACAGAAAGGGTCCTTCATTAAAAATTCTTTCATTAAATCACACATAGAACATAATAAGGACAAATTATAAAGCTCTTCAGAAGCACATCTGTGCCAGACTGCTAGGTAGGGAGGCCCGTCATGGGGAGCATCAGCTGTTTCTCCTATCCTTCTAAAGAAATGAGTCCCACACACCTCATCTAACCACATTTTTGAGGAAAACACATAACCAGATACCTATGGGGCACCCAATTCTTTGAATGCATCTCTTCCAGTGGTGGAGAGGATCAGTATAAGCAACCATCCACTCGTGTTTGTAATGAGCGGGATGAAGCCTCCAGTTAGTACTGATGCGCACAGTTTAGATGTGCAATAGCGTGTTCAGCTAACTCAAGGAAAGCCCAGAACCTCAGTGTGTTCTCAGTCCCAGATAGGTGACAGATCAGCTGTAGAGTTTAAAGAGTTTTTAAGCCCAGCAGCTAAGGGATGAATCAACTACCTAGAAGCCAGGCACGGCACACCACACCAAAAAACAAGCCTGTTTCATTCTAGCAATCCTGCCATGCTTTCCTGTCTGCAAAGGCTTCCACCAAGGAACCTTCAGATGAGGGGGAAAAAACAGGTGAAGAAAGAACAGATGCAAGCCCCTCGTGCAGAAGAGAGAGCCCAAAGGCTTTCAGCCAGAGAACTCTGTTCTTTAGCAGCCAGGCTAGCCAAATTTTCAAAAGAAAAAGATCCTGCGTGCAAAGCCCAGGCACATGAACCATAGGCAGAAATACCCGCTGGCTTCTTTGGGTTTGCAGGTGATTATACATGTGTGAACCTGGAGCTGAGTGACAGGATGTTGTTTTTTTTTCTTCCCATCATTTCAAGGCACTGCATGGCAGAGCTCAAAGGAGATGGCAGTGAGCTACGGGGCTGTTCAGGATACTGCACCTGGGAAAGGGTGGGTCCAAATTCAGTCAAGACTCTCACAGAGTTGTCACTACTTGATTTTGTCCTATGGTTATTCTGTTCTCCTGAAATACGTTATGGTTAATTACTAAAGGCAGTTAGCTAATTGGATTGTAAGCAGGTGCTGGTGAAAAACACCATTCCCCTTTGAAGCCCAAAATGGAGACTCATTGAAATTCCCTTTGAAAAGAAATCCCAAAAGCTCATAATCTGTTGATGAAAAGTCACCTGAAAGGAAAGAAACAGCATTTTTCAGCAGGTTTCACAACTCGGGCAACTGCAACCCCCATCAAGCATTACAATTGTCCTTCCCACACCAGAAAACCCTTCAAAGACTCAAAAACCTTCCTTGGGAAACAGTGTCAGCATGCACAAACTTGAAAAATGATCCATGAAGGCCTAATATTTCCATCAAGGACAGGACAAGATGAGTAGGAGAGCATGACTGGGGCTTTTCAAAAGCCAGACCTCAGAGCTGAGAGGGGATTAAATCCTGACATCACTCAGATTATTCTGGAAAAGGATCAAGCCATGAGAGAGGGCTCAGAAAGCAAGAGTGCTTATAACAAAACATTAGCATGTACACAGAGGAAGGAAGAGAAAATATGGCTAAATACATCCTAATTGTATGAGGACTGACCTGATGTCTAGCACACAGTGCAGTGAGTCACAGACATAACATGGGTGGCAGAACTGAGAAGTCCACCGGTAAGCAATAGAAATAATTAAAAGCATATAGGAATGAGCATAGTGATTAGGACTTGGAGAAGAAAGAACCTAAAAAGGCTAGATGTCATATAACAACATGTACAATGAGGGTAAAATAGACGCTGCTATTCATTACATATCAAAAGAATGACAGACTCTTCAAAGAAACTGAAAAACAATACATTAACTGTCAGGGGAAAACTATATTGAAAGCAACCTAGAATTAGAACCAAAACAGCAACTTCTTATCTTTGATCTGAAGTTTTATTAACGTACAGGTAAAGGCTTAGATACCCATAGAGGTAGCATGATATCCACGTTGAGCTGGGGCAGAGAAGGATGCAAGCCTATGCCTTCCAGGCTGTTGCAACCAGCAACTCGGTAAGAGAGGGACAACAGAGAGCCTGAGCTCGTCCCTGAGGTCTCTCTGCTCAGGCTCCTTTGCAAGGCAGGGCGAGATGAGCACAAACCCAGCTTGCTACTGCGTGGCCATGTCTCCTCAACTTCTGACCCTGTCCTGCTCAAAATAGGTGCTAAAATTACCTGGCATACCTATTCTTTAGCACTGACTGCTTTACTTGCTAGTCATCGGACTGCCCTTATCCAGCACCTTCTTTGCATCTGCTCCTCTCTATCGGCTCAGCTGGGTGCTTTGATATCCACAGTAGAGTTCAGAGTGGCTTGGAGGAATGGGACAATACCTGCATTCGAGGGGACAACTGACCCTTCCCACATCCTGAGCCTCTTCGCCAGTGCTACGTTGTGCCCCAGAGAAGAAAATCAGCATCAGTCCCCCTGCCCAGAGCATCCCGCAGCCCCCCGCCTGCTCACTGGCTGCCTGCCAGGCTGCGCTGCTTAATTACCCCCGCACAGATGGCTAATGACTTTGTACAATCCTTCTCCAGCTCATCAGCGAGGAGAGGACAAGTTTGCTTGTTAGCAGCGTGACCCTTCAGGCTGCCTCATGCAAAAGAAAGTAGGCTACGAGCACTCTAGCAATGCCAAAAACAAAAAAACCCAAACCAAACCAAAACAAAAAGGTGGACACTTTCCAAATACATCACTTTTGGGAGCAGCCAGGGCACAGTGGGCCTCCGTGGGTCATCATTTGGGCTCTGCGTCCATCTCCTGTTCATTAACACATCCCTTAGACCTCTGCAGCCTTATTTCTCCACTGCTTTGTTTGTGATATGCCTGGCACTGAGGGAAACACTAAAACAAGATCCCACCACTCTGATTTTTCCCGTGCCATGCTATCGGACATCTCCCTGCTCACCAGCTCCTGCAGAAACACTGGACTTTGTGATGTGACCCCAACGTGGCAGCATCTGGGCACACATGCATGAAACACCACCACAGAAAAAGTGCATCACCACTTCTACAAAATAAGGCCGTTTTTACCTGAACATCGAGCACCACTAAACTTCTCCAGAAAACACTGGGTGCAGGATAACCAGGGACAGAAAAGGGATGTCTCTGTGGAACAGTGGGCTGGTTTAAATTCTCATTAGGTCGTTAACTGCTGGTTTCATTAGGCTGCCTACAGACAAAACATAATTGCTTAGTGGCTACTGCACAATGAATAGCCATTTCGGTTTATTAATGTTCTCACAGCTGTAAACCTGTCAATGAAATTATTTTAAATACGCCTTGCAAAGGTTGTTCCTTCTCAAAGAACATGGCAGGTTGATAGACTGGTGTCTGCAATTAACTCCCCCATAAAACGGGAGTTTAATGCAGTTTAATAGGACTTGAAAGTGTTCTGCTCTGAGATCCTGTCCCTAAAATCCAGGTGGACCTGTCTCCATTGGAGCTCTTAGAAATCTGTGGAAGTTACAACTTTGGTGTTCGTTTTACAGGAGCGTTTACAGCCCAAGAGTCAAGACCAAGGCCATAAAATTCTGCTCAAGCCCTGAGATTTCTCAAAAACGCAGGAAAATTTGGATCTAAAGGTCTGTTTGGAGCCCAGGACTACTAGGTCCTCTTTAGTAGAGGTCTGTTTTAAAGCTTAGCTTGGAATGAAGACAGACCCTTAGCTTAATTTAGTTAAATGCTCCCCCCGAGTTGGCATAAATTATAATTGCACTGCTAAAACTCATGGCTCATCCACTCCTAATTTACTCTTCCTACTTGTACAAGAGCTAGTTATCTTAGCCTTAAGCACCATCCTTACTCCTACAACAGTTTGATGGCTCCCACTTAACTTATTACTATGCAGACACACGTTGGATCAAAATTTACCTGAATGAGAACTTTATCCAGTTCCTGCTGGAGCTAATGAAGAAGATATTTCAGTATATTCAATACAGCTATTATCTCAGAAAAAGGATCTTGCTTAAATTAGAAGTCCTGCCAGAATCTGTATTCCTTTGTTTCACTCAACCATTCACTAAAAGCCCTCACTCACTTAAGAGCTTTTTATTTCATTTCTAGCTACATAGTCATTTATTAAAAGAGCCATGGACCTGCGGTGCAGTTAATGACAGTCTCTGGCATTTTTTTTTTACTTTTTTTTTCCTCTCCACATTTTCTTCAAAAATAGCTAACCAGGTGCCCTCCCCCTTTTTATCTCCTGTTTAATCCATTTACCATCGTCTTTCATGGCACAGCACATGATGTTTGCACAGCACCTCCCATGCATGAGCCTGCACCGGCCACTATTTCATGATTCACCCATAAAAGCCAGCCCCCAGCCTTTACACTCCCACCTCTTCATCTTCCCATGCATGGAGGATAGTCAAGGTCAGCCTGATGCAAATGAGATATTTGCATCAGGGGCGACGATTGCTTGATGAGCATAAGAGGAGCGAAAGGTCTTGGCTGTGCCTCATTTATTAAATCACCGTCAGTTGTGCAAGGAAAATTAAGGACAGAGCAGTGACACTGCTCTGACCAGCTTCCCCATGTCATGGTTTCACTCCGTCATTCCTTTCACTCCGACTCCTGCTGTGATGAAAACATTGGGGAAAAAAAAATAATCAGTGATTTTCGTCACATGAGCTTTGGATTTCCAGCTTTCTTACAAAGGGGGAAGATTTGGCAGGCAAATAATATGAGAAAGAGCCTCAAATTCTCTAAAATATTAGTACAAATATTTTTTCCTATGCAAGCCTTAGCAATCTAAGCAAGGCAGGTCAGCATTTCAGATCCTTTTGCATGCCCCGTTTCCTTACGTGCATCTCACAGGGGTGTGTGTTCCCACTGCCCCAGCATCCCAACACAAAACTTTACGGTGCCGCATAGACACAACCCCGAGGAGCTGCTGCTGTCCCTCCAAGCCCGAGTACCTGCAATGGGCATCTCTGTGCTGATCTAAGCCAGCTCCTCCTCAAAATGAGGTGGTCAATTTGTCCCTGAAAAGCTGGATAATAGCACTCTCATCCTCTCAAGAAATGTCATCGCTTCACGCCTATGATCTCCGCACAGAGATATATCCCACTAAAGTTGTGCAAGGACATAGGCAGCATCAAGGTAGGCATTTAAGTGAGAGGAGTTTAACCCCCGAGAGCTACTTGCCTCCTTGCAAAAGCTAAGGCAAGCAGCAGAGAAAGAATTAATACTCACATAACTGGCATCTAACAGCCACAAGGCAAGTGAAACATTGAATTCAGAGAATGACAGGAATACAGAAAAACACTAAGTAATAAAAGGTAAGAAAAATCCATCACTCCAACAGGTAAATGAAGGTAAACAACTTAAAGAAACACATAGGGAGCTGGGGGGAAAAAAAAAACACAAAGCAAAACACACACAAATAACAAATAGTAAGCATGACACACCCAGAGCTAAAACAAGCCCAGGAAGATCAGGAGAGAGCTAAGCATGTGCTCCAAACAACAGAAGTGAGGTGAGCTCATGTAAAAGGGCAACAAAAGGAAGAGGCAGCCTGAAGAAAGGAAAAAATGCCTCTGCACTCTTCCTAAGCATCTAATCCATTCCCTGCCCACTACTTCGTTTTCTTTTTTTAACCCATAGCTTCTTGTATCATGCAATAGAAATCCAGAAACATGAGAGTAAAGGTTAGGAGAAGCATGGCTTATTGAGAACATTCCTGCAGAGTAGACAAGATACCACCTCGTGCAACAGCAGGGTCGTGCCTGGGTAGCGCAACATCTCAAAGAGATCAAGAAAGAAGCAAAGAGAAAGAAAAAGGGTCTCAGAAAACACAAGAGTTTTCTCCCTTGCTCCTGCACAGACAATTTTAGACCCATGCTTTCCACCGGCTCAGCCTGCAATGAGCCGGGACAGCGGCTGCGCTGGCCGGTGGTTACGGCAGGTCAGGGACACGCTGTGTGCTGGGGAGCTCAAGATAGCTGCCTCGTTTGCAAGCGCTGAGGCTAATGATGCAAACGATTCCATGCAGCGCTCACCCCTTTAACTGCTGCTTTCCCTCTTCCCGGGGAAGCCTAGTTGCCCTAGTTACTGCAAGCAATATTTTCTTCCTCCTCCCTGCCAAATAACAAGCCCCCTTCTTGGCAAGTGCTCCCAGGGTTACCTAATGCTCATCACACCCGTGCTAAGGGGAAAGGAACAGGTTCATTTATCACTAATTACACTGATTAACTTCCCCAGCCACTGAGTTCAAGAGCCCTGGAGTGCCTCAGGTTACAAATTATCACAGAAGGAAAAAGCTCCGGTGAATTAAGCTGCAGACCCACCAGTCCTCTTTGCCTGTCAAATACACCCGGCCTTGTGAAAATCCCCCATAAAATGCAAGTTATGAAATCCCTCGGCACCCAGGGGAGAGCACGGCAGGGTGCTGCTTAGGGCCACATTACAAAAGGACATGGGGTATTTGTGATCTCCCCTTGCAAAGGCAACATCTCAGGAAAACACAATGTTTGCCTTGTTCCTCCCAGACCTAAAATCATACTAAACTTAAACAGCCTCAGGGATATATTTCTACTAAATATCTACATTTTTCAAGGAAAGGAATATAGCGAACTCTTTTGTTTGCATCAAACTCTTCAAAATCAACACAAACTCTTCAGAAAGGGCTGTCATCCCCTTTTCTTATTTTTCCTCATTTGGTGGAACATTTTATTTCTGTTATTGTTGTTTGTAGCGGTATATTTATGGATCTGGCTGAGGCTGCTTAAAATAGTACGACGAGATACCAGGGTGCTAGGGATGGAAAACTCCGCTCTTGCGCATCCACTGTTTCTGTTGTTGGAAACCTGAAATCCCACCTCTCCGGTGGGATGAAATAGGTGCTACTAATCCAATTTCTAAAACATCAGGCATCAAGCTGACACTATTTTAAGACTGAAAAAAGCCAATTTAATCAAACCTCTGCTATTTTCCCTTTTCTCTGTTCCACAATTTATGACAGAAGATAGGAGAGGGAGATTGTTTTGGGAACAATGTTTTCAGACCTCTAAAAATAACATAAAACAGCTCTGCCTCATTCTGGGCTGTTCCAGCCCCAGCCCCAAAACGCACGAGCTGTGTTTGCTCAAGGAGTTGCAGTAGTCACGGTGGGACTTCTACCCAAAGGTACCAACGCGGTGGCAGGTTGCTGCGTGCCAGGAGGCAGCAACTGCATTCCCACCCCCCCATAGCACTGGAGGGAGCAGAGGAAAAAATTGCCTCACCTTTCAGATTTCAACCCCAAAAATCTCCCAGAGGCACATGTAGAGTCAAAAACCAATTCTCAAGCCTCTGCTGAAATATTTATCATCCTGTGCCATAGACTCCCACTCCATCACCACCGTACTCCTCTTTGCACGGAACATTGCAAAATCAGGTTTCTCCCTTCGTGTTTAGTTAGCCACAGCACGCTGTTTGGGTATTTGCAGAGAGAAAAGGTAACTGGAAGCTAGATAGAGGGTGGGCATAAAGCAGAAAATAAATCCTGAGCAGCAAATAATTATTTAATACCTGGTTTCATTGCAGACAATGAGAAAATGCAATGGGGCTCCCAATGTGATAACCAGGATCTTTGTTGTACCTCGTGCGGATGCCAATGAGGTTGGGAGCAAAACAGCCGCTATCTCGAAAGAGCTGGGATTTGTCATGAGAAGTGTAGGGAAGAGAAACCAATTAATTCTGACTAGATGTAAAGTCACAACCCCCTGGCTCAGGAGCAGTCTTCAAAGCAGCCCAGGGAGGCAAGCCTAGCACCTTCGGCAGCAGTCCATCGATATCCAGGTCAGAGCACCCCTTTCCCTCCCGACAATTTATTTTTAAAGCACTTTTGCTGTATTGATGTTGGGCCGTGAAAGCAAGGACGGGAGCAGATGGGGAGCGGAGTCGGAGGGTGCAGAGCCATGCTCCGTGTGACGGGCTGTCGCTGTGCAGCTGTTTGCAGTGGCTGGATGCTGCACGGTCTGGGGCGCTCGGAAACGTCGGTGGGGAAATACACAGCCTCGTGTGTGGCCGTGCATAAATTCCTTGTGACCTTTGCAGCTTTCGGGACTGGGATTTCTCTCTGAGATGGTGGAAGGGAAGGGGGGGCAGCGGCCACTCTACCAGATTTTGCAAAGCAGGAAAGGCAACGCCATCATCCTCAGGTCCGGGTGCGCAGCCAAGAGCCTGCACTGAGCTTCATGGTCCCAAAGAGGAGCTGTAATCTCAGGAGGGTGGCAAGAGTCCCTGAAAACCAGGGGTGAGCACTGGGGAATTTCTACAACGCAAGACTGTGGCAATTTATGACGATTTACCTTGTTCTCACGCACTCATCCAAATAGCAAGTTCACAAGGAAAAGTTTGCTTTGAAAAAAGTTTTTCCAAAAACAAAGAGCCAGATCTGGGGGGCTGGGGTGAGGTAGGGGCTGTATGCTTACTGAACACGGAAAAAAGTCAGGGACTTCAGCAGCCCCAGTTGTCACTTACCAGGACCCACCATCACTCTGTGGCAGCGATGCAGCCGCTGTGATTTACGTTTGTTGGCAGCCACAGCCAGCTGGGGTCCTCTCTTTGCCCCCCAGAAATGTCCAGCTGCCGTGTGACCGTGCAGGTTATCTGTACATGGGAAGATTACTATGAGAGCTCCCATGGGACAGTAATTTATTGTTCTCCTGTGAATAACTATAGCACTTCTGTGTGGCAAAGCAAACACGAGCCTGTTTTAACGGCCCTTGAAATTGGATGTGTGAAATGAGGTACACAAAATCAGAGGCCAGCTGAACCTGTGATTTGTGAATGAGTCTTCGCATTCCTCACGGGAAGATGAATTGGAATCACTGTTTTGCCAGTGAAGCCACATCAGTTGGGAATCTGGTTTAGAAAATGCGCTTTCTGCTCCTCGCTGAGCCAAAATTCCTACAGATTTCTTGCCTGGTTAGATGAGCACCATGTTCATGAGAGTGACAGTGAAGTAAAATGACAATCCAGGAATATATTTTTCTATACACAGTATAATCTGTATGCATGATTGATCACTCACAGGCACACATGAATAAGGGAAGGAACCCAAATGCATCACTAAATAAAATCATGTTTGTTAAGGGAAGAAAGAGAGTCTTGCAGACAGACTGGAAACCTCCTGTGAAGACCTGATTCAGGGAGAGCCTGAGCTATCTCATGGTTCTGGGGGTGAGGCTGCTCAGGACTTCCCACGGATGCTCAGCATCCAGCAGGATTGTGCCTGAATCCCGCTCTGCAACTACCAGCAGCTCAACCAAGAGCCATGGGAATGATTTATATCGCATTGAGAGGGGCCGAGGTCATGCGAGAGTCCTTCATCAGGAGCAAACAGCCATCGAGGGGGTGGGGAGCACTGGATCTGGCCCACCCCATGCCCATACGTCACCTTAATGCGGAGCCAGCGCAGCTGGGGCTGCCATTCACCCCCCAAGTCACCATGTATCACTTTTTATATTTCTCCTGTCATGTTTATTTTTGAGCAGCTGGTATATACAGCTTTTCATGATGATCCTGCGGGAAGCAGCCATTCGCAGGCTGTGATACCCACGCAACTAATACCAACACCTAATTTATTTATTTATTTTTTTAAAATAAATGACTGGTAAGGTTTACAATGCCAAACTCAAGAAAATGTAAACCAGGCCTGACTTACCAGAAATCACTTTTGACTGGTTTTAGCTGCATCCCCAGGTACAGCCGGGCTCAGGATCACCAATATATTTGCAGGTTTTGCTCTACATCGTCAGCCTGCCCAGGCTCTGTGTGCTCGGCACTGCGCAAAGGGAGAGGAAGATGGACGCTGCGCAGAGCTCCTTTTCAAATGGCAAAACCTGGGTCAGCACGACAGACAAAAGCAGGAAGAAAAATAAGACAATCTTAATCAGCTCAGAGCAGAGAGATCATCCCACCATCTGCCCCTCTGCTTTTATTAATTTTAGACATTCAGAGACAAACCTGGGTCTAACGCTACCATTTCTCCTTTCAGTTTCTGATGCTATTTGCCACCCTCAGCTTTGTTTCCCACTGATCTAACTCACCACTGTCCATATGGAGCAGAGAGGAAAAGCACCACCAGGTCCTACATGGACTGAGTTTCCATTTAGAGGCCTCCTCTGTCACTAGACTCTGGTACGAGCATAACACAACATGATCCTCCTAGTTAAAGGTGTGAAGTTAATTAGCAAGAATTTGCTGCTTGGACTTTATGCCACAGCAAACGTTAACGCTCGTAATCCCTGTTCTGCAGTCCCTGCTCAGGCACCAAAACAGATGAACCCCCTGGCACATCTTTATTAGCGCTACCTGCAGACAGCTACAGGGGGAGAACGTACCACCAGCAACAACACGGAGCAATAAAATACTTTGCATCGATAGTCTGGGTCATAGCTGAAACCAAGGAGAGAGTATTTTAATGCCAAGGAGGGAGGTTTTTTTAATGCAAATTCATTCTCCAAGAAGAAGAATAAACCTAATGAAAGCTTTAGGTCTCCTCATCCGTCACGAAGGCATATTGCAAAAGTTTGCTCCTGGATTACGACTGACTTTTATTAGTAGGTTCAGGACTCCAATGTTGTTCCTGGTTAAGATGCAGAGATAATACGTCAGAGCAAGATGAGCTCAGCACAGCTTCTGCAACACACCAACGTGAGTTTTCAGATCCAGACATTTAGGCCGTGCAAACCGATACTTTTTCACCCCTGTGTAAAGATTATCATTAGCATGTCACCACTGTGCCATGTGCTTCTCAGAGCTGTCCCTTCTGCCCCACCTTCCCAAGTCCCTTCACGGATCTCCCTCCCAAGCAATTATTGATAGCATTAAGTAGCACGTGGCATTTCATACCGGCTTCCCTTTGCCTTCTCCTCCCGAGCCATCTTCAGACACAGCGTGTGGGCACTGCCTGACAAGCCAACAGCAGCAGCGTTAAGGTGTCGCCTTGTTGACACCAAGGTCACAACTTTTCATCAAAAGCAGCAAACAAACAATTCACACCGGGTCCCATGCAGCCCCGTGGGGACCTTGTGTGGCTGCAACTCCAGCACGAGCCCCGGTGCACGGGTGAAACCCAGCCAGGAGCACCCAAGGGATGAAGTGGGGTCTGGCCTGAGCACGATGCTGCTGGGATGAGGCTTCCATAGGTAACGCAGCCACTCCGCAGCGCGGAGCTAGAGGAGCTGGGAGTCTCCTGGAGGAAACAGCAGCAATGCGAAGCTCTGCTGGAGTTTGGCAGGACCTGCATCTCGCATGCTTTTATGTGGATTTACCTATTTTTTAGCAAACCATTAAACTAGCAAACAAAAACCTTATTGGAAAATAAGTGAATAATAATTAGGTTTCAGAAAGACAAAGATGTATATTTAAAAAAATGTTTAAAGTCACCAGCTGACCCAATTGTCCTCTGGATCATAAATCAAAAAGAGACACTGCCAAGACCCAAGGAACCAACTCAACTCAATGAGAAGTACAATTACGAGCCCCTAATCTCACAGAGGCAGATTTGACAGATCAGCTAGAATTACATCAGGGCTGGACTACTGCTTTACACTGAATTACACTCCAAGGGCACTTCTACCAAACAGCTTCACTATGGCCCAGTGATCCTCCTTCCCGAGCTGGGCTCTGACGTGGGTCCCTCCTTGGCAGCAGTGGCTTTCCTTGCTCTGCTGCCACCTCTCCTCCTGCCTGGAACCCCAGGAGCTGCTCCTGGGCTGCTCCCAGGACAACACATGCTTCTTCCAGGAAATCTTACTTTTGAGCAGCAAAATAGAAAGTGGTTGGCATGCAAGTCATTTGTGAACATATAGAAAGAGACCAGATCCACAACAGTTTTTCATCATTATTTGCCCAAGCAGAGATACAGCTCCTTAACGAAGCCCCTGCAGCACCACAGCTCTAAGTTTGGTGCACGAGCCAAAACCCAAGGCAGCAAGTCCACGGGCTGTTGTGCCTAAACGCCGTTCCATGGCAAGGAGATGAGTCCAATTACAGCACTCTTCAGATCTGAACTAACATCTGAGCAGAGTTTCTCTGCATGACACACATTAGTTCAAGCAGAGCTAACTCAGAGCTCCCTAACACAGCAACTTACACCCATCCCGGTTCCTGAGGACTTTGAAATAAATTTATTTCCTTTAAGCAACCCCTTGCAACCACCTAGGGCAGCTCCTCAGGGGAGCAGAGCTTGGGGACAGGAGCACTGCAGCAAATCGCCCTTGATCTCTCATCCCCAGCCCTTCTGCCACAGGAGACAGCCTCATTGCCCAGCACAGCCACCTATGGCTTTTCAAAAAAATCAGTGAGTGACTGGGTTGTAATGACAGGTAATTAGTGGGAGCCTGAAGTACCCCAGCAAGCTCCGGTCGCTCTCTAAAATGGCACATCTCAAGGGGTTCGCTGTTTGATACCAGCAGAACAAAGAGCTGATTGCAAAATGTGGGTTGTTTTTTTTTTTTAAAAAGCACACGAGACAAAGTACAGCCATCTAGCAGCTGGAAATTGCCCTGTTCTCCGCGTGGTAGAGAGGGCCGTTCAGCAGCACAAACGCCGCTGCTGCGGGGCATTTTGGCTGCAGCAGCAAGGGGCAATAGCAGGGACCCCCTCGGGACCCTGGTGCAGGGTCCCAGCGTATTGCCTGCTTCCAGAAGAGGGATGACAGGAGTCCAAGACAGGCAATATTTTCGCTAAGAAGAAAACATTATGCCAAAAACATCAGGTAACTCTTCATCTGCAGAACAAGAGCCAAACTTGCTCTGGAATAATTCACAGGATAAGCAGAAAACAGCCCAGCTATTTTTACCCATTTTGTGTTTAGACATTTCAACTACTTTCCAAAAGGAAGGATGCATTAAAGGCACATGGGCAAGGCTGAGAAGGTGATAAGGCTTTAAACACACCTGGCTCACAAGATGCTCCTCCACGATGGCAGGATTTCACCCTCATGCAAGGCTGGGAACATCTGCTCCCAGTCACCTTAGGACACAGAGCAGGAACGGGCCATGCTGTTTGTCAGGCTCAGTTCACCACCTGCCATAACACATTCGCATCCCATTGCCACTGACGTAGGAATTTCAGGAGGACGACACAGGAGAAGTCATCAGTTCACAGAGAAAAGCATTAATTCGCTCAGTCCGAATCCCCATGGTGGTGCAGACTGCCGTGACCCAGACACTGCGTTTACACTTTTGCCAGTGTGCCTTATTTTTCCCCCACTCTAAAGTCACCGCCAGCTCCCTCCATGCTCAGATTCCCAAGATAATTAAAAGCAGCATTAGGAGCGGGGATGGGCAATGCGTGCAAGTCCCAGGCTCAGCAAAAATTTCTCTTCTCAGGGCTGACGCTTCCAGCCAAGGAGAGAGGAAAAGCCTGCATGAAAAAGGTGAAGTCAAAGGAATAATCAAATTTAGGTATAATGAGAGAAGCCGGAAAGGGTTTCAACATTCAGAACAAGATTAGCAGCTCTGGGCACAGGAATAACCCAGCATCTCCCCTGCTTTAACAAGTCTGCGGTGCAAATGGCATCTCCCATCCTTCTCCCCAGTTCTGGGGCCCATTCAGCTGCTGACATGGTGCTGAATTTTTAAAGCAAAGCGCAGGCTGGTAGGAGAGATGGTTTGCAAATAAAGTCACAGAGGACAGCTTGGAAGCCCCAGCCAGTGCAAAGAGCAGCAGAGTCTGGGCCCTGGGGTGCAGCGCAGCCACCCGACACATGCCTGAAGCTCCAAGAAATTAAGGGCTTTGCCACTTGTTTCCCCCCCAGGAGATACAGAAGGTGCTTTACAGAATCCCTGCCTCCTTCAGGCTGCATCAGCATGCAGGAGGGCACAAGGATGAAGGGTTACACCATCTTCTGCTGCTGCTTCTGTGTCCTGCCTCAAATGTCTCAAAAAATCTGACACTGAGTCTTCCCAGAGCCCCAAATTTGCTTGGTCCTTGCAGGATTTCAGTGCTGAGGAGCACGAAGGGACATGGAAGCGCTTGCAGAAACCAGAGATGCAATTGCTGCCTCAGGTGCATTTCACTGCCCTTCCAGTGAAGGCCTTTAAAATCATTAAAATCAACCCCTTTGACAGCATCAAGCCAACATCAGCACCCACAAACAGTTGGAAATGTCATTTCTTAATATTTCTATCCCAGTCACCCATTTCATGGTGCTGTTGCAGGGGGCTATCCCATTACTCAGCAGCCGCAGCAGGGCTTGGCAATGGGTTTCTGATGGATTTTTAGCGCTGAGCAAATATGAGGCAATTTTACTCAGTCCACAATGAAAGAGATCTCAGCTAAACCAGATAACCTCTTTGCTCTGAAGCTGGCCAGGCATTAAGCACTGTCAGGTGCCCATGCTGAAGCCACCCGGATGTCAAACTGCCATAATTTCATCACGAAGTGGAGCTGATGGTGTCACTTAACAGCCTGACCCAAGTGCTGGGCTCTGGGAGAAGACAGCCATGCTCCAAGGCACAGCTCCTGCAGCAAGCAGGGACCACAGCAGGAACAGCCCCAGACCTGCCAGCATCCCTCTCCTCCTGCAAATAGGAGCTCAGCAAATCGCAAATCCTTCCTTTTCTCTCCATGAAAGGAGCAATTCAATCCTCCAGTTTCCCCTCAGATTCAGCCCTGCCTCCAAGGAGGATGAGGACATGCCAGGAAGAGGAGTGATTAATAAGCCTGCCCTGAGTGGGATGGGGGCAACAAGGATCCAGCTGTGTTCACTGTCGATCACATCCAGCTCCAGCATGTTTACAGCCCAGCAGAGAGGGATGGCCCAGCAGAAGGAGAGCTGATGCCAGGGCATCTCAGCAGGCTGCTACAGCCCTGGGCAGCCAAGCAGGCACCATGCCATTTAAACCAGGCCAAGGATTGCTTCCCCAATCTTTTTTTCTCCCTCCTCTGACACCAAATTATTTCTTTTCTAGATGACTTTCATGCACAGAGTTCCCTACCAGCAAGTCAGACACTTTTCATACAGGCAGGTTTGTTTGATCCTCAGGACATGCCGATATCTCCTCGATCCCTTATCTTGCCAACAAACGGGCAATAACACACACCATAGGGGCTTGAAAACTTAAAAAGAAGCATCAAAAGAAGTGAGAAGTCATTTACTTAAATTCCATCTGCTCCAATAGCTCACACAGTGCCAGAGGCAAGGTGCAGGCAATCTTCCCTTAAAGAAGGGGATCCAGATGAGAATAACATTTAACATGCCTCCTCCTTCCTCTGCCCTCCATCCGTGTCTGTTGGGCTAGAAGAGATATTTGGAGAAGGGAGGAAACACAAAACACAGCTCAGCTGTTGGTCCTACAGTATAAGGAACAATAAATGAGTTACTTTACATCATAGTTTTCTTCCACATGGTTGCTGCAGGGTGATCCCGAGTGATAAATGCCCACTCAGAAGAGAAAAGCATCCAGTCATTGCCGAGCACTGCAAGTCCGTTACTGAGAACAAATTAGAGAGCAAAGGTTTATAGCCTTGGAAGGATGATGGGCAATGCCTCATCCTCCATCATTTTGTGCCAGGGAAGGATCTGCTAGGCATAGTAGTTCATTTGTTTAAATAAATGACAATAAGGCCATGAAGCAGGAATGAAAACTTGCCCAGTTAAAACCAGGCAATCCCAAACATTGTAAGTTTTAAGTGACTTCAAAATACCAGAAGGCTAAATTTGTTTGATTCTACGTGCAAGATTCTTCTGTGTGAAAATAATTGGGAGCCATGTAATTGCATTTCCAAGCACTAAGTTCAGACCAGCCACAAAGGCCACAAGCACAGAGGCATAATGAGCAGGCAGGAGAAGAAACAAAGACAACAGACATTTTTAAGGAGATGGAAATTGAAGACTGGGTTTTCCAGCCATTGTAGGAAGTTCCATAAATTATCACCTGCCAACTCCTTTCCCTTCACTTGTGTGGCCATCACTGAATATACTCACAGAAAAGAAAGTGTCCATCCAGCTGAAAACTGGGGCTAGAAGTAGAAAAAGTTGCACATCTGAATTAAAGGACAACATAATTAAATGAGCTGCCTTACAACAGAAAGGTGTGACGAGCAACAGGAACAGCTGAAGCCAGTAGCTAGATGAGTACATGAACTACACTACAAAGGTTTCTGACAAAACCCCTAATAACCCAAAGGCAACTTTTTGTCTGGCAGAGCTGGTAGTAACCACGTGCTGTAATCCGGCCATTTACAGCAAGTGAAGATAGGCTTGGAGCTCATTTGGTCCACTACATCTTTTTTTTCATCCAGAAAATGTAATTACATCTACTCTTTGGAAAAAATTACTGCTTTGAGTGGTTCGAGACAGAGTTTCTTCCCATACCCACTTGTAATTAGTCACCAAGAGAAATATTTTCTCAGAAGATCTCTTCAAAAATTTGGAGTTATTTTTAACATAAATAACCTTGCTATTTTGTTCCAAATGATAAGGGAATTCAGTTTGGCTCTGTTAGCTTTAAAAAAAGTGTTTGTTTCTGCTTCTTCAGAGAGAGGATGTGATGGGTTGACCCAAAGCTGCTCTATCACTCCCCTCCTCAGCTGGATGGGGGAGAGAAAATATAACGAAAGGCTCATGGGTCAAGATAAGGACAGGGAGATCACTCAGCAGTTACCACCACAGGCAAAACAGACTTGACTTGGGGAAAATTAATTTATTACCAGTCAAATCAGAGCAGGATAATGAGAAAATAAAAACTAAATCTTAACACATTCCCCCCCATCCCTCCCTTCTTCCCAGGCTTAACTTCACCTCCAAATTCTCTCCCTCCTCCCCCCCAGCAGCACAGGGGACGGGGAATAGGGGTTGCGGTCCGTTCATCACACATCATCTCTGCTGCTCCTTCCTCCTCAGGGGAGGACTCCCCACACTCTCCCCCTGCTCCAGCATGGGGTCCCTCCCACAGGAGACAACCCCCCACAAACTTCTCCAACGTGAGTCCTTCCCACAGGGGCTGCAGTTCTTCACGAACTGCTCCAGTGTGGGTCCCTTCCACGGGGTGCAGTCCTCCAGGAGCAGACTGCTCCAGCGTGGGTCCCTTCCACGGGTCACAGGTCCTGCCAGGAGCCTGCTCCAGCGCAAGCTTCCCACAGGGTCACAACCTCCTTCGGGCATCCACCTGCTCCGGCGTGGGGACCTCCACGGGCCGCAGTGGATATCTGCTCCGGCGTGGGGACCTCCACGGGCCGCAGTGGATATCTGCTCCGGCGTGGGGACCTCCACGGGCCGCAGTGGATATCTGCTCCGGCGTGGGGACCTCCACGGGCCGCAGGGGACAGCCTCCCTCACCATGGTCTTCACCAGGGGCTGCAGGAGAATCTCTGCTCCAGCGCCTGGAGCACCTCCTCCCCTCCTTCATTAACCTTGGTGTCTGCAGAGCTGTTCTTCTCACATATTCTCACTCCTCTCTCCAGCTGCAGTTGTGCAGGGGTTGTTTCCCCCCCTTCTTAATTATATTATCCCAGAGGCACTACCACTGTCACCAATGGGCTTGGCCTTGGCCAGCAGCAGGTCTGCCTTGGAGACAGCTAGCATTGGTTCTATTGGACATAAGGGAAACTTCAGGAGCTTCTCACAGAAGCCACCCCTGTAGCTCCTCCCCACCGCGACCAAAACCTTGCCACACAAACCCAATACAGAGGAGCAAAATGCTTTGTGGCAGAAAAATGAAGGGAGGAAGAAGTTTCTTTCCCTCTGAGCTGCACAATACCAAGAGGCAGCAGAAAACATCCAGTTTTCAGTTCTTGTCATTTAAGGGAAAAACTGAGGATCAGAGCTGTGGGAAAGAATGGGAGGAGCAGGGGGTCTGCTGGGGTTGGGGGGGGCAGGACAGATTGGAGAAATACCACTGCATTCAAGCAAAACTGCAAACTCAAGACTTACAGGGCAGGAATGTTCCCCTGGGAAGCTGCCTGCGTTGGCCATGGGACTCAAGACCTGCCTCTACAGCCTCCACATCCAAAAAGCTCCACCTTAAAAGTCTTCAGTTTGGGATTTTGCTTCTCTATCTGCCTGTTGTCACTGGGCAGCTGGTCTGTGCCTGCACCCTTCTGCTGGATACAAAGTTTCTTCTCATTTCCAGCCTATGGCAAGCTATTTCCATCCATTCTTCTGCAAATACTAGGGGTTTTGTATTTAATTTACTCTTCTGCTCACTGGTGTGCATTTCTACACATAGGGTACCAAGGCAGAAAGCATTTCATTGCTTAAATTATGCAATTTCTCCATATTTTCTTCCCAGATCGTTGCATGGATTTGGTGCTGGCTTGACACTCAGAGCCTTGGCACCACAAAGTTAACAACAGTTTTCCTACTGATCTCCCAAGGCTTTGGATCAAGCCCATAAAGAAGAAGATACAGCAAAGAAATTCCAAACCAGGGCCCTAGAAAAGCTAATAAAATGCCGCATGCCTGTGCTCGCTGCAGGGAAGGATCAGCTTCCCTGTTTAGTGCTGCTTATTAAGTCATTACAAACAATTAAAGCAGCAGAGGGGAGGAAGACGGAGCTATCGTTTCCCACTCCCCAGCCTGCCTCTCTGCCCCCTGGCATGAATTTCATAAAGCACAAATCTCCCAGTGGGAATCCCTCAGCAATTGATTTCCTCCTTGTCAATACAGCAGGCAGAAGTCCTGGCTTTCCTGGGGAGTAAGGGAGATGAAAGGGAAAATTTGCCTCGATGTTTTTTCCAAGCCGCACGGCCTCCCCCTGCCAGGAGGTTCCTGCAGGAACATGTTTCCATGGGGTGACAACCCTCTGTAGATGCACGGAGATCATCATGTGAGCGCAAGTGACCCCCACAAGAGCAGATCCCCATTCAGGCTCCATCTTTGCTCACGAGCAGGTCCCAGAAGAAAATTCACCTGACTCTGTTTCCCCAGAACTGGTAATTTCAGCCCATTTTTCTCTTCAGCTATTCTGCGTTCCACAAAAGCAGCGTGCCTGGGATTGCTTCAGAGCAAATAGCTCCATCACCAATAGGAACGTCGGGAAGCAGCGAAACACCTAACAGCCAAGACAATACAAATCCACTTATCAGCCCATCCCCGCATCTCCTGGACTCACTTGAATGCTCAAGAGAGTTAAAAAAGCCAACCTGTTTTCTAAGAACCGGCTGTGCAATCGAAACGTAAACGACAGGCACAATCAGCCGCAACACAAGCGCTTCTCGGCAGGCGAAGGAGCAGGCGCAGCGGCAGAGATCCCAGCCGGCAGAAATCGGAGATGCTCCATTACTGACAATGCTGCCAGCTCAATTGATGCTCTCACTACTTGGGTCATTTTTGTTGCTTTTATGTTAACGATGCATCTCGCACACCGCAATTGTGTTTTCCCTCCCTGAAGCCACATGAAAAAGATCCACTGATCACCCATCTTTTTCTCACTGCTTTCTGCCCAATACCATTTTTCCCTTATGCAATGGGCAAAACAGAGCTTCTTTTCACGCTGGAAACAAGTCCCATAAACTCTTCTACCAATTTCAATACAGACAACCAAACTACAAAACCTTCATTATTCAGGTGGCCCAGGGCAGCAAGGAAGGGAAAAACCTGAGAGCAGAGGTGGGAATACCAGCCACAGGTAACAGCATCACATTCTGCCTCTCATGGATGTTGTTCTTTCCAACCCAGAAAACCCCCTGTCCCTTGTAGGGCTGTAGAAGGATCCTGGCTGCCCCACACAATGAGAAGCAGGAACGGGAAAAGAGGGGAGATGCTACTACAGCCCAAAAGCTCTTCTCACCTTAAATCCTAGCCAGATAACGGGGAGATTTGAAGTCTCAAAAATAAAAAGCACCTCAATTCCTGCACAACCTGGCTGCTGAGCATGGTGTTATTTCACTGAGCCCAGAAACCCCCAAGAGAATGGGCACTGCCAGCACCTGACTGCAGAGTGAGGAGTTCATCCCACCCTCCCTGTAAGTTAGGATGGAGATGTATAATTGATTGCCAGGTAACCTGCAGAGACACACAACTGTACTCTGCAGTTATCTAGGACTCAGTAAGCAACACAAAGGTTATTGATGCAGTTGGGGAGTTTCTGTGCAGCATGTGCTCCTGCACCTCCTGACATCCGAGGTGGGGAAACGCATCACTTAACATTTACAAGAAGAAAGCAATTCTTATTACAAAAACAAGAACTTTCCCAGCAAGGAGTCTCAGTGAGAGTTTGCAGAAGTTGGTGGAAACAGGCCATTTACAAGGAAATAGTTTTTCTCCACCTTCAAGTGGATTTGAGAAGCAGGTGGAGATGGGGAGGTCTCACAGAGCCCAAGTGTGCTACTTACTGATAAAAGGACACTGATCTTACCAAGGATCACTGGTATTAGAAGTGGAAAGACTTATTTGGTCATAACTCAGCCCTCCAACACAAAACACCTTCTGCTCCATCAGCTCTTGTCTGAAATTACCCACCTGGCAGAAGGCCATGCATGGCCCAGGGAGTTTTGTGCTTCAGAAATTATGTCCAGTGGAAAAAGAGGGGTGTATTTTTATTTCTTTTCTTTTTCTGCTTCCCCTCCACAAGCATCTGAAACACCTTCTCTATGGCATGGTTGTCTGTAATTAAATTTGCAACAACAGGCTTTCCAATGGGAACCTCATTTTCCCCAGCACGCTGTGAAAACCCCAGTCCTTGACCTGGGAGCTTCAGTTCCCCAGGGAATTAAGTTTTGGGGCTTTGCTTTGGGGTCCAAATTACATTTTAAAGAATGAAGAGCCAGATCCTGCTGACTGCTGCTGCTCTTTTGGTTCTTTCTGGTGCACATACTGAATCCACTCCCTCACTTGCTCAGAGCCAAATGTCCCCACTATATCCACGACCACAGGGTGCGGGTGAGCAGACAGCACCAGCCATAAACCTCACTTTGCAGCAATGCCTTCCCTTTTCCTTTTATTTTTTGCTTGGTGTTCCATAGCACACCATTTCCTACCAAGTTCACCTCAGTTATCCAGCTTTCATTTTCTCCATCATGCTGACACATCCAACAAGGATCGTGCTTTTAAAACTGAATTTTCATTAGCAGATACTTGGCCACATTAACTGCAACAACCTATTTAAGTAGGTCAGGCTGGTATTCCTTGCAAGAGTGAGCTGTAATAAGTGTCCAAACAGACACTTAATAATAGTCCAAACGGACTCCAATCCAATGGACCTCACTGGAAAATAACTCCAAACATACTCTGTGTGTTTTGGGAGAGGAGACATTGCTTTATTCTGCGCAGGGTGCAAGGTGGAAAATTTCCACAAATCAAGCACATCTATTGCAATTTTTTCAGTATTTATACATGAAAGTTACACACCACGCCTATCTAATACATAATCATTAGACTAAGCATCCTCTTCTTCCACTGGTCCCTATTTTCTCCGCTTTGAATTAAAGGCACAGTCTGATTCTCATTCACTGCAGACGCTCAAGGGGGGCGTGGGGGGGGTCCTTTCGTCCCCCAGTTGGGTCGGTGGTCGCGATCTCCCCCCGCCACCTTCACCTTTCCCCTAGTCACTGGGATTCCCGTTGTTTTCACGGTTGTTGTGGCGTCCCTTTATCTTTACAGCTCTCCCGGTAAGAGGATGTTCCTGTTACTGGTCTTTGAAGGGTTACAGCTTTGCATTCTTTTAGGACAAACATAGGCTTGTTAGTAAAATATGCAGTGCCCGAACCCTCTTATCTAACTTAGGCATTATCTATTACCTTGAAGATTCTACAATTCTCAGTCTCGTATGCTAGTTTCTACTTCCAACTGTCTATGATTCTCACACTCTAGTATGCCAATTTCTATTCTAACTGCAACTTAACTACTAATAACTCTTATACTATTTCTATTTTATTCTAAAAGTCTAAAATACATACTGATATACTAAAATATTCTAAAATGCGTACTCGTTATACATGATTCAAGGTGACACAAAGCCAGAGAGTCAAGTTTTGCTAAGCTCAAATCAGGCCTCCTTACTTTTCCCTTTTTTTCCTTAGGATAATCAACAGTATCGTAAATCTTGAACTCCACTATGTTTGTTGGCCTGAAGAGCGTACGGAGAAAGGTGCTGGCTCTGTGTAATTGCACTGGAAAATGCTGCACCAGACGACAGATTTCATGTGTTGGGTTTTTTAAACAGTGAACATTGTATAAAATATTAAAACATTTTTCTAAAACATAATATTAAGGTGAAGATGAGTCATTTCACTGTCATAACACAGGCAGGGAGGGGAAACCAGAGTGAACAAAGCAACAAATTCATCCAGCAGCAATTTGCACTCCATAACCCTCCGTTGATGAGGCTTTTAGGCCAGAGGAGCTCTGCTACTTAAGCAGACAAGGTGAAACATTTAGCTGTTGCTTAGAGATATTGGAATATATTGCACAGAGCCTGCTCGCCAGCAAGCATCCCTGAAGGGCTCCGTGCTGGTTTTCTGAGGGTGCATTACAACCCTATTGCAACGCCGTTGTTTGCAAAGTCTCATAGCTTTCAAAGCGGGTCAAGCAGTGGCAGAAAGGGTGACTTTTCAGAAGCAACAGTTCAGATGGCATTAAAAAAGTCAAAGTGACAACTCGTATCACCTGGAAGCAGCACAGATGCCAAGGGCTCTTAGCAGCTGTATAATAACCAGCTTAATAGCAACTAAATCATGTATAGTTCCTGCATGGGATGCCAATGGGTTGCAGCACTAGACAGCACATGTCCCCTACACCACCCTCGTCTGCCAGCAGCACTAGAAAGCATGGGGTGGATGGGGACCCAGGAAAAGAGCAGATCTCTACCTGCTGACTCACACCCATTTCTTTTCCACCCAATTAGGGCCACTAACATCCTTTTATTTCTCTTTTATTCCGATCCTTTTAAACTAGGATTCCTCCTTATGTCTTGCTTGTTACCTCTGCAATCCAACAACTGTGCTGGAGAACCCTGTTGTAGACTTGCCATGCACACCTGCTAAAGGCAATCAGCAGGACAACAGAATCCTGTTAACATTTTAACAGTCATTGATAGTTTCAAGAGTCAACAGCATTCCAAGATAGCTGCAAAAGCAAGCAATTAACTGTACCCTAGAGTACTGCAGCACAAGGTATCGTCACATACAGAGATTTTTCCTCACAGGCACAGGCCCTGTAATCAGATTACACAAAAGCTGTGACTCACATGGGCTGACAGAAGAAACCCAAGATAGGGAACAGCAAAAACTCAAGGCCGAGAAGACAAATCGCTCCATTGATTGATCCAGCAGATTGATTTCCCCCAATTCCAGATACAGTTAAGGAGGATGAGGCAGCAGCATCCCCGCAGCATCAGAGCCATGGCAGGACAGCCTTTGCCCACTGCTCGTGGCAGCACCAACACAAGAGGAGCCCCAGGCTGCTGCCCAGCACCTCCAGCAGCTGCCCCAAACCCCACAAACCCTGCAAAGGAGATGGGCAGCATTGAAAAGGGTGACAGCACCCTTCCAGAAACCTTCCTCTCCCAAAGGGCTCTGGTCTGGACAGACTCAACAGGCTCAGGGCAGTTGTACAGACTCACTGCCAGCCCTAGGGGAAAGCAGGAAAAAATACTGGAGAATAAGAGCATCTGGGAATAGAAACACATTTTAATTTCTCTGGAACCAGGCTGTTTGAAGTGATTGAAGTGAAAAAAGTGAAAGTGTTTAAAGAAGCTGCAAAGTTTTCTGCCTGCACTCCTTAAATCCTCACAGATACATATAAATTGCAGCAAGACTGGCACTGTGTCCTTGCTCCTACAGCCACGGTACACTGCCAGAGCTCTAACTAACACGCCGCTGCCAGCACAGCGAGGCACTCCGACCCTTGCTGGGAGCCAGGCAGCCTCTTGCAATGCCACTCACCCTCTGTGGCTGGATCACACCTCTGAGAACATGCCCAGGCCAGGGCTGTGCCAGCACCACAGGGCTGGGGATGTCCTGCAGAAGAGCCAGGGTCTCCAAAAGCTGCTGGGAATTAGGGCTGACCCATTGCAGGAGCTTCACAGCCTCCTTCCTGGCTTGCATGAAGGGAGCAAACAGCTCCAGCCACCCACCCACCACCTCCTGGTGCTACAGCCTTTATTCCCCATCACCTCTGGTCTGAGGAAATTACTCACACACAGCATTTGTCCTGATTGCTCCCCTGCAGAGAAGGGGACAGGGCAGTTATTGATACATCCCTTGCCTGACAAAAACAGGCCGTTTATTAGTAAGATTCATTACTCTGATTTTCTTTAAATCACCTCCAGTACCACTTTGCCTTCACTGCAGCTTGCGGCAGGTTGGATGCGTCACCAGCTGCTGGATCCATTGTAATTGTTAGTACTATTCAGAGGCACTTTCTTCACCCACAGTTAACCAGTTCACTGATGGAGACATCTGCTCTACCCTCAGCCCCCAGAAAAATCAGCACCTACACCCCTCGCCTGGTTCCCAGGGGTGTCCCACAAGGTGAGTACCATCATCTGGCTAAGCCAACCTGGCTCGCCTTGGCTGGGAAGGGTTAGGATGCAAGAGGACGTGTCCCAGCTTGTGGCAAAGGGGGAAGCACCCAGCACAAGGGTGACAAATAAGCTCACATTTCTCCTTTCCAGCTCACCCCGATACCCACCAACTGCTCCTTTGCTGAGCCAGCACCACACCAAGGAGGAGCAGGCGGTTCCTGGGAGATGCGGTGGCCAACTTCTGTGCATCCCCAGGCTGGGACCAGAGCAGCTCAGGGGAGACTCAGCCCCAAGGCAGAGGTTACAACATAGTGACAGTTATCCTACAATAAACAACCTGACCGAGCACGCTGGCTTTACCCACCAAAAGCCATCACTTACAGATCATTCAACATACTTGGTTCTGGATATTAGCCTGCAGTGCTGTACCATCTTTTGAAAAGCCTGAACACCTCATACAAATAAGTCACCCTAATGCCCAGCAACTGCAAGATAGTCAACCAAGAACATTTTGTTTTGGTGAGCAAAGAGTACTGATTTTGTATCTGTCCTTGACATGAACTTAACTCTTAGACAGCAGCTGGAGCCCAAGAAAACAGGATTATCTTCCCTGCTAATCCCTCAAGGGGCAGGAGTGGGAAGCAAAGCAGTCTTATCAAACAGGACCCAGCCACAAGACTTCTGGGGCTGCAGGAGCTCCATGGTCATGCCCAGGGCCTGTGAAGCAGAGGGCTGCTGCTCCCTGGCTTAGCTGCTGGAAAGGATGCTGAGCCCAGCACTGCACAGCCCCTTCCTCCAACGCTGGGAAGTGAAGCAAAGTGGAAAACAATCCCTTTAGGCATCTGGGAAAGCTGGAGTCCTAGAGCAGCAATCCCAATCTAGATCTGACCTGTTCATATGATTACACCCTCCTCTGAGCCCCAGCTTTTCAGACAAACCTCTGCTCTGTCTCTGCAAATTGTCTATGGGTCTTCCCAGGATGACTGTCACAGATATGGAGCCTCAAAGCCTGCCCCAGAAAAGGGCAAGGACTACCGGCACTGTGACCACAGGGAGATGAGCACAGCTTGTCCTCAAAGCAAGAATGCCAAGAACAAGGTGCATCCTGAGGGGTACCCTAGGTGACTAAGAAGCCATCTTCATTTTGCTTTATTTAGCAGCTCTCCTTGAACCTTACTCCAAAGACAAGGATATAGTTTTCAGAGAGGGTGAAAAGCCCTGGAAAGCTACTGCCTGATCAGCAGGTGATCTGTGACTTTAGGCAGCAGTAGCAAAGGTGCATTAAAAATTTCAAACATTACCATCCCCTAGTAGAGAGAGTATAATCAGTTCTCAGTTTTCTTTCCCACAGTTAATTCATTTCATTTTGAATGGCTGAACATCTCTCCTCTCCCTGTGAGCCCTTGCACGAGGCACACACTCATTCCCTTTCCCAGTGAAGTCACCTCTCCAGCAAGCCTGGCTTCATCTCCCCTGGTGCTCCTGCATGGAATAAAAAGCAGCCTTAATTCAACAAAGGTTCAAAATGAAATCCAGCCAAGATTCCTGTGACTGAAAAAAGGAGAAGGAAAAGGGGGTCCATCTCAGGGGATGATGCAGAGTAACTCAGCCTCTTTAATTGCCCCTGGGGATTAACAAGGGAGGTGAGGTAGGCTTTACTCCTAGTGACCTGGAGAGGTTCTCCTCAAAAGGACTGAAACCTGGTTAGAGAGGTCAGCCTTCTGCTCTAAACCACCATCCTTTAGACAACACACCCACACGGGAGGGCTGAAGCATCTCAGAGGGCTCAGCCAGCATCACTCACACTGTTGGTGGGGAAATAATCCCATCATTCAAGCAGACATTTTGCCGTTATTGGTACTATTTAAAGCGAGCCAGGCAAAGAAAGCTTCTGCCCTGCCTGTCCCCAGCGAGGTGTGAGTTGCTGCTGCAGCTCAGCCGTGCCGGTGCTGGGCACTCCTGATGGTCCCCAGGCACCGATGGCAGCACAGTTCTCCGTAACCGCAAAATGATGGATGGCCTTTGTCTGGAGTCAGCAGCACGTCAACTTTATGAAGGCAATAAAGCACCATTGATTTAGCATTGCAAGGGGATTTCCCCCTCCCTAATTTACTGCCTTTGCTTTCTGTTTGCACAGCTGACTTGAGCTGCATAGTGTGAACATGGGTTTCGAGAGGCAAAGTCCATTTCCATGCATGGATTTGCCAGGGATAGAAACTTTGTCACTTGCACCGTGCTGGCGGCAGAGCTGCCTGCATAAGAATAGGTCCAAGTGGCTCAGAGGTGAAACACAGCTCACGTCCTTCGTAACAGCAGCTTGAACTAGTGCTTGATTTTCAGGGCTTTGTGCCACTGTAACATTTATAATCAAGTGGAAGGGACACCCAGCCAGAGAAAACAAGATGAATAAAACATCCTCTCAGCCTTCCCTCCAGACACTCCCCACTTCACATCATGCCAATACACACAGCGTGCCTCCTCTGTGCTCAGCCACCAGCTCTGGCTGGATCCAGAGCCAACACAAGGGAAAGCTTTTTCTCTTTGTTGATGGAGGTGCTCCTGCGGCAATGCAATTTCATGTGTGAATTTAGATCCGTTTGCAATTGCTGTCCCCAAAGCAGGTGAGTGTTACTGCAAATCTGTTAGAGGAACTAGGCAAGGAGCACAGCTCAGAAAGCAGGCACTGTGCATTTGCTTGGGGATATAAAAGAAACAAAAGCCCCTCTACTCACACTAGACAAGATTAAATTCTTAGTCTCCATCTCATCTCTGACAAAGTTGTTTTAATCAAACACATCCTAACCAAGGCATGCAGGATACCATGCTCACTATGGATAACGAGAAGTAAGGCGGCACAGGCAGCCGGAAAGGGACACGGCCCCAGCACAGGGCACAGCCCACGTGTGATCCACAGGAGCACAGCCATCCCTGCAGCCCTCCCCAGCCCCCAAACTCCCATCCCCTTCGGACTATGCCCCAAAATACACAGCACCTGGACACACAGCCACTGGCCAAGGCAGCATGACAGCCAATTCCATGATAACATAGGTTTGGGGAGTGAAAGGACAGCTTTTGAGCTCCTCCAGGGACCCGAGAGATGTGCTTTATGCTGAAAAACAAAGCCACAGTGGAAGGATTTTCAATGCAAAATACTTTTACACTCTTTTGCCCTGAGGAATAGTTACAGATCAGTAAATTTAACATCACATTCTCCTGAAATTCTCTATCTTCCCATATTTCCTTTTCTTTGACACAGACAACAGCAATTCCTGGAAAACTGCCTTCCCCCTGCAGACCTATCAAAACCCCTTTCCCCTATAACTACTTACCAACTGTGCCAGTTTTCCCAAAACAGGAAAGAGGAGGGCTCTGGGGGCCTTTCATCTGAAGAAATATCATCCATAGCATTCCCATGCATCATCTTGGGCAATCTTTAATTTCTGTTTAATTCTGCTTAGGCCTAATGGCTGGTCAGATTTTGGTTGAAATACAGAAAATATCTGTAGGAGTTGTACACTGGGCATAAAAAAATTACCATCTGCCGAGAAGTCCGTCATGCCCATGGCCTTAAGGAGTTACCTCCCTGAGTGCAATGAAGTGTTTTGTTCCCACCCAGTTACCGGTGCACAGTAATCTTGCCAGAAAAGGGTAAACATCCCCAGAAGAGGAGCAAAGTCAAACAGAGCTCTTAGCTACATGGCTCATATAAATGAGCTGACCCGCTTGGTTAAATGACACTGCACACTGCCAGGCATAGCGCTGATGGATGCCTGCATTTTCTCTCGCCTGGTATTGAAACAAAGGTCAGGCAACCTGCAGCTGGGGGATACATTTAAAAGCCTAAAGGAGAATCAAAAGACCCTTGATTTCCTTTTTCTTCTTTTTACAGGGACATGAAGGTAAAGTGATCTTACATTGTTGCTGGGTTTGCTGTATAACCTGGGGTGCATTTCTGCCAAGCTTCACAGGACTCCTGCATCTTGTGATGCACATCTAAAGGATTCAGCTGCATTTCCAAAGCTGGACCAGAGACCCAGCTGGGGAAAACTAGCTGAGCTCCCCCAGAGCAGCCGAAACCAGCACGGATCTGGCAAGGTATGTCTGTTTATTTGTTCATTTTGAGCACTGTAATGTTGCATTCCTTCCTCCCGCTCCCTCCCCCCACATATTTGTGCATCTTCCTTTGTTAAAACCAGCCAGTGTTCCCTATTGAAGCAGTGTAACCCCCCCACCCCTTCCCACCATTTCACACATCCCTCATTCAGCCAGCCACAGCTTGCCAGCTCTGGGTCCTGCCTGTGCCCCTCAACATCTCCTTCATTCCTGAGGAGAACAGCCCTGGAGCATCAGCTGCTCACCAGCATCTACTTTATTTACTATTTAGATAGCCCTGCAGAGAGAACTCGCCCCCCCCGCAGTATGAACAAGTGCTAATTGCTCAGACATGCCATGCACACACAGAACCACCATGTTGATATGATTGCAAAGCCGGGTAACGTCAGCATCCCAGAGACCCTCCTCCAACTCCGATTAGAGAGAAGAGGCTCAACAGTGCCGAGCAGCAGGTGCCGGAGGAGGCAGCCAGAGCCGCTCACCAGGTAAGGGGCACGGCAACCCCCGATTCCCAATGCCAGCTTTCCTGCTCACTTTATTGCTGTGCGACAACAAAATGCAAGTGAAGCGAGAGCCTGGGGATCAGTTGCCAAATCTTTGATCTTCCGGGGGGGGGCGGGGGGGGGGGGTCAGTTTGTTTGCTTCCCTGCGGAGGAATTCTTGGAAGTATGGGTCAGGCAATGGCAATGGATGTGGCAACTGCTAGACATGAAAACAGATGGGGTAATTCTTGCTTTGACTCTAAAGTGGATTTGCTTTCAGGGTACTTCTCTCTCTCTTCCCCCCCCCCTTCCCTGAATAATCCTGAACTTTTGAGATTTACAGGTTTGTCTGTCCATCCATGCCAAGTTTTGTGTGCTGCCACAGTTGTTTGCAATGGGGATGGTCTTCATATTGAATAAGATCTTAACCTACCCTTGGTTAAAGAGTTACTTTAATTGTGGGTTAAGCCCCTTTAACCCTTAGTTTTGCAAATACTCCTTGAACTCTATTTCCCCCCCCCTCCTTCTTTTGCTAGGGGACCCTGGGAGTGGGGAGTAGCCATGTCGGAATCTTCTTCATTGTTTGTGAAATCTCAGTCAATGAAAAGAATCTGAACTCCAACACAAAGAAAGGCACTAATTAAACACTGCAATGCTTCTGCTCCTGCATGGAAAAGCAAGCACTGTGCAAGTGAAACAGCAGCCATCCCTCAAGTCCTCCGAGGGCTGTGAATAGCCAACCAGGCACAAAGCTTCCTCTCTGGCTTCCCTGTTCCTGCCAGCCCCAAGAAGGACTCTTGTGCAGAGAGCTGAACTGGAGCCACTTGACTTCCCCAGCAGAGAAAGACCACAGCTCACTGGGATACTCTCAGGGAGAAGAGTTCCTTGACTTACATAGGGAGTTATAATTCTCTGGCTTTGTTCATGGAGCCTTATGTGTCTTTCAATTTTTTTTTGCCCCTGATCCCTTCAAAGTCTAGCATCGTCAATGGTGGGGGACAAGAGAGGTAAGTTAGATGGTCCATGCTGCCTCACAACCCACTCTTTGGAAATAACCCACTTCTGAATGAGATAGCAGCTGCTTCTCACAGAAAAAAGGCTCCCCCTCTTGGACTAGCAAGGCTTTCAATGACATCCAAGGGTAGTCTGTGACCAGCAGGCATGGGAAACAGCTCTCTTTGGGATGATCTTAACAGCACCTGCAGCAACACAGGCAACAGCTGCTACCTGGACAACAGTATGAGGTTCAACTTCACCTTCCAAGAGCAGGCAGCTGATTTCTACGTTGTCCTCCCTGTGATTTACTCTGTGATCTGTGCTGTTGGGCTCACAGGCAACACTGCTGTCATCTACGTGATCCTCAAGGCCCCCAAGATGAAGACTGTGACAAACATGTTCATCCTGAACCTTGCTATAGCTGATGACTTGTTCACACTTGTCTTGCCCATTAATATTGCTGAACACCTCCTCCACTACTGGCCCTTTGGAGAAGTCCTCTGCAAGGTTATCTTGTCCATAGACCACTACAATATCTTCTCCAGCATTTACTTCCTAACAGTGATGAGCATAGACAGGTATCTGGTAGTATTGGCTACGGTCAGGTCCAAGAGGATGCCGCATCGTACATACCGAGCAGCCAGGATTGTCAGTTTGTGCATCTGGATCCTAGTCACCATCATAGTTCTCCCTTTCATCATCTTTGCCAATGTGTACATAGATGACCTGGAGATCAAGAGTTGTGGTCTCAATTTCCCCAAGCCTGAAAGGTTTTGGTTCAAAGCCAGCAGGATCTACACCCTCATTCTTGGCTTTGCCATTCCAGTATCCACCATCTGCATCCTCTACACCATGATGCTCTACAAGCTAAGGAACATGCACTTGAACTCTAACGCTAAAGCCCTGGACAAAGCCAAGAAGAAAGTCACTATTATGGTCTTCATAGTCCTAGCTGTGTGTCTCTTCTGTTGGACGCCCTTCCACTTGGCCACCATTGTGGCTTTGACCACTGACTTGCCCCAGACCTCCATGGTCATCGGTATATCCTACTTCATCACCAGCCTAAGCTATGCCAATTCGTGCTTGAATCCTTTCTTATATGCTTTCCTGGATGACAGTTTTCGGAAAAGTTTCCGGAAGATGCTGGAATGCAGGACTTCTTGAACAGCGGGTTGGGGCTTGCAGATCCCTTCCCTCCCATGGCTTTGCAGGGGCACCTTTGCAGACTGAAGGGGTGGCTAATGAATGCACAATGTTCTTTCCTTCATTTACATGTAATGAATGTGTCTGGTTATCACTATGATTCACATGGTTTGTCCTGCTTACTTGTGAGTCTTGCATTTTCCCCTCTCTGCACCTCCCAACTTCTCAAAGTTGCATTTCTATATTCTTGTTTTTAAATCGCACACTCTGAAGCATTAAGGACAGAAAACTTCCTCTTCAGAGGTGTACTTCTACTACGTAGTGGTCCTTTATTGCCATCTGCTGTACAGCACAGACAAGCTGGAGCCCAGCTTTCAGATTAACGTAATGCTCAGTTTTTAACAGCTATGTTATTTGGAGGATTGCTTCATGGAGCAGAGCTAACGAGCGCTTTCAATGACATATCAATAAAGTGGACAGAGGATGCGAGATGAGTATTTGGAAAACTAACCATTTTCATGTCCATGTATGCACATGTGTGTTATGGCTTTGGTTTTGATTTTGAGGGATGTCTATTTTCCACCCCAAATTCCCTCTTTCCTGAACTCTTAACACAAGTTAAATTTAAACCAAAAACAAGATTTGGGTCCCAAAAGTAGCATTAAACACCACACCATACAAATACTATGGCAACTGTGGGAATTTGTGTTAGAAATTATTTTTAACTAATTGTTCCTGTTAAGTGTCAAATATATATTTATTTAAGAGCAATTAATGAAATAAACCTCATGGGAAAAAAAGAGACTGGTCCTTCTTTCACCAAAGAAAACTTATGCTACTTGTCCCATGTTTTTACCTACTGTAAAATAAAATATTGTAGATTTATAACAAAATTAAGGTGTTTTGTAAGCCACAAGAAAAACCCTAACGAGCACTGCAGAAAATTCCTCTTTAACAGGTAAATAGTAAAGCAAAGTACTTCAACAGAACCAGGACCTGAGAGGAAGAGTCTGGAAATCAGAAATACAGTACCAAAAGCTTCAAGAACTGTCATAAATGTATTGAAACCCCATCCTCCCTCTCCCAGCAAGGGAACCTCTCCCTCACTGGCAGACAGTGGGATGAGCACACCACATCTTCCAGCTTTCACCGCTGTGGAACACCTCACCTCCACCATCCACCTGCAGAGCTGAGCAGGGCTCGTTGCCACATTCAGTCCTCGGTAGTGATCTGCCACAGCCAGGATACCTCGTGTGCCCCAGCTCCCTCATTTTGGCTCTATATTAGCCACCAAAGCACCTTGTTAAATGCAAGGGGACTTTTTTTGCCAAAGCAATGCCAGAAACTACCTCCCCTCATCACCTCTGCAAAAACTGCTCCCAGCCCTTGTCCTAGAGGGTGATGCCCAGCTGAATACAGCAGTAAGCTGTCTTGTAGGGCTACAGGAGGTCTATGAAAAGCTTATTCTCACACCCTTTAATCCCTGTAAAGTATATATATTACTGGTGTAAGGGAGGCTGTCTCAGTTAATATTTTCTTCTGCAGCTTTCCCCAGATCCACAAGCACCAAGCTGGGCTCCTACCTCTCTAAACTCCACCAGGAAAGTACAGGACAGGTAAAACAAAAGAAGACAGGACTGGAGAGCAGCTGTATTGCACATACCAGAGCATATCCAGGAGTCAAGCTACCTACAGCAGTCATCCAAGGTCTGTCCAGAAAATGGGGCTGGAGACAAGGCTGCAACATGAGTCCAAGGTCCATCCAGGAGGCAGGGCAGGAAACAGGTATCCCTCCAAAAAGCAGGAAGGGAGGCTGGAGGGCTCAGCTTAAATGGGCTCCTGGAGCAATGGGTGAGGGTGTGGATGGAGGTCCCAGGTGAGGCCATTCAGGGCAATTCAGTCCTATCAGTCCTCTCAGGGCTCTGACACCAAAATTAACAACCTTCAATATGTCATGATGGCAATTTCATTTTACCCTTTTAGAAAACTGAGAGAGTTTTGTGAATACAGGATCACTTGTGTTGCCTTCTCTTTATTAAAGGTGTTAACTTTGGAAGAACACTGAAGGAGAACACATTCTTCCAGGTGAAACTTCTCCAGGAACTTTTTTTTTTTTATACCAACTGTAACATTAACTTGCTGTAAAGATCAAGAGCTGAATCCCCTGTCTCAGCCAGCCTGATGAGGAACAGACCACAGCGGTGGGTCCTTAATCCCACAATTTTAAACCCCCCAGACTTAGTGCCCACAAGGTTCCCAGGGCCACGTTTCATGGCTCATCTCTGTTTCGCATTAGCTGCACTTTGCAACTATCAGCAAACACAAGGATTTTTCAAAACCCGGTTCTGACAGTGTGTGTGTGTGTTGGCACGTGCAGGTGTGTGGGGTGATCACTTAGCAAGCCCCAGTCACAAGAGGAGGAACAGGGAGGCACCTGGAGAAGAGATCAGCTCCACTTAGAAGGTGCTGCTGGTCCTCAAGAGGTATCAAATGACTCAAAGAATTTGGAGAAGAGGGGGAAGACCTGGCACATGGAGGACTGGGGACCACACAGGCGGCCGATGCTGGAAGGATAGCTGGGTGCTGTGGTCCTGACCCCCTTTCACGGGGAAGGATGCAGGTGCCATCAGCAGATGAGGGAGTGCAGAGGTGTTTCATGATGCCTTGGAGCAGCCCAGGCAAGGCCAGGGAGCAGAGCCAGCCTGCGCAGGCAGGCATCACGGGCACCCACTGCTTTAGCATGGTTGCCACCTGCTGGCAATGGGCTCCCCAGGTGGAAAAACTTCTCCGAGTGCAGAAAACTGACTCAAATGATGCCACCTCACACACAAAATGTCTAGTTAGCTGCAACGCCACTGTTCATTGGCGTTAGGGCTGTAGGAAAGACAATATATTTTATTAGGTGGAAAACCTAATATATTTCATTAGGTGGAAAGGACCTTTCGACTGTAAGTCACCCACTTTCAGACCTGACAGTGTCATTGCTGGAGCTTTTCCCCTTTGAATCAAATGTCATGATTGTCACAGAATCACAGAGCAGCTGAGGTTGGAGGCACCTCTGGAATTGCCCAGTCCAACCCCACTGCTCGAGCAGGGTCGCCTACAGCACATTGCCCAGGACTATGTCCACGTCAGTTTGAATGTCTCCAAGGATGGAGATGCCAAAACATCTTTGGGCAACCTGTTCCAGTACTTCACCACTCTCACAGTAAAAGTTTTTTCCTGTGTTTAAATGAAATTTTCCCATATTTCAGTTTGTGCCTCCTGTCCTGCCACTGGACACCACTGAGAAAAGTCTGGCTCCCTCTTCTCCGCACCCTTCATCAGGCATTTACAAACATTGCTCAGATCCCCCCGAGCCCTCTCTCCCCGAGGACGAGCAGCCCCATCTCTCAGTATCTCCTCTTACTACAGCATCCTCCTTGCCTCTGTGCTTTTCTCTACGTAAAATGCTTAAGACAGGAGTGTCGGCTCCTCTTTGCTCTCATGGGGTGCAAGGCTACAAGGGGAGAAGGGGCTTGCTCTGGCCAAGGTCTCCTCCCGTGCTTAGGAGGGGCTCCGGCTCCCATCGGTGCACCGAGCTGGCCGGTGTGCCGGCCGGCGAAGCGTCCGGTGGGGCCCTGTGTTTCAGTCCGGCGGCACTAAGCGGCACTCTCTGCTTTCAGCTCGGCTTCACTGAATCTCCCACAGCCCTGCTCAGCCTCCCACACAGGCTGTTAGCTTGCTTCTGTGGGGAAGGCTGCAAATTCGGGCTATCCATGCCTGGGCAGACCCTCTGAGCTACAGCACCCGAGGCCAGGCTGCTACGGCTGTTTCTGGGAGAGGAGAAACCACCTTCAAGGAGACACTTGCCCACCTGTTGCACAAGTTCACCCCAGGGAAAACCTGCACGCCTGCTCATTCATTTGAATTTCACCAGGCTGCTGGGGCTGGCTTGCTGCGGATCACACCAGCCCACACTAGCCACAAATTGAAGTCTGGAATTAGGGAAATAAATCCCCTTAACAATTCACCAAATAAACCCCCTTCTAAACCAAGCATCCCTTCCAGGGTCTGCAGGGCCGCAGGAGGCTGAATCAGTGACCTGCACGGCTCCCTCCCATCCTAACCCCCTTCCCAGCCAGCCGTGCATTGAGCGGGGAAGCCGGCTCAGCCCCGAAGCCAGGGAAATTTCCTCCCGGGACAGTCTGGGATGTCTTAATGAGTGCAAAGGTGCCGGGTAACCTCGCAGCTCCCTGGTTACGGCAGGAGCTGAAGGCTTTCCGCTTGCCCCTGCCCACTGCAGCAGCACAGAGGAAGGCAGCAGGTTCCTGCCTGCCTCCTCTCCAGGAAGGAGATCTCCTTCCCCGCTCCAGCTGCACCCAGGAGGACAGGCAGCCCGGGAGGACTCTGCTTCATCATCCCTGGGAGAGGGAGAAGCCGTTTTCCACCCCAGAAACAGGAATTAAGGCTCATACAGGGCTCATATTCCCACCGCAGGCTTTAAATGCAGGCATCTGAGATAAGAGGCGGGGATCGGAAATTACTATTGCTTTTTAAGTCTTCATGCTGCAGCAAGTAATAATGGCTGTTTCAATCAATTGTCCTCATCCAAGCTGTGCTGCAGCTTGTTCCCCCGTGAAGCCATAATCCCCCGGTACTTACGCAGTCTCGCACTGTCTCCTACTGCTGGTCACGATTTCAGGTGAGAAAAGAAATAATACCCCACTGAGGGATGAAGGCCTGGCTCTCAGAAGCATCTTTAGATGGGGGAAAAAAGAAAAGAGAGATTAAAAATGGATGAGCAAAAACTTGGAACAGAGACGATATGAAGCAGAAGCATCTCTAGAGGATACTGTTAAAAGCAATCCAAGAGAGAGAATTTGTCCCTTTTCTGTACAGGCTGACTTATCCGTAGCACTCGCCTGGACACTTACGGGATGCTGGGAGCCCCCGGGTGTCATGTGCTAATGTGCCACCGATGCTCCCACTGCAAACCTGAGGAAACGGTGACCCTCCGGCTTTACTGCTAGTTCTGGGAGAAACAAGCCCGGTTTGGTGCCTTCGGAGGGTCTCAGCACCTCAAGGTTCGACATTCCCACCTGCTGCTGAAAGGAAGGGGACTCCCCAGGATGGGGTCCCTTTCCGGTGAGTCAGGAGGTCGTCTGAGGACCCTCTGTGGGCCATGGGGACACAGCGCTGGCAGCTCCCTGTCCCATGCCTGGGGCAGACTGTGTTGGGTCTTACCCCGTCTACACCACCACTGCAGCCAAGGCTGTGCCCGGAGCTGGTTTTGGGGTGATAAACCCTTGATCCAGGGCACCTCTGAGGCCTCCAGAGGAGCTCCACACTTGCTGTCAGCATGGAGTGATGATGGACACCAGGCACCCTCCAAAAAAATTCTTTCCAAAGAAATCCCTCTTGAAAAGCCGCATGCCACATTGCCGCATTTCTCTTCCCCCACCTCCCTTTTGCTGGAAGGGAGGAAGAGGAGTTAATTTAAAGGCGAACGCCAAGAATGGTGACAGTAAATATTGCCAAGAGTTTCTCGTTGGCGTTTGGTTTTGGTAAGTGAAGATGCAGAGGGAAAGATCAAAGCTGTCTGAATAGCTTTTAATTACAAGCCTCAATTGCTCTATTTTCTCTCAGAAAAGTATTACAATCATCTAACAAAGCTCTTCGAGTGGAATTAGACACTAGCCTGAAGCTTCAAGGGCTGTTTAGTGGCTATTTTCCCTTTTAAAAAAAAAAAATATTTGATGTCTAGATAAAAAACAGTCACTCCCGTGAGTGCCTACAGCCAAGTCCGGTGCTCACTGGATAAAGAGAGAGAGGCTGGAAAGCTTTTCCCGGGAGGAGGTGAGCAGCCCAGCCTGCACCGACGGCTGACGGTGGCCCTGCTGAAGCACCCCACCGCAGTGTCCCCTCGCTGGGCATGGGGGATGGCTCTGGGTGCTGCCACCAGCATCCCACGTGGGAAGGGGGAATTCCCGGAGAGGGGAAAACAAGCTACAGTTTGGGAGTAAGATCTTTGGCAGCAGGCAACTGTCCCCATTTTCAGTTTTCCTGAGATGTAATTTCTTTCTCTGTCTTTCCCCAGGACTTCTGTACGTCTCCATCATCTCCCCTTGCTCCACCGCTTCCCCTGCAGAGCTCATGCCTGAAGAACAAGACACCTTGGGAGTTTCTGAGCTCCAAACCATCCACTGTACCAAACTCAATAAGGCAGCCAAATAAGGAAAGCAGAGAAATAAGGATTCAGTTTCATAAACTTAACCCTCAAATGAGATCAGAGGCTGGTAATTAATAAAGTCAGATTTCAACACAGTGAAAAACCTCCCCTGAGACTCGGCCTGCTGCTGCTTGGTATTGATGCAAATGCTACGGATGTAATTACATTTCTCTTAGCTGTGCGATGGAGACAGCGGGCTCCTCTGTGCCATGGGCTGCTCTCAGCTAAGCTTCTTCCTTCCAAGCTGATCATAAGCCAGGGAGATGAGGCTGATAGCCACCGCTTCACGGTGGAGGACAGGTCAGAGCCGGGCAGCTCATCGTACACCATCCTGGCGGATAGCCCCAGGGCAGAAGGGCTCAGTAGCATCGCTAACACACGCTCATCAAAAGACAAGAGGCAGTTTTCCAGCCGAGCGCATTCAAACTGAACCCCAGTGCAGATGCCAAAGCAAACTGCGGGAAAGCGGCCCTGATCGGCTTTCCATACCCACCTCTGAGCCGCCGCAGCAATGCAGGGAGCAAGGATAAACACCAGAACCAGAGGTTGGGCTCATTTTCTGCTCTTTTATGCTTAAACCCTGGAGGCAAGTGATTATCTCCAGGAATTTTCTCTGTGGTTAAGCAAAGCAAGAGCAGCACAAGGCTGAGATGAGGGCAAGTCCAAAATATGTGAACAAATGACCTGTGCATGTGGAGAAGTTGCTATTAATGCCTAACATTGAACAAACATTAAATAGCCAGATCACAACACGGGATTCGTTTCACACAGAGGAAATCAAGCCGAAAAGCCATTAATCTTGATTTCATATTGACTACATAGCTTGTGTTTTTATTCCCCGTCACTGAATGAATCAGCATGGCATGAGCTTTTCGGAGCAGCCACTGCACATGGCAGACTGAAAGCACACAGAGAAATCAATGTTCAGAGAATGGACAGAGCCAGTCCAAACTTGGTTTGGTCTCCTCTCTGTGGCCAGGAGAAAGGTAATCTGATGCAACCAAAAACCAGACTGTGGGAAGATGTTAATTCTGTCAGTGGTTTCCTTGGAAAAAATCAAGTTTCCTGCTTGGTTTCTTGCAGATTCATCCTTCACTTCACTACGCTGAAAATTCTGCTTTTTGGCAGGGCTGGTGCTGCTCGACTCTTGGCTCCAGCCCACCCTGCCTGGCTGCAGGCCCAGAGAGGAGGGAAGCGGCGGATGCTCTCCCTGACCACTGCAGGCAGGCAGGAGGATTCCATCCGCACGGGAGCTACATCCCTTTGCAGCAATAACATATACTGGAGGAAAAAAATACCTTTTGCTGCAAGAGTGGGCTGGTTGCATAGGTTACGAGACCTCCCAGTAACAGCTGCCTGCATGGGCTCTGCAGACCGGATTTCCCACCCAGCACCTATACACTGCAAAAGGCACAAGGATTTGAGAGCAAAGCAGGAGCAAGAGGCAAGGACATGTATAACACCACACTATACAGACCTACAAATGATCCAACCTGCTCATTACTCAGGAAGATCCCAAGTGATGCCATGTGCCAGCACAGAGCGATGGGGTTTGCTCCTGGAGGCCCTTCCAGCAGCTTAACCACGGGAGGACCAAATTCCCAAGAATCCGAACATGAGAGGTGTTCTCCAGGGGAGTGAAGGTGATCCCAGCTGGTGTTGGATATTATTGTGCCCTTTCTACCCCAGGGAGCGTTTAGTGAGTTTTTGGGTTGCTGAAGCAGAAACCTTGTGTGTAGTAGGAGAGGCAGAGGTGGGGACAAGGGCTGTCTGTGTCCCCCAGCACTGCTGAGAGCCAGCGTCACTCCTTTACTGCAGACAGCTGGGATTTCACTGCATTAAGGGGGGGAGAGAGAGCAAAGTCAGTTTACATGGTTGATTAGCATCATCGTTGCCAAGATACATAACCATGTTGCTCTATTTATTGATTATTTCATTCTGTCATACAATTTATCCGGGCTTTAGGGTACTGAAAAAAGGAACAAAGGGAGTTTGTGGGCCATGCGGCTCTTCGACCTAAAGTGCACCCACCCCAATAGCAGTCCCTTTGCTTGAAAAAAAATCCTAAAATTCCTTCTTTCAAAATAATGAGTTATGGCCTTAACACATCTGTTATCACGTGTTTTGAGCAAAGGTGGCATGTAGCCCCAGTCTAAAATGGCAAGAGGGCAGGTGCATGCAGCCACTGTGGGCCACTCAAAATAGATGTGCAGCAGCTCAGCCATGGCAAGGAGGGGCTGCAGATCCTGTAACATCACATCCCCATCCCCAAAAAACCCCTATGCCAAACACCCATTGGCATCACACAGCACATGCTCTACTTTCTTATAGTCCATCTCTGTTCCTCATGCAGCACCATGACTCTTGGCATATGGGCTGATGCTGAAGCCTCAGGTCCACCTTCCATTTTTTCTCCCTTCTTCCAGCCTCACCACCTCACAAGCCTTTTTCACCACGAAGCTGAGACACATTTCCCTCCTGCAACCCTCCATCCCTCCCACCTCAGCTGCATGGTTCTCCTCAACGCAGGAGAAGGCCAGGGAGTAAGAACTGGTCCTTCAGAAAGCCCTGGGCAGGACTTGGGAGGTGAAGATCAGGAATGTGAATTACCAGCTGATTCTGCAAAGTCACAGCGATGAAGCTCTGCCTCCACAGAGATTCACATGGAAACACCGTGAGAAGCCATGAATGCACAATCAGGGCTACAGCTCAGGATCTGTCCAAAGGAGGTTCTCCTTGTTGAAGGAAGGAGAAATTTGTTTATGCATAAATATCCACAAAAATAGCTGAAGGAAAGCAAACGGGAGTTTGTCTGGCAGAGCCTGTTTTGCTGCTAGTCTAAGAGGCCCTCTTCTGAGCAGGTAGCAAAGGCTGCACCAGCACCAGCTGCTTCTGGAGATCCTTTTCATTTAAACAAAGAGGCTGTAACTATGGAGAGCACCCACTTTCCCTATAAAGCATTGCAGGGTGAGAGGCATGCCTCTCCGGGCACACATTGTCCTACCCAGCAAGGATATTCCAAAGTATCCAGAGAGAGATCAGAGCCCAGTTACAGCTCTTTAAGGAGTTAACAAATCTTCCTCTGGGGAGAGGAAAAAAAAAAAGAAAAGAAAAAAAGAAAAAGACATATTTACAGTCTAGCTCCTCATGAAAACACTTTAGAAAAATGGATGTGGCAACTGCTCAGCATCAGATAGGGTCTTCATCAGGGCAAGTCCTGAGCTGCAGAGCAATGGGGACCGCATGGGGCAAACGCAGCTTTTGTCTTTCTGCAGTGGGGGTTTCTTCCCCCTGCTAAAATTGTCTCCAGCACTGGGGGCCAGGCTCAGTGGGGGCCAGAGGAATTCGGAGCAGGTGAAAGGCTTTGTGGCTCCTACGGGCAGTGGGCATGAGGAGGGTGATTGCGACTGAATGCTCACCCAAACCAACTAACCTCAGTCTGACCTGTAGCTCGGTGAAGGATAACTCAGCACCTCCCTGGGTAAGTTCTTCCCGTGGTGTAAAACCATCCAAACTTCATTGAGGGTGCAAATTCTGCAACTTATTTCTGCTTTTAGAAATCATGATTTGTCTTGGGGGAAAGTTGTTGGCTTTGAACACCCTTCAAAAGCCAGAGCTTTGCCCGGATGTGTCAGTGCCGTGAGCCAAGGAGCTCCTCGGGGGAGAGCTCAGCCCCCAGCTCATCCATTCCTCGACCTTTCCAGCAGTTGACTCCATCCAGCAGCAGCAGGGAGAACGCTTAGTACGTTAATAAATCCCATAATACTGAATAAAGCACTTTGGTTTATGGTTTTGCTATAAGAACTCACCCCTGGGTACTAACAATTAACTGAACTAGAAAAGAAATAAAGATTTCAATTTTTTCCCACCAATTTTCTTTCTCTTTTTTTTTTTTTAAAGAAGAAAATCAGCACTGCTAATAAAAAACCCTCTCCTTATACTGCACAGAGATCACTGTTCCTCCCCTACCTGCCTGGGTAGGAATAGTGATCTCTGTGCAGAGAGAAGGCGCTTTCCTTATTGCACATCTCACTGGCTAATCCATCTTTCCTGGTTACAGAATACAGCTTTGGCTTTATTTTCAGAGCAGTTCTGTAATTCATCATTCTCCGTGATCATGCCTAACCCCATAACTCCTGGGAAGCGCGTGGGGAGTAAGTGGGAAGAGCTCGTTTTAGTCCTACATCAGATTTCACCTCTAACAGCAGGCAGCTGCCAGCATCACCACCCTGCCCGCGTGTGAAAGCTGCCTGTTGCGAGACCCAGAGCAGCTGCAGAGGCTGGCAGGGTGCGGGCAGATCACGCTCATCTCCAACCACTGATTTTCTAGCATTTTCACATCTTCTGTTTCCAGGTTGCCTGCAGACAAAGTTGCCCGCATACCAAAAGTTCCCACTGACCTCAATAAAAAGAGATCGGATGCTTCGGTGTTATTGCATGCGCTCAGCAGTGGTTTCGGCTGGAAAAATAAGCCCATGTGCAAAGAACCCGGCAGCGCCGGTGTTGAAACAACCCCCGATCCACGCAGCTAAGTCTTTCAGACTCCACATCATTCAAAGTGCAGGGGTTTTTATTTTCCTTTATTAAAGCACACAAGTAGCCACCTAGGAAATTGTCATTTACACCGCGGTAATTGTAAAATCATACCAACACAACCATTTCAGAAGGGAATTAAAGAGCCTGCACTTCAGCCGGCCAGCCGATCGCAAGCCTTTAACTCCATAGGCACAGTACAATAAAGCTTTTGCTTTCAGGTTTTTGTTGCTCTTCTTATAACAAACTCCACTGAGCACTGAACAGAATGCCTAAACACATTCACTGCAAGGGCCACAGAATTACCCAAAAGCTTAGTAAACACACATTTATTGAGTACTTGATTATGTAAGATCATTGCAGCATAGTCATTATAACAAAATCCTTATTAAAAAAAAAATGCCAAACACTTATCTTTTTCAGAGGACATAAATCTATTTAAAAACCCAACCAAGAACTACAAAGGGAGGGTGGCTGTTCCTTAGCCAGCCACCGATGAACACTCTCCTGCTCCCTAATGGCACTGCAAGAAAAGCCCAGCAGTCGCTTCCCAGCTTCACGTACAGCTGTACCCAGCACCCTGTCAGACCCTGCGACAGCCGATGGGCTGAGAAGACTCAAGGTCGCTCGCTGACCAACCCTGTTATCATATCCACGAACACAACAGCCCACCAAACTCATTTTTTTCAAGGTCATGGATGCAGCTCGCCAGCAGTGCGGTTCTCAGGGAGATCTTCTTAGCATGCTTGGGGGTTGCATGAGATTTCCTAGTGAGTGCTTGGGGATAAACATCCATTGCAAAGTGCTTGAAGTGCCCAGATTTCCTCCTCCCCCTACGCTATTCAGGGGAAGCGCTAATTGCAAAGTTTGCTCTGGTATCCCTCCAGATTCCCAGTCAAATGCTAATCAGCATGAAAATCCTCCCAGCTTGAGCAGTTTACAAGGGATCTGGTCTATACACGGGACACCGGAATTGCATCTATATTTTAAGCCCAACTGTAAGGGAAACGCTCTACATAGAAATATAACATTGGATTCTTTTATACAGCATATATAAAGAACATGACAGCATTAAAATATTGGCGAATCAATACATTAAAAATACAGAATCTCATAGACCAGAGCACAAGAAATATATTCACATGAAATCTGTACAGTCCGGACAATGCTGCCGGTTCTCATGTTGGAGCTGACCTTCCATCTCCAAATGGAGGTCGTTGCTTTGCTTCCCCATCAGCACCACTGGCCACCACTGCCCAGATTTCCCTGGGGTTTTGTGCTACAGGGAGAATACAAGTCTGCTGTCCCTGCCGGCACGGAGGGCACTCAGTGGTTAAACTCTTTGGGAAAGCTTTCATTATCAAATGAAACGATAGGGCATTTCATTTTACACAAAGCTCTGACCTAGTGGGAGAGGAAAACCAATCTATGGTTTGCAGGAAGGGTGGCAGCATTTCCCAAGTGCTCTCAGCATCGTGGATCTCACTTCATTAAAAAAAAAAATAAACAAACCACCTTTTGTATGGTTTGTGCACTGCTTCTCTCGTGTGGAGCAGGTGGGACTGTTTTAGGCTGCCCCTCCTACCAGAAGTGTCCATGTCTTCTGGAGGAGCTGCCGTTCTGACTTCTCCACAATGGCTTTCCCCTATACATAAACACATGTATATATAGGCCACTTCATTCCTTCCTCCTCGCACTGAGGAAGATCCCCAAGGCATGCTTGGCAAGATGAAATCCTACGATACAGCTGTACATCTAGCACTGGAGAGATGTGTATACACGGACACATTCTGTCCATTATTACAATGGAAATACAAGGTTTAAAAAAAGCAATAGCAGCATGTGAACAAGGATTTGTGTTCATTTCATCTGTCTTTTCTTCCTCCTCCTTCTGAGCTACATTCATCAGTTTTGACAGTCCCTTCTCACCACCCTGCTCCCCTCTCGAGGTGGAGGGGTTTACTGCAGACCCCGTCTGCCGGAGCTGACGTCGTCCTCCCCAGGCTCCCAGCCGCAGGGCAGTTTGAATTTCCCTTTCCACCAGCTCCCTCCTCTCCCTCTCCGCATCCTTCCCTTCATGATGACTCATCCTGGAGATGATCTTGGGTTTTCGTCTGACGGCTGCTGCTCACTTTGGCTTCAGCAAAGTCTAATTTCAGAGCGATACCGCAGGAATAAAACCTGCACCCGAGCGCCTGGTGAGCCACATGAGCTGTTAGCATCTTAAACAACTCAGGGAAGAAAAAAAGAAATGGAATAGTTTGCATTTTGTCTGTCTCCCAGCAGCAAAAGTGTAAGTCCCAGGAGCGATGCCTGTTTTAAACCCTTAATTCCTGAATTCTCAATAATGTTACAAACCACCAGGGTTTTGCAGGAATCAAAGGGCTGATTTCAAACACGTTCCCTAGTGCAGGGTGCACCGGAATTAAAAAAAGCATCAAGTGGGCTCACTTTTTCTGCATGCTCTTGCAGTATCCGGTTTTCCCAACCCCCAAAGTTGTTTCCTCACTTTCTTGTTTTGAGGTCCTGCTAAAGAGCAGTTATCTGAGTTAGCTCTGACGTGGGGGTGGTTGGACTCTGCTGGGCAACAGCCACCATGGGAATTTCCATGCCTAGTCAGGCTGGATTGTTAGTCCCCTCCGAGTTCTTGCAGGCATAGGCCACATCCTTGGCGATGCTGCACATCCTGTTGGACATCTGGAGCTCGGTCCTGAAGGCGGTGGGGAAGCAGAACTTCTTGAAGCACGCCTTGAAGTTCTCATCTAAGAAGGCATAGAGCACAGGGTTCAGGCTGCTGTTGGCATACCCCAGCGCAGTGCAGAAGCAGGAGATGGCCAGCTCGAGCTCGCTTTCTGCCTTGGCACCCAAGCACTGGACCAGCACAAAAATCTGGATGGGAGTCCAGCAAATGATGAAGACTGCCACCACCACCAGGACCATTCGGGTGATGCGCCTCAGGTTGCGGTCCTTCTCCTTGGAGCCTGAGAGGACGCGGACGTTCTTGAGTCGTCTGATCATGAGACTGTAGCAAATGGTGATGATCAACACAGGGATCATAAAGGAGAAGAGAAAGACACAGATGCCAAACACTGGATCCCAGTAATCCACAGGTGAAGGGAGTTTAATTAGACAATCAATTTCTGCAAGTCAAAAAATAAAAAGGAAGGGAAGATCAGCAAACCCATATCAAGAATAAAAGCATCTGCACATTCAGTTTAGTTCAGGCATGTTTAATGCTGGAAAAGCAGTAGCAGTGATGCAGAGAGGCCAGGGCAGAAAGGAAAGAGTTAAGATGGCTTTACAGAGAGAGCTCACCACACTGATGAAACTGGTACCCCTCTCCAATGGCTCCCCAAGCCCACGGGCCCTCCTGGCCACCAACACCTCCCACCCGTTGGATGCACTTCTACTGACCGTTGTTTTCATTCTCTGCAGATCCCATCACCATTGCTGGGATGCCAAAGACAGAAGCCAGCGCCCAGATGCAGACATTCACCACTTTGGCCTTGTGGGGAGTGCGGATGTCTAGTGCTTTGATAGGGTGGCAGATAGCAATGTAGCGGTCCACACTCATCATCGTCAGAGTGAAGGTGCTTGTAAACATGTTGTAGTAGTCTATAGAGATGGCAATCTTGCAGAGGACATTGCCAAAGGGCCAGAAGCCCAGGAACGTGTCTGTACCCTGGAAGGGTAAGGTCATCAGACACAAGGTATCAGCCAGAGCGAGGTTGAAGATGTAAATGTTGGTTGCTGTCTTCATCTTGGTGAATCTAAAATGTAGGAGTGAGCAATGGTTAGAGCTCCATCTGACCATGATGCATAAGACATTGAAGTCTACTGAAGAGGGCATTCTGCCACTTTAGAAGGAGATGCTGTATTTTTCTTATGTAACAAGAGATTGAACACCACCCTTCCCTTTCTGCCTCCCACGTGCTTATCACCACACAGCTCAATCCGGCTCCTACGACAATACAAATGGTGCCTTCACAATCAGTTGCATGCGCAGGAGAAGCTTATTCCCTTAGACTGCAAGTTAGGACCACAAAACCCTGAGGCCGTCAACTCAGACCATGCTTTTTGAAAAAATGACTTCAGTAAGGCTAATCTAGGATTTCATCACATATGGCTTCATTATTATAAATATTGGTGAGAGCTTTACCCAGTAAGCTGATTTGAAAGGCATCATACAGTCCAGAGCTAAGTTGATTAGCCATTTTGTATTGGCTCGTAGCCAAAGACTATGGCTAATGTGAGCTACCAAATCAGAATGGGCAAGATGGCCAGCGGCAGCTAAAAACTGGTAAGGAATGAGTTTTGTATCAGAAATCAAAATATCACAATGGATCTTTCTGAAGAAAGGGGTAGTTTGCAGATAACGTCATGAGTCAACTCTGCTTCAAAGGGGTTTTGTCATTTCTATATTACTTTTAACGCATGAACTGATTGCCCCAAAAGATTCACCTTGCTCTAATGGTAATCATCTCCTTTTTTACACATGGGAAATGATGCAAAGAAAGATGTGATCACCTACCCAAGGATACATGCAGAGTCTGCAGAAATGGAAACTCAACAGTGACAACAGTGCCTCTGTGACTGAATCTAACATTTCACCTCCAGGATGTTCCTCTTCGTGGGCAAATTAAGAGCTCAAATAGGTATAATTTTAAAGCTACAGCTCATCTATCATTTACTGTACTAATGGCCTTTGCAGAAAGGTTGCCAGAAATGGCAGACAATGATGTGCGTTATTAATAGAGGGCAAGTTCATTTGAGGGTAACACTTAAACCCATGAACTACTGCACTATTTGCAGTTTGATATGTGTTGGAATATTATGGGGTCTGATTTGACCTAAAAAGCTCTTTTTGTCAGATTGATTCAGAACAGCAAACCCACAACTGCACTCCTCAGCACTGTGCCCCCCTCCCCGATGATCTGAGCTTCAGCTCTTGATAGATTGAGTGCTTGGAGGAACATTATCACTGCCACGCTCTGAACTCTGTTGAGACACATGGTGACATAGTCAGGTTTACAATAACAGCCAGGGAATCTGCAATCCAGAATATAAAGTCTATTTTTTTTTTACCCCTCTTATAGCTCTAAGTTGTGTTTGTATTAGAAATCAGATGTTTGAAAGTGGCTTCAGAAAGCAAGAACAAATGATCCTACATTTGACCTTGAAAGCCAAGGGAAGCTTTTGGAGCAGGTGAATGTTGATGGAAGCACTTGAGGTCCCCAAGTAAGTCTGAGTCAGGCTCCTCCTGGCCCAGAAATCACAGCAGCTGAGCAAGACAGTGGGTTCTTAGAAAGCCAGCCCAGATAAACTTATGTAACCAAAAGCAGTAGAGGAAAAATACCAGTGTCTTTCCTATTGTGAAGGGATGAACAAGCAAAACGCTTTGCAAATCCAACACAACCAGGTAGCTGCCAGGGCTTTAAAGCTTTGGGACTTCCTAAGCAGAATTACACAGAAACAGACTCCAGTGCTGTGAATCCCAGAGCAGCAGCATCTCAAGGTGGACGAGTTTTGCTTTTTAGTTTGAATTCTTGCAGTTGGCATAAATGAGGCAATGCACACAGGGAGCATGAGATGGGTCTGTGAATTGATTCAGACACTTTCCCCTCCAGGTCAGCAGGGGGGGTAATTAAAATTAAGAAATTAAATCACTGTTCTTTACCAGCCCACACAAAGATAAGTATTGTCAGCTTAGGCTTCAGGAAATTATTCAGTCACCTAAGACTGTGTTAGCAAAGGTCTCCTGGGAGCTGTAGTCTTCCTCTGTATACCACAGATCTGGCTGGGCTCGCCCAAGCTTCCCAAAGGTCAAGCTTCTTCCAGTCCATCCTTCCAGAAGGACTGGACCTGGAGGCAATTCATCAACATGCCTCTAACCCTGACTGCTGTTACTGACGGTATAACTCGAGGGAACAACAACTGCATTTTTGAACCATGATGGGCAACTTCACCACTGTGAAAAAGAAAAAATTAAAGGGTGGTTTTGTTTTGGTTTTTTTTCAGTGGGAGAAACAAGCAGCAATCCACCCACCTCTACCACCCATCCGGCATCCACAGGGGACATTGCCTCCATGCACGCTCCTGTGTCCCCAGCACAGTGAGAAGTTTGGGGCATCTCAGCTAACCCTGAGCTTGGGGCATGCAGATTGCAAGCCTTCAGCTCCCTCTTGCTCCCCTCCACCCCAGGGGACCTCACTGGTCCCTCTCCTCCAAGACCCTTCTCAGCAAGAATTCAGAGTCCAGGTGCAATTGCTCAGCCTGGCCCTGCAAAGTCCCCTCTCCCTGAAGCACAGACCCCTCTGCTGCCCCTTTCCTTGCTCCCTCCGAGGTGGTGGCAGAGCTGCCTTTCCTCACTGCCTCCGACACAAGGACATGCTGGGGAGGCTGGCCCACTGCTTACCTCTTTCAACCCACCTTCAAGTGGATTTTAAGGCTGATTTTGTGCTCTTGAAAGGTGGGAAAATTAATTTACACCTAATTAATTACTTCTAGCTCCACTTCCTCTGCACACTGAGAGCCAACAGCCATTATCCCAACCAATGTTCCCAAACATTTCCAGAACGTTCAGTACAAACAAAAATCAATTAATCACTTCTCTGTGGATTAACCTCTTTTTCTTTTCCTCTGGGAACTGAGAGTGTTCTCTTTCTTAATCTGCACAAAAAAGACAAATTAAACTCTCGGGCTTTAGGAGGCACCTAAGGTCCCCCCCACGGCACAGCTCCAATGCCAACAAGCCTGTGGCCTCCATGGAGGACATTAGCTCCCCACTGAGCCATTTTCTTGCACTCGGTCACGGAGGCAATTTCCTAATGGAGCATCTCCCACAGGGCTGTTTCTCAGCTCTCCATCCAGCTCCACCTTTGTCACAAAAGTAATCACTTTGCTCTGCTCTCCTGTTCTCCTGGCTGCTGAAGCCCAAGAGGAAAAACATCTGGATATCAGCTCAGCACTCAGCTTCCCCCTCCTTGAGTGGACCTCAGGCAGCATTACCTGGAACAAAGCTTCAGTGAGGGGAACCCACAGTTTGGGAGAGGAGGAGATGGGTAGGAAACAGCTCTTCCACATACTGGGCTTTGAGGTCCTGTTTTTCACAGGGATGGATTCTGTCCCTGGCTGAGCCTCAGGGTGAGCTGCAAACCTGTTGTTTTAGCACCGCTGCCTCCTTTCCACCCTTCCACCTCGAGGCTGCAGGGCAGCAAGCAGCTCCAGATGCCCCAGGGCTAAGGACCAGCCAGCTGCAGCAAACCTACAACCCAAAATAGGGCTGCAGACACTGGGGCAGAGGGACCAGAGCAAAGCCTTCAGCCCTGGGGAACCGTGAGCATTATCTCCAGGAGCTCTGTGTCTCTTGGAGCCTCTTGATTTTGATATTCCTAGCTCCAGCTAATCAGGATGCAGACAGTGCTGTTCACCTTGAGCAGCTCCCTCCGTTCCCACCCCATGCCCTGGCATCAGCAACAGCCTTTACAGCCCTCCCCGGACACACACAGGGAAGCAAAACAGAGCAGAAAAGGCTCAGAGAGGATTTTTGCCAAGCTGCTCCCACCCTCTGATGGTGGAAATCAGCACCAGTTCAGTGACATCTCTGCTCCCAACCTGCTCTTAGCCCATAGGTTGTATGAAGCTGATATTTGATCTGGCACGTACCATCGTGATTTGTGTTCTCCCAGCCATACACCCACACTCTGCTCTGTGTCCCTGCCACTCTGATCACCTTCTTTTCAAAGCCCCCTCATCCTGAAATTACACAATTCAAGCCAGTTTATTCTTAATGGTTCAACAGGCCACAAAAAACCCAGAGAATTTAAGAAGGACAAATTTAAATCACTTCGGATTACGAAGCCAGACACTACAGCAAAAGCAGCCAGCAGCGCCGGCACGTAAAAGCCTATTAATTACCTGGCCGGACGGTGACTGACTAGCAGGGGTTAAGGAGTCTGCCACTAGCCAGGGTGAGCAGCAACGCTTTGGGACAGATTATTTTCTTGCCCTTTGAGTCTCGCTGCCGTGTCTGGGTAACACTGGTGCCCTCCCTCCTCAAGGTGCTCTCTGGGGACCAGCACAGACAGGGGCATTGCATGACCTCCATCGCTGCCATGCCAGGGCAGAGGCTGTGTGGCTGCTGCTGCAAAAGCCTCTGCAACTCGCCCGGGGACTCACAGGGATGCTCATGCAACCCCGAGCGGGTGCACGGCCACCAGCAACAGTGCTTTGGTCTAAGAAGGGCATTCACCAGCATCCGTACTGCAGCAAGATGCTCTCACGCCTGTTCATGTGCTGGATCTGCCTCTGCTGAACCGCTCGTGTCCTAAATGCTGCTGGGAATTGCCCAGTCCCTGAAAAGCACTGGGAACCAAGTCCCACATTAATCATCACAGAATTACCACTGCACATGGGTAATTCCTTTCCACTCATCCCACCGAGGCCAGGGGAAACCAAGAGCCCTCCAGCACACATTGGAGCCACAGGAGCTGTGTCAGCAGGGGCCACACATGGCTTCTATGAGCCATGTGGCTGAGGCCAGCTCACCTGGGCTCATGGGGGCCTGGAAACTGGGGAGCTGCAGACCTGCCCTTTGCAGCAGGTCTCCCTCTTCTGCTCACCTTGCCATCCTCCCCCAGCTTCAATCACTCTGCACAGCACAGAGCCCTTGGCATGGGTTTCCCTTTTCTATAAATTGCAACAATTGTCTTTCCTTTTTTTTTTTGCCAAGAAAAACTAAAAGAGGGGGATCTGGAGAGAGCTGAGGTCTCAGATGGCCCTGCCAGTGTCTGCTGGGTCAACACCACATTAAACACTCACTCGATTTCAGCTCTGAGACACACAGCTGGTCAAGGCTCTTCCCTTAGAAAGCTTTCTATTAAGAAATCAGCATCTCTGCAATGTCATAATTAACTTCATTTTGCCTGTCTCATCACAGCCAGCTGCCCTCACCCTATTCTCAGGGATCAGTGCAGTTCTCAAGCAGAATAACTGCTGGCACAGCCATCCCCAGGCAGCCGCCCAGTGCAGGCACCTCCCCATCACAGCCCTCCTCCTAAAGCTTCACCTGGAAGCAGCGAATAAAACTGTAGGGGCCTAACAGCCCTAATCTGCCTAAACAGCTGCTCAAAATGCTCTGAAATCATGTTCTTCAATAGGGAGAGCTGAGCATCCCCAGTACTTTGCCAGGCTCCCAACAGAGAGCTGCCATGGCAAAGAGAATTGCCCTAGAAACGAGGCATCATTCCCACAGGGGCCTGATCCAGGCAAGCAGAGCCAACACTGAGGAAGGGAGTCCTCCAGATCATCGCAGCAGTATGACAGAGCAGGGGACAAGAGAGGACTTCCTGGGCCAGAAGCTGCATGTTGTCCCTGGTCCCTTCCCTGGCACACCAGTGGAGGTCTGGGGGTCCGTCACACCCCGTGCAGCAACACTTTGGTTGCTCTCATGTATGGGTCATCCAACCCCATGGCCATTGCAAGAACAATACATTCCCCTTCTCTTTTCTTCCTAAAAACAAAGCTCTTGAGCATCCAGCCTTGCAGCATTCAGTTCACAGATAAGAGGGACCTCAGCAGCCTGGTTTCCCCCACTCTCCCCCCAAACCCTCTCTGCCTTGTGCTGTTCAACTCCTTGTTTCACATTCATTAAAAAGCAGTACAGGAAATATATGCAGAAGAGAGCAAACAGCAGAAGGAGGGAGGGGAGGCATTATCTCCACTGACAAGGAACAATGAGCAAGCAGAACAAAGCCGCAGACAAGGCAGGTTTCCACAATAAGTCCTTTACTGTCCAGGAAATCGTGTTCCTGACAAGAGCCCTTCTAGGTCTTATCCAATTAGTGCTGCTCAGCACTAGAAGGGGATTGACAGTCATGTGATGACTGTCTATAAATTAATCATTCCAAATGTTAAATCACTCCAAATATAATAGAGATGTAGGCTGGGTTCTACAACAGAGGGGAAAACCCAGAGGAGGCTTTGAATTTGTATTTGTGTGAAATACCAGGAGATTTTAAACTTTTCCCTCGGTGCTGCAAAAAACTCATTCAAGAGGAACAAAAATCAAGCCTTCCTGATGCCTCCAATTTCCTCAAGTGCTGATATTTGAGTCTTTGTATTTCCCAACTCCCTCTTAAACAGGAAACAATTACTGTCTACACCACTGTACCATTCTTTTTCTGGAAGATAATACACCAGTTTCTTATAGGTTGTGTAGCATGCTGAAGTCTGGTTATCCCTGGTGAAAAATAAGCAAGGAAAGAAAAAACCAAACAGCTTTTGTAGGGTGCACCATACCTATAGACGATAGGGGTGCAGCACAGAGGGTTTGCCAGTCTTTTCCATTAATGGAAGAGATATATCATTAAGAGTCCTAAAGCCCCATGTTGACTTACGAGCAACCAACAGCCAACCTACTGAAAAAAGATGCTATTTAAGGCATGAAGCCCAGAAGCACCAATGCTCCAGTCTGGGGAGAAACCCTGTGCTTGAGAAGTCGTCGACATCCTCCTTGCATGGCCACTAATTTGGCAGCTCTGCATGAATCTGCGTACATGAGCAGGGTCAAGAGTTTGAGATACTGAGTCCAGTTTATCACCAACCCTGCTCCTGACCTTAACAGATAGGGCAAGGAGAGAAAAATCAAATCCTGGGCAAAAATACCCAGAAGCTGCAGTTACCCACTGAACCAAGAAGGGTCATTTCCCTGGGTATAACTGAGTGTTAGTCTCAGCCAGTACTGACCTCCCAGGAGACACTGATGTAGCTTCTTCTACGTGTGTTCTAGCTCAGTTAACTTCCCCAGCACACGTTATTCAAGTGGCCCCTCCAGGCTGACACAGAAGTTTTTGGGGAAAAACAGAGGTGAATCCCCAAGGAGTACCCAAATAATTAAAACTTCTATTAGCTCTTTTGTATATATAGGGATTTACTGGATAAAGGGGAAACAGAAGTGGAAAAGGCCCAGGGGAGATGGGGGTGACACCTCTCTTCAGTTTTCAATTGTTTAGAACCAGTAAAACCAGAGGACAAAATAAAAAAGCTAAGTTCTAGGGGGAATGCCAGTGCTAAATCCCACTTTCTTTTCTTGGGTCCCATTTATCCAACTGGAAGGTATCAAAGCCAAAAAGGAGCAGAACAGAAGCCACCATTTTGAAAATGTGGCCCCACATAGCCACAGCACACATCCACCCTGACCAGGATACCAGTTTGGGCCATTTGTATTCCTGGTGAAACACCAGTCACAGCCCCAGGCAGGGGCCAGCAAGGTCCTGCTGTCCACATCCCACCAGACGGGGAGATCTCTGCCAAGGTTTCTTCTTGCACACATCTAAGGTTCATGCACAGGGCACGGACTCCCTTCCCCTGCATGCACACTGGCTGTCATTCCCAGGGAGCTGCATCGCCACGGGACAAGGACTTCTTGCTCCCAGAGCCTCACTACTCACCACGCTTACACACACCCACAAACACCATGCTTACTCAAATGATTGCTACTACACGGAACAGAAACACGAGCTCTCCAAACGCGGCACTGCTACACTGCAAACCTCCTCTCTGTCTCCAGACTCCCCAGGGCCAACATGATCCCTTCTCCCTGCCATAAACTCCTCGGCAGGAAGAGCATGGACAGGCAGCCTGATGAACAGTCATGTTGCTTTGCCCTTGTAGCAGAGATTTAGTTGCTGTTCACCGGCTTGTGATACCAAAGACTTCATTTTGCAGCACCTCCCCCAGCCAAGTTGTGTATATTCAAGAGAAAGATCCTTTGGAAGCAGCAGAGCTCCTGGCAGGAGTGAGACTTAATCTCATCAGTGTCTGAATACCTGCTAAATATTTTCGTCCTCTGTTGGAGGAGAAAACAAATTGATCCTGTCTTTTCTGTGCTGGCAGCATCCACCTGCACCAGGATTCTGCTCCGAGATGTGTATAAAATGGAAGCTCACTCCTAACATAGAGGGTGCAGAGATCAGAAGGGGGTTGCTGGCATTTGACACAGAATCACAGCCCTAATGGCTGCGTAAACTTATTTTGTACTTACAGGGGAGAACAGGTTTCTGAATCCAGGAAATATTGGGGTTTGAACCACAGCAGAACCAGACAGGGATACTTAAAATGCCAGGAACAGGCAGGGAGGCTGGACAGTGCTGCTGAGTGGTGCAGGCTCCGTGCTCTGTCCCTCTGCAAAGGTCCCTGCTCTCCCTGCTTCACGGTGAGGAGCCAGAGGAGTTGCCCTCATCTCTGCAGCATCCTGTTACATCTTATTTACGTCTACAGTTTCCAAAGAGTTGGAAGAGGTATTTGTGATTTTTCCCCTGTAAGAGTAAGACTGAGCCTCCCAGCAGGCTCTTTCCCTTGCAACTAGATTCAGCTTTGGAAAGCGCCAGCTCCCAGATGGAGCAGCACCTGCAGCCACAGCTGGGGTGCCGGACACAGCGCAGGAGGGAGAGGTCCCATTAAAGATCCAGCACACCCTGGCAGCAGGATGGTCCCAGCACATTGCCCTCCCCAGGGACATCCAGCTCCCTGCCTGGCTGTTTGCAAAAAAAAAAAGTCCCATTTTTTTGAGCAGATCTGATCGCTCTGTTCCATTCTCTGGGTTAAACTTTAGGAGGCACCAGAGGGCAGCTTGAAAGCTGATGGCAACCTTCATCACAGCCTAGGAAGGGAGAAAAACAAATAAAACCAAAACAATAAAACAAATGCCACATGGTTACCTCTAAAGCACATCGCAATTACCAGGGAAGAGCCGGCCTGCTTCACCCGCAGCAGGGATTTGGGGGGGAAGGTCTGCCCCCCTCCCAGCCCTCCCCAGAGCCTCCCTGGGGTGCTGCCTGCGTGTCCTACCTGACGATCACATACATGACGGAGCAGTTGCCCACCAGCCCCACAATGCACACAATGGAGTAGACAACCACGATGGTGATCTTGATGCTCAGCGGCAGGAAGCTGTCCCCCGTGCCGTTGTTGAACCAGTTACTGGGGAGAAAGCTCAGGTTCAGCATGGAGGAGTCGTTCAGCAGCTTTCTCAGGTCAGGGTCTTCCAAAATATGAGCAGGGAAGAGCGGATCCATCCTGAAGCGCCAGCCTGTGCCAAGGACCTAGGGCAGCAAAGAGACAGTTTTAAGATTCGCTGATCAATCGGGTAGCGCGAAACCGTAGCAAAGCATGTGCGTGAAAAACGCTGGGCGAGAAGGATGATTTATTGCCGAGAAGAGCACAGCCCCCCCCAGACCTCCCCAAGAGCATTTTAATGGGTTGCAACCCTGAGAGCCTGGTGCATCCCGAGCACCCAGGGAGCTCACGCAGATCTCCGCACCGCCAGCGCAGGGGACGTGCGGGCTGCCCAGCACCACCCCTCCCAAGCTTGGATGCTCCTACCTGCCTCTCCCAGCCCTGCCGGGTCGGTGAGTCCCCACACGCGGCTTTGTGCCCCCAAACCTTCCCCCCCCCGCCGTGCCCTCCGAGAGCCACCGCAGCCTCCCACCGCGGCTGGGGCACGGACCCCCTCCCCCCCCACCCCGGTAAAACGGCAGGAAAAGCCCAAAGTTGAAAAAAGCCTCGGCTGGCTGCTCACCTGGGTGCGGGTTTCCCCTCTAACGCGGCTCCCGGCCCCGCGGCTCCGCTCCCCGGGGCCGCATCCAGGCACCCCCGGGCTGGGGGGGCGGGGGGAAGAAAGCCGGGCTGCGGGCACGGCCGGAGGCTCCGCTCCGGAGGCAGTGGGTGGAGGGGCGGGGGGGTACGGGGCTGCTCCTCGCAGGCAGGGATGCTGCCGGCGCAGGGGGCTGCACCCCGGAGCCCACGTTTTTAACGAAAAGGGAGGGATGGGGGAGAGGGAGGGAGGGAGGGAGGACGGACGGCGGCTGGGCAGAGCCAGCCCCGGCTGCCTGGCTTCTCCCACTGCGTAAGAGAAAAGCGAGGGGGGGGGAGGAGGAGGAAAAGAGGGAGAGGGGAAATAATAAATAACCAAAGGCACCAAACAGAAAGCGAGCCCACACCTGCGAGCCCAAGGGCAGCGTCCCCCCCCCCGCTCCCCCGGGCTCTCCGAGCTGCCGGCGGCCCCCCCGTCCCACCCCCGGAGCGGGGAGGGGGGGGTCCAGCGCCGACCCCCTCCCCAAAACCCTGCCGCAGCCCCCAGCTGCGGAGGGGACCCGCAGCCTACCCGGGGTGGGCTCCCACCCAGATGCGCTGGGAAGGAGAGAAGGATCGGAGCGCTGGGGAGCGCTTCGGGAAGCGAATTCCTCCCTCTGCAATTGTGCAACCTGAACGCTGTGCTAGCGCAGGAGAAGCAGAATGGGGAATTTGACCTAGAAACTGGCAAAAAAAACAAGGAGGACTGAGAACTGAGGGGGAAGAAAATTGTTATTATTTAGTATTCTTGCAGTGGCATTTGCTAAAGGTCATTTTTGTAACCCAAAACATCCTGCACTTTGGATCAGAGTTAGAGTAGCACATTTCTTTTAAGAAGCTGCAGTGGTAAATTCATTACCTTAGGGTGGGGTGATCCATGCAGACCCCACAGGTCCCTGCCCTCCCCAATCTGGCCATGGGACATTGACCCTGCTAGACTCAGTGCCCAGGAGCTGCAGAGCCCCCCAGGTATGCCACCCCTCCAAAGAGGGTGCAAAGAGGTCTTTGGGGTCCATCCCCAGCTTGATGCCAGATCAGGGCCAGGTGGACTGCTGAGAACTAGAGCCTCATGGTCTGGTGCCTCTCGCCATCTATAGTGTTTCCCTGAAGAAGCCATTTCCCAACAGTTTGTGTTGGGGACACAAGGGTCAGATCCAATTTGGGGCACACTGGAAAAAAGGAAAATGAGTTCTTGGGCAGCAAATGCTTCTTCTCTTCCAGAGCCCACAGACAGCCCAAAGCAGAGCTGCTTGGACCCAGACAGATTCAGGGCTAGCCCTTTCTGCTCTAATTCCACTTTAATGGATGTCTGGGGATATTTAGCACAGAAGTTGCACCTTCTTTACAAGAAATGTAATGGTATGGTAATGCACGGTAATTTTTCTGAATGCTTCCATAAGAGCAGGTCTCAGCTCTAACAGGGAACGAGGGAAAAAGCATGACCCATAGATAGAGCCCTCTTGTGAAATACAACAGTCCTAGTGCTTCAAGAGGGTTTTTTGGTCAGTCCATTAACAAGAGACTGTGAAATAAATACTAGACTAGACATTACTTTAATTGTTAATGGATTGATTTTCAAAGGCTGAAGGAAGGACAGCAGTAAATCAGTGCGAGAGCGCCTGGCTGGACAGCCCAGGAGTCTATGGGAAAAGAGTGTTTGCAAATTCAGCTCTGCTCCTCTCTGCTGGCTCCCACCTCAATAAATGCACTTAGCCCTTCACATACTTATTTTATGTTAATTCGGTGCAGCAAATACAGCACGTTCACCTATCTGTCTTGTTGTGGTGCTTGTTTTGACTCGACACAGCCAGTGTTTTGGAATGACTGCTGCAAAAGGGAATCAGGATTGCCACCTTGAACTACTGACAGCCAAGACATTTTTTGTCCCAGACAAAATCTCTTCCAAAACTTTTCCTCCTCTTTCCATCTAGCATCTTCACACTGTTCAGCCCTGTCCTCTTGCACAGGAAAAAGGCCAGGATGTTCATGCTGCACCTTCAGTCCCAATCCTACTGTTCCACATGATTTGACCCCAATCCAAATTCAACCCTGAAGAGATCTGTCCTTCCAGAACATCTCATGGTATCTTACCTTCCACTCTTCTCAGGATCCCTGGAATGAGAGGGGGGGCCATCATTTCAAGAGCAGGAGACTGGCCAGATTTCTTCCTCATCAGAAGTTTTCCCCATGTCCATTGGGGTCTATGCACCAAGGCTGAGAAGGAAGGCCACAAAGATTTCATCTACATGATCCAAAAGGACTTTTCCCAGCCTATTTCTTAGAAAAACAGATCAACTCTTCTGCTTGAAGGTTTCTATGCAGACAGCAAGTTAAACAAAGCCAAAAGTGAACGAGCCAAAAATGCCACCCTTCTTCCAGGTGATGATTGCCCAGAAAGCATGCATGAAGGCAGCAGGTGACACCATGAACAGATGCTGGATTTACAAGAAAGTGTCCAGAGCATCAACATGCAAGTCAAAAACACATTCATGGTGCAAATACCTTTTTTCTTCAACCCCACTTTCCATTAAATATCCACAAAATAAGATTCAAAAGCATACAAAAAGTGTTTGGTGGATTGGGTAAATAATTAGAATATCCCTAAAAATTAAAACTTGTCTGAAAATGAGCTTTGTGCATATTTGGAGTTTGTTTGCAAATTTTCAGAGGCTTATTATTATAAAGAGCCACAGCTGGGGCCCAAGCAGGCTTGTTCTCTGCTTGGTTAACAGATCTGTCTTGGCAGAGGCAGGACCCTGGGCTTTCCCCACCTACCTATAGCATATCTATCTCCAAACTCCCGGAGCATCAGTACAGTCCATCCAGTTGTGGATGAACAAACTTTACCTATTTCAAACTAATCTAGCTCTAGTGCCAATAATTATATCTACCATTGTTTCAACCGGCTTAACTTTACATACACTGTTCCTAAATGTGAAGAATTTTTGCTGTTTTTGCAGAAAACAGCCCACACCCACCTGCATTTCCTAATAGCAACAGCCCACAGGTTTTTTGCCTTTCCTTTCAGGAGGTGAAGACATCTGCACATCAGAGCTGTTTTGCCACCTTTAGCACAGTTTGCCAATCTGTTTAATCAAGGCCATCATGAGCACAGAATTAATTTTGCAAGATGTGAAATCATTTCTCATACAGGGAACAAGCACCTGGGCTGGAGAGAAAGAAGGCTGAGGGGGATGTGGAGTGTGCTGGAGAGGCTGGAAAGCAAAGGTTCAAAAATGCAACCATCACTCCTGGGACGATGGTCACCTGCCAGCCACATGCCAAAGGCTAATTAGCCAAGTTTGTACGACAACCACTCACGGTGGGTGAAATTTGTTCTTTGGACATTAATCACCACACAAATTCAGCAACGAAGAACAAGAAGCACAGAGAGAGACACAGTCTCATTTCTCCTACCGTCTGCACCATAAACACTGAAAACATCTCTGGTTAATACACACATCCTCCACTCATCCAAACTGATGGCGTTGGCAGTGCATCACCATTGGTGAACCCATTCGTTTCAAGTATCATAAAACTGGGCTCAAGCTGTTTGGTAGAGTGAGAAATAGATGCAGCAGGCAGGTAGAATTGTTATTTGCTGTTAAACATTTACACAAAAAAGCACAAGAGGTCTGTTTTCCTGATCACGCTTTTCAATAGTCAGCTGTTGGCTGCTCAAAACCCCCCAGGTTCACCCCTCCGGCAAGCACGGCACCTGAGGAGCATTCCCTCTGGTTCCCCATTTCACTCCCTTCAGCCTTGGCCTTACAAGTGCTTCCCTGAGCTCTCTGCTCATTCTCTCCCAGCTTTCTGGTTTTGTTAAGCATATGTACAAGTCAAGGTAAGCCCAGCAGTGACTTGGGCTAGCCATGGCCTCCCCAAGGCCAGCGTTACCAGCGAGCACTGGGAGATCCTTGAGTATCACTGCTCCCTTCCCTGGGTCAGTGCTGAGCAGGGACATTAACTGTGTCTGCAGCTGAGCAGGCAGAGCAGCGCCAGCAGGCGCTGCATCTTTTGGCAAGCCACTAAACACTAAGAAAACAAGCAGAGCAAGTATTGGGTTTTAGTAAATAAAAAAAAGGAAGAAACTGCATTACAGCTAGAGAAGTTAGAGCAAGAGCTCTTTGCCAGAGCTGGAAAACCTGCAAAACAGACACAGAAAATGTCTAGGATGGTGAAGCTGTGGAAGAGCACAGGGAACTCACTGCTCAGCCCTGCACCAGCTCCAGAAGAGCAAGAGATGTTGGGTTCAGCATATGAACACTCTGACTGCTTTACATAATATCACAGATCTATGGCCAACAACTAGAGCATCAGAGAAACTGGCAGGAAGTAATGAATGAAAAGTCATAACAAAATGAAAAAATTGTCTCTTGAGCCCCAAAACCCACTTCCCCACAGTCCTCTATACAAGGGGATTCAGCAGTCCTTCACAGAGATGGCGGTGACAAATTCTGTTCCTTGTGTGATGTTATAAATCATGCAACAAAGCAAGGTGAGAGAGATTCAGAAGTGGATTATCTGCCCTCCATCGCCAACAGACTTGTTCAAAGAATGAGAAATAACATCTATTAGGAAGGGGGACATTGGCTTCTTTAATATTCACAATAATACATATTCATTGTAGCTTCTGTGTTTGCTCCATCAGACTCCTTTTAGAGATGGCAGAAATCTCTGCAGACCCTCTTTTGCAATGCTAAGCAACAGAACAAAGAAAAACAGATTAACTTTCACAAGGAGCAAACAGGGACCTGGGAACAAACACGCTGTGGAAAAAAGGTTCCTGCTGACTTCAGCTTGCACTGGGACACTACTCAAAACCTAGACCCACCGAGGGGAACGGGGTCAGCAGGATGTCACAGGCCATGTCCCCACCTCTTTCCAAGTCCCCATTTCCCTTCCGTGATCATTGAACTTCTCAGGGAGAGCACATTTGAGACAAGATCTCAGGATGCACACGGCAGGGTGATGGTGAGGGTCCTGTCCACACCACAGGTGACTGATCCCCGTACGTCTCACCTATTCTTGGACCTCACCATAAATATAAGCCCAGACGCTTGCACACAGCCTTTAGCTCAAGCCAGCAGAGAAAAGCAGCTGAGCTCATCCATCCCCACATCCCTGAAAGGCAGCTCCACCTGCCTGCTCTCAATGCTTGCTGTGCCAGAGCCATGGGGTCAGTGCCTGCTTCCCTCTGTACCCTGCAAACCCAATATTGCTGCTGGCTGGGTACCTCCCTGCCCATTCCTGAGGCTGCAAGCAAGGAACTGATCCATAGGAACAGGCATATTAGACAATAAAACAATTTCCTGCAAGAGACAGCTGATCCCCAGAGGCACCTAGCTAACAGAGCTGGAGTCAATTGATTCCTCTTTCTAAAATAGCAGGACAGCAAAACAAGTATAATTCATGCCCATTTCAAGCACAAATACAAAGGAAATCTCTCCACTTCTCTTCTACCCGTCTTTTTCCTTCCATTTGCTCTCCAGCTCCCAAAGCCATTACCATGCCAAGAAATACATCAGCTCCTGCTGCATTCCCTGGGACCACACAATGGGAGAAGAAAGAGTCATTTAGCTCCCAAAACCCGAGCACAAACTCACAGGAAGAGTTGCCTCAGTCCTATTCCAGTCTCTCAAATGTTTCCATGATTTGCTCACGCCCTTCAGCCACATCCAAAGGACAGCAGCCACCAAGGTCAGAGGTCCCCCACCCCCTTAAGCTACAAGGTCCATGGTAAGGAGAATAACCAGATGCACTTAATGCCAGCAGCCGCCTGCATTTTGAAGAATACTGTGTGTGGTGGTGAGCCTGATCCTCACTACTAACAAATAATTAGAGTGGATCCTGCTTTCACCAAAAATTCGTTTACAGCAAAATCCCTCAAGCTCTAACAGGAAAAAGAGAGTACACGATGCTACCCACTTCACTGATATTTTATTGTTTGCCATCATTATTTGCAATTTTCCAGGGACTGATCATTTCAGGTAATTGTGGATGAGGCCATTAACAATCCCCTCTGCAACATTATACTCGTTTTTAAAGTCTTATTCCTCTTTGCATCTCAAACCCATCGACCTTAAAGGGAACAAATCCCTCCACTCTTGCAAGACAGAAACCCTCCTTCCCCCCACTATTCCCTCACCCAGGACACCGATGTTTTTTCCCCACCATTTTGGGACTGGACACCCAGCACCCAGGGCTCACTATCTGGGGGTCCTCACAGTCCAGATGCTGAGAGAGGAAGGGTCTCTGATTTAGGGAAATGGAAAGGAAATGATGGTTGCATGATTTACACAGCTACTCAGTAAGGAACAGGAGGAGATGCTGAATTCAGATCCCCCAAGCTCCATCCCAGCACTCTAACCTCTTATCCCTTAGGGAGGAAAACATCTCTATGGTCAGATAGCAATTTTCACAGAAGTCCTTCAAAGTAAGGATCTGCTTATCACCTCTGTACTGCAGTCATTTTACATAGTGAACAGCTTTGAGAGCAACAAATTCACTGCAAAAAAGTCTAGAACCAAGATATTCAGCATCCATTTGCTGTTTGCTTCCCTCTGAGCTTGCCTTCCCCAAAGAGGTGTCACTCAAGATCTTGCTGTTATTTGGATCGATAGCAGCTGATGGCTGATAACTTGCTTTTGAGCAGTTTGTTTTCACAGTTTTAACCCACCTAAATGCAGTCTCAGAAGCCTTCCCTTGTTCCATTTCCTAGCAAGAAGAAACAATAGATGTTTACTGAAAGTTTCAAGCAACTCTAGAGGGAAATATATTCCCATCAGTTTTTCAAAGGCTTGAATATCTGCCTTGAAAAGACCCCAGTCTTTAACAAATCTATAACTAGGAAGAACCACCAGCTAGGTAGAGGATATGTATGTAAATAATATGCAACAAGCAGCAGATATGTAATGTCTCCTCACATATGCTATTTATGTGGCTGTCAGGCTCACTCTGAAGATGTCACGCAAAGAGCCATGCCAGAAGCACTGTACATACGCTCCAGCTCCCCATAATTTTATGTGGGATTGAGAGTCAACAGCCCTGTTGGGATAAGATGGTTCCAGCAAAGCTGTGCTGCTTCACAGGAGCCAAAAACCAGGGCCTGAAGGTTTGACACAATAGGAAAACACTTCGAAATTTCTGTCGCAGAGATACCAGTGACTGCACCCAGCCACGCCTGCCCACAGGACCATGATCACACATGCATTGAGTGTGCAGAAGTGCACTGGTGACCATGAGAGGGGCTATCCAGCACACCGGGCTGCTCAGCCATCCCTCCCAGGTAGGGAAATTGTACCATTCCCCTACAAAAATAGTATTTAACCTCCATCAAGAACCTCCCCTGCCTTGCCCCAAGCCAAAACTTTACCTAGAAGCTGCTTGGTCCCACCAGGGTTGATTTGCTTCCACATACCCCTCAACCTCCACACCACCAAAGCCCTTACCCCAACCCCACACAGCCCTTTTATCCCTTGCCCACCCAACCCACATCATCTGTGCTCATCACAGGATGAAATTGTGTCACCTGGGGCTCCTCCTCTCCATGGGATCTTCCAGCCTCAGCAAAGCTTGGTGCACAAATGGTGCAATGGTGGCTTGGGAACTGTGAGAGGTTTTCAGACCTGGTTCAGCAAAAGCACCAGTGCTGGGACTGAGTGTGTGTGATTGAGCCAGGCTTTTGAATATGAAAAACTGTGTGAAAAGTCCCTGAGAAACACATATCCTACTACTATTTCCTCTTCTGAATGTGAAAACTTGTGTGAAAGGTCTTTAAGAAATAGATACCCTACCACAATTTTCACTACTGGGCTCTCAGAAACACAAAAGGAACAAATCTGGGGCTGTTATTTAAGTGTTTTCCAACCAGGAGGCATAAAGCTCCTTAGAGGTCCTCTTGTGATGGGGCAGCCCTCAGCACAGCATTGCCCTGCGTCCAGTTCACGCTGTGGTTGACTTGAGGGCTGGGATGAGGAGTAAATGAGAACTGGACACAGCCATGGAGCTGGGAAATTATGGGTGGCATGGGAATACCTTGCTTCTGGCACTAACAAGAGCAGCATTGGCTCTTCACGGAGATGTCTAACACCAGGCTCACAGGCATCCTTGCAAAGAGATACGGATACTTTGGGGTGTATGTAGGGACCCAAATCCCAAGTCAAAGGGAATTGGGAGCCCCAGCTGAAACCCCTCCGTGTGTGTGTGCATTACCCCGGGTCAGGACTCATCAGCCCGGCTCTGGTCCCCTCTGTGGCTCCATCCACGCTTTCACGGGCAGCCTGTGCAGGGCGAGCAGCTGCAGGACCGAGGGGATGCCAGCGCTGAGCACGAACAAGACCAGATGCACTGGCAAAGGTGGCTAACCACCGAGTTAGGGGTTTGAGAGAAGTGGCTGTGAAGAAGGGAGAAGAAGGGCTGCAAGGTCCCTACCTGCTCTCTCAGGTGATTTCTTTGACAGAGGAGCTGGGGCGAGCGACAGCTCTGCCCCGATCAGATCTGTGCACGAGTGTGCTGTGCTGCGTGCTAGCGCTAGAGGAGGGGCCAGAGGCAGCAGGGGGGATGAGAACGGTGCTCTGGAAATGTTCCTGGCAGTGAGAAGGGATGGATGAGCCCCTGGCATTGCACCCAGCCCTCCAGCATCAGCCATTTCACACCCTGCTCTGCTCCACCGTGCTGTCCCCTGCTTCCCCTTCGGCTCAGCCCAAGGGGCAGCAAGCAGTTGAGGAGGATGCTGGAGGTGCTGAATATGTGCCTAATTGGAGCAAGGAAGCCATGGAGAGGAGTCATATCAGACGCTTCTCAGAGGTGAAGAGACTGAGACCTTCCCACAGAGTGACCTACTGCAGAAATGGTCGGATCACTCACTAACCGTCGCATGTCTCAGAAGACACCCCAGGTGGTCAGCGGGGTACGGCCGCGCTTGGGCACCTCGTCCTCTCCCTCAGGCACAGGGAAATGCTCCTGCCAGGCCTGTCCCCAGCTCAGTCCCAGTTTCTGAACCTCTCATTACTTCCACCAAATTGCCCTCAAGACCATTTTGCTTCATATCTTCTGCTTTCTCTAGACTTGCACCCTCCATCACCTTTGCTGAGGCAGTGTCGGGTTGAGTCCATCTCCCAGAGCAGCCTGAGCTCAGTGCCGGAGGCAGGATCTGCCACCTACACTAATCACAGAAATAAGGATTGACTTTTTACACTGTGCTTCTCCTGCAGAAATCCAGACAGTGCTGCAAACTCTGGAAACTCATTTATGAGATGGATGGAGGGGGAGAGATAGCAGGAGCCTGGGGCTCAAATGCAGGAGGTGAGAGTAAAGGAGCATCCCAGTGATGTAAAAATGTCTCAGCCTTGCAAAGTGCTGTTGCCATGCCAGAGGAGCTGCGGTCGTGAGAGCTATCCATATCGAGGGCACTGTCATCTGAAAGCAACATCCCACCAGTGAGCTGGACGGACGAGGGCACCCACCCCGATGGCTTTCCCACCCATCCCCTCGCCAGCACCAGCCCAGCCACGAGGATCCCCAGTCCCCTTCCCATTTATCGCATCCCCTGCTCAGTTCACATCACAACCTCTCAAGGCATTTTTATTTGCTCTGCTCCAAACAGTCCCTCTCTAATACAAACCAGATCAGATTTCCCCTGGAAACCATTCCAGGTTGCTGAGAAATTCTGATAGCATCCGCAAGTGCTAAAGCTTTCTGAGACCACGGGCATGCCCAGATATCAGGTTGCTCAGATCTCAGCAACATCAAAGACTGGAACAGCTGTGACACACAAAACTGGGAAATTTCACATGCTTTTGTGAAATCTTACTATTAATTTGGGGTTTTTTGCACTACCCAGAAGTGTCTCAGATCCAATCCAGTAAGTAAGGGAGATTTTCTAATCGTTCAGCATACTCTGTGGGACAGGAAACCTATTCCCTCCCCAGGTCTCATCTACTCATCTGAGCACCAGATCTCCACATTTTGGCGTGTTAAAAGTAGTGACAGAGCTGCCTTGGAGAATGCAGAAGCAGTCTCAGACATCTAATTCCTCTGGGATCTCAATGAAGTCATTGCTGAGGAAATTTTGGGAGACCTTTGCCACGTCTTTTATTTTTTATTATTACTATATATGTTGAATGCTGCCAGCCACAACCCCTGACGTGTGACTGAAGCTTTCTAGTTCTAACATAATAAAAATGCTGCACAGGTCAGGGACGATCCTGGGAGCCATTTTCCTCCCTGCCTCGGCACCCTCTGTCTCATGACTTCTTCATCAGGCAACATGTGCTGCCTGAGCTTTCACTGCATGTTCATATACCAGTATTTCCCCAGGACTGGCTGTTCCGGAAAGATGTTCCTACAAGTTCTTCCCAAGGTTTCCCCATGGCTGAGGTTTGGTGCAGATGGATTAGGTCCCCATTCTGCACTGAGAGTTAATCCAGGTGAGAAGACAGACTCGAGAGCAAAAAAAACTCTCCCAGAGTTTTCAAGAACAGAGTTCTTGAAATTAAAAAAAAATGTCCAAAAATTATAAAGCTCAGCCAAAATCTTATCTGTGTAAGAGATCACCCTACAAGCTGGAGCGTCATCTCATGCTATCAATTGGTTTCATGAAAATCTGAATGAGAGCTGAGGAAAGGGAAAGGGAAAAAGAAGGGAAATGGTGTTTTTAATATTGCTCCTGGAGCTCAGGGGCAATGATACTTTTGGAGTTTTGGAGTTGTGCTTTCCTGCAGACTTTGGTCTTTCAGACAAGACGGATTAGATTTTACAATATACTTGGAGTTGCTTCTACTAACTTTAAACTAGATACTAAAGCAGTTCAGTGCCACAGCCACCAAGGTGGTTGTTAAATTTTACCCAAGGATGGCTTTTATTGCCTCCTCATTGTGAATCTCAGAGTACGACAGTAAAATTTAAATGATTTAACAAGCCTGCCTTATTACTGTCCTGCTTGCCCTTGTTTTCTTCATTTAAGCCTTCAGGTAGTGAGCCATTACAGAGCAGCACCCACGCATCCCATTAAAAATCCCAAAGCCTGCAAAATGGGCTACTTTGCACCTCCTGCCCAACACCTCCTGAGCTCTTTCATGGGTTTGCAAATCCCATTGGAACCAGCAGGTGATGCTGAAGCAGAAAACATGGAGTTCTTTCTGCCTTCTATTAGGCTTTTATTTTCTTTCCATAAAATTCATGAGTGAGAAAAATACTGTGATCTTGGTGGGGGATTTAGAAAGTGTAGGATATAAATGATGACATGTAGCATATGGCTTTGTTCTCACTATCTAGTCAGCTCTTCAATCCCAGCAAATACACATGGGCTTTTTCACACCTAGGATGGAGCGAGAACACCTGAAAGAAAATAGGAATATATCTCTAGTGGAAGGTTAGCGGGGTCTAAGCTTTCCTTGAGCTGACCTTCTTGCAGCACTTGCAAAGCCCCAAAGCTGCACTTTCCTGACCTCGCTCCGACATTCCCAGGGTGTGACAGACACCACGTGTCCCCTTGCAAGCCTGCAGGTGTTGGAGCGGACATTGCGGGAAGCAGCTGCGTTGGGAGAGGAGGCTCGTGTTCAGCATCTTACTAACTTCTAGTGCACTCTGCAAACATAAGGTAGTGCAGTAAATGACCCTGTCTGAAGCAAGAAGAGATGACTTTTTCCTTTCCGAGGCATGCATCATCAGCAGTTTATGGGAGTCATACTGATTTGCAGGTCTCCCTGGCAAATCATCTTGATGGTCTTCTCTAGCAGCCTGAACATTGCAAGGGTTAGCAGTGCTATAGCTGCACCTCTCTGGGTTGTTTTTTGCTTTTAGTGCTTGAGTTAATTCTGAATCTAAATGTTTCAGCTGAGATCTCTGCTTGTGAGAGAGATCATATTTATTAGATAAAAAGAAGAAGGAGAAATTGATATGTCATCACTAAATATCAGCAGAATCCCCTGCTGTTACCAGTGTTCCCTGAGAGACATTAAATGCTCCACCATCCTTCTCCAGCAGTCCACCACTGCGGGGGAGCCCGGATGCCTGCACAAGCCCCTGCTCACCTCCCATCTCCAGGCCACCAGGGCACGCAGCTGGCCAGTCCCAGCCCCATCCAGATGCCCAGCCGCCACCTCATCCTCCCCATTTCCACACCAGCTGATACCCACCAGCTGCCACCAAGGGCAGGCACAGCCCGGCCGATGCGGTGGCATCCTCGCCCTGCAAACATTCACTCCTATAATTGGGGCAGACCCTGTCCCAGTGCCCTGCTTGTCACTCACCTTCCGTCACTGTCATCCATGTGATGTGCAAAGCGGGATCCCATGGACTAAATGGCTTTTGCCTTCTAGGGTTGGTCTACTGATGTAGCCCCAGGAGGGATAACTTGTTTTATTCCCCTGACCATTCCTTGGCTTTTCCCTTAACTGGCAGCTCAAGCATGTGATACGTGCTAATTCTGTTCAGACAAAATCTAAAAATCAAATCAGTAGTTTTACCAGAAACATTAAACTGTGGAGAAGAGACACTTGATAGGCAGCCTCCACTCCAGGGGATGGGAAATGCAAAAGATCTTCCTGACAAGCAATGACATTTGCAAGTGTTGCCAAACTTCAGTAGCTGAAGGGGAAACAATAATCTTCAGTATTTCAAGGGAAGAGTTTGACACCTTCAGTCCTGCCCCACTCACCACAGGGACCAAGACCCAGACATCCAGGAGAGCACAGAAGGGGACACCAGCAAATTGGCCAGCGGCTCCACAAGACCCCAGTTTCTGTGTATTATAATTGCAACACTGTGTGTAAATTGGGAACTGGGGGCTGCAACACATTGAGCCGAGCATGCAAAGACTGCACGCACCGGTGGGTATGCAGAGAGGATATGCGCTCACGTTTTCATCCAGTCCTGCTGGATCTGATGGATTTGTGCAGGGGGTGTTTTAGTCCCTGCTTCCCTCATTGCTTTGCCTGCACAAATCCCGTACATCCTCTTCTAGGGAAGTTCACCACTGTACCCGGGTGCCCTCCGCATAAAACTAACAGTAAAATCTGGTAGTTTGGGGGTCTTTATTTCCATGCTGGAAATAAAGGATGCCTTTATTTCCAGCATGGAAATGTACTGGGCTTAAAAGTTTTGCGTGATGAGTATTTTTGTAAAAAGATTTTTAGTTCCTTTTACTGTCTTTCCCCTGAGGATTTAGTTCAGTTGATGTGCACTGATTTCCCTGAAAGCACATGCAACACAAGGGTCCAAACAGAACAAACAAAGACCACAAGTTCAAAGCAAACTTTCCTATCCCCTTTTACTTTCTAGCTCAATCCTAGATGTATTTCATCCAAATTTTCATGCAGTTTCAGTCAACCTTGCACGGCATTTTTCCCGGAAATAAATGATACCGCTAACGTTTTCTTGAAAGCTCCAGATAAAGTAAGAGCTAAACCCTGGGTAAGAGACACGGTGACCTTGATGGAAAATAAACAAAAGAAATGTGAAACACAAACACTCAAAGTCCTCCATAGCATCCTCCCATGACATCGGCTACCTCAGCTGCGGAAAATGTCACCTCTGGCAACCAGATGGTGTGATTGAAAATTAATTTCTAAGAAAAAGGAAGAAAAAAGAAAGAAAGAAAAGTATTTGCTTTCATTCTAAGAAATACCCGGTGCAGCTGCCATCCTCAAGGAGAGTGTTGAAAAACCATTTCCTAGTTCGGTGGGGGGCTGTTGGGTTTTTTGCTGCTTAACAACGAAACACGGCAAAAACTAACGAGGGAATCAGACCAGGCACGTGAAGCTCTCCGAAGCCAGAGGAGAGCTCTGCTCTTCTGGCCCTTGAGAAGCGGGGCTGGCAGCTGCCTGCCCTCGGAGCACGCCCATGCCCGTGCGATGCAGCGAAGGGCTCTCGAGGGCCAGCCGTGCATTCGGGAGTGCTGAAACTGTTTATGGCAGCTGCAGAAGCCGGCAGTAAACACGTGCGGCTATAAACATGAGCCCTGCTAGCACTGCCATAAACACACACAGCAGTGACTTCCAGCTTCTTCCCCCTGCAAGTCTACGTTCATCCATGTTCTCCTAACCTGTTTGCAGTCCATCATTTACTTTGGGCAGAAGTGTTCCCCCAATCCCTCCGTGCGGGTCTGCCAGCACCATCCTCTTCCTCCCACCCCAAAATGACACAAGGACCTTTTTCATCCTCAGCAATCCCCTTGCCACTGCTGAGCATCCACCCTGCGTGCAGTAAAGCACCAGCCAGATCTCTGCTTCATCACAGCCCTAGATGATGGGGTATATTTACAAAGCACGGAAAAGCCTTTAGGAAGTCATTTAGGAAATCACAATTCTCAGTTCCCAAGTCACTCCTCAGGCTGTGGATCAGTGCCAGGAGCAAGGGTTGTGCCCTGCCCAGCTCCAAGATGCTTGGAGGATGCTTCATCTTCAGAAGGGTGCAGCTCTCTGCAGATGCCCAGTGAAGCTGGTTCCCTGCTGTGGCAGACCTTCACGTCTGGGATGAAACAAAACCAGTTGTACAACCCCCTAGAAACAGCAAAAGCCTCAGGGGCATCACGGTCCGGATAAGCCTGCTGTGTGTATATCAGTAACATCAGCCATGCACAACTGCCGGCCCTCCCGCTGGGTCAGGCTCACCCGTCTGGACATCCCTAAGCCCGCAGTAAGAAGCTGGCTTGGTTCAAGCCTTGGAGGTCCCTTGAAATTTTGCAAGGGCAGAGCCCAACACCACCCAGTGCCTTTGCACGGTCCACATAGGAGCAAGCAAAGACCTGTTCCTCACCCACACCCACGTTGTCTTAGACCCAGTTAGGGACCCTGGGATGTACCTGCTCGTGGCCTCATCCATCAGCTCTGACTGGCTGCCCTGGGACCTCACTTACCCCTGGAGAAGAGCAGGGCTGTTGTACTGATTTACCTGGGACTCTGCTGAGGGATTCAGACAGGGGTGAAGATGCCCAAGATCATTTCTCCTGGGATCACACATCACTCGCAGCCTTGCTCAGGGACATCTCTGAGCTTTTCCCAACCCAGCTAAGCCACTGCTGCTTTCGTTCAGTTTGCAATCCATCCCCTCAAGGGCACTACGCGCTTGAAATGTGCTACATGTCTTTTTTTCCTGGTTAACTCCTGGTTTTGTCTTTTATGTGTAAAGTGAATCTCGCTCAGCTCTGAATCATAGACTCATGCTCTCTTTTCCAAATCCCTGTCTTTCAGCAAGGCCAGTGCACATGTCTCAAGGTTGTTCTTCAGATCATGCATTTATGTGGCTTTGGGCTGAATATTTAGAAGGGCTGTTTGGAGGATTTCCTCCTTAGATGTTAACATGCAGCTGCGTAAATATGGCTCCTAATTTTTCTTTTTTTTTACATGAAAACACTGATGTCTGAGGACAGCTGCTGTCCCTATGACTGACCCATTTTGAGAGTACAGCTGTATTTTTCTGGCCTGTCTTCTTTTTGCCTCCTCGTGCAGTATTTGTTTCCCGAGAGAAAACAACAGATCAATTTTGCTTCATTATGTTCACTGCACATTTTTAGAGATTTCTTAAAAAATTCACTGTGCTGTTCCACCCTGTTTATCTGTAAGGCTGCAGGAACTTGAAGCATCATTAGATCCTTGACAGGAATTATTTTTGCCTACAATTTACCATCCCTGCTTGGAGAAAAGCCTCAAATCAAAGGCAGATGAGCTGCCCTGGAGCTTGTTAGCTATGTGAGGCTATGCCCTTTGTGCAGATCACATCAACAGCTCACCAAGGGCTTCCAAAACCTCCTGATGTTTTGTGAAAGAAACCCCCACCCCCAAGCCATGCTACAGGACAGTTCTCGCTTTGCTGCCCACACTCTGCTCCCAGACCACGTTTCCCAGCTCATCTGCAGCAGCTTTTTTTCAACAACAAAATCTCGGTGGAAAAATCTTTCCTTCACCTCTTAGTATGTGTTTACTCCATGTTCTACATAAAAGCTTCCCAAACCCAGCTGGATATGAGCATGTCCAATACCATTGCTGAAAATAATGGCTCATATTTTGCCATTGATTCCTCATATTCTCCCACTCCTCTCCCTTTAGCTTTAATTGCAAACCCTTGGAGGCTTGACCCGCTGTTCAGTTTGTGTCTGTGCAGCATCTGCCACGGTGTGGGCTGTGACTGGCCTCCTGAATGCTGCCGCTGCCCCACAAGTACTGGGAGCTGGGTCCCATCAGTTTGGTTGCAACCACCACTTCACCCCTCTGATGCCACAAATGAGGGGGAACAGCTTGAAAACATGACAGTTTATAATTTCTGCAACTTGGCCAGGGAATATCACTAAAACAAGTTCCTCTGTACTTTATAATATGTTCTTAAGAGAGAGCACTCAGGCATTAAAATCATTGGCTACTATGGACTAAAATATCTCCATTTTGTCCTCTTGGAAGAAGTGACCTTAAAAAACTCGTTCATCGATTCACCCCTAACATCACTGGGCCACTGCCAAAACAGCATTTAACCTGAAATCATGTCTTACATGTGAAATCAGAGGGAAGATAAGCCAAACAACTTCTTTATGTTACGCTATAACTGTCTTTAACTTGAGAAATTAATTTAAAACCTTGGAAGTCCACAGAAATGTCACAAGCGTTTGCTTGTACACCCAGAGGGGTCAATGCCTGTGTGCCCGTCCTGGCTATGCCTGGAACAGGTCACTTCACCTTCCCCCCGAATCTTGCTCTCCCTGTCTTTACAGTTGGGATGTGAAAGGGTTCTCTGCTCTCTAGGGATAGTCCAAAAAATTCAGAGAAGCTCTTTGATTGTCAGCCAAAGAGCACTGGCCAACGGGCACACGCTTTTGTTGCTATTGCTATGCTTGTGTGCCAAGAGCAGCTCTTCAGCCTGGGACCGTGGAGTGGCAAGGGACCGTGGAGTGGCAAGGGACCATGGAGCGGCAAGTGACCAGGATGCTCCCTGGAGCCAACCCCAGCCCGGTGGGAGAGGTTTGCTCTGGGGGCTGAGCACCTCCAGGGTAGCAGGAGCTTCTCTCTCGGCCACCCACATAACCCATTGCTCCCAGCAGGAATGACTCAACCAGCAAGACCCAAGTGACAGCATTTTTGTCCAATGGATGTAAACGAGATGCATTACTCATCCTGGGAGCAGGCGGTATTGGGGGATCGTGCCCTGAGGGCAGCAGTCACCTAGCAACTCCGAGAGGCTCTGCCTGTGCTCATCGGCTCTCCTGGCGTATCTCTCACAGCAGCGTTGTGTCCTTTCAAGTGAATGTTAGAAACGAAGTAGAAACACAAGAAAAATGCATAGCTTGGGTCCTGTTTTGGGGCGAATTGGTGTTTCTTTTTGGGCTTCATGGCTTGCTTGGGCGTTATTGCTAATAGCCAGGGTGATGCTGAGAGGAAAAGTGGGCAGCATCGCTCCCTGCTTCCAATAGCCCACAGCTGGGAGCAGTCCTTAAGAAGGCAGAATTTCACAGGGAGGTACGACCCTAAACCAGGACTGCGCCTGCCTTTGCAGAGGAGTCAAAGCGACCCCGTGCAGAGTAACTTTCATGTCTGGTTAATTGTGTGTGTGCACGAGAGGAGCGCTGCCAGGACCATCAGCACAAGGGCCATCAGGGCTGAGGGAGAGGGGGAAGCGACCCCCGCGGCAAAGCCCAGGCTGCCCAGCACAGCCCTGGCCGAGGAGACAGAGGGCTCTATTCCAGTCAGTGGGCACGTGTCTGCATCCCCAGAGAGCCATCGGGATGGCCAGGCAGGGCTATTCCAGCATGCTCCAGCACACTCCAGCAGCTCATTTCTTTCAATGCACAAACACTGTCCTTGAGGTGTCAGAAAACAGACAGTGAGATGGAAAGCCAAGGCAAACACCTCATTCCTCTGAACCTGTCTCACTCCAGGCAGTGGTTTCCCAGCTCGGATCCAAGTCCAAAGATCTCCTGACCCACCAGCCCCTGACAGTTTCAGCTGATCCTCTGGTCTACATGGAGCCCTCGGCATCGTTGGGAAGACAGAAAGGTGAAGATCCTGTTTCTTGGCTTTGGAAGATGCTGCCTGCAGTGCTACTCTAGGCACTGTAAAGAAGGTACCCGTGGACACAGGTCCTACGATACTCATGTGTTTGTAGCAGGGTTAAGTCAAGCACTGAGAACTTATCCAAGTGCCTTCTTGAATGGAGTACAGCCACTTAGGTAGACTATACCACTATTTTTAAATAATTTTTTATTATTGTCTTTAAAAAATGTTCCTTTTGATTGGATCACACCCTCACCCATCATTTTTACAAATTACCGCATCCTAGAAAAAAAAAAGATCAATTCTAAAACAAATAGCACAGCAAGAGGCTTTATGTCCTGAAAAGGCCAGCGCTGAGCCTGGTGGAGGCACATGCCAAGCCCTCATCACAGCCAATCCCCTGTCGCGAAAGAGTGGAATGCACCTCACTCAAAAGAGAGAAGCAGCAATGTGTTTTATTGAGGTAGAATAATAATTTGACAGGGATCAATAAATTCGGTGGAATTTAACAAAGTTTTAGAGTGGTTTACCAAGGTTCAATAAGTTTGATGGCAAAATTCACTCTATTAATTACTGCATGGAAGAAACATACAAAGGAAAATTGAGTTAGAATCAAGTTAGAATGATTCACACGGAGACCAGAGATGAAAAGGGTAAGGTAGACCCTCCCGTTGCATCACGAGGTTCGGAGTGGAGGCCCTTGCTTTCTAAACTCCTGATGGAGCTTAGGTGCGGCTAGATCCAATCTTAGTCTCAGACTTGGACAACGGTTTATGTCTAATGGAATTACCTATACAAAGTTTATAGTAATTAATATTTAATAGCTACAGGGATTAGTAATGTTTCATGAGTATTAATTCAGCATGCTGTCAGTCACTTACCAAAGATCTGCTGTTGGTAAGAGGTCTCTCTGCCTCGAGGAGCAACCTTGAGAGGTGTCCCAGCTCAAGGGGAGATCACCGCCATGCAGCCACGCTGCCGTGCAGGGAGAGCTCAGAGAAGGCTCCCTTTGGCTGTCAGATTTATGGAATAAAACGGTTGGCTCATAGTCAAATTGCATGCAATGGGAAAGGTATGCATGAGGCTCCTTGTACCCACAACTTTCTTTGTTCTTTGATAAATGAGTCTTGGAAAAGCCACCCGCTATTCATGTGTCAATCGCATGATCGGTGTTCCAAGCTCATGCATCGATGCTCTACGTGTCACTTGGCTCCTCTGTGGGTTCTCAGAGAACAGATTGGAACCAGAGGAGTTCTTGGCCCGGCCACGGCTCAGGCCTTTACCTCCCTTGGCGCCTGAACCAAACTACTGCTGCTTTGGTTAAGAGGCTGAGTGCATCCATCACATCCCCCAGCAAAGCTCCCACCACGGGGTAACGATTCCCCAGCCCTGCCAGCTACCTGCTCCCACCACCGTTTCAGTGTGCCTCCTCGGGTGGCTTAATCCAAATGCCATGTGAGACTATGTCAAATGCTTTGCAAAATGTTAGGCGTATTAGAGCTACCTAATAACCATGACTAAGCCAGTGAATTCAGCCTTCTTCTAAAGACCTATGTTTCATAAACCCATTAGTTTTATTTCTAGCCTTTAATTCTTCATCATCTGAATTCCCTTTCACCTATACCATTATTTTGTCCAGGATTACTAGCTTGTAGTTATCTGGGACATAACGACAGCCTTTTTAAAATATAAACTATCCCTTTGCCATATTTTCTGTTGTTGATTAAAAATGAACATCTGCAGACCTCAATCTTCTGAGCCAGCTCTTCTGAGACTCTCAAATACAAGTTATATGGACACTGATTTCTAAGTGTACCCCCTGACAACACAGATATAATTTACTACCCTGCTGATTAGAGATGGAACGGGAAAGATTTTTATCTCCCATTAGGGAGATAAAGCACATCGTTTTGTCTTTCCAAATGCCACAAAGAAATACTGACCAGATATTATTGCGCTGATTGAACCATGTCATCCAGTGGTGAACCCACCAGCTGGCACCATTTTTTTTCTGTTTAAAGATATTTAAAGTTTTTTGTCCTTACTCTTGATAGCCACAGATTTCAAGCTCTTTTAATAATTGTCCCTCATCAGCTGGCTAAGCTTCATAATTTCTCATACACATCATTTGCTATCTATTTCCTCTTTCAAACTACTGCTTTTTTCTTTTTTTACTATCTGCTCTGACTTGGCTCCTGTATCTGGGAGATCCTTGAGGCAAAGCCAACATCTCTTTATGATGAAAGCCAGGGGCTTGTCCACGTGATGATCTCTACCTAAAAATTCCCAACATTCATTCACCCTTTTCTGCCCATATTTTAGCTTCCAGACAATTCCAAGCACAATTTTCCCCAGCTCTGGACAGCCGGCCCTTTGGAAGCTGCAGTAGGACCGTATGGCTGCAAACAATGATATTGATAAAAATGCCCTTTGTCAGTCCATACTGGACATAATCAGGCTCTGATCACCAGTTCCTAGGCAACCACGAAATTCCTGTCCAGCAACCAGGTCCAGAATAGGCTTGGGGTTTGTTTTGGTCAAAATACCTTTTGTGTTAGAAAATTATTAGCTGTCATTATGAGAAACCCTTCTGGTGTTTTAATTACTGGCTACACAGGACTTCCAGCAGAAGTTACCCTCAGTGCCCTCCATAATGACAGTGGTTTTCTTCCTGCAGATCATCAGCTGGAACAGCAGAGCCCACCCCGCTCCGTGATGCAGCATCCCCTCGGGGAAAGGACCCCTCTCCCACCTCCCTGGGGTTCGTTAGGTAATGCACTCATCCACGCTCATTCTTCACTCCTCCAGCGTCAGATCTCACAGACCTACGGGCAAAAGCAATCCCTGCTCCTGGAGATGGCAGTCTCCCTTCCCAGGCAGGTGATTCCCAGATTTTCAGCTTCCCAGCATTTCCCATCACATTTCTGAGCAAGCAGTTATTTACAAGAGTAGGATCTCTCTAGGTTTCTGCACCTATCTGCCTGTCTTAAGCCACTTCTAATTTTCCCCCGGACAGAAATTAAATCTGAATAAGGAAATTCTTGATGGAAAATAACATTCTCTCTCCAAAGGATATATTATTTTTTCTTCAATTAATAAAAAAGTGAATTAGACTCATCCTTTTTCCACACTTTCTTGGGGTCCTAACTAGCCTGGATATTGCAGGCAACTTAAAAGCAGCAAAGAAGTCTCAAAAGAGCATGAAACAGCCCTCTGCAGCAAGAGATGAAAGACTCAACGCACACAACCAACCTCTCAGCACGTTTCAAAGGACCTGCAAAGGACCTGAGTGTCGGCAGCCAACCATCAGGAGGGCAAGGTTGAAACAGAGATCATGGGGAGAGTTTGTCATCTGAATCGGCTCTCAGATCCTAGCAGGGCCCCAGGAGAATGACGTCCTGAAACAGAAATGGTCCAGACACATCATTCAATTGAAAAACTGCACCACGGCTGCTGATAGCCACTGTGTCAAGCCTCCTTCATGACCTCTGTAGAGGGCATGTGGCCATCACAGCACTGGTCACCAGCAGGCAGAGTCCACAGCCACCCACAACACTCAAACACCAAACCAACCTCTCTCTCCCTCCATCCTCAAGTTCTTCTAGGCTCAGTTTTAGGGCAACCATCCACACTGAAGTCTGAGCTCCTTCCTAATCTTCAGCACATCTAAGGCTCTGCCCAAATCTCCTGTCCTTGCTTCCGTGTCCTTCCGCCCATCCATCCTCCCAGTATCAGAGATCTCCCAGACTTGCTGGACTACAAGCATCATCCCCAATGAGCAATGCATTGGGAAGCTCGGCTCATGCTTGCCTCTCTCTGTTGTCTTCCTTTGGGGGCAAGGGAAACTGTCCTACGAGAACATTTCATACCACAGCTAGTGATATATCTGCTTCGAGAGCAACCGAGCCATTCTTCGGGCTGTGTGAAACCCAAAGTCTCTGCATGTCCAGGCATTACTGCTGTCAGTGAATTGGTGATTCAACCCATATTTTCTTTGGAAAAGGGCTTTTTCAGCCCAGCAGGCAAAAAGCAAGACAAAGTATCTCTGTTAAAACCCCACTGAATCAAAACTCAGCTTTTTCTGTGGTATTCCAGGTAGGTGACAACTCCTGGGGTCCTTCTCACCCAAAACACCCAGTAGCTTTGTTTACTTATTAAAGGATTCAGCTCCAAAGGTGAGAATGTAAAGATTTTTCTGCAACACCTCTGAGCACTTCCCGCCTGTTAGAGCCACGCTTCCCCAGAGCAGCGCATCTGGAAGGCAGAAGCTAGTGTGCAATACCCTGAATTCAGCACGATGTTATTTATCTAAGCAGAGAGCAATAATAACACAGCAGAGATTTCATTTCCTTTCAGCACATAAGAACTCCACTGAGCGAAGGTGAGATTAAATAATACAATAGACAGAAAGAGAGCAACGCAAAGGCAGGTTTTCAAGTCCTTTTCCTTTGCCAGGAGGTATGAAAACCTTACAGGAGCCTTCACATCTAAAGCTCCCTGGATATCTTCAGCCTCTTAACGAAGATGGCCCAAATACTCCCCATACAGACTCACCACCTGCCTTCCTAGGCAGCTCCAGCAGGACTCTACTCCATAGATAATAGAATAGAATATGGACTGGTTTGGGTTTTGCCACTCAGACCATTGACCCAGCTCGTTCATTATATTGCAAAATCGTTTTTTTTCTTTCATACGTCAGGGAAAAGGTGCTGCTTATTTCTGGAGGACAATGAGCAGTGTAAAGGAATCTAAATCCGTGATATTGTTCCCAGCAAAATATAATGGGTGTGCTGGCATGGGCTTTGCGGACACAGCACGGGGCCCTGGGGCCTCAGTTCAATGAAGCACTTGGATGTGTGTTGACATCCATCCTTATCCAGGAAAAAAAGAATATATAGGTGAGATTTAAGCATGTGCTTAAGCAAGTACATTCAAGCTTTGACAGATAGGGTGGGCAGCTGAACCCACCCAGAACTGACAAACTGCGAAGCAAGTGATGCTCACAGAAGTGGAAGGAATACACAAGCAAGATGCACAGAAGGAGGAGTGACATCTTGGCACTTCATTGCAAACAAAAGCTGAGTTTTGGCCGTGCCTCATGGCTTTACTTTCAGCCAATACAACATAAAATGCCATGCCTCCTGTGCAAGCTACTGCAAGAACCCATCAGTCTCATTTGAAGCCAAAATACTCCTTATCACCAAAGACTTCTTGAGATCTGAATGTGAGCCAAGGACTGCAATGAAATGTAGGACTTAATTATGTCTGACAAAAGCAAATCAATTAAAGGCTGTTTCACATCTGTGTCATTTGATCAGGGCTTCTGCTTTATCATCTTTTCTCTGCTCCCTTGCAGAAATTGAATATTTATGGCCAGGAATTAGGTCAAAGCCCACGAATGAATAAATGTTTGCTGCTCTAGGCAGGAGACAAGGAAAATTTGAGATTGCTAAACATGAAGCAAAAAACACTTTAGTTCTCAAAATGGTCAGATAAAACTTCTACCAGTAAAGAAGAAGCTTCAGCCAAGCACGTGCCATATCTGGGCAGCTTGAGCTCTGCAGGAGCGGTGGGACTGGACCAGGAGATGTACAGAGTAAGGCTGTTCGATCCACAGAGCCGTTGCTCATCTTTGGGTATTTTATTTCTCTGACATCCATTAGATTTGCTTTAAAAATTGATGTTAGATATGACCCTTGTAGAAGAGCTCAAGTACTCTGCAATTCACTGGTTTTTACATGCCCAGCTTCAGACTTCAGGGATCTGCGCTTGAAGTGCTGGTTTGGGAAGCAATGCTCTTTCTTACAGCAAAGTTCTTCCCTCCTGTAGGGCTTGCGTGCAATAAAATCCCCTTTCTCCCATCCCTCCATCCTTCCAGCCTCCTCCTGAGACCTCCTTCTTCCACTTCAACATCCTCGACCCCCATCAGCCACCCAAAGGAATAGGAAATTGCACAATTTCATAACTAGTTATTTACCAGGCAGGGCTACATGCTCCAAAACAACCAGATTGAGTTTGAATGTACAGGTACGGTAAAACTTGTGTGCTTGGTGCAGCAGCACAGCCCCGACCACCTGCGCTGTGTTGTGGGAATTGAAATCGCAGCTGCACAGCCCCGGCAGCATTGGTACACCTTCAAAACCCACCTGCTATTCCCTTGTGTTCAGCATCCAGTACAGTAAACTGGATAAAATCCATACAAGTAACACCCAAGTTACTTTTAAAAATGCAGAGGCAAAAAGTGAAAAAACAACAGTTTTCTTTTTGATGACTGGTAGTAATTACTTCCCCATATACCTGAACATAAGGTCTGAATTAAATTTGGCAGAATCCTTTTAAGTGAATTTATTGAAATGCAATATTTACCTATTACTCCTTATACCATTCAGGGATTGTCTTTCTTATATACTTTCCCTTGACACTTAAATATTTATATCTATATTAAACTATTCACACTGCTTTCAAGGCATCTTCTGCCATCGTTCGATCTTTAATAACTTGCCTGCAACAAAATTGTTTCAAGTATACTTTTTAATCCTACAGCAAGGCCTTCAGTGCAAGCTGACACTAACGGTTGGAGGTTTGGACCCAGAAATCCAGCAGGAAGGATTATCACGCTCCAAAGGAACTTGAAGACCCAACATAAATATGGATCAAACCCCAAATCACATTCTGCCTTCTGGCTTTTATCTTCTGCGAGGAGCTGATAGCACAAAACTTGTAGGTCGTGCTGTTGGCAAAGCTCTCTCCAAGTGCAGGGCTTTGCTTTGCAGCATTTTGGAGGAGGAGGTGTTGAACCAGCTCAGGGCTGCTGGGGGTTACTCCAAAGGAAAGGAGAGCAGTGTCTTGCAAACCCACAGCCCTCGCAGGACTTGTCACGCCAGGGATGTGCGGTGCCCACCACCCCTCACATCAACAGTCCATTAAACTCACCTTCAAGAAAATAAATATCAGGATGCGTAAAGCAACATCCTTCGAGCAAGTGTCCCAAACACCCTGCCAACATTAGATGGGTATTTTCTGCATTGGTAGGGTTTGTAATGGACAGAAGCTGGTGGCCTTTTGAAGCCATCTCCTTGCTGAGGTTATTCTTTCACATCACAAAAGGAAAAAGCAACCTAAACGTAAGAAAAAACTATCTTTGTAAATGAACCCCAAATGAAATTAGCACTTGATCCTTCTGGAGCCACCCACAAAGGCAGGAAAATAATCCATTATTTGCACGGCTTTAATTCCAACTTCTCTGGAGCTGAGGTCACCCTTTATTAATCACGAATGGTCTTTGCATTACACAACGGGCAAAGAGGTAAAAGCTTTGTTGGCTGGTATTTATTCTGTCTTCCTTTTGAAATAGCAAACCCAAAGATAAACAGAAACCTTTTACTCCCCGCCAGCAATAACCACAGCCATGTCCTGAGGAGCTGGCCAGCCCGCAGCAGCCAGGCGTTGCACCGGAGCGGGACGTGCTCCAGGCACTCGGAGACAGACCGCTTCAGAGCTGCCTCTCCGCTCAGCGCGCATTTCTCACCACCTGCTTTAAAGCACATCCATTCTGTAATATTTTTAAACATTACATTTCTTTTCTCAGTAAATAGCTCAGCTCAGTAGAGAAGAAGAAGAAACAAAGTGCTGGGGGGGTTAAATAGAAATACCCTTGGCTGCTGCTGGGCTGGAGCCACCGGGGTAAATCAGAGCCTCTTCCCAGGCTGCACCGTGTGCTGGTAGATGGTGACCAACTGCCTGATTGCTGGGTTTAGCTTATATTTTTATTATTATTCTTTTAAGAGCTTTCCATTCCCATGCAGCTTTTCATTCCTGATGCTCCTGGAGGAAAGGGTCCCTGCAGGACACATCATCCCTGTGGTTCCCACCTCCATCGACGTCTCGCTGCCCCAAGGAGGGATCGCCGGCCCCCGGGGTGCCGGACTCCCACTGGCAGCTCCTGGGGACATCCCCCAATTTAGGGGGTGGAAACGGCACAGCAGGGCACGAACCACAGCTGTGCAATTACTCACAGTGCAAAAGGAACGGTATGGACCCATTTTGCAATGCTTTTTCTTTCCATGCAACAGCAGCCCAGCAAAGCCTTTTCAGACCTGCAATTTGAATACTGGCACAGTCAAACCGGACATGGACCAAGGTTTTATTCACATCGAAGATAATTCAACACTAAAACAAGTCATCGAGAGAGGTGGCATATTCATGAGCATTTTATGTTTCTAAAACCAGATTGGACGTCTTACAAAATGAATACCCTAGTTCTACCAAAGTGAGTGAATTTTTCTGTTAGTAATGTCCAAGCTGGATCCACTCCCTTTCAGCACATGTCCCCCAAGCCATAATCCAGGATTGGCACAGGGCTGGGAAGAATCTCACCTGGAAATGGGGCAGCAAAGGCTTCAGAGTAGCAAACACTGCTTCAGCTTCCACAGCATCCCAAGCCTGGGAAATTATTTCTGCTGCAGAAGTCCCCAGGTATCTGTCTTTCCAGCTGGGCTTACATCAGAGGATGTTCATGGACCAAAAGCTATCGGAATAACTCAGACCCCCCTCCGCCAGCCAAACTGAAATGCTGAACTCTTCCCTCGATGTTGTGAGCCTTGTTAATATGACGGGCCATCCATCACCTTCACACTCCTGCCCCATCCCCTCTCCCTGCAGTCCGTTCATCAGGGAAATTTCAGTCGGAGCCTCGCAGAAATGATCATCCTGCTGGAATAATTATATCTGTGTTGAGCTAATTCATCTCCTAAAGAGCCTGGCAAACATTAAGCAAAGGCAACGCAGCGTGCTTCGTCACCCAAGTGCATCGGACAGAGCTGGCACTAAACAAAAAACAGTGCTGACAGCGTCGCTCCCTGTTTCACGTGTGTTTCTCCTTCCATTTATTTTTTAAAGTGCCAAATGGAGTGGGATTTTATTTGCAGGTAGGAGCATTTCTGACACCCTGCCAGTCAGAGCAAGCCAGGCTGCAGCCGGGGAGGCACAGAGATGCGAGCAAGTGGCAGCTCATTTCCAGGCCACCGGCCCCGGGGACAAGGGCAGGTCCCTGATCCAGCCCCACGTCCCGCAGCACCGGCCTTCGATGCCCGCTCAGCTGGCGGAGCCGCTCCGGCTGCACTGCAGGACGTCACGCTGGAGCGTTTGCGCAGGTTAATGGTGCCGGCAGCCACAGAGGCTTCCCACGACCTGCTCCATACACTCAATAACTCCTTAACGCATGGCACAATGTCAGCCTCAGTTGGAATGAGAACTATGACCTCCAGCATATTTAATTCCTAAAAGTTTCACAAAAATAGGCATTTGGATAGAGGAGGAAGCCTCCACTAACATCCACCGCCAAATAGAAGCTCAACCTTATTATTAGACACAGGGGAATCAATAAGGGAGAGAAATACTGCAAACACCCCTAGATGTGGCAGGCAGAGCTGAGACTCCCTGGCAGGTCCCACCTCCATGGGAGACGATGTCCCCTCTGCTCTGCTGTCCCGACAGCCCCATTGTACACCCATCTTGCTCCTCCTTGAGGTTTTCCACGAATTTCCACGAATACAGCAGCAGTGGCTGATTAATGAGCTGATCCTACGGAGGAGCCGGTGAAACCAGCTACACCAGGAAGGAACTGGAAGGGGGAAAATAAAGGCAGAGGGGTTTTTTTTCTCCTTTCTCAAGTGTATATCACCAACAAGGGGTGCTTACTTTATTTGAGCTGACAGTAAGTGAGCACTCGTGAAATACAAGTAGGATGGTTGGTCCTTTTTTAGCTCAGAACTAGGTCTCTTTCATATCACCAGAAATCTTTCAAGGGAAGAAACCAATTCTTTTTTCCTCTCTTCATCTCTGTATTGTGGCATTTTCCACCCTTTGTAATTTACAGCTCTCTCCATCCCAGCAGGGTTGAAAATTAGCTCTGCCACCTTGTCCGTCCAAAAGCACCGTACAGCTGGCAGCAACACCAATTGCCCAATTTTCTTCAATAGTTAACTCCTCTGCCAAGAGGAACAAAACCATTTCTAGTCACGCTGCCTAGGTATTTTATGTATTTTTCTGTCCTTGTCTTGCAGTTGGTTCCTAACTGGTGGTGCTGTCTCCTGCAAGCAGTGCTCCACAGCCCTGCGGTGACACTGGAGGGACAAAAAATATGGTGTGAAAAGGCTTAGGCTACAAAAAGGAAACATTCCCTCTGGGGAGAGGATTCCCTCCTTGAGGGCCATCTGGGAGACCCCAGGATGAGCTGGGATCGGTGACCCCACGATAAGGTATCTAGGAGAAAAAAATGGCAAGGAGGAATCAAATAACCATTAGTAGCAGAGTGCTTCTATTCCAGGCTCCTTCCTGCTCCCAAAGCCATCAGACACCCCTCTGAAGCCAGAGGCATTGCACCCAGAAGGCTGTTCTCGCATACAGTAAAGCCATTTCAGCTAATAAATCCCCTCTAGAATCTGAATTAGCATCTCTCGGTAATAACAAATCACTCCTGATTTCTGATTGCTTATAAATAACCTACCAACGACCTCGGCAGCTTTTAGGCAAGACTCAGGAGTGATACAGCCCCGCCGAGCTGCTGACTTCCCCTTCATCCCATGGGACTCGCCAGTCCCCGGACACAAGCCAGCCGGGCTGGAGCTTCAGCCTTAGGAAAATCTGTTGAGCCTCTTATCTCGTTGCCGGCAAGAGAGAACACAAGATCTTTTTTAATCCCCAGGAGGCTAGCGGAAATATTTATGGCACTACCCAATAATTAAACCATTTGTGATTTATCCCAGCTTCCTCTTCCATACGTTTGACAGATCTTTATAGACTGATGAGTTAAATGGATGCAACAGATCTAGTCCTCCGGTACATTTACCTTGCGGCACCTCCCGGCTGCGCAAGCAGCAAAGGGCACCCAGCACCGCGCAGAACCGACCTCCGACACCGCTTCCTCCCTCTTCACAGAAAATCATGCTTTTTGTCTAAACCTTTTAATTTCTCTATCCTGCTACCCTAATCTAATTCCTTCACTCTTATTTAATTCTAAAAACTGCTTTAGGAAGTCTTTGTATGTAAAGAATGAAGTTACATTCTCTTCTATTCAGTGAGATGTTTCCCTATGCAAAAATAATTCATCCTGTTACATTTAAAGGTACTGAGGGGTGCCTTCTGCCTCAAGAAGAGCTGGGTAGCAGGGAGATTACAAGGCTCTGCCATGTTGGGCATCAGAAAAAGCATCTTTTAATGCTTTTATTTCCATTCAGTAGTCCCTGGCATTGCAACACAATCTGTCACCTAAAGGTACCAAATCGTCTCATCAACGTGCATTAATGAGGCTCCACATCCGCTGGGAGCCCCGGTTTCCACGCCATAACGCAGGGCTGGGTCCTCTCAGGAGCCAGCAGCGCTGTCTCTGCTTTCCCATGTATCACTAGTGTTTGTTGGGTTTTTGGGGTTTGGTTTTTTGGTTTGGGTTTTTTTTTTTGTTGGGATTTGTTGTTTTTTTGGGGGGTTGGTTTTTTGTTTTGTTTTTTTTTAAGTAAACCAGTCTCTGCAACTGGATTTCTTCTGGTTTAGAAAAGGCAGCAAACAGTATCACAAAATCTAGCTCTGTAATTACGGAAACACTTGACTGTTAATCATGGCGTAATTGTTTTGTACCTTTTGTTAAGTCCTGAACTACTCAGATGGTGATAATTCTTGTCATTAGTGTATGAACCTTGGGGCAATATTATTCTAACATCTTAACATTTGCACTCTCTTGTTAGAGAATGGCATCAAATATGCAGAACAGAAGCCAGGGTGGAAATGAAAGGCCTCGTTGGAATCGCAAATGTTCTAATCAGAGTTAACGATCTCCCTCCCACCGCAGTGGAGGACAACTTCAGAGCAGGAATCAACACCGCTTTTCACAGGCGTGCTTATCCAAGTGGCATCTGTGCATCTTCTCCCCAAAACGATTGTATTCTCCATCCTCTAGCACCAGCCCATCCACAGGAAGGGGAAAGAGGGTACCCCACAACCAGCTGCAGCACTGAGGGAATATCACCGCCCGATACCACACCAGAAGTAATGGCATTTCAATTACGCTGCCCCTGGATACGTCCAGACCAAGGTATAGCGCTGGATTAGTGCCGAGGCGTAGCAGGGGAGCTGGTACCCAGGACGTGCACGATGCCTCATGAGTTTTGAGAGCCACAGAGTCAAATGCCAAGTAATTTCAGCTCCCCAGGAAGGCCTGTTATCTATCTGATTCCACTTAGTTTGATGTAGTGTCTGAAAGACACTATGCTGTCACTCAGAACAATTTACAGCCAGAGAGGAAAATAACAACTTCAGGCTTTGGTGAATTGCATCCAGAAGCCCTCTGGAAGAGCAGCAGAGCTTTTTTATCCAGCTCTTGTTACTTTCTTATAATGATCGGGTAACGCATCTCAGCCCATGTGGTTGCACAGATCACTCCATCTGCAGAAACTCAAGATGCAGATCGGGCAGGATTTCTCTCTGTTAAAACGTGCAAACAGTAATACCCTTGAAGTAAAGCTGGCAGCGGCTTGTTATAAATGCATGGGCTAAACAACCAGCTCTGGGCTGACAAGGGCTCTGCATCTGACTAGAAAGTGTGCTGTCAGTGCTCACAACGTGCTACAGGCTCCATCCGCAGAGCTCTGCAACACGGAGAGGGTGTCTGTGCACAGACAGTCGGCAGATCCGTGTTACGGAGGTTAGGAGGTGCGGTGCAAGCCTGTCGCTTGTTCATCAATGGTTCAGCACCTCCTTCCAGGGTAGGACAGCATCCAGGAGTTAGTTATTTGGTTGCCCATCAGCATCACTTAAACTTGGGCTGGGCACATTCAAGGAGGAAAGCCAAGCTACCTAAGAGCCAGCAAGGAGGTGGAAAGGGGACATCTCTGCAGACTCCTTGTTCCCAGGTTACCACATCGCACCTTCTTTCCTTTTAAGATGACAAAAAGAGATGCCCAGGTGAGAATTAGCTACCCTTTTTACCCCTAATCCAGCTGCAGTCACCTTCATCCCCATCACCCTGCTGGCATCTGTCTCAACACCCTCCTCTGGAGAAGGTCTCCCATTTATCACCCTTCCCTGGGGCAAACATGACATGAGCCCTCCACACACCATCTTGCAGCACAGCACGTGCATTGAGTTATTCAGAAAGCTTTGAGGCCACAATGTTCTCATCCAATTCCACTTTCTGCAGACAAGAGCCATCTATGAAGCCATAGCTCTCCACAGGAGCCTGGTGTCCCTGCAGACCTCGAGCAATCATGCCAGCAACAAAGGACCTCACTGACAGACTGAAGGTCTTTTCTCTAGCAACTTCACCCACTCTTCCCAGGAATATATTTTCAGTCAGTCTGTATTTAATCTTCCTTTCTCTAAAGCAATAGGCAGTGGCTTTTATCAGAAAAATCTGCAGGGCATGTATGGTCAATGGCTCCTTAATAACATTTTTAGCATTATGTTCCCAAAGGCTCATGTAAAAAAAAAAAAAGTTAAACAAAATAAAAAGAGTGGAAAAAACAGAGCAAAACAAATGGCTTGTGCATGGTCTCCTTGAATTGTTTAATAATCCACCAAGTGAAAGGCACCGCAGGGGAGACACAGGAGCAGCACTCCCAATTACACCCTCTCTATCCTTCTAATAAACGAGAAAAATGAGGCTATTGCTGGTAGTTGCCAAACCCTAATGCTTCTTAACTACCTGCATTTACTCTATTTGGTTATTATTGTGGTTTGAAAGGCAAGCCCCTGACTCACGAAGCTCAGGTGGAAGCATGTGGGAGAGCGAATACCTCCCATGCTGCAGTTTCCATTTGGCCTTTCTGTTCCTGGCAGGAGCGTTCACAGAAATCGAAGGCTGAGCTCGAGCTCCTGAGGTTTTGCCAAAGGAAAATCTGAATCTTTCACGTATTGGTGAAATTTGCAGCTCACCCTGTGCTGGCTCAGGTCACAAATCCATCAGATGAGGGCAGAGCTGGTAGGCTGGGACATTTCCAGCAAACCCACAAAAATTTCAGTTGCTCAAAACTGGAGGAGGACCGCTGGGACACGTGTGATTCTCACCATAGAATCTCTGACCCAATCCCAAAATGATCCAAACTTCATGGCAGGAGCATTGCTACAGCCACGATAGCTCAGCCAGAGAAAGGCACTTTGCAGCCTGGGATAGCGAGACCCAAAGGGTTTGCTGTCATTTTACGGGACCTGGAGGGGACATTGAAATTTTCATTGCTCTTTTGATTCATAACACAGCTTCCATGGGAAGGCCATGTGGCAATGCACCAGTGAAGTTTATTTCAGCTGATTTCTCCCCCGATTACCATAAAACTCTTGCAGACACACACGACTGTCCACACCTCATATCCTGGGACCACTTCTGACTGCTTCTCGCAATTTTTAATGTTTCAAATATTTCAAGTTTAGCATCCCTTAGCCTGGAATCAGAGATAAGAGTCTAAGGAATAATGAAAAAAAAAGTAAATTTGTTGGAAAACAACTTTAAGCTTTCCTTGGCAAGAAGTTATCTGTCATTCGTACTGTACTAAGCAAGCCAGGCATTGTGTTACATGGACCTTTTAGGAAAATTAAAATGCTATTACTACTCCAACCCTGCCGCACTGAAAGCCGACACCATTACTCGCTAATAAGCTTAAGGGATTTCACAATTACATTGCAATTGCCTCAGTATCTGGACGTTACCTTGGTCTCAGTCACAGGTACATGCCAGAGTCACTTCATGCAATTGAGAGCGGTAAAATTAATTTGCAAATTGAACGAAAGCCCAGAAATATGTCAGGAATAACTCCCCCAGGCCGGGCTGCTGGTGATGCTCAGCAGAGGAGCTCACCAGCCTGCTCTAACCCACTCTGCCCACTTTGTCAGCTCTTCACCGCTGTACGCAAACGGGGACATGTCATGAAAAAAAGGTACATTTTTGTTTCTCACTGCTCTGGCATTGCACCTCTCTCCATGTGGGACCGTCTGGCCGACGTCTTGCTTTCCTCCCCAGGCCCATGCACACTTGCAGAGCTGCTGCAGGTGGGAGAAGGACATGGGAGAACTGATTTGCCATGGAACACAACTTGTTTTTATAGCATCTCATGGTATGTTATAGTTACCCTGGAGAGGGAGGAAACTGCTTTCTTCAGTGACGAGCTATTGGAAAAAAGCATCTGTATTAAAATAGGAATATTTTGTTATATACAACAAGGAACAGCAGAAGTTCCCCATCACCAGCTGGTTTGAGGGAAGAGGCCAGCGCAGAAGAGCACAGACCCATTTTTACAAGCACTCACCCGGCTCCCAGGGCTGCCCCGTGGTCCAGCGCCACACTGCGGGATGCAGTCCTGCTCAGGCAGGATCCATCCCTCCAGCGCCGCCAAACCAGCAGTAAGTCCAGAGGGTCCAGACCAGGACCCCGTCCATCTAGGGGAAATTTTTCCAGCTATCCTTCTCCCAAAGAGCCACCCCACAAAGCACAGCAGTTCTTCCAACCCCGTCTCCTTCGCCGGAGATGAGCGGCAGAACAGACAGACAAGGCTAATCCCTTCTCTGCCTGTTGCCGAGGAGGTAAATCTCCTTCCTGGGGAGTTTCACCAGCTTGTTTTTCAGTTGTTATAATAATAATGATAAATTGCCTGGGCTGGATGTGCTTGTTAGGGCTGGGAGCTCCAGCAAGCCCCCATCCAAGCTGCATCACACCCTTGCTCAGCCAGGACAGAGGGTAAAGGAGGTTTTGCCTCTGTTCATGGGTAAGAAGGAAACAGGAGAAGTTGCTCACTGATTCAGTGAGATTCAAGAGCTTTCTTGTGCTTGCAGCAAGTCACCCGGACCTCAGCAGGAATTTCCTTCATCCCTTGATGGTCTCATGGAGTAACTGCCTCCAGGAAAGACAATGACCTCGGTGACTCCCACCTTTTTGTGGTCCCCTCGAGCTTTGTTCCCACCCGCCTCAGAAACACCAGCGAAGCACAGCAATTCCCCATGCATCTGAGCAGGGGAACAGCTTTCTATAAATAGCCCCTAATTGGCACCTCTGTAGCCTGAGGTTCTCATTAGAGGCTGGGAGCTGCCAAGATAGAGCCGCACCGGGACGAGTTACTTCCCAGCACCAGGCATTGGCATGAAGGATAGTGCAGAGGAAACCACTGCAGAGCAGATGAGACACTGAATTACCTGCACAGCCTCTTCTCTCTGCAGTGCTGGGGAGAGTCCGGCAGCACGGGCAGCCGTGAGCCCCATGGACCACCCTCCTTCCCTCTCCCCAACCCCTTCCCCAGGCTTAGACGGGGCTCAGGGCTTCACTCAGGGCAGACACAGCCATTCAAGAAGGCAATTTCACATTGAGATGTGAAGGGAGATGCCCTCTTAATTCAAGCCCTGCCACAGAAAGCTGTGCTGTGTCTCAGATGGGGCTCCTACAGAAGCACAACTAATTTCTTCTGCTCATTCATGCCATTCACTAAGCGTCCCAAAACACTCCTCTGCCATCAGTTCACCCTGATGGTCCAGACTGACCCAAGCCAGAGGCACACAGCAAGATGCAGCAGGTCCAGGAGGCTCCGCCACGCTCATCCCTCCATCCCATGTCTGTGCCCGACAGCCCTGCCTTCCTCCACACGGAAACCACGCGCTTGGAGCGGGATTCACTCCACTTGGAGGCATCCAGAGGGGCCTCCAGGCACAGCCACGGTGCAGGCAGCAGCCCCAGCGCGTGATTAAAGCGGAGCTCACGACAGCACGGCTCGCGCTCGCAGCTGGGGACCTGACGGGTCGGCTTTTATTTATAATTTTCCCTGCTCTGGCAATTTGCCTGCAAGGTGCACGACAAGTTATCACCACTTACAGATAACCAGGCAGTTTGCTTTCACCACAGTAATTGCACATAGAGATTAGAACCTTAATTGAATATCTGCTCTTCTCCATGCAGATGTAAGTCAGGGTGGTTTTTTTTGTTTTGCCTTTTTTAAACAAGGACTCTGCGTGACATGCACAGACATTAATGTCTGCTGGAAGCCTCTCGTTCTCACTTCCAAGACTCCTCCGGACTCGGAGCAGGACATATCCTGCAGGCTGCTCCCACCCACCAGCGCCTGGGGCTGGTAATCACAGGACAGAGCAGAGAGCCTGCCCAATTAGTTAATTCTGTTAATTCAAAACATCTCAGCAAGGCATACAATAACATGTAATTTGACCTGCCCTCACTTCAGTGAGTCATTCTGTGGATTCATTGATTTGTTTTTCAGGGCAATATGAAATAAGAGCTATTGGAGAAAAACAGGAGGCGCCTTCCCCTTGGAGGGGGAATTCCCCTGTAGGGCAGCACCTCCAACTCGAGAAGAGGTGTGGGTCACCCCGGGACGATCTCAGGGACTCCCACAGTCCTGCTGGTTTCGGCAAAATACACTTGGCTGCTGCCTTAAACACTTGTGAAGTTTGAGACATTAGAAAACCAGGCAAGACTCTAGAGAAAAACCTTGAGCGGCAACTTCTTTTTGGTGTCTCTCCACTATGTGTTTCTGACATCCTTATTTATCTCTCAAGCACATGTTCTTGCAGTGCTTTAAATGGTAACTGTTTCACGTTGTTGTGTCCCTGAAACATGGAGGGATCTCAGCAGGATGATCCCATGTATTTGTCAGGTACCACTGGGAGATATGGTTAATGCTGGCCAGATGGCTGGACTTCAGGACAGAACTTCTACGTACCACGTAAGAGAGGGTTTTTTCTATTGTTATCTACCTCTTTCATCGCTAGTTTTCTTGACAACCATGTGGATGAGCCCTAGCTATATATTTAGGGAAAAGAGACATACTATGGTGAGACATCAGCAGCAGCTGAGATGCTGAAGGTTTCCAGCAGCACATCTGGTCCTGCCAGGAGCTGAGTCCCTCTTGCAGCAGCTGGAGGAGGAGGAGGAGGAGGAAGGTTGGGGAGCACACACAGGTCAAGCAGGAGAGCTGGTGTGCACAGCTGGAGTGTGAGCAAATCACCTAACTTGCTTACTGACCTCTTAAAGAGATGAACGATGAAATAAGCAGGGAAAGCCAAACAGAAGGCTATAATCAGTCCATCATCAGTTAAGCTGCAAATCATATTTCAATTATAAATTATTTCCTCCAAGATGACCACTGGATGTGGAGGTGACTGTCCACCAAACATCCCCTTGTTGAAGATTTTCCTTTCAGCTTCAGAGCAGAACTAACCCATCTCATACCCCATCTAGCTTTCTGGCTTTCTCCTGCCCTCGGGGAGCTAATGAAGTGACCTCCATGTAGCTTCACTAGCTGGCATGACTGACACTTGCCCAACAGCAAAAGAACACCCATTTCATCAATCCCTCGCTCAGCGACAGCGCTTGATGCTTTTCAATTGTGGTTAAGTAGCAGAAAGACTAAAAAAAAAAAGAACACCCCAAAAAAACCCAAAAGGCAGCCTTGAGGTGGGAGCGTGGCAATATCACCCAGCCAAGGAGCAAATCTGAGATCCTACACTGATAGCAGAGACAAACCTTGGGAGCCGGCAGCTATCCAAGTGACTGCTTTCATCTGTCTCGCAGTAGGCTTGGAATTTAAATCAGGTATTCCAGCCTGCTCCTGCTTCATAGCTGTAATTGCATCAAAGAGCATCTCACGCCTGCTATATCAAATGCCAAGCACGAAGAATTGCCAAAGGAAAATTAAGGTAGAATTAGAGTCATAAGCCAATACACATAAAAATAGATCAGGCAAAGGTAGCTTTTCCATACTCACATTTCTCACACTGGAGCTGCACCGTACGTGTGCAGTGAGCAAAGTCTCTAGGGGTAGGAGATTTCCTCAGGCCACCTACCCCATCCCCTTCCCAGCATCCGCTTTTCACATATATTATAATTATTTCCAGGTTCATCAACTCAGAGGAGCAACAAGGAATTCAGCCCAGGTGGGACTGACTGATCCTTCCTCCCTGTTCATTTGCCAACCGGTTCCACACAACTGAACTCTTTTTTCCTTAACAGCCATTTCAGGTCTTTCAGATTTTGTTCAAGAAATACCCAGCGACTTTCTTACTGTCTAAATAGGAACACGAGATTCACGTTGGTCTGTTATTTATTTTTGTAGCTTTACAGAAATGTTATTTAATTCACAGATCCATGTTAAAAAAACCTCTCAGAGGGTTGTGTCTTACTTGCATGTGTGAAGTTATTCACATTACAGGCTGTTTATCAGCCCTTGAAAAGAAAACACTTTCCTTGTGATAAATCCATCCCTCCCATATGAACCAGGATGACTCAGTGCCATTTCAGTTAAATTCCTACTGGCTTCAGAAGAAAACCCTTTTTAAAGTAAATTAATTTCATTAAGCCAGGCTTGAAGGAAGAAACAACTGAAAGCTGAGAAAATGACCACAGTGTCTCCTCAGGGTCCCACGTCAGGAACAGGATCTGATTTATCCCATCGGAAACTCCCTGCCTAGGAGCACCGCTAGCTAGAAACAACATTTCCACGCAGCAGTCACGGAGGAGATAAAACATTAATGACAGTCAACAAATTCCATCATTTTTAAGTGCTTTCCCTTCCCAACTGCCGCTGCTGGCAGAGGGGAGCGTTTGGGGATGTTCCCAGCTCGCTCATAGTAAATAAATCCCTTTTCTCTCCATCTGCCGCACCGAAGGCGGCACGGTGGGTCCCCCTCTTCGCCGGAGAGCTGGAAACCTCCATAGCATCATCAAAAGCAAGGACATGGTGCAGGCTGGCCGGGGGTTTATAAATATTCCTACCCAAGAACCAGACACGTCTGGGGCAGGCATGGCCACATCCCCCTTGGTGGAGGCATAAATCTGCCCTTCGTCCTAGACCGGTGCCAGAAGCAATCTCACGTTCTCAGAAATGTGAATATGCAAAGATACTTCAATACCTCCTGGGTAGGAGCATTGCTCTCCCTCCCATCCCTCTCAGCCTACGCTGCAGCATGAAATACTCTGCCCAGACCATTTGGAGATACAAGAGCAGGCAGCAGCTTCCCACTTTAAGTGGATAAAGGGATGGTTGGAAGAGGCCAGGATGCTCAGTTTGGGTGGCTGTGAGCTGTGCCACACGCACCCACCATCACACCACCACCACCGCCATCTCCTCGCTCAGCACCATGTTTTCTCTGGGTCCCACCACCAGACCCCCCCAGCGCGTCCCCGTGCCCCCTGGTGAGCCAGGGACAGGGACAGGTGATTCCCACCTCCCTGAAGGGAAACCTTGGGATTTCCCAGCAATTTTCCTGCATTGACCCGTTCTGGAGAAACGGGGCAACTTTTCTCCGCTCGAGGGATTTTTGTGTCCATCTGCAGCAAGTTTCCAAGCCATGCTGAGCCATGGCCATTGCAGGTATGTACGCGTCAAGGCTTGGCTGGAGGACACACGAGCTGCTCACCATGGCTCTATCACCAACAGTTACAGACTCATCCAGACACAGAAAATAACCCATGGAAGAGCCAAAGCCAGCACAGCCCCGTGTCCGACAGTGCCACCGGCCTGGGGGTGGGTATCTGATAGCCGCCCCCTGCCTTGCACGCAGCTGCACAGGAAAACGTGTGCTGCTCGTTTGGCTGTGACACCAGGAAAGCAGAGAGGAAAGGGCAAGGTAGTACAGAAAATGCCCGCAAAATCAGTAAAAGGAGCCCTAAGGTTTTACTTTTCTGCACGTGAAACAAGTTGCCTGAAAGGGAAAGTGTTTGATTTAATATGTAAAGGGAAATAAGAGTGGAAGAAGTGCTGGAGATCAGCATCCCTCTCGGAGGGGATCCAATAGCCACACTGACGGCTCACTAAGCCCATCCTGACAGCAGGCGATGGGCTGGTGTTACCAGATGGGCTGGTGTTACCCCATCCCTCCCTGGCCACCTCATGGCAAACCATTTGCACGTCTTCCTGGTGGCTCTTTAGCAGCAGAAAAGGGAAAATAAAGAGTAATTTCCAGTCCTTAGGAAATACAGCCAGCAGGAGCAAGTCCAGCAGCCTCACCAGCAGGTCTGCGTGGCACCAGGGAGGTCTTGAAGGTGGCAGATGCCTCCTGGGCTGCCGGAGGCAAACGGCAGAAGGGCCGTGGGGGTGATGGCAGCGAGCATCTTGTCCGTGCACACCCTTGTGGGGCCACAGACTTGGAGGGGTCATCCTTACAGGTGCAAGCTGCAGTGCAGGCACCACCAAAGCCTCCCCGTGCACCACGAAGGTGGGGGAAGAAGGGCAGGGAACTGCAGAGCCAGGCATAAAAAAGGAAATTAAAAGCAGAGAGAGTGAATATCATGGTTTTTTGAGAGGAGGCAGGATTGCTTGCTACAAGTGCAGAGGAAAAAGGGAAATCCTTCAAGGGGAGAAAGCTGAGTGTGCTGAAGCACTAAGGTGGGATGGGAGATGGGGCATTACCATCAGAGCAGTGGGGTGACAAATCCCACTGGTTTTGCCACAGCACCGGAGGATGGGGCTGTGTCATGGGCAGAAATGGCTTCGACACTCCCAATAACGCGGGGTCCAGCCGTCCTCTCCTCCGGGCAGGCTCGAGGCTGCAGGTTTAGTCGAAGAAGCACCATTTCCACAAGGCTCTTCCTTCAAAAGAGCCCTCCTCTCCACACCACGCTTCTGGTGTAAAGGGCATTGCAGGGCCCCACGTGGCCCTGGGCATTTGATCTGAGCAGCATGTGGGTTGGGGCAATTAACTGTGCCGATGTGAGAGCAACTCTCATTGCTAATTGCTCTTGGAGAGGAAGAATTTCAATAAAAATTAAAGTCCAAGAGGGTTTAAGCACAATATCTTTGAAGTACAAGGCAGAAGACCTTTATCCACCAGGATACATGGTGTTTGTGTAGCATCCCTGGGAACTGCAGGCTGCTGCGTAGAAATTAAAGGTCATTCTTTTTTATTATTTCTTACAGAGATGCAGCAGAAATATAAGATTTTGAGGACAGAGGAGTGATAAAAACAACAAACTATGAGAGCTGCAAAGTTCAAAACACACTTTGTTCCTTGCTATTCTTCATGCAATAATAAAAGGGAGGCAGCACAGCTCGTGCAAGGGCTGGAAAGACTCCTGGTGCTACGCTGCACACCAGGAGCTTCATCTCAGCAGCCCTGGGGACCACAAGGCCCTTCTGATGGAGGAGGAGGAGAAAGGTTTTCCTCCCCAGACCTCCTGTTAGGGGTAGCAGGGGAGCAGGACCACAAACCCTGTGCCAGGCACGCAGCTCGGGGCAGCAGCGACGAGGCCGGCAGCAGGACCAAGCAGCAGACAGGCTGCCACGTGGCAACCCAGTCCTGGCTGCGCTTTGCCAAGGCATTGCTCCATCGCACAGTGCTTAAACTGACATTTTTTTCTTTCCGGTGAGCCTGTACAGCCCCGTCTGGGCCATCCACCTCCTTCTCACCCCACTCCCTCCAAACTCTCCCGTAGAAAAGCAGCAGAGAGGCAGGGAAGGGTTTTCCAAGGCCGTGGGAGGCAGAAGGGCTGTCCCTGCTCCAGGCTAGCGGCCGTGCCCCATCGTTGCACCACTGCCTGCTCACACTACGTGCCCAGTCCATCTCCTTTCCTCCTCTACGGGCTCCCACCTGCGACGTGTTTGCAGGGAACTATTTTCTGCAATCTGTCTGCCACTCCGGAGCCATTAGCTTCCTCCCACAATTTGGGCTGTCATTTTCTCTAATGATATATTTAAAGAAAATTATACCACAGGCAAAGCATTTCTCGGTGATTATAACACATGGCAAGTAACACCATCAGGCGTGAGTCAACCCGTCGTAGCTGTGTTTTTGCTCGGCACTCCAGCTGCCGTCTGCTCCTCTCGGCAGGCATCGCAGGGCACGGCCGTGCTCGGCACGCCGAGAGCCGCAGTGAGCAGTGCTGGGCTGCTGCCCCTCCAGCCCCGCACCCCGACATGATGCCCAGCACACGGGGCAGCCCATGGAGAGGCACCCCCCCAAAAAAACCCACCGAGCTGGGGGAGTCCTGCCCCATGCAGGGCTCTCCATGCTCCCGCAGGTGTAACCAGCCTGTATTTCTGAAGGGATGCTGCCACGAGATTTAGCTCGAGCCCAAATGGGATGGGGGCTGCAGGTAAACTCCTGTGTGTTTAAACTAGGGCAGGGCTTACGTTATAGTGACGTTTGGTGAGGGTTTTATATACAGCTACAGCTGGTACATTTGCTAGTTAGATATATTTTTTTCTCCCTTTATGGCTGAGCTATAACAACGGCACGGCAAAGCTCAGGGACCGTATCGCACATCTAACCCATCCAGCCTTGGAGCTGCAGGGCAAACAGAGGCTATTTTAAAAGTCTCAACACCAAGAAGAAAGAAAAGAAGAGCTAAACCTGGCCACCCAAGCAGCTCCCAAGCACAGGGATGTCCCAAAGACACCATTAAGACCACCTGGGAGTTCATTTATTGCCATTAAGTTGATGAGCAGCTGTATAAAAGCCAGAGACAGGCAGCTGTCATGAGGGTGTCTCGTTCAAAACCAGGTTATCTCAATGGCAGGTCCCCTCGAGAGAGTTGCCAACTCTTCCAGATTTGTCTTGCGCATCTCAAATAAAACTACAGCAGGGTAGAGAAATGCTAAATCTCTTTTTAATAGCAATGACTGAGCCCACCAGGGCAGACGGGTCTGTGTGGAAAGCCCAGCACATCCCCTGCCTGCGACCATGCAACCTTCTAGTTTGGTTCACCACCTCCACCCCACACGTACCTGCAGCTCCTCTCCAGCAGCACGGTCCTTTCTCTTGCAGGTCTCTCCTGGTGCAGTCGCTACTGAAATCAATACACTGGGCTAGTCCAGCTGGGATTTTTTATTGCACTGCAATGAGCGGACTTGTGACCTCTGACTGTTTGCCCATCGATGGCTCTGAGCAGCCAAACTCTGGAGCAGTAAGTCAGAAAGTGAAGATACAAAAAACAAGGGTGAAGTTCCTGAGCAATAAGTAAGTTAAATAAAGGAAATTAAAGGAGGGTGGGATCCCTTCTTGGCCTGTTTTCGGTGATCTCATGAGGTTTCAGCAGTACCAGCAAGGTGGATCGCTGCACTGAGTGCTCCCAGGCATCTGCTGAGCACCAAGTTATTCTGTAGTTTCTCAAAACTTCAGATCGCAGGTACACGTTTGGGTGAAAACCCCTCAATTTGATTAGAAAAGAGGAAAAACATTTCAATTTCCTCCTGGCATTTCTCACTGAAAGGTACATTTTAACTGCCGTGCTTGCTAGGAGCAGCTTGAGGAGGTGACAAGGCACGTCAGGAGCAAACCTGGCTGCACCCAGCCTTGACTGAAGCCATGGTGGGGTGCGGGGAGCCGCCTCCTGGGCTTTGCGAGCTGCAAGCTGGCAATATCCCCACGTACAATTTTCCAAATAGGAACAGTAAGGGAGGAGATGACTTCCTCTCCACCCAAAAACCCGCCGGCAATTTGGGCTGCTGTGTCTTGACACGATTGCTGCTCTTGGAAAAGAGCGTGGAGTGATGACACGTTTATTGCTACCCGTCAGTGGGGATTTCTCCCTCTGCATCAGGTCCTCTCCTGGCTGGGAGGAGCTGGGGGGGACACGCAAGGGCTTGGAAGCAAAGGGACATAAGCAAGGTACAAAGACAAACCTCCCTTTGCAACTTGCTCACAGCAGCTCCGCAGAGGTGATGCCTGCGGGAGGGCTGGTTGCACCAGAAACCGGCAACTAAAGAGGGGAGAAGATGGGAATGAGGGACTTGCAGCTGCTTCCAGGCAGGATCCTGCTCGGCAGAGGTGGGGACATGGGGATGGGCTATGATCTCTGCCTCGGTGTAGATCCCTACTCCAAATGGCAGTAGAGAGAAAAAAGTAATGGAAGCGGTTAAAATTCAGTTTAGGAAATTGTACCGATGAACCCAACACACAGCGACTCGCTTGTGCCTGCTTTCCAGCACGGTTCCAACAAGCCTTCCTCGTGATTAATTTTCCCTTCTGTTGCCTTGGCAAGTTTGGGGAGACACATTGCCGGCAAAATCTGGGAAGAAACCCCCAGGCTCCCATCCAGCGCAGATGGAGCAGGGTTCTCCACCGCCTCCACGCCCACTGCCAACCCCGTGCTCACCCACCACCCACGCTATAAAAATCACCATGTCCAGATGATCAAAAAAGCGGTTTTCCTCTGTGCACGCTCCCCTGGGTCCTCACAGCCTTGAACCATCAGGGAGGGTAATGCATCGCTCAAGGCTTTCCTGCGCTCCCCCTTCCCGCTATTCTGCAAAGTTCTTAATTATTGAAGGAGGTGGCAGTGAACTCGCAGGCTGTCAGCACGCTGAGTGTTTGCCCTTCTTAAGTATTAATCTCTAATATGCAAGTAATTTAGAAATATCAGAAGTATCAGGTGTGTAATTTGGAGCAGTGTGTCACTAAATAACAAGCTCGTCGCCAGGTGGATTTCAATCAGATCGGAGCAATTTAACTTGCAAAATACAGGTTGCAGTTCTTGAAAGAATGGAAATGTCTCCTTTTGTCTGAAATACGGGCGCTCGTATCTCTCACCGGGAGATGCTGTTGTCAGTCACTCCCATTGCAGAAGGCATTATTATTGCTAAACACCGTCTTCTGCTATTTTGGGAAGAAAAAGCAGAATTACCGTAGGACTCTGCAGTTGCACGGTAGCTCTGCATCGCTTTGTTTACGGATACCAGCAAAACGGGGCTGGGCTGGGCCGTGCGAATGCGGTTTGCACCAGGCAGGCTGCAACGGAGGAGACGCTGCTCGGGCTCTCCAGAAACCAGGATGTCAGGTCCCTGGGGACTTGGAAGGGAACGCGGTAGGAAGGGAGCTGCAGAGACCAGCCACCCCCAAAACGGGGATCAAAACACACAGATCCCATTTGGATAGCAGAGAGCCTGGGGGGGTATTTTCCTCCTTCTTTTTCATATTATTTTCAGCAAACAAAATGCCATGAGAAGAATACATGGGAACCAAGCACGGAGGAGCACAGCACTAAATGGGGTCAGCACTCCCCTCCCAAGCAGTTGCATCTTGGGGCATCGCCAGAGACACGAGCAGGGTCTTTTTTGGGCAGGAATTTCCCTCACACAGTGACACAATCACTGACTTCACACTGGCCCTGACTCCATCGCAAAGTAAAATCTTGGCCAGAACCTAAGATTTGCCCCAAAACAAGCCGTGGAGCCTCCTCTTCCATCACACGCTGGGACCGCAGCACCCCACGCATCCCCCGCACAACCCAGGGGAGATGTTGCTCCCGCTGATAGCAGCGCAGGCAGGTTTTGAAGCATGCTAATGAGGCAGGACACGGCTGATTTGCATTTCTATGGCCTTGTTTAGATCAACGTAAATTTTATACACTGCGTTTACGCTGATAAGTGTGCTCATGCACCCACGCGTGACTCCGTCCCGCCCCGTCTCCCCTCAGTTTCCCTCAATCAAGCTGTCTGAGAGACAAAGCCAAGCTCTGAGCTCTCGTAATGATCTCCAGAAATAGCACCAAGACAACTTCGTTAGAGGCTAAGAAAAGCATCCACCGTGGAGACGAATGGCAGAAGTCAAGGGCTCGCAGGGTCTGGCTCAGGGACCTCGTGGGTCACCAGCAGCCACGGTTGGCTCGGTGAAGAGATGCTTCTTCACCAGGTCCCAGTGGCTCGGTCCCAGCACAGCTCCCCATAATCATCCAGCCCGGCCCCGTACCAGGGTCAGCCTGCCATGACCGTATTTTTCTATTTCTCTGCCTTACTGTTTCCCATAGCACCTCTGTGCACGCAGCAACCGCCCTCACAAAAGGTTATATTCATTTAGGGATAAAAAGCTATAAAGGTATCGGGATTGTATCGGCAGCGCTGAGACAGAAACACCAGGATCCTTTTTGTCATTTCCCACCTTCAGCCCCAGGGGAGGAGGGAGATTTTGGCAGGGCTGGTGTGGGAACAGGGCTGACATCTGGGTCAGCATCAGGTTTATAAATACCCCAAAGGAGCCAAAAAAATAGTTCTCCGGGCTGAATTAATGCAAGCTGTGAAAAAAAAAAAAAAAAGTCTGATCTGGCAGCTCAAGAGCTCTGGAATTCAGGATTAAAAGCATATGGCTGGAGAAGGACCAGAGGAAATTATTTTCCCATCCAGGCACTCGAGGAATAACTGGCCCGAGCACGTGGTGAGCCCACGGCTTCAGCTCAGCCTCTCCACTCCCACAGCAGCATCTCACATTGGCCACCCTGGGATGATGAGCGGGGCTGGTTCAGCTCTATCCCTTTCCCAAGAGGAGAGAAATTTCTTAAGAAGTCACGGAAACCGAGACATCACAAGCTGTCTGAAGCAAAACCACCCACAATATTCAAGTATCTGCGCTTGCACTGAGCAGCTCCTGAAAAAATCTGATGGCTTTGACAGCCTTCGCCTCTTCTTGATGTACCCATTAGCAGAAGACAGGTCTGGAGGATTACGGCCACGTTACCACCAGGGAACTTGGACTTATTTCTGCATTCCTCAGGCACAGAAAGCTGGAAATTACAAAAACTGCTCTTGCCATCACGTAGCTGGTAGAAATGCAGCCCAGTACTTCAGAAGACCCATCAAGTGCAAAAAGGCAGCCGGCAAAGCCTGCTCCTCTCCCCAGCAGCTCACCACCCCTTCCCTGCCTACCAGCCTGGCCTCTGCAGACAGCAAAGCACGCAAGGAGGATCGCTCAGCAGCACCAAAATTATCCAAGTTACAATAAGCAAAAGGTACACGAATCGTTTGCAGCATCTCCACCCCAGGGAGTGGCAAACTACGACGAAGAAGGAGCTAGGAATTGCCCTGGGTGCTCAGGGAAGCGCTGGAGCAGAGCAGGGAGATGCGATCAGCAGGAACAGTTACTGCCCAAACCACAGCAGTGCATCTCAGCCAGGAGGAACTGCCAGCAAATCACCGCTCCAGCAGGATTGCTCGCTGCTTCCAGGTGTTTTGCTCTCCTCTTCTTCCTCACCTCCACCTCCTCCCTCCAGCACCATGCGCTCCCTTCCCTCTTTTCTTGCTGTATTCAGGCAAAGTTAATGAAAGGAAAGAGGTTCCCCAGCTGCTCCTTGCCAAGCGCACCCTGGGACTTCAGAATCCAATTAAAAGTGCTTTGGTCCAGGCTGCAGACTCATTTGCAATGTAGTGGAATATTTGCTTTAATTATTTTGATTTGTTTTATTCTCCTCTGTTTCCTCTAAGATCTTTCTCTCTATGAACGGGCAAAATAAGTACTTCCTACAAAATACTCGAACGCCAATTTTGCTTAGCGTTTGCATAATTCTCTCATTACAATAAACGGCCAATAGTTCCGTAAGCCTCCGGCTGGCTGAGCTGAAGAGCGTGGTCATCCCCGAGCCCTGTTCAGACGCAGTCCTGGGCAGCACGGCATCGCCGCCTCCAACGGGGCATCGGGGCCCAAACGCCAGCTGCCTCCTGAAAACCCTCCTCAGACCCTACAAACACATGCCGGGTTTGAGACTTTCCTTTTACGCAGCCACTCGGGCTTTCTGGGAGCAAAGCGCACAGTTCCCATGGGCTGGGGAATAAGTTATTTTCCCCAAGAGCATCCCCGTATCAGTCACACGAAGGGGAGGGCGCATTCGCAAACCCCTGCTCCCCCTCCCAGGTATTCAAGCTGGACCAAACCAAGTCAGAGCTTAAACACTGACATCACTGGTGTGGCCAGACTGGGTCATCACTGATCCCTAGGAAAAGGATTCTGAGCAGATGGTTCATTAGGAAGATGCGGGCTCCTTGCGCACAGGATACACCCGTGAACAGCTTTTGCTTTTCTCAGAGTGACAGCCATTAGCAGGAGCGATCTCCCTTTTGCTTAACACAAAGGCGTATCGGTCTATACGTTGCAGGCTCTTTGCTTTGCCGGAGCTGGTGCTCAGTGGCTCTGCCATGCATAATTCAGGACACGGCTGCCGGCGCTGCTTCCATGGTGGATGTCTTCCAGCATCACTCGCTGCTGGCGACGGCAGCGGTGCCGTCCCTGCCCACCAGAGCTGCATCAGCAGCATCCCGGACCAGGGATGCAGATTCTTGCCGACAAACTCATTTTGCATGGTCTGGTTGCTGGGAGGGATGGGGAATATTTCACAACCAAAGCCAAAAGCACAGCTTTGACAGCACAGCACCGTTACCCCAGCACCACTCCGCTGGCTCAGCCCACCAGCAGTGACTTGTTAACACAGCCATGCTCTCGGTAAGAAGGTATTTCCAGCACGCGGATCGGATGCTGTTCAAAGCCAGATGGCCACCGAAACATTTCCAGCACGGGCAGGAGCTCCCAGCAGCTGCAGGCAGGGTGTCCCAGCTGCACCACAGCACGCACACGGACCGCAGTCGCATCCGCTGACCCCCACCAGCTATCAGAGGGATGCTTACAATGTGAACCTCCCTTTCAGCACAGCCTTCGCACCTTCAGCATCCCCCAGATCTGGCAGCACCGGGATAGCAGGAGGCTGTGCCAATTCCCTGGCGCAAGCGGCAGCCCTGTTCCCTGTGGGCACAGGCCACGTGTCACCCTGTGAGCTTGCACAGCAGCACACGCATGGGATCGCAGTCACCTCCAAGGGAAAAAAAATACTGTGTGCCTTCGCCTTCCATAAATGCTTGCTTCTCTTCTTCTTGTGGGAAGGGTAATAGGTACAGCAAGGTTTTCTTATCAACTTTACAAGCCAGCCACGATGCTGCTATAAAAACTGCTTGAAACACTTGGTAGAACATCCTGGAGTAAGAATTGCTGTAAATCCTCTTGTTTGGTATCTCTTATTTCTGTCTCTACAGATTTATGGCTGGGATAGTCCAAGAAGCACCTTTTCCTACCTGCCAGGAAGAGCTATAAAGCCAGATCCCCTCTTTATTGCAAGAGATCCTCTTCAAAGCTAATAACCACCTTCGGCCCTCAACCCCACTGTGAATATTTTACTGCCACTTAAATTCATTCTTAGCCGTGATTTTGCTGCTGGCACAGGGTTTAGCCTGCTTTGGATAATCACCAGGCAAGTGACATGTTCTGTTCTCATTTTTGTTTGTGAGGTTGACTACAGAAGTAAAATCATGTCGCTGTCACGCCTAATGCAGACAGGTTTTGTACAAGTGCTTCCCCACAAAGCTCTGCCAGTGGAGCTCATTTCTAATCCCTTACATCCTCGCTCCTCCCTGGGGATGCAGGGCAGCTTTCAGAGCTGACACAGCTAGCAGTGCGGATTTAAATCCCTGCCTCCGGGAGACCCTTCCCTGCTATGCCAGAATAGGGTGGAATAATCTCTTTTGACTTTGATATCCTTGGCTTTGAAGACGCCCATTACTGGAGCCATCTGTCTGCCGAAATCTCTGTCGCTGGGCAGAACTGGGCACCTTGATTTCACCTCCACTCCCAGCCTCTGAGCTAACGCTCCACTCCTAGAGCCACGTTTCTACCCAAATACGCTGTTAGAGATGGTAGGAAGATCAGATGGCAAGGAGGAAAAAAATTCAATTCCCTTGCATATTTAGTGTTAATTGAGGAAGTGGATGGGAAAGTCGGGTACACTCTGCACAAACACTTAATATGCCAGATGGGTTGGAGTGATTCTAAGCAGTGGTTGAGTAAATGTCTTAAGAAGAAAATGAACGCAGGCACAGAGCTGCATAAGTGGCATCCAATAAATACTCCAATCAACGTGCATTAAAGACCAGAATAAAGACTATTTACAAAATATCAGTAGGTTAAAAAACCGCTATGATTTTAAGAAGACATGAAGGCTAATTAGTAACTGGTACTTAACAAGACAGCGATAGCTGACGGAAACAATGGAAAGCACCCATCTGAAAGCATCACTTCCGTGTAACTGCATTTTTCTTATAACATCGTTCTTGAACAGTTTTCCACCAGAAAAACTGGCAGGCAGACGTTTTTTTCACTCATTTAAGCAGCAAGCACCACTGCAACGGTGACAAGGGGGAACGGTCAGATTTAGGCTGCACATCCATGCCCATCCTCAGCGGCACGGGCCGCCTGCCCAGCGAGGATGGTCAGAGACACGAAGAGATGTTCCCACAGCCCCATGGGCAAACTCATCCTTTCCACAGCAAAAAGCAAATGTGGACTTACACCTCTAATCTAGAGACACGTCTTCTTTCCGTGGTAGACAACCTGCTTTTCACAGCCTTCACTTCCTTTGAAACTCAGAATAAGAAATGTCATGTGTCAGAGGACTTAAGTGGGTGCTGAGAAAGCAAAGTGTGTTTCCAGACTAATGGGTTTCTTGCCATTTCACATCATTTTCTGCATTCATCTGTGCAAACAACAGTTGTATTCTCATTACTTTACTATGTTGAACCGTACTGTTGCCATGCTGAAATGTTACTCCGTGGCAGTAGCAGTACTCCATGCTAAAGAGAAGCCACCCATGGTGCCAGAAGGCTGATGCTTATTCTGCTCTTACTAGTTATAAAAAGCCCACACAGGGAAAAGTAATTCAGAAAGACTACAAGCCATCAGCAGCTCCTGCCTAGATATTTCTTCAAGCAAAGCACTTGTGCATCTTCTCTTTAGGAGGTCCTGTCCTCACCATAGCAAACACCAGGAAACCTTGTGCTCTGCACGTTGCCTTGACAGGACAGCTCTGCCCTCACCATGGGTCGCACCAGTCTGCTCCAGTGTTTTAGGGGAAGGACATCATGGTAACGTTGAAAAACCTCTCAAGAGAAACAGCAGAGAGGCAGACTCCCAAAAAACCTTCTGGGAAACAAACAAGTCAGTTTTGGGCCCCTCACTCCAAGAGGGACCTTGAGGGGCTGAAGCATGTCCAGAGAAGGGCAACGGAGCTGGGGAAGGGTCTGGAGCACAAGGCTGATGGGGAGCGGCTGAGGGACCTGAGGTTGTTCAGCCTGGAGAGAAGGAGGCTGAGGGGAGACCTCATCGCTCTCTACAGCTGCCTGACAGGAGGGTGTAGAGAGGTGGGGTCGGTCTCTTCTCCCAGGTAACAAGGGATAGGACGAGAGGAAATGGCCTCAAGTTGCGCCAGGGGAGGTTCAGACTGGATATTAGGAAATTTTACTTCACTGAAAGGGTTGTCAAGCATCGGAACAGGCTGCCCAGGGAAGTGGTGGAGTCCCCATCCCTGGAAGTATTTAAAAGCCGTTTGGATGAGGTGCTTAGGGACATGGTGTAGTGGTGGGCTTGGTAGTGTTCGGTTTACAGTTGGACTCGATCTTAAAGGTCTTTTCCAACCTATACGATTCTGTGATTCTGAGTCATCTAAATTAGTAGAACAAAACCTACAAAAGCTGTCACTTAGGCAAACCTGTGATCTAATCCCATGAGTCACGGCAGCAGCGCCTGGAAGGCAGCGCAGGCTCTGCCTTGGCAGTTCTTCCCTTCTACCCCTTGTCCCATTGACATCCCAATATCCCAAAGCCCTGGGAGATTCAACCCCATCCCTCCTACCCTTCTCCCCAGAAAGGGATACTGGCAGCAAGCAAGGCATGTTTTCACAGGGGTGAATTGCCACCTGCATCCTTTCCACATACCCGCTGATACCCAGCAGATCACCCATCTTTTCCCCAATGCAGTGACATGATGCTAGAGGAGAGATGCTCCACCAGCAGTTAGCAGCTCCCCATATGCGTTATGCCCCTTTGGATAACACAAAGTTTCCGGCTCATATTGCCTATGACTATTAATTCCAGCATATAGAAAAGTTATTCAATGAGCAAAGTGGGGTGGAACATAATCCTTCAAGAAAAGGATTAAAATTAACATCCTGATTAAGTTACAGCTTACAGAAATCAGCTCATAGAAACAGGGTGAAAGGAGGAGCTGAGTACTAATGGAGCCCTAGGGAAGCCTTGGGTGTAAAGGTTACAAGTCTTTAATCTTCATCATCTTCCATGAAGGAAACTACAACAACATCCGGCTGACATCAGTACTGGATCCCCAGCCAGTTGGCTGGGCGAGCATCCTCCGAGCTGGGAAATACAGAGAGGGAAAAATGTTCTTGAGCAGATGGAAGCAGAGGAACATGCAAGCATGACGTTACTCCACTTCTGTAGGCTTTGGTCTTCAGAAGCCTTTCGCATTTACTTACAACGTGACAATTTTTTAGTCCAATTATACAGCAAATCTGGCCTGGATTGTGTCAGAGAGATGCTTTAGGATTGCAGATTCCCCTCGAACAGGGACTGTCCTGGCTTTGCTCCATGTCGACATGGAGCAAAGCATCTCACCTTGCACTGAGATGAGAGCTGAGAATGGGGCTCCGAGGGGCTGCTCCGAGCCATCGCCATCACCCCATGTATTACCCTGCCTCACACGTGGGGATGAGCTCAACACAAGATGATACATTGGTGCTATTCAAGTCTCAGCTCTTTGGAATAACTGGTCTCATTAACTTTGGGAGACTTGTGGAAAACAAATATGACTTCAGCAGAATTAAATCACCTCCTCCTGTGGGACATCAATTATGGAAAATGTCATCTCAGAGTCTGCAGCAGACCACTCAGCACAAGGGACCGTTACAAGTTTTAATCAGGGATCATTATGGGATGTGTAATATGCAGGATTGCTTTCCAAACAATTTACTCAGGATATTCTAGCAAGAAGCAACTCTTCAGTGGCATTCATGATCAGAAGACAGAATAGGGATGATGCACAGAAGGGAGGAGGAAGTGGGGAAAGAGAGAAAGGAATAAAGAGAAGGAAAAATGCTTTAGAGCCGAGCACAGTTATCTATGATGCAAGTAATTAGCACAGGGTTATGATTATCATAGTGAACAGATCATACAGTGGGATCCTTCCACAAAAGCACTCAAGGGCTCACAGTGAAATTTAATACCAAATTGCAGTGCGGAAAAAAAACCAGCTAGACATATAGGCCAAGGAAGAACTGCCAGAGGATCAAGATATTAAATAAGCCCTGTGGAAACAGTCTAAAGGGCTCTGTGTAGTAAATCTTGGAGCAAAACATACACACCAAGAATAAAAAAATAAGATTAAGAACGAAAAAATCTGCTTTAGCCTACTTCCCACGGAGCACAAGGGCAGGCACTTGCACTTGACTAAAGGAGTCTTTTTTTTTTTTTTGCATCATCTCAAAGCTTCTACCGTGTTTCCCCTTGTCTAGTACAGCTGCACTCTGCATGCAAAATACGAGCACCGCTTACGGCAGAGGGGAGATCTGACTTGCATTTCCCATCCCAGTTTGCAGGCAGTTTGCAGAGACACCACTGATGACGCATTCTGCAAGCCAGGGAGGAGACTCAGGGCTTGCTTCGCTTTTTGCTGCATAGACACGCTCCAAAATCACTCCAACGGTTATAAGAACATTTGCGAGTCACCAAGCAAAGCTTGGCTTGGGATTAAGAGGTCCTGAGCCCCGCAGTCCCGCATCCTCGGCTCTGCTATGACACACAGGGAGAGTGACCCAGCTCCATACGTGGGGAAGCATGCAAAGCACATCCCCGAGGATACGTCTTCCCCTTGCAAGTTGGGCTATGAAGGTGCATGGTGATAACAAGAAATCTGGGAGATCAATGGGTCTCCGGTGACCCCCAATGTGGCAGAACAGCTTGCCCCAAACCACGCGTCCTCAACCCACCTTTGAGCTCCAAGTTTCCCCCGCCAGGACTAACAGCAGTCAGAGAGCAGATCATCTCCTCCTCTCGGGATGGTGCGAGTGCGTGTCCGACTCCCTTTTCCCCATTTATCCTGCTCTTAGCAGTCAGAATTAATTTACTCCATCCAGCAGCCTCCGTGAAGGACGTTCCCTCTTCTGCTCACTGTTTTTAAGAGCAATGCGAGCTGCCATTTAGTCGATGGGAAAATAACTTGGTTTAGCTTCTTCCCCTGTCATTAGTGGGCATCACATTAAGAACATGGCAAATCATTGAGGAGAGGAAGAAACACTTGTGCTAATCAGATTTAAACAGCTGACAGCACAGTGCATCAAATCGAGTTACAGGCAGCGGATAACGGATGGCACTCATTGCCTGATGGAAAACCCCAGCGTCCCTCTGGATACACCATTTTCTCACCATCCAAATGCAAAGTCCTCTTCACACCACCATAGACTCCCGCAGGTATCCGTGAGAGTTTGGGTTAAATAAGAATTACTACCAAATTATGGATCTGCATGCAGCACGTGCATATCGTAAGCAGCACATGCACGTCAACCTCAAGCAACAGGAGGGGTCCGCAGTGCACGATGCTGCCGAGGCAAGCGCTTGTGCCCTGACAGCACAGCAAGGCAAAGGAGGGAGCAAGAGTGCAGGGAGTGAAAAGACTTAACGAGGGTGAGAGAAGGTGACATCCAGGCTCCCCTGGGCGAAGGGAAGCTGTTCCAGCACATGGGTGATTGAAGGAGAAGGGGAGAACAGAAAAGGGACCTGCCCGTAGCACTACCTCCATCCCTCGACCCCCAGCCCCTCCTGCACTGCTGGCTCCATGGACGGCACTCGCCAGCTCAGCACGGTGCTGCCAGATATGCGTCCCCCAGGGAAGTCCACATACGGTTTTCGGAGGGCACCCATGGCACCTGCAGGCAACAACTGCTGTGGGCAGATGGTTTTGGTGCTGCACCTGCACAGGTGTGAGCACGGAAAGGGCTAAGCGCGGGAGCATGACTCCAGGCTCAGGGGAAGGACAGCACTCCAGTCCCACATGGGTTCAGATTTCCCCATAATTTTCGTACTGTGCACTTCCACACCCCAGGCACCTCCCTGGGGACAAGTCTCTGCTCCTCATGTCTACCACTGCCCTTGTAATTAGCAGGTGAGAAAGCAGAGCGTCACCTCTGATCTCAGCATCCCCCGTCCTTGAGGCTCCCCAGCATCCTAGCAGTGCTCACCGTCCCTGGAAAGCAAACAGGGTAGTGGCAAAGGGCCATGTCGGGCTGAGACAGACACCAGTGGCCTCAGCACCTTGTAGTAATGCGCAGATGCTATTGCCAGAGACCAGAAATAAAACAAGGCACTAGTTATCCAGCCACGTAACAACACTAATAAGGTGGGGAAAATACAGAGGGAAAAGCAAAGCAGTCAAGCAAGCAAGAGATGGCTGAACCTTCGCGCAAATCCAGGACGTTTGCAATGTCCAGCATCACCGACTTGATGAACCGACATCCATGAAATAAGAAAAAAGCTCCCACATCAGGCCTCCGTTATTTTGTACGCTCCCTTAACATCCATCCCTACCTGCCCCCTTCCTAAAGCAGCCTGTGAATCCCATTTACTAGCCCAGACCATCCAGTCGTCTCCCTCTAACCTCTCTGGGACAGCCCTGTCTGGTGCTCCCCTGATAACAGATATCTCTTTAATGCAGCAGGGAAAGCCATAATGAGCTCCCAGTGCTGGAAACTGAAGTTAAATTGGAGCTAGAAAAAAGACACAGTTTTTAATTGCAAGGGTGATTTCCAAACTTAACCAGGACTTTCAGGGGGTTTGCTATCATGCATCACTCAGCCTTGAAATTAAGATGCAAGGTACGCAAGAGCTCAGACAGAAATGTGAGCTTGGGGCAACGATGGGGGAAAGCTTTACGCCTCATGGGAGGTCAGATTAAATAATCAGAGTGATCCCTTCTAGTTTCAAAGGCAGTGAGCTCCCCTAACCGTGTCATAGCAAGAGTTTAACAGAGCACAGAACCCCATGAAATTAAACCAGAGCAAGGGTTTCCAAACCAAAATGCCTTAATCTGGCGCAATTTAACACAAACCGCCCTTCCGTGCATATCTGCAGTCCGCACGTGTAACCCTCCCAGCGCTGATGTTTTACCAGTCTCCAAAGACCAGAGCACAGCAGAGGAAGCGCAAAGGCCCGTGCATCCCACCTCGACTCGCACACTGCACGTAGCAAAAGCTGGAAGACGTGGCCAGATGCATGAAGCACCCTGAATAACGGGAGACGTGACATATGGGGCTTGCTTTTAAGAAAACTTAGCAGGAACAAAAAAAAAAAAGAATAAAAGTACCACCAGTCCAGCTGCCTGGGAGGACAGCATACATGTATTTTGGTTGATGAAACCCCAACCAGGCACTATTCAGAACTGCCACCAGCTAGATTTGAACTTGCAGTAGGAAATCCAGTTGGGCTTTGGCTCCTTGTCCCCCCGAGCAAAGAAATATTGACATCCCAAATGCCACTAAATCACAGCCTCTTTAGCCCCATTCCTGGGGCGGCGCAGACCCATGGCAAGGCTCCATCAGCTCTCTGAGCTCAGCATCACCCCAGCCTCCGGTTCCCGATGCACTTTCCAGACTCAGGGCAACCTCCATGAGATGTCACGGACTTTGCATCGCTCCTGCAATACAGAGCTGTAACTGCAGAAGAGTTCCTGATTTATGGGAATAACAGGAAATTAAAGCAATATATCATCTGCTATCGAGCAATATTAGGTATTGTTAATCCCATGAGCACAAAGCAATGAGGAAAGACACAGCCGCAGCTGCGCGTACCCAGCCCATAACCTGCTAATTCCTCACAACCCCAGTCATCACGTTTACCGCAGGCATTAAAATGGATTGGGAAAGATAGCGTGAAAATACAAGTTCTACAAAAGCGCTGCCCGCCCTGCTTTTCCCAGCTTTCAGCCAGCCAGGAGCTATTCACGGCCACTGCAATTATCTGCATTAAGTTATCCCGTTAAGGAGACACGCCTGCACCAGGGCTGTGGTGCCCCAGGTGCTGTACAGACACCCACCAAGATGTCCCTGGGGAATTATCCTCACCCACACGCTGGACGGAAAGGAGTGCAAGGTTCAACCGTAAGGTCTCCCACTTCTCTGCTAGACCCTCAACATGGGTCAAAGACTCAGGAGTACTTCAGACACCTGATGTCCACCCAGGTCCCAAAGTCCCTTTGATGGCAAAACGGCAAATCAATGACTTCAGCCTCCACGTCCTTGCTGCTGCTCTCCCCATTGAAGGGGATGAAGAGACAGAGCTGTCTCATGGGAACGTTCATGGGGCTGAACTCAACCACATTTTTTGACCAGGAGGGCTCAGGCTGGACTGCTCTGGGACCCAGCTTGCTCGGAGGCACATTGTGCCAGTGGAAATGCTCTCATGAGCAAACAGGCTGCGATTCAGCATGGGGATGTCACCCAGGGCTCTGCCCAGGACCAAGAGCCACCGGCCACGGTGGCTGTGCTCCTCCCCAGCCTCACCCAGACCCCCAGCACACCCTCACCAGCTGGACCAGCCGCCCCGTGCGCTTCTCCAGGCAGCAGACATAAGATTTTTGTGCCAACCACGCTCAGCCTAGGTATTCTCCTGCACATTTTTAAATGATTTGTCTAGTCAGTTCTTTACATATCTTCCCAGTCACTCGGGGACGCAAGATTTGCCCACTTCAGCTCAGTAATATAATTTGGTTTCTTTCCTTTATTCAGGGGATGCGAGTACATTTTATCCATTAACCTGAGCCTTTCACCAGCACAATTAATTCAGCAGGCTAGGCTATTCATAGGGCCGTTGTTACTGAAAGATATGCAATATGAGCTAATAAAATAAACAACAACATATGGGATTGCAGGGTGGGTTGGCAGAATGTAATTAAGTGAACTGGAAACTGGCCAGGATAGTAAAAGGAATTATTTTATTTGAATTTTTTTTTTTATGGCCAGAGGGGGTCTGGGCTTTGTGTTCCTACCCAGGTCTGGGTACGAGCTGGGGGACAGGCCCTGCTGGCTGCGGGAGGGCAGCGAGCCCAGCTGACTCAGCCAGTCTTTTTGCATAAGCAAAAGGACCCCACAGACCATGACTCCAAGGGCTGAGCTCTGCTCGGTCAACCGTCCACATGAAGAAACTTCCCAGAAGAAGTTCATAGATTAGGACACCAAAAATCTCACCTGGATTCCCATCTTGGCCCCATACATCACCTCTGACACCCTCCTGCACAGGGCAGAGCATCACCTTTTAACCCTCTTGGAAGATCACAGGCAGAGGACTCAAACACTGCACATACAGCAGCCAGCACAGCTGGATGCAGATCTCATCTGCGGTCTCTGGAAGAGCAGAGGATGGCATCTGTAACTGCTGAGCCAGGTACTGGCACTCCCAATTTTGCCATTTCTGGTAGACTCAGGCCCTGTAGGACACCTCCACAGCTTCAGCACATCCCCACCACCAGCTCCCACCTCAGGAGCTGCCCCTGGACCAGCTCATCCTGAGCTGCCCCACAAAAGCCTCCTTCAGCCTTAGCTAAAGCATCCCAGGAGCTCCCACAGCACCTCCCTGGGCTCAGCCCCACATCCAGGAAAGCCCCTGAAAACCCCTCTGATGATCAGAACTCCAGTCCCTTCTTCATACCCCAAAACATACCCTAGGTGAGCCAGTGCCAGAGCTGCTGCCTGCTCTGCCCAGGAGAAGAGACCCACACCCTCCCAAACCAGCTTCTCTCCCCCATCTGGCTTTTATTAAGGGGCAGTTGGTGCCCAATTGGGCTCCTGCAGCTCCACCTTTCTAGTGCAGCCCCACAGCTCCATCTGCCCCCGCCTGGAGCCTGGGGTTAATTAGTCCTTAGAAGACCTTCTCCTTCCAAGATCCCACCATGAGCCCCAAAGACTTTCCCTGCCCCGGAGCGATGCTGCACCATCCTGCAGCACATCTCCAGCTGCCCTTTCCCCTTCCTCCATCACCCCACTCAGGCAGCTCATCCCAGAGCTCCATCCTGACCCGAAATACTCCCCATCCTGACCCAAAATACTCCCCACTGCTCCCAGCCCTCCTCTGAGCATCCACAATAATTACATCAGGTTGTCCTGTAGGGAAAAAGGGGGAAGTAAACCACCCAAGCTACAACTCAAGAGGCCAAAATGCCCAGAAATTGCCATTTCTGTGGGAAATTAACAGCTGCGAAGAGCAATGAGGTCATGGGGGAAGGCAGAGCTGGGGAAAGTGAACCTCTTCTTGACTTCTTCTGCCTCTAGAGAGCATTGTTGCATTTTCTTCCCAGCAAGAGACAGGAACAGAGGCATCTCCCCGCGCTGCGAGCAGAGGCACTTGAAATGCTGCAGCGGCACATAGCAATCTCACGTTAAAAACCCCCGTACATCTCTTCTGCAAGCTCTGAGGACTAACAAAGCCTGGCAGAGGAGGCCACTCTAGTTTCAGGTCCAGCTCGCTTTCCATCAAACGTGCTGCGCTGGCTCACAGCAAAACACTTCTGGGGAAAGGGCAATTGGTCCCTCTTGAAGATGGCAAAACGGCTCCGCACCACACCAGGGTGCAGGCAGGGACCTGAGAGGAAGCTGCCGAAATGACTGGCAGAGGGAGGAGGAGGAGGAAGGAAAGCCCTTACGTGCACGTGCAATGCTCACCAAGGCTCTGTGCGGATACAGCCCTTGCTCAGGCTCCAGGAAAGAGAAATAGCCCCTGGTGAGACCTACGGTGAGCTCTGTCTGCTAGCGGTGTTGCTCTCCCTCTGCTCATGTCCCAGAGACCAGCTGCCCATGCCCTGCCTGTGCCCTGCCTGCAGGATCAGGCCCTCCGCACCCTCTCAGCAGGACAAAATGTCCACCTCTCCTTTCCACTCCGCTATTCCCCATCCACCCATTCCTCATCCCTCCGCTGCCCGCTCCCTGATAAGCCCAACACATTATCCAAAATCAATTAAAATATGTTTTTAAAGGAGCATCATTGCTGGTACGGAGAGAAAGGTTATTACTGGTCCAATTTGCCATGGCTGAAATAATTACTTTCTCCCACACAGTGTGAGTCAGGCTGCAGCCACCCAGCCTTCGACTGTGGAGGTACGAGGCGGTGTCTGATGGTAGCTGAAGGGTGATCTGTTCAGGCTGATGGTCTGATAAGAGGGCAGCAGAAATTTGTGAGAACACGCTGTAATGAGCTGAATTCACTGAACCACTCAGTGCTCCGGCAGAGCTGTTCAAAGCAGGCATTTCTTCCATCGTTATCTTCTCCAAACCACAACCAGGTCTGCAGCCTCCCCTGCTTGCAGGGCAGGAGAAGGTGAGGGATGGAGCAGGACCAGCACGGGGGCAGGATGGAACCGGAGTGACAAGGGCAAGGGAAGGCGGGCGAAGGGCAAAGTAAAAACACCATTTTGCATTACCTCAGCTACTGCAAAAGCACTTAGAAAACTCCCATCTGCACATCGAGCATCTCTCAGGGGAGGACAAGAGCAGGACTTCAGCTTCTTCAGGTCACAGCCACCTGGACAGACCAGAGGGAAGCTGGGCTGAGCAACATTTTGCATTCAGCACTGGCTATCTGTGCAGCCAAGAGCTGCTATAAACTGTACCAGCCACAGCTTGATTCTGCACTTATTTGCAGAGGAAAAGAAAACTATAGCAGCTCTGCAAGAACAGTAAATTCCTTTGCTAAGCTTCAAAGCTGCTCCTCAAACTCTCTCCCCTGCACGCCGTGCCCCAGACATGGCCCCGACGTGCCCCGCACAGAGCAAGCCAGGCTCTAGCTCAGCGGTTGTACACTTTGGGACAGAGGTTTGGGGTCAGTTCTCACCCGGCCTCTCTGCCTGCCACCCTGCAGGAGAAGGGAGCTGGGATCCTTTGGGGACAGCAAACTGGCTCAAACAGCAGCTCCCTTGGACTTTAGTGCTCCAGGTGAGTAGTTGAGCCCAACCTCACACCATTTCTACAGCACCGGGAGCAACATTTTTCCCTGAAAGGGTTAAGTGCCCTCCAAAAACCCGGTGGGGCTCTAGGAGTGGAAATTACTTGGAGCACATCCGAGCAACCCCTCTGCTGCAGTTCAGTTTGGGAGAGCATCTTCCCAGCCCCTGGAGGGGAGGGAGCCCAAGAGTCCTGGGACTGCAGGACTGCCCGGGCAACCGGAGCCTTCCCGGTAATGAAAATCAACTCCCCGAAACCTTTGGATACTTGGAAAATATTTAGCTCAAATTGAGAGCTGCTGTCTCTCGCGCACGGCCATCCAGCGCGACAGGGAGCTCACAGGTTTCACACGGCAGCTCTTAAGTGTCTCTCCCTGCTCTTTTCCCCTGCAATCTGCTGAGCGGGTTTCTTCGCCAGCTGAAATCTTAATCACTGTGTAAACCCTGGCCGCAAGCGGGGAAGCCACGGTCCTCCTGCCACCATGCGAGCGCTTCCCTTCTAGGATGATTAAGGGTTTGCTTCGGGGGCTCTGGGCACGGAAGAAAGAGGTGGCTCCGGTTTTTTTTTTCCTTTCTTCTGGGGTTTTATGTTTGGTTTCACTCCTCCCCAGAGCCCCGCTGTCTCCCTCTGCCCTGCTGTTGAAGCAGATGATCTGTCACCCCGGTCCCAAAGATGACGGTCCTGCCAGCTCTCCTGTCATCAGCCTCCCCTTCCATGATGCAGCACTCATTTACGAGCACTCGACTTATTGCACCACTTCACTCTTCCCCATCACACTCCAATTATAATGTGGCAAAGGAGCAAGCACCTTTTTTTGTTATTCCTTTTCCCAGATGCACTTTTATTTTCTCTAAGAACGCCACATTTTTGGCTCAATACTGTAAATTGACAGCAACTTCAGAGGCACGGTGCCGAGTGCTGGGGCAGCAGAGGTTTGGGCCACGGTTTCTCAAGCTCCAAACATTTTCAGTCTTTTCATCCATAAAGTGGATTAACGACCTCGGCATCCTCCCAAAAGGCAGGGACAAGTGGGGAGAGGTGGGTCCCCAAGGTGTGCTGCCACGAGAGGGTCGGGGTGCTGGGGAGGGGGACAGCACGCCGGCTCTGCCCAGCAGCCGGCCAGACCTGCAGGAGGAAAACAAGCTCGCAGCCAGGCAGGAGACAGGACATCAAGTACCTCTTAGTGATGGCAGAGTGAATCTCAAGGTGGAGTGTGTGCTTTTTCCAGGTCAGAAGCAGCTGCCATCGAGCACAGCGGAGGTGGCAGGGCACCCAGGGCGCTCACCTCTCCTTCTCCTGGGGGGTCTGGAGCCAGGATCCATCAATCCATCCAGAAAATGAGCATCTGGGAGCCTGCATGTCCCTCCGATGGGCTGACAGCACCCTGTGCCCAGGACACGGATAAGACTTCCATAGAAGTGACAAAACCCCCCGGGGCTTTTCTATCCCCCTCGCCCCGGGCACTGCGTACACTCCTCGTGCCCCCGCTCTGGGCAGACCCCAGCAGGCAGTGGGGGTCTCGCACCAGCTGAACAAAGCCACCACCGAAGCACCCAGCCCATCTCCCAGTTATCCAGCCTCTCCCCAGCAGAGCTGGAAACACAAGCGAGCCCCTCCAGGAACGGCAGCGGGGCATTCCCATGCTTTTCCATGCTGCGGCAGGACCAGGGACGCGGGGCGCAAGGGGCTGGTGGCCCTGCACAAGCCCCGCGCTGGAGCCCCCCCAGCTGCGTGGCTTGCTCACTCCTGCGGGCATTAACTACTCCTTGCTTCTAGCTCCTACGGCTGCTTTTAGGGAAATGAAAGCCATCGGCTCGGTAGCACTGGAAAGGCTCTGGAAAAAACCAATAAACTTGTCAGAAGAAGATGGGCTCTGGGTCAGAAGACCTTGCAGGAGGGAGCGCGGGGGGACAGGCGATGCCAGCAGTAGCAGCGATCCTGCAAGCCGAGGTTACGGCTCCTCTGTGATGGCAGAGGGCTGACAGCAGCAGAGCGACCCCCAGACCCAAATCCAGGGGGTTTCTCCCTGCAGGAGAGTCACTGTTTCCCAAAATCCATGCTCGCAGCAGACAATCATGCAGAGGCATTTCAACCTACAGAAAAGCTTCAAAAAATCACCCTCGTGTAGGGGAGACCATCACCGCATCCTCGTGGCCGCAGACAGCCCCCAGGGCCAGCGGTTATTGCTTCCAGCAAGACTGCCTGGGCATTTCTGGAAATCAGCACCACGTGTCAAAACACGGGCAAGGAAGAGGGTGATTCGGAGGTTGTTTTTGTGACTTTTGTTCTGCTATTTTTTACGGTGGCTGTTCTCCAAGTATTAAACAATTGGCTGACTGAGGGATACCGCTGTGAGGTCAGGAGTTATATTGATGTTTCGGCTTTCCCAGCAAGGCTGGGATTCACTAAGGAAGCGGGAGGGATTAGACACCTCTTTCCCAAAGGAGTCCGTAAAGGAGCAGAGATGTTCCCCGTTGCACAGCCAGACCAAATACACCCTAACGAAGCCATTTCATCCACGCAGAGATTAAGGCACTGCCCAGATGCTGCAGCAGGGTTTTTCTGATGCTTTATGAATGATCACAATGGACAGAGAAAGCCAGAAAATCAGCTTGGACCGCAAATTCAGATCGCCATGCACTAGAAAAAGGTTATTTTTAGCCAGAGAATAGAAGACATTTCCCTCCATTAAATTGCCCTCTGGTCGCTATTCAAAGCCCCGTGGCCCCTGCAAGCAGAACAGAAGTTGGAGAGCAAAGTCTTTGTCCTGGGACTTCTTTTGATGCCGGACTCAGCAGGAGAGCCTTCCCTCGGCACAGCGCAGGTTTTGGCAAGCTCTCGGTTTTCACACCCACTCAAGCAAAAGTGTATTTTCTAGCAAAGGAAAGTATGTCAGGCCATTGATTTCTTGGGCAACTGCACTGCAGAACAGACAGAGCTAAACTCAGTGATGGATTAGGCTGTTGGCTGCAAACCAAACACCTAGTAAAAAATGCTGCATTTGGAGAATTACCTGCCCGCTCTTAGGCCTCCCCTTCCGTCCTTGGCTACCCCATGTCACTCGGGCTCCCTTGGCTTCATTTCATGGGGGGATGCTTCCATTGCAAATTAGGCAAATCGGAGAGAAAAGGCAAAATTATATGACCTGTTGGGAAGTGGTGTTCGCAGCCAGTGGGAAGTGGGAAATTATCCCCCGAGATACAGCCAAGGGACCCCTGCCTGCCTGACATCCAGCACCACTGCCAGGAAGACATCAGCATCCCATCTTCATGGAGCCGGAGGGAGCCTGAGCCACATGCAGAGCGGGCTGATGCACCGGGACACGTCCTCCTCGCCATGTACCACCACCACCGGCCTGGGGTAAAACCATGATCGTTCATTCACGGACTGATGAGCAAAAGCCATGGCCCTCCATGCCGAAGAGCTCAGCGCAGGAGCCTGGCAGCCAAAAAGGCTGCAGAAGGCAGCAGACAGCTGCTGACACCTTTGTCCGGAAGGATTTCCACACCGGCCTTCAGCGGCAGCACTATGAATATCCAAAGAGGATGTCAGCCCTGGCTCTGGGAAGCAGTGGAGGATCAATAGAGAGGCATCGTATTTAATCACCTGCCTTAATAGCTTTGCATCTGACAGAGGCATGCAATGAAAAGAGCAACCCCAAACACCGGTAGCTGCTATGAGCCACCAAGCAAAGAGCCAGCTCCCTCTCTTAGGGAGCGGCAAGAGTCCTGCTAACACGCTACTGATAGCAGCCCACCCTTCTGTAGGGACTGACGAGGGCTGAACAACACCCCACCTTTCATTTTACGCAGAATCTAACTGGTAGGTGTTCGCCGTGTAGCTTTTAGGGCTTTGCCATGCCTCTGATGGAGGATGAAGCTTGGCTGCGTTCCTAGCAGGAGCACCAGGCACAGCAAACGTCTGAAGCCTCCCCCAGATCTTCCCCACTTGTGTTCCCCGTAGCTCACAATGTCCTGGGATTTCGGATGCTCTGATTATAAGTATGGTGAGTTTTTCCTTCTGGCCTCCAATCCACCTCAGCAGGTTTGGCCAGATGGAGATACACGATCACAAGAGCAACAGTTGGCACCGCTTCTCCATCCATTCCACTTTGGTTTGCAAATGCTGAATAACAGGAAGCGATTGGCTGGCACGACTTGGCCACCATGGGCTCCATCTGCAAACAGCAGCACCTAAAATGCACCCATCCATCAAAAGAAGGCAGGGGCAGGCCCACCTGCAGCCCCTACACTTGGCTCTGATGCTCTATATACTCAATCGAATGGCAACAAGCAGATTTATTTCAGTCCAGAGATGAGGAGGCTGAAGTTGCAGTGGTTTCATGGGGCAAATTTTACAAATGTAACTGAATTACCCTGGAAATGTTCATCTACAAGAAAGGTTTCCCCTGGAAATCTCTACAAAATGGCCTAGACAGAGATATCAACCCAGACACACACGTGCCATCACATCTAGCAGGCGCTGAAGGATTTGCCCAACACCAAACTGGATCCCTGCACGACTCAGCCACCCTCCCGCGTCGCAGTTAGATGATGGCTGGATGGACCATGCGCCTTGCCCATGCCATCACTGTCCACCTCGAGCTCCTGACTCTCCCAGGCTCCTCTCCCCAAATCCCAGTGCATCCCAGCACCACGGGCTTGCTCACACACGGAGAGAAAACCACTTAGCTGGAAGGGGAAAAGGAAGGTTCTCCAGCACCAACAGGCAGCACTGGTATAGATGTTTTAAGACAGTCGTAATTTCTTTAGAGAACATTTCCAGGCATGCCTGGATAAATTATTCACAAAGAATAAGAGATGAACCCATCTGGAAAAAAGGAGAAAAGGCCATTGGGATCAGGCCAGCAGCTTTTCCTGTAATGCTATTGCCAGCTTACAACGTTCGTGTTTACTCTGTGAAAGAATATAGCAATTATTTATATTGGTTTAATGGAAAGGGGTTTCATAACGTGAAATAAAACGTGACCAGATCGTGAAGCAGAGAATAATGCCATATCCTGTATAGGCAGGGCAATAGGAAGGGAAGAACCCACCTCACCCTTGCAATAATAAAGAAAAATCATCTCAGAACTAACCCGGCTAATTTTTACTCCATTTCCATGTTAGCACTAAGAAAATCAAAATTCTGTTGCCATTTTTAGAGAAGAAAACATATTTCAGTAATGTTTGTTGGAAATATTAGGATAACAGTCACCCCCGCAATGTTTTATTGCAGGCATTTACTTCCACACTGCCATTCGCAGTGATTACTCCCCAAATTACTTCTAAACATCCTAACTACAAAGGGAAGGAGTTAGTCTAGCGCTCGGATTGATTGCTGTGGTTTCTCTTGCAAGACTAATAAGAATATATCTATCTCTTTTGCAGCATTTTGCTTAAAGAGGTTCTGGAGCACTTGGCGAAGCGGCGTAAATGCTTCTCGGAGACAGCAGAGCTGACTGCAAAGACACAACCCGTCACCTCTCCAGTGAAGCCAAGCAAATCAGAAAGCCGACACACCAATCCCCTGCTAAAAAGCCATTTCTCTGGCATGACTGTACTTAGAAGCGGGGGAAAACCCCTAAAAACTAAAATTTACACAAGGCCGTTGAAGAGTGCATCTCGCAGAAGTGTTAGGTAACAAACACCTGGGATTTCTGCTTCTTTAATCAACATTTAGTGCAGGTTTAATAACGTGTATTAAGAGCAGACAGGCAAAAGGAGTTTGGGAAATGACAGGAAAATAAAGTAGATAAATGTACTAATTGCAGCTTATTTGACAGCTCCGCTTTCTCCTCTACAGCTGAGACTCCACATCTGATATTTATACATTAGGCAGGATTGATTCCCTGGGATAAAGCTTGACTCTGCATAGGGCAACAACAGCTGATGGATGGGCATCGTATCTCACCAAATCCCGGCAGATTGCTTTGTCCTGGTACCGCAAATTGAAAAAGAAAGTATCTTGCAGCAGACACCGGCTGTTTACAGCAGGAAAGACTTGATCTACCTGGTTTCACAACACATTTGAGCAGGGTTGCTTCACACTCTGAAGTAGCAACAGTTTTTTCATGTATTTGTGTGTTTCGGAGGGGACAGATGGACTCCATCCTTCTGGGAAGCTCCTGCCCAAACAATCTGTATATAAATAAAAAGCCCCAGATGGGAAATCTGTATCTCAACTACATCGCATGAAGAAGAAAAGAGCTAAAAATGGAGAAGGCAGATGCTGATGGATACAGCCCCGCAGAGGTCAGCAGGCAGCAGCTCTGCCTTGCCTAGAGCGAGGGCAAATGGCAAAGCCCACCCAGCTCAGCCCAGCAAGCGACCATTGCCCCAGGGTCTGGTGGTGGACACCCCGAGGCTTTAACCCTGCAGCTTCACGTCTTGATTAATTCAGAGCTCCCCTTGTTGAGGGTCCAGAGATCACCGTCCCTGTGGCTCAGTTTTTTCGATAGCTCCATCAATTCAGACACTATTCAGCCAGAAGAGGTCTGACCAAAGCCCATCTCCCTGCACTTAGGCAGCCAACGTGCATTTTGGCTTTCCTGCCCAGTTCCTTGCCGAGTGGCATGTCCAAAGGGGCTTGCTAAAATGTTTGCTTCCATTGAGTGCTTATGCAAAGAAACAGCCAAATCTGGGGTGGCCTCAGCTGGTTGTGCAACTTGAAGGGGAGGCCTTGGGGGGCTCTATCCAAGGCAAATCCCAGGCAGATAGCATCTCCCTGGACCGCAGAAACCAGCTCCCTGTTGTTATATGTAACCACAGCATCTGCAGACTCTTTCGCGCAGCAATCAATCATAAGGAGACGGTGGCAGGGCCCTGGCAGGGACCGAGTGTGTCAAAGTTCCTGAGCTCATGCATTTCCGCAGAGGGCAGGATTTAATGAGGAGAAAAGCATAAATTGAAACAACCAACAGCAGCCAAAGCGCTGACCCAGCAAATTCAAAGAGGAGCTTTTTTTTTTTTTTTTTTTTTTTTTTTAAATAATTGTTCCCGAAGCTCATCACTGACAAGTTCATCGTGGGTGCTTCCAGTCCATCACTGACAGAAAGGAGATGAAAATGCAGGAGTGAAATCACTTTGCTCCTCTGGGCTTTGGGCTGTGCTCGACAATAGATTTCTTCCCCTTGAGAGCCCTCGCAAAGGACACACGCTGGTTAATTCTCCATGCTCCGCTCCTTGCAGAGAGTAGTTGTTATGAACACACTCTCCTGAGTGGCCGCCAATAAACGTGAACTACCTAAACCCAGGAGAAATCTAGAAATAAGCCAGCCTCTCCTCTCTGAGTGATTTCCCCTGCAACTTGTGCCAACATTTCAGAAAGAAATCCTCCCAGCCTGCTCCTGAGCCAGCTTTGGAGAGAGCAGCATCCTTTCTGGCCTCCTGCTTTCCTTCCTCTGCTTGAAGCGCAGTTGCACCCACTCCCCTGGGAAAGGCAGCCAGATGCCCGTAGGAGGTCGAGTACAGCGAATACACTGGGCACTGCCAAAGCACTTAGCAGATCAGCTCTAGCTTTTTGATATCTCCGCTCTCTGCATTAGCCAAGAGAACTGCCGTGCAACAAACCGACGCTCTTCCCCTCCTAAAGCCGCAGGGAGACGGTGCTGGGAGGCTGCAGAGCCCAGCGGGGCAGTGGGACGTGTCCCGTGGCAGAGCTGGCCGAGGCCACGCGTGAGCCTGTGCACCGATGGGACTGCCTGGAGGCCGGGTACGTAACTGGGAGCCGGCGCAGCCCGTTCGGTTGGTCCTTACTAAACTGGAGCATGGAGCATTTCAGCTCTGCTAACCCTACCTTGCTGCTTCCGCCAAACCAAGAAAAGGAGGCCAGGCTCTGCCAGGCTGAGATTCAGCTCTTCTCTAGCGAAACTAGCCCTCATTTTCAGGAGCATTAGTTTCACAGTATGTGCAAAACTATGTGAAATGTAATTACAGTCCTGTCTCCACCCATGCCTGCAGTGCCGCAGAGGAAGGGATGCTCGTGTCGGAGCTGCCCAAATGGACCGCAGGAGCCTCCAACTGCCCTCCCGAGGGTCGACCACACCCCTGCAGACTGAGGATTTTTGCTGGTTTTCCATCCAATAAATCCCCTCCTTAGTGAACCTGCTCTCACGGTCACATTGGCGCAAGCTAGGGCTGGGGATGTGGGGATGTAGGGATGGGGAATTAGCAGGCTGGTACCCATGTGTTGCAGGACCACCAAGCAGCGTGTGTAGCACTCATCGACCAAGGCTTCCCAGGAATGTCCCAGCTCTCCCTAAAATCCCTGCAGGCACCTGAGATGATGCACTGGGGCCCCCAGCCCATGCCCTGTGCCACAGTTTGTCCTAGGCAGAGAGTTTGCTAGATAATTTCTGAAGGTGGTTGCAGCCTGCTCTGGTGCAAAGGGGATTTCAAGCCTTTACTTGCACCCTGGCCTCTCCTGCTGGCATATCTAGCCCACGCTCATGGTTTGCAGAAAAGAAAAGCTCAGGCCTTGCACGGCTTTGCAGGGGATCTCCCCGTCCCAGCCACGTTTCCCAAAGCCCTGCACTCAGCCCTACTCCCCATCCCCGCCTGGTCCCCAAAACCAGTTTCCTCCGCTCAGCTGCCTGGGCCCTCCAGCTGGGTTCCTGGTGAGAAGAGGAAAAACCCAGTCTCCCAGGCTGTGATTTTCAACCCAGAATGATTTTCATTATATCTGTCCCAAAGGCGCAGAGGGGGACAGGCCACACAGGCGCTGAGCAGCCCGGAGGTTGCTGGAGTCAGAAGAAAATGAGACAGAGCATTGCTTGCAAAGTTAATTTGATCCAACCGGCGCCTGGCAGAGCAGGCAGGAGAGCCTGTCCCACAGTGACAGCCAGCATTTTCCAGGGATGCCACAGAGCTGGGATGCTAGCAGGGAGGGGAGAGCAAAGGGCTTAGTCAAAATGTTTGGGCACAATTACTTCAAGAGTGCTCCAGGCATGTGAAGATGGGCTCTGGCACACGCGCTGGGGACGTGCCCTCCTCCGCGCGTGCAGCTCCGTGCCAGGCAGAGGCACGGGGAGGGCTGGAGGACACCAGGAGAGCCCCACGGGTGGTCTGTAGAAAGCTGAGCCTTGAACCCTCCTGCGGGCAGTGCTAGTGGCAGTGAAACATGGCATCCTACACGGGATATTGCAGCTGCTCAACGCGCATCCTCTTTCCAGCCCCCACTGCTCTCTTTTTGTGCCTAATTAATGGAGTTTTATTATTTTGTGTAATACAATAGCTGCAATAAAGAAGCAATTACTCTGGATGGAACTTGCACTTAGGGAAAAAATGTATTTCAGGACTAGGGAGACACATCTCGCCATGAGTCACTGGACAGGGAGCATCGAGAGGTGTGAATAAAGCAGGTAAGTACCAGGTAGCCGGATCCAGGGCCAGGAAGGTCCGGGGCAAGCTGGGCTCCCAGCTCTATCAGGATAGAGCGATGCCCACAGTATCCTCACAGCTGGGTTAAACAGCCAGAAAAGGAGCCCCAAAGCCACACACACAGGGCTGGGAAGTAACAGCAGGTCCCTGGGCCAGGATATCAAAGTGAGTTTTCTCAGGGCAAGGGAGAGAGATGGAGGGTTTGGGTCTGCTGGGGCAGGAAAATGGCAGAGCCAAAAAAAGAGATGCTGGGCATCCAGGCGAGGTGAGAGATGCCTGGGGACGTATCTTGCTGCTAGCAGGATCTGTGTGGTAAAATGCATCTTTCCAGCATCTCTCCTGCTTTCTTAGGCTCTGTTCCCCCAACTCCCCTGTTTGAGTAGGGACCCATCCTCACCCCAGGCAGGTAAAACACCTAGCACGATGCTCGCTGCACATCATGGAGAGCTTCAGTGCAGGGCAGGGGAAAGCAGAGCCTCCCACTTGCAACACCACCAGGACACAGCCCAAATTACCTGGTTCATCCCAGCCTCTCACCCCAGGCAGCCACAGCGTGCAAGGGAAATCCCAGGGGCTGCTGCAATTGGCTCTAAACCACTGGCCCTGCCAGCTGGTTTGAATTTTCCTTGTGTTTGCAAAAGAAAAAAAAATATTAAATGGCCTTTTAATACTTATTCAGCATCGCTCTGAAGGCTTTTTTAGCTAAACTAAAACATATCACCAATGCCTTGCCGGGTTGCATTAATAGCCCAAAGGGGAGTTAAAGCTGGCTCAACTCATGTGTCAAATGCCCCAGAGAGCTCAGCAAAGGCGGCCAGGCGCTGTGCATGGGCCGGGAGCTCTGACAGCCCTTCCTTGGTTTATTCCCAGCTTGCTGACGCTGCAGCCTGGTCTGCCCGCCCAGCACCACTCGCTGCCCACGCTGACGGTGGAGCTGGCCTCTCAGCTCCAGCTCGTAAAGGTCTGCATGTCCCGGGGAGGTTTGGTGTGAAGATAGCAGCTCTTCTTGTTTTAAGGCAAATCTTACCGAAGCTCTGTGCAGCGATAAGGCTCTGGGTGCCAGGGCTGCTCCCGGGTCCCACATGGCCCTGCCTTCCCCCAGGAGCATGAACTGGGTACAGGGCAGAGGGTCCCAAAACACGCCTGGCAGCACAGTACCAATTGGAGGCTGCAGCCGGTGGATCAACTCTATCTGCACCACAAAGAGGCGGCATGAAATCCCGCAGCAGCACCGTCCATCCTCCCAGCACTTCCCTTCACACCCCGTCCTCTGGTGCTGCCAGAAACAGGGCAGAGCTTCCCAGTGCTAATTTACTTCCTAGGAAGGTGTAATGAATTTGCACAAAGTACAGCATGATTACAGCTCATTTTGGCACCTCTCTTGACCCAGCACGGTGGAAGGACCCGTCCCCCTGTTCCTGGCCCATGCACCCAGAGATGTGCAAGTCCTCCTAAAATGCATCAGGTCAACAGTATTCACCAAACCCAGCTCGTTCAGCATCTTTATGCCAGCTGGCCTCAATCTCTTCCCTCTTCCTCTCAGGCTTTGTCAGGTTTAATTAAAATTCCTATATATGGCTAGTTCTTTCACTCAGGCTATTATCTCCCGTGCGCTCTACTGCCTGCCTCGTTGAGTTCATTTCATTAGGAATCCATCTCTTGGTGAATGGAGCCATATTTAGGAGGCAATCCCTGGCCTGTGTTTGCGTCTGAATGGGTCTATTCATGCATCCTCATGACAAGACAGATGTCCCAAGGACCCATTCTCAGTGCTTCCAAGGAAAAATAGGGTTTCAGATTAGAGATGCGCCTGCTATGCATTTATTTCCATCGAAGCAATGGTTTGCTTCGCTGCAGGAAATTACAGTCAGGAAGGAGAAGGAGATGGAGGTGAGCCTGCCCTGCCTCTGCATTTATTGCTGTCAGAGTTGCAGGTCACAGTGCCCAGCATGCCGCTGGGACCCAGATGTGCCCACCCTGAGCACACCAAGTGCATGGATCTGTGTTTACCCATCCTGAAGCAAAACAAAACACCTGCAGAGCTCCTCTCTTCCTCCCTCCCTGGGAAATCGGATCTCACATAGAAATGGCATTTGATGCTGCCTTCTCTGGTCTCGCACATCAAACCTCCCCATGGTGCCCTTCTGATCCGGCAGGTTCAAAGCAGGATCAGGGATGGTCTGCAGGGGATGAAGGATGAACCCTCCAGAAGAGAGGGAGATGGAGAAGAAGAGCAACAAACAGCTTTCAGAGGAACAACCCCTAGAAGAAAAAGCAACAGAGAGGCTGAGTCAGCTCCCATGGCCATGGGCAGCTACTCCTCCTGGGTCTGCGAGGCAGAGCAGTGCTCCCACGCCACTTAGCCATGGGGCTGGTGACAGGCATGAAGTCTTGCAGGCCAGCAGCCACCAGCTCCTGGAGGTGTTCAGCTGGCTCATATGGCTTCTTCAGCACACCCAAAGGGAGCCTTTCCCATTGCATGCTCCTCACGTTTCCATCCTTCCAGAAAAGAGCCAAGGCTGAGCCATAGCAGTTGACTCCAGGTTTATGCAACAGGAGCATGTTGCCTCCTGCAGACTCCCAGAAGCACCGCAGAGAGGCTGGGCTGACATCCCCAGCCACCACGGATGCTCCCAGAGCCTCCAGCTTCCCTTCAAAAATGGCAAAATCCTCTTGTCATCCAAGAGGCCACATACCAGGCAGAAACATGCAAGGAGGCACTGGAAACCTGGCTCGGCACCAGCCATTTCAGCGTCATCCGGCCGAATGCCATCAGTTTCCAGAGGCTGGGACTGTCCCAAGCACCATGCGCTTCCCAAAAGGTGGCCCCAGCGTGGCACGCAGAAGCTGGGGAGCAGGAGGCATTAACAACGTGCAACAACGCTGTCCCGTGAATGCTAAGTGAGCCACACATCTTCATTCAGCTCTACAAGCAAAAGATGTCTCTTTTCTAGAGCCTTAAAGCAAAACATTTAAGTCTCTAGCCCTACAGTAACGGCAAAATGGTGACCGAGGTGGGAAAAAGCAAATTGGAAAGGTGAAAAGAGCACAGGGAAAGCAACTGGGAAAATGGCACCTTTTACATTTAGTCCCCAAGCATCAGTCCCTTCATCACACACCTGCAGCTTGCCCCAGCTGAGACACAAAGGATTTTACGGCCAGGGCAAAACAGAGCTGTCTCAACCAGCACACATGGGTTGCTGAAGCAACAGGGACAAAAAAGGTGACATTTCTAGTACTTCATCTCTTGCATGGGGCATTCAGGATGGGGGAACCCCTGTGTCTTGCAGGACGACGCAGGCAGCACCATCCAAGAGCAGGGATGACCCTCTCCCAGCTGGTGATGGAAGGTTCAGCCCCAGTAGTATTAAAATTAACCTCCTATTTTGGAAATGGTCAAACATGGCATTGAAACACATTTATACTGAAATGATCTTTCTCAATTAAAAAAGGTGTGTCCATTTAACAGAAAGAAGGAGAAAAAAGGACAACATCACCCTCCAAGTGGAACAAGACCTTTGGGGAGCCGGGAGCTGCTCTGAATAACAGTGAAATGAACTGTTCTTCTCCATTCAGTTGTCTGAAAAGCCCAAAACACAGCAAAAATTTTAGATCTCAGCTCAACCCCAAGTGAATTTTTCCCTGAATATTTTTAGTTCAGCCACTGAATGAGGAAACCTGCTCTTCACTCATCTCTACTCTGCTGTTCCCAAGATGAAGAGTTCAAAAAAATCTCTCAAATGCAGACTCCATCACCAAGGGGATCTGTGTTGGGTTGGCAAAGGTGGGGGAGAGGTGGACCCAGCACCAAAGCAGCAAAGGTACGGTGGCAAGAAAAGCAACACCAAAGCAAAGCAGCCCCAGGCCAACCCCGGAGCTGCAGTGCAAACCCAGGGGACTGTCACAGCCGTGGGCTTCACAAGGGTTCACCTAAAGTCCCCAGGACACCAGCCCTCTCCTGCTGTGGGCAGTGGACTGATGCAAGCAGGAGCTCACTGGGGTGTGCACCTCAGGCCAAGCGCTTTGGACACAAAGCATTTTTTGGGCCCTAATTCAAGCTTGAGCCCAGAATTCAGATATGCTCCAGATACAGAGCAGTGAAGCAACACAACAGTCCTCCTCTTCCTCCTCCACCTCAAAATCCCCCTCATCCTTAGGGAAACACACGTCCCAGCAGGCTCCTTTGGTCCCCATCCCATAAGCTGAGACACCCCCAGCCCCCGGCAGCCCCCTCCCCTGCCCTCTCCGGCCATGCCACCCCTCCGCACGCTCTCTGCTCGCAGCAGTAGCAGCTGCTTACTCCTTTTGGCCGTTCACTGCTGGTTCCCATCCCATACATTCCCTTCCATTTAGAGATATTGTCAGCTGAGAATTAGAGCTCAGATGTTTGTTATTTCTAATGTAATTCCAAGCCAAAATACGAGGCAGCGCTGTTTAGTCTTTCCCGCCGCTCTCATCGCTGAAGTATGGCAGCTGAGTCAGCATTCTGCATTACCCAGCGTGGCGCATTCCCCACGGACAGATGGCAAACTCTTAACTCTTCGAGCAGCTCCTAGATATTTTTACTGCCTATTGCTTTTTCGCCTCTGTTTATTTTTCGAGCTGAAATAAGCAGAGTGATGGGAAAAAGAAATCTCCTGCAGTGTTGCATCAGAGAGTGGATTCCCATAAGGATTAATTTCAGTGGAAACAGCAAGACCTTCATTTTTTGGCAGGGTGAACTCAGCAAGGGCTGAGCCCTGGATTCCCCGGCCGTGCTGAGCACCTCCAGACCCTTTGGTCTGGCCTCCCTGCCAGCACCTTCCTGATCCCCTCCCAGGTCTGGTTTCTTCTCCTAGCACTGTCAACCCGCACTGTCTGGCGTTGGCTGGAAGGTGAGCAGGGATGGACAGACCTCACTCACCTCCCGTTGCTGGGAAGCATTTGCCATCCTTCCTGCACACGGCATCTCTGAGCAAGCTGTATCCCAGCCCTCGTTCATGCCTGGTGTAGCTCCTGGCTTTGGAAGATCTTCCTCAACAGCCCAACACCACAAAGACGAGGAGAAGCTCTCCACACCCAGCTTTGTCCATCCTTCCATATGAACAGGCTTTGGCCACCACAAATTGGCCTACAAGGGGGAGAGCATGGGGACCAGGGGAGCTGTTCTGGAGCAAGCTGGTCTCTTCCCCCGTGTTGCTTTGCCTTCGTATAAAGCATGAGAGAGCCGCTGCCTGCAGACTGCAGGGCACTTTCCTGGAAGATAATGTAATGCTTAACAAGGAACCTTGCCTTTTTTAATTATTATTATTATTATAATACGTGTTACGTGTCAGAAGAGCCAGGTCATCTTTAACTCACCCTAATACCCTGAGCAGCAGAACTGGCTCTTGTGACTGATTAATATTTCTTACTTAGTGCTCACATCTGTGAATGAGGTGCTAATGCTAAGTAATATCCTGCAGCAATTTGTGCATTAGGAAGTTGGAGAACATTAGCAGAAACTTCCCGAACGTTTTCTCGGAAATGGAAGAGCTTTGATAGGCGGGGACAGACATGACAGCCCATTAGCCTGTTTCTCCTTTACCTAAGAGAGTAAAGGGGTGCTTCGAGGCCTCTTTAGCAGAGAAGAGGTAAATGTGCCAAGAGACAATCAGAAGACCTTATTGATTCAGATCATCACTTAAGATGCTTCAAGCACAGACCATCAGATAGCCAAGAAAACCCCATCCAAACTGTCTTGGGCTTCTTTGAGCTGGCCTGGTGCTGATCAGCCAGGTCACCCCAGGGGTGTGGGTGGCTCCACGCAGGCAGAGCTGACCCAAGGAGGACACTGGCGTCTGGCCCTGCCGTGGTACCCTTCCCTGGCCGGAGATGGGCAGACCCGCAGCATCCCTGCAGGAACGTTACAGGGATTTAGGAACATACAAGAATTTGCCATCCAGCGTTTTTACTGACTTCTGGGGTGGCGTCACGTGGCCCAAAGTCAAGTTCTCTGAAATTGGGATTGCATCACCGATTCGTGTCTCCCAGCAACTGTGCTGTGTTATGTGCAGCAAAGCAAACTGCCCACAGCCCAGCAGCTATTTTTAACCCCAGGCAGACCATGGCCATAGGACAAATTCCCAGGAAAAACAAACACCTGATGCTGCTTTTGCTGTGCCATAGCTGAAACACCCTCAAGACAGAGCAAAAGTGGAGAAATCCCAGCTGGGAGGATCTGGCAATGAAGAAAGAGCACAGCTAGGCAGTGGTAAGGTTGTGTTACTGTTTCTACCCTTCAATCTCAGAGAAATCAAGAAGACCTTCCTGAATTGAACCTTTCCCCAGGAGAAAACTGAAGATCACAGCAAGAGGTGCAGATGTGCCTCTTCTGCAGCCACATGAAAACCATCCTTCATCTGCATTGCTCATCTGGGAAGGGCAGCTCTTGCAAGAGCTGCAATGAGGCACGCGGCACGGCCCAGGGGCTCGGAGAGCTGTCGTGAACATCGGCACACAGGCACGCACATCAGCACCGGCACGGGGGAGCCGGGGATGAGCCGCTTTAGGAATAAGCTCTTCACATCTCAACATAAAACTCCTGTTGACACACACCTGCCTCGCTCCTGCCAGAAAAGAACAAGGAGCCGCTTTCATCCTTCTGCGTGAGCAGAGATGAGGCTGGAGGCCAGCATCAATAAATTAATGGAACGAGAACTGCCTTTGCTTTTGAACAGAGGCACTGCAGGTCTCAGCAGACCCATCACAGCTTTCTGCTATTGCCTAAATGAATACATTCAGCTGGCAGGGAAATCGCAAAGACAGGTTCTGCCGACACCTTTCTGGGACACCACGGCAGCTCTGCCCGGATTCTGCGGTGTCCCCTTTGTAACATGCTGCCTTGAGGCTGGTCCAGAGCCATTCTGCAGCACGTCACATTGGGAGAAACAACCTCCTCACTGCCCACCACGGGGACCAGACCCCAGAGACCAGCCAGCTCCAGGCCCTGCATCATTTGATTAAAGCCCATCAGTGCAGCAAGCCCCTGTTGACAGCACAACCCTGAGGCAGAAGCCGTCTTCCCAGCCTCACTCCATTCACAGGCAAAACCTCAACTCCCCGGTTGCTCCCCTGAAGCAGTCTCCCATTGCCAGTCCCCATTTAGCAGCTTATTTACCCTCTGGGGTAGCTGCACTCTTGCAGCTGTAAGAAAAAGCCGTGTCCTCATGCTTGGGGCCAAGGCTGTTCATTTGCACTTGAAATCCCATCCATTTGCTGGTCCACGCCAAGCCTGGCAGTGCGGTGGGCTGGCAGGGATACAGCACGCTGCTGCCAGCAGCCTGCGATGGCCCTGTGTCTCCCAGCCTGCCGACCAGGTACCACTGGGCGCAGCCGGGCAGCCTTTGAGCCAAGTCTCAGACAAGACTCTGCGGAAATACTTTGCCCTGTCCAGCCACTGGCCTCCTCCCTGCTCACAAGCAAGATGTTTTTCCATTTGTGCTAGTTAATAGGACCTTGGCTCAAATGCCAGCAGCCTGATTGTCTAGTGCTGGTGAGAAGAGGAACAAAGAAAGCTGCCTCTGATCCCAAAAGCTTACAATTAAGAAATAAAACGAGCAAATAACAGGAGGATACACCTGAATGGCACCAAGACACAAGGGCTGCAGCCCCGGCAGCCGGCACAGACAACCGGCGCTGGTGGGAAGCGAGGGGAGGCAGCGGGTGGCTGCGGGCATGAGGGCAGCCTGGAGGGGTGAGGCAGGAGAAGCAGGAGAGGTGGGAAAGCAATGCCTGAAGCAGCATCTGAGTGGATGCAAGCTGGCCCACAGCAAGTTTGTTGAGGCCAAAAAAGGGATATTGCAGCAAGTGGAGGGGGATGTGATGAAAGACCGGGTGGGAGTTTTAGCTTTAGGAAAGGCTTAGCAAGGTTATGCAAGCCCTTGAGGTGGCCAGGATATGAAGACACAGGAGGAGGCAGGAGATGAAGACAGCACTCAGATTCTGGCAGAGGAGCAGCGTCCTGGTGTTGCTGAGCTCAGGGAAACACTGAGCTGAGAAGGAGAGGTTAAAAGCTCTGATTTTGCCATGTTGTGCTTGAGCGGGTGGTGAGACATTCACGAGATGTCAGAGAGCTCCTCTGAGATATGAATTTGGACAGGGAGAGGAGAGCCCGGAGTAGGGATGCATGCCTCTAAGTCATCACCATAGAGATGGTATTTGAGTGTAGCTGCAATGAGATTACCCAGAGACACAGCGCAGAAGGACGGACATGGCTCTCTGAACTCCCGCAGCAAACAAGGCTCCAACAGCAGCCCAGCTGTTAGCCACCGAGGGGACAACAGGTGGCCAAAACTGGGACACGGTCCAGGCAAGGCTCAGAGCCAGACCACAGCCACGGCCCTGCCTCGCCTCCAGAGCGTGATTTGGGCCCTCTTCAGAAGATGTCTGTCTCTTCTCCATCAGCCACACAGGAAATCTAGATCCCCAAACCATTAGACACCAAACTCAAGCACTTCAAAGGAAACAGAGCTGAGCTTGAGTCCTCCCTCTGTAAAACAGGGGGAACCCCACGCTCGCACCCCGCAGGGGGGCCACAAGGAAAAATCCCAGGACAGTGAAGTGACCAGTGGCTCCAGTGCTGGGGTCAGGGTGAGGGGGCAAGAGGGACCTCAGAGCAGTGCCAAAACAGGCTGCTGTGGAGCGACACAGCAGCTCCATTGCCACTTGGCCGGGAACAGAAACCCCACATGAAGCAGAGCTGATGGAGAGACTGAGACCTCTTGGCCTCCTCCTCCAGCATGTCCTCCCTGATCTCCAGGACCTGGAAGAGCCATGTCTTCTCCCCCTCCAGGCAGGGGTAGGCAGAAGGGTGCGCATGTGCTCTGGCCATCACACCCAAGCATTGTGCCCCCAGGCTTCATGCCCCAAGCTGTGGTTAGTCCTGGAGAGTCTGACCAGAAGGTGGCAGGCTCAACTCGTCCATGGATGATGGCTCTTCTGCAGGAGGGTCTGGCCTTGGGACAAAATCGCTGGTAATGCAGTTCTAACCCATCACCTCAAAAGGAAGCCAGAGCATTGAAGCGCTGGAGGAAGAGGAGAAAAAGAGACCGTTTGAGCTTCTCTGAAAAGCAACCACAACTTGGGAGAGCCGTTTCTGCAATCAAGGCCGATGCCTATCGGGGACACAGTCACACTCAATGCCGGGGCTAGCGTGGGGAGAACGGCTGAGCTGGTATTGTAGGAGACTGTTTCTCTCTGCTCCCATTTCAGATAACTAACATGAATCAATGGAGAGGAGGAATACGTCTGCATTTCCAGCCGTCCCTCCCCACCCCCGGCGTTCTGGTCCCTGGGAGAGCATTTGAAAAATTGCAATCGCTATAATTAGAAGTAACACTCACTTTCCAAGAGGAAACTGTGCAAAAGGTTGACTTCCTCTTTAATGCCATTTCAACTCGTTAACAGCTACATATCTGCAGCTCCAATGGTGAGGGGATTTGCTGAGCAGCAGCCTGGATCGCTAACAAGAAGTAAGAGTTTCCTCCCACTTCAATGGGGATTACTCGCTCCAGGCACAAGACACCAGGTACTAAGATGCAGAGGAGACTGTGATACTCTGTCTTCTTCCTTTGCAAAGAGCAGAGGCCAGAGGCATTTTCAGTTACTCGTTATCTCGTCACTATTATGCATTGCCCCCCAAGGCTAATTAACACTGCTGCATACAGCACTGGCTTGGGAACGTCAAAGACATCAGGAACTTCATTGCTAGAGCTTTCAACAGAGCTACAAGTCACAAGCAAGCTCCTTGTGATTCCATACAAGGAAATATTCACAACATACAATAAAAATAGCCTCCATCACTACACGTTATAATCACATCAGGGAGTTTCCAATCTCTGCAGTAATAAATGATGCCCTCCCTCCTCACCAAAGCATTCACCCAGAGCGCTCTGCAAACACTGATTAACCCTCCCAATGCCCAAGGATGGGCTGCAGCGACTACGGCACAGACCGCAATCAGCAAAAAAGCATGGCAGGGAGTCAGTAGCAAAGCCTGGACAGTAATGACCATTTTCTCTTCTCCAATAATCTCAGTAACACAAGGCAAGTTTACAGTGTATCTTGCCCTTTCCAACCTTTCTGAAACCTTAAGACCAAAAGAAACTGCTACATTTTCTCCCCCTTCAGAGTTATTTTTGTGCTAAGCCCAGGAACTTGTGATGGATAAAAGCACCTCCAGAAAGGCAGTCAGCCTTAAATCGGAATTATCAAGAAGTAAAGAAACTCCCCGCTCCCCTTGGCAGAGTGCTCCAGTGGTTAAATCTCTCGCTATTCAAAATGTTTGCCTTATTTCTAGTTTGAACTCATCTGCATTTTGCATCCAGATGTTGGTCCTTACCAAGCCCTACTCTGCCACATTATAGAGCTACCTACTCCTGTGCAACATTACTCAAGCACCACAATCAAATATTTTTTATAAACTAAAGGCAAAGGGCACTTTCATCTCTCGTTGCAGAAAGACACCAGACCAGTTACTGGAAATGCTCCTCCAGCCATGGCAGCTCGCAATGACAGAGCCTTGGGAATTTCTGCAATGAACTTTCTCGCTCAGACCCCCCAGCCCCTCATTAAATTCACCAAATAAACTCAGGTTCTCTTTCAAACCACCACTGACACGAAGGGCATTTCAGCAGTCAGCCCCAAGATGGTTTTCTTAAGACAGAATTAGGCTCAGTTTATCTACAAAAATCCCTTAAAAATAATTTTCCCAAACTTTTTCAGACAAGCAATCAGACCACATTTTTTTCACTCATTTAATTCCATCCTCAGAAGTCAGATGTGCCATCCCTGTGTTGCTCGTCACCTTTGACCTCCTCTAATGCCAGAATTAGATGTGTGTGTGTCAGCCCAAGCTGCTGATCCCTCCTGCCTCCCCCGAAAACATCTGCAAGGCAGTGAGCGGGTTTCTATGGAAGCCATGGCTCCCATACAAGGCAACTGCTCCCTGGCCAGCGACGGACAGCTGGAAAGGCTTGACCAAGTAAGAGATTTACTTGGCTGAGCATCATTTAATTCTCTACAACGGGGGGGGAGGGGAGGGCAAAATGCAATCGAGTCACCTAAAAAAGTAAAATATCATCCCGTGTTGCTTGTTTCCAAAGGGCGCTTGAGTTTCTGCAAATGTCACACTCACCGCCAGACAAGTAGGGAAGAAACTCTATCCGGTGGTAAGTTAAATGTCTTCCCTTCTCCCACTCACTTCAGAGGGAAGTGTGCCTTGGATGGATAAGTTCCTCCACCAAATCTGCAGGTGTTTGCTTGATGGGTTGTACCTTCCCCTTATAGCAAGCCTGCATCACCGGGTATAGGCAGGTACATCCTCTGCAGCAAGGCTGAGCATCAGCCCGCACCCGCCGCCGGGCTGCGGCTGGCAGGCAGCGTGCAGGACCCCGGGGAAGCTCAGGTCACGCCGCACACGCCTGTGCAGACCTGGCCTTGTAGCGGTTTGAAAGACAAGCTGCTGCTGCCCCCCAGGCAAAACAGACATACATCCTACGTGCTCTGCTTCCCCTACATTTACCTGCAGCAGCATGGGGCTCCCGTGGTGCCCAGCAGCTTGCTAACAAGGCCGAGTACTGTTGGGGTGCTCTCCAGCTGCAGCTGGGTCCAGGGGGTCTCTGTTTGAGCAGGAAGCAGGAGGGTCTGGAGAGGGGTCCTCAGCTCCCCAAGCCAGAATAGTCCCCCCAATGCCCAGACACGAGGGGGATGTTGCAGGCGAGGCAGGTTCCCAAGGGGATCACAAGCCCAAGCCTTTGGAAAGCCCATTCGCAGCATAAAACACAGACGATAAAGTCCCAGGGGAGACCTTCAGTTCCTGTTAGCCTTTATTTATCATCCTCTTCAAGACAGCCAGTTTAACTTCCACCTTCCCATGCTGACCATAGCCCACTGTTGGCAGGAACTGCACTGCTCGCAGGCAAGCCCCAAACTTCTAGCTTCTGGCCAAAAACTGAAGCACCGCCAGAGCATGAGCAAGCACGACACCACAGCAGCTCCGAGACCATCACCTGCCCATCACCTGTACTCGTGCCCTTCGCTTGCTCTCGTGCCGCACCGTGGGAAAGGAAGCTCCATTCTGGTTTATCTAAAACTGTTGCGCTCTGATGGGGAATTACAGAGGTGGAACTACCAAGGAGGGTGAAAAAAGGGACAGAGGTCCACCCGCGCCAGCAGCAGTGCTCTGTGCAATACGTGGGGACACTCTCGCCATGGGGACTTCCCCACCAGAGGAACATGATCGCTGCCAGATGCAATGTCTGTTCCCCATCCAGCCTGCAGCTGGATCTCATTGCCACGGAAAGGCTTCTGACTTCTGACTATTCTGTTTGTTCTGCTAAAGACCATAATCATTATGCTAATTGTTTGGGTTTGTTTGGGTTTTTTTAGCAAGCTGCTTTTTGTGAGCCCATGTGCTGCGCTCCCTCTGCTGGCAGGCTCGCTTGGGCTGGAGGAGAGGCTGCTGGGGAAGGGGAAAAACAAATCCCCACTCCCACTGCCTGTGAAAAGTCACACCACAAACCCTTCCCAGGCCCTGGCTTGGCTAAATGTGAATTTTAAGACCCGAGAGTGGCATTCTTCTGCCAGCCTTATTCCTCACGGCCTGTTTATGCTGAGGCTTGTCAACGAAAGGAAATGGGTGGCTTGGTAAAATTCAAGTAATCTTTGCTTTAGATGGAGAATCTCTTACACATGAAAGTCACGTCCACAGCAAAGAGACAGGCTTGTATTGCTGATGATGGTTTTGACCTGTGGTGTTCAAAGGAAGACCCTCAGCATGAGTAATTACACCCATGAGAAATTGTGAGCAAAAACATGAAAGCAGATCTTGAAAATCTTGATTATAGAAAACCTCCTAAAGAGCAGGAAGCTTCTCCCAAGGATAAACAAGGGGATGCTTCAGAAAGGCGCCTTCTGAAGCCCCGTGCCAGGAAACACGCTTCACAGCATAATTTCAATGGCATGTTCTCCGACTTCAGGCTGCATTTTTGTTTCGTGCGTGTGACAGACAACCATTAAACACGCCGCAACACAGCACAGATGGCTCATCGCCACTCTAAGCAGCGGCTGTGACACACCTCGCACTTCTCTGCCCCATCACACAGCACAAGCGCTGCCGACTCTTACAGCTCAGCACCGCGACTCACGTCCATCTCAGCAGCACTGCTGTCGCTGGGCGTGGCAGCAGCTCGAAGCAACACGCATGGGAAGTGTTAAAAACCCTGCCAGTGGATTGCCCGATATTTGGGAGGTGGAGCAGGACCTGGAGGTCAAACTCTTCCTCAGGATTCACTCAGCCTTAGGCTCCCAGCATTATGATATCCTAAAAATGACCCCATAGCACCCTGTTTTCCCGTGGGGTCCTTATCTTCTTTGATAACTTGAGCAAAGCCCAGTGCAAGGAAGTCCCTTAGGCTTCAGAGAGCTTTCCTCATACATGGAACCACTACTGAGAGCCTTGCAGCCGCCTCCCCTTTCTGGAAAGGCGGTGAATGAGATTAAGCCTGAGGTCTTGCAGCATTTACAGTGCTACTTTCATCATCAGAGCTGCAGATAAATCTTTTGATGGACATTAGTATAAGCCAGCAGCCAAGTCATTAACCTAAGAGTAGGGGAGATTTTCATCAACCCTATTCAGCAGGAAAGTTAGAAAGTGGTAAGAGCACTCTTAAAAACAGCTAAATAAAAGGCAAGACATCCCCCCCATATAGATACTTTCTTGCTAAAACTATTAATAAACATTGCACATTGCGTCAATCTCTGAAGGTCAAAGCAATCTTTTTCCCTAGTGGAAGCTCTTATGGAGATTTTTGAGCTGCATTTTATGCCTAAATGTGCTTCTTTAATGAGTGCAATTTTACATCTGCTCAGGTAAAACAGTTGTACATTTGCTTTCTTCCATGGTTTTATTATACCTATTTGGCTGATGATGCCCAGCCAAAAGAAATGAAAGAAGCTGGGAAATAAAAATGGAGCTCCTGAAAGTATTTGTCTTCATAATAATAATAAAAAAAATACAGGTATATGAAGCAGCATGCTTCAGTACCTCTTTAGTGAGAATTAACGGTTGGACTTGCTGATCTTAAAGGTCTTTTCTGACCTAAACAATTCTATGATTCTGTGATTTCACCATACACCTTTTCCTAATATAAAAAAGCACTTAACTAACAAAAAACCTGAATTCTTCTGCTAGACAAGCCATGTGCTTCCAACTGTAACATGCAAAGGGAAAATAAGATGGCTGTGAACTGCCCAAAAGGACACAAAGGCTGCCTGACAGAGAGACCCTGCTCCACAGCCTCTTAATAAAAGTTATCCCATGTCTGGGGCACGGAGCAGGGAGTCAAGAATACTAAATACAGCCCAGGCCTGCTAGTGGAAACCTCTCTAAAAAACTCCAGTATGCAGTGAATTAAATCATACAAAGTGGCTCATATCTCTGCTGGCAATGAGAGGTAACAGAGAGACCGACAGATGAGAAAAATTCAAATGAGTTTGTCCATGAAAATAATGATAATTTTGAAATATTATTGCTGCAAAGTGCCAAGAGAGGCCTGACAAGAACAGGGCCACCACACTGAGGCCTAGCACAGCGCTGAAGGGCAGCCTGTCATGCCTGGGCCCAAAATGTTCATTATTATTATTATTATTATTATTATGAGGATCATGGTAAAGGCTCCAGGGGAGCTCCAGGGACCAGCCCCGGGGGCCAGCAGGGTAGGCCGGCTGACCAGGCCTCACCCCAGCACTCACCGCCATTTCACCCCGCACCGCCGCCATTTCCCCCACGCCCCTAGCAACCGCCCCCCTTAGCAACGCCGGGCCACGCCCTCTTCAGCCACGCCCCTTTCGCATAACCACGCCCTCTCCGCCACGCCCCTCCACCTGCCGGCGGCGCTCTCCCTCCAGGGGCCCGGCCGCTGTCACGTGGCCGCGTTGCCTAGCAGCGCCGTAGCCATAGCAGCGCCGGTACACAGGCGGCGGGAGCAGGCCGCGGCGGGTCGCGCAGGCGGGAAGGGGGACGGGTAAGAGCGGCCGTCGGGGACGGGGGGGACCGACACCCCCAGCCGGCCTTGGGGAACCGGCCGGCGGGACAGAGGCCACGGTGAGGGGCGCAGAGGCCGCCCAGCCCAGCGTGCTGCCGCCCCCGAGGCTTCCTTGCACTGCCCTGAAGCATCGGCGGGAGCGGGAGGGGAGCGAGGAGGGGAGAGGAGGGGAAAACCCTGACAGAAAATAACCCCTTTGGGGCCGGGGGCACCCCGAGTCCTGCTTCGCTGAGCGCCGCGGTGGGCAGGCCAGGAAGGCGCTAGTGCTGTTACCATGTCTAGACCTCAAAGGAAACCCCAGATCTGTGTGTGGGGAAGGCAGGGCGTGGGGAGCCACGGCAGCCACGCCGTGCACGGATCTCGGCGAGAGCTGCCACCCTGGGGTGGGCAGGTGTGGTGAGGAGGGGTGTTGCATGTGCCATGGTCCAGGTATGCGGCTAACGGGGCGACAGGTCCCGTCCCCAAAAAGGAGCTTCCTTTTTGTCTCTTTTTACATAAATGTGTCATCTACGTAATGGTGGGCAACAGCCTCTGCAGTTATGCAGCGTTTCAGCCCAAAGCTGGTGGCAGGGAGAGGTCCCCACAATGCCTTTTCCCAGGACACTGAACCATGGGATATCAGGATTAAAAAAGTAATTCCCTAACAATTTTGAAGGAGGCTGCATTCCTCGATCTGTGATTTCTCCTGGGCCTTAAATATATATAATTCAGGCCTATTTCTTCAGTGTCCATGGGAAATTGGACTCGTGGGGCTTGAACCCAAACGCCTTCTGTTGGGGTTGCCCTCAGGCAGAGTTAGCATCATCTGAGTCAACAGATGGGCCTGTGAGTTTGCCTGTGGTCAGCTCCAGCAATGTGTTAGTTACCGAGGTTTTCTAGAGAGCTTTGCTGGGGTTTGGGGTTTTTTTGAGTCTTATCATGTTTTATTTAGGAGATGTACTTACTATAAAGGATTCTTGAGATAGAAGGGGCTTTTTGCTGTCAAGAGCAACATCACAAAAATTGGATTTCTGCAGCTCTCTTCTCATACCCTATTCCTTCTGTATTATTGGTAATTACGTAATGTTAAAAGAACCTTAAGCAGAAGATGTAGGAAAACGCAATCTCTGCTCCCAAAACCTACTGTTCTGAGTTACAGAAGCAACAGAGCGAGTGACAGGTGGCAAATGACAGGCCGGGGAGAAGGCTAAGAGAGATCTCTAATTCTATCAATTTAATGAGTTCTTTCCTTATCAGCTTCAGCCCTTGTCCAGATCTGCTAAGTGGCTTTTCTTCGAGATCGAATGACTATGAATTAGTGTGTGGCAGCTCCTTTTGTTACACAACTGACCAGATTTTCAACAGTTCAAGCTCTAAAGAGCTGAGCTGTTTTCAAAGCCTGGCCACTAAAGCGAGCATGCAGATGGCAGCTGAGCTCTTCTGAAAATCAAGCCTTGTGCAGGGGCCAGATTGTGAGGCCACCGGGCCTCCACCCACCCAGACAATACCCAGGGCCCCACAGGGTGCCTCCAAGAAGTTTTCACCCTGATACTTCCCCCGGGTGGAAAACCAGCAGCGGGAGCCAAGACAGCCACGATGCTCACGCTGGGAGCCTGTGTTCAGATCGAACTTGTGTGGCTGCATCCACACCGAAGCAGCAGCGATCCAGACTGTCTTGGGAAGTACTTTGCACTACCCTAGGAAATGTGATACAGTGTCTTGGGGGAAATCCATCTTTCTTTCATTTACAAAAGTGTTTTCTATCTGGGAGTGCAGTGCACTGAAGCAATCCTTGCTCTCCACTCTTCTGCTCAGGGAATGGATCTAGCTCAGGAAAAGCATCTGTGGGGATAACCTTAGCCCCAGGTCTCCATGTTCCAGGGCTCTTTGATAACTTTTAGAGTGGTTTAGAACGAAGACCTCACTTGTCTCATCTCTACCATCATGAAAACCAATGTTGTTTTACCTTGGACCACACAAATACCAGGGGCTGACCTCCTCTTGAGAAACTGGATAAGCGCTAAACCTCAATGTGCAACCATTAATAGAGCTTTAACCCACATGAAGGCCACTTCCATCAGCAAAGAGAAACCTTGAAACTAAAAAGCCAAACTGCAGGTGGACCTTGTTTATTAGGCAAGGGTACTTTTTTTTTTCCAGCAGATTTGAAACTGAGTTGTGTTTTATAAATTGCAAATGTAAAACGTGACTATATTTATTCCTATTTGTCCATAATATTTTCTTAGTGATGCAAAAGCTTTTCCCCTCAAAGTTCTTAAGTTTTCTGCTTTGCTATAGAAGTCAGGAAATGAAGCAACATTTTGCATGGAAGACAAAGGCACACAGCACATTTCACGTGCATGAGGACAGGTAGGGCAGGTCCCGCTGAAGCAAGGGACCTTTTGAGCCACACAGCTGAGTGGGGTTTTTTCCCCTCTGACACTCATCCCTCTGGTGCTTAGGTGACACTTATCAGGACAATATATTTCAGTTTCATAGCAGGAGTCGACAGCATTGATGCATTACTGCGTGTGGAGAGTTAAGACACATGAACAGGCAGCTAGATCTGCACTGGCTCTGATTAAATTAAGTGCTGTGGAGTCAGTCTCCTGAATTTCTGTTCACAAGGAACAAACAGCATGGAGATGAAAGCCTGCGTTTTGTTACAGGCTCACCAATATAACATTTTAATGAACCATTTATGAGCGAGCCTTATGAATAACTAACTCAGAGTTTGGATTTATTTAAGGGTAGTGATAGATATTTAAGATTTTTCAGCTTTGTGTGGCTACTGACCTGAACTTAACTGCTTAAAAGCTATATAGACTAGCTGAAAATAATCTGAGCTGCATTTCCTGTACAGTAAAAGAAGCATGGACATAGACTCCATGCAGAAATACACAGGCACCTTCGCTGAAAGTATGCCAAATATGTATATATATCTACACAAATGTGTACACAAATTCTGTAGGTGCATCCATATGCATTATTTGTGTGCACAGTTATTTTTAAGTGTATTCAAAACTGTAGCAAATGACTAGCTAGAACTGAAACTGTTTTCATTTGCAGTTACAGGAGACGTACATGCTATCACAGCAATCACGCAAGGCTGTGCACATGCAGTCTTCTTAGAAACCGCCTCATGCAACTTCTGTTGAGGCAAAGAGGTATTGTGCTGGTGCCTTTGAACCTGTACACCACATCAAGAGTGAAAGGAAAATAACACGCCAAGGACTTCAATAAACATGGATTATCTTGTTTACTGTAAGTGCTTAAAAATGGCAAAGGCAGCCTTGAGTTCTGCAGAAGTCAAGTACTTTGCCCTATTTCTATAATAAGGCCTTCTTATGCATTGCCTGCTTCCCACATGATGTGTCGTGAGTCAAACAGGACTCAGAGTAGGTGGGGCCTTCACCAGACAGCTCGGTAAGACTTCAAAAGTTTCAGTTCCTGAACAGGTTTTGTAACAACACTCCCCTGAAGCAAGAGATTACAAGACAGTTTGGCTGTGTTTAGTCATGAGCCACAGAGGCTTCAAATAGAGCTCCCTGAGTTGTTCATCGTAGTGTGCGCTGCTCCTCTGGCAGCAGAGGCAGAGAAAGCAGAAGCAGGTCATGGTATATTAACCGTAGAAAGACATACACTTAGCTATGTCTGACATCCCACTTGCAGAGGCCAATGGCATCCTTAAAACCACTTCCTCCTTCTCGTCAGCAGCATCCTGTGTGATTTCCTGCGTTGTTTTGTAAGAGCAGTACAAATGAAAGGATTCCTCATTTATAGAAAGCTGTTTTCTGTCTTTAGCAGCTTTTCTTTTAAATCTACTTACAAAACCCCTCTTTAAAGGATTTTTCTAACAAGTTTTCTTTTTTTCTTTGGGGTTTTTGTTGTTTTTTTCTTTCTTCTTTCTTTTTTTTTTTCTTCTTTTTTTTCTTCTTTCCTTTTTTTTTCTTCTTTCTTTTTTTTTCTTCTTTCTTTTTTTTTTCCCTGGAATTCAAATTGTTTCTCTCTACAGTCAAAATCCTTTTCCTGGATTTTTGTTGCTTTGTTCTCTTCTTTTTTTTTTTAATAATACAGTTACTGTTAACATAGAAACCCCAAAATTCACTATATCTGTTACAAAATGTATTTTCTGAGATACAGCACAGCAAAGTTTTTATTGCATGCACAAGAGCAAATTTTTCACTTAAATCACTTACTGATCTTAATAACTACAAACATCTTGGGCTTTATTTCAAAAAGAAATTAATTTCCTTTCCATCCTCATCCAAAATCCACTGTGAAGAGCAAATGTATTCAGAGTAATTTGCATGCACCGTGCACCACTCCTACTATTGTTAGGATATCACTCCCTCCCACAGGCACGTAAAGCTGCTTACTCAATGCTTAAGGCCAAACTCTAATACTACTTTGATGGATCCTAAATTGAGGTAAGTTGGCATCTTCTGGCAGCTCCTGAAACTGAGCTTTGGCAGAAATTTAACCTCCTTTACACTCAATTAAATTCTTTTAGTCTCACTTAAACTGCCACCCACCTTCCATTGTGTGTTATAAACCCTCCAAACACCCTAAACTTTCTTCTTTTGTATTAATATGTAAATTAAATCAATTTACCTTCCTGCTAGTCATGTTCATCTGGGTACAAATCAATCTAAGGAGAAGCCAGCTGAGACAAAGGCAGACTGCTGAGACTCCACCATATCCCTCTGCTCCGAACATGTTATTCGCTGTGTCTTGTTGGCTTGTCTGCTTAGAGTCAAACCAATTTACTCAATCTCTTTTGTTATTAAGAACATTGTCAATGAAATAAACCTGAGGATCTGTGTAGCATAGACAAAGTCGAAGGCTTGTTAGCACTGTGGGTACCAAATTTGTTGTACCAGCATTTGTTACTCCTGACCAACAGCATTTCCTGTGATAAGAATAGTTTCTGGTTACCACAGGCTGTCACATATTTACGCACAAATTCCAGTTTCTGAGAACTAAACGAGTATGCCTCGGGCTGCCCTTCGTGTGAAACTTGTCGGGTTTAGTTCACACGGCTTGGTGAAAAACAATCTTGGCTCCCATTAATTCGTCCATGGGTTTGTACTCGTTCTCCCCGGGTCTTTCAGCTCCAGCAGGCACCTCGCGACATTTCAGCCATAATATCTGTGTTTAAGCCACCTTTAGTGTAATTTTCACCTGCAGCCATTGCCCACTTTGTGTTAATCTGCAGTCAGCTATGTTTTACACTGAGGGTTGAAACCAGGAGCTAGACTTCAGGTTTTATTCTAGAATACTGGTATGACTCCAAGGAACCTGTTTCGGTAGCAACAAGCTAAATTCAACAGTAGTTTCTATTTTACACAGACTGTTTTCGGAAGTTGTTGACCTAACCCTGCCTGTCTGATGATACCTAAATGTGAGACCCCTGTGTTTGTGTGGCAGTCCTTTATTCGAGAGCTGGGGTTTCTCAACGTTGGGATTCTGGCCAGTGCTCCCCAGCTGCTGTGCATGCTACAGGTAAAGGTCAGCAGCAGTGAGTGACCAGCCTAAGAACTCTCCAAGTCCCAGTTTTAATATGGGTGCTGATGTCTGCAATCTTTAGTCAGCTAATCACCCTTTGTGGCCTCAGTAAAATGAGGATTGTGCTACTCGGGATCTTCCCAGGTCTCTTACAAGGATCAGTTGGTTATAATGTATGTGGAAGGTTCGAATATATATGATGCTTTCTGAACAACAGATGTATTGGGATTTCTTGATTGCCCAAGTCTTTGATGTCCAGTGGCTTGTACCTTCTCCGTCGCTTTCAGCCAGAAGTAATCAGCACACACAAGGCAGTATCCAGCATCTTTGTGCTTTTTATACTTGCCAAGGTCGTGGCAGCCTTTTGTGGCTTTGACTCATGCCCTCAGCTCACGCTGCAGCTGGGACAGCCACTGGTAACCTCAGCGTTTGGACAGAGATTGAACTGCAGTTCCAGGAACGCTGCCTGGCCCGGCTTCCCCGCTGATGTAAACTGTGGAGCTGCGCTGACTTACTCTGGCCAGTGCCTGGCTGCTTAGTTCCTTCCTTAGATTTCGGTTTGGTTTAGGTCACAGACTGCCTTGGAATTGAGGAGGGCCATGAATCTCTCAAGATACACTTGACAAGCTGACATGGTCTGAGCTACTAAAACAGAACACAAGCCATGGCAGACTTTCCCTGTGATCCCTGAACATTTACAATCTTCCTGTTTTACTGTGCAGGTGAAATTATTCCCTGTTAAATTGTGTTTCTGCTGCAGGTATTCTGCTTCCATCCAGAGACAGCTTTTCTCAGAACTTGAAAACATCGTTCTTTAATCAACTGAATTGGACTTTGAATCTCATGAAGTGGCAGGGGCTAAGTACACTGTGTCTGTAATGCCCCATCTGTCTTCTCTGAAGCTGTACAGAGCACAGCCAGAGGACCTTTCGGCTCGTCTAAAAACGTTACACTCGAATGAAACCTGAAATAAAAATAGTAATTACTGGAAAACAAAGGGGACCACCTGACCCCACAGTTGGCAGTCTTAGTATAACAGCAGTGATATGTAATTGTCTGCATATTTCTAAACTGCACTTGAGAACAGCTTGAAGGAGCTTCCAAGTAGAGACGCAGGCACAGCTCTGGCAGATGGTTTCTCCTTGCAGGAGAGAGGGCTCCTTGGACTATCCAGGCCCCATCCCAAATACAGACTAGGCTGTTTGGCATACTGCAGCTCAGCTACCTGCAAAAGCTCTCAAGTGGACCAGACCTGACTCTTTTCCCTGACAGCAGAGGATTTGAACAAAACAGTGAAGCTCTAAATAACCCTGATAAAATAAGACTGGGTCATTGTAAGAGTGATGCCCTACGCAGTGGCAGAAATCCCAGTGTACGTCAGGGTCCTGTATTATTAGGCAGTGAACAGATGTCCTGCAATCAAGGTGGAGAAAACGGGCATAGTATGAGAAATGACAAAGATTTTAGTTTGCTAGGGTTAAAGGACAGGTCAGCATCAAAGCCACAAGCAAGTTGCATATCTTCTGAGCCTGAAAGCAATACTTTTATTCACTGGTCATACTAAAGAAACTATTGGTCCCGTAAATTAGTACGAATGTCAGTGAGATCTCTTCTAGCCACTCCCTGGGCCAGATGGCCTTTATATTTTTTCATGTAAAGTGTACCAGGTAACTCAAGAAACCACTGTCCTCATACACTAATATAATTCTCCTGTCATCTTCCTCTTTTTTCCCCTTTAGGTTGCTTTGCAATTCACAGCTGAAATAAAGATGACTTCAAGAGAGATTCACACTCACAAAGGACTATTCCCAAACCAAAAGCATCCCTCCATTTAACACAGCCCAAGAGAGGGCAAGGTATCTGGTATTCGCTGAGTCCACTGCTGAGAAAATGAAAACCATGCTGGCCTCCCACATCTTCATGATGGATAACAGTTACTTCAAAGAAGCCAAGCCTAGCATAGACAAAGAGCAAAAGAAAGAGGCCAGGGTCTTCAGGCTGCTTAGAGCTGCAGAAGCCCGCAATCACCTCGAAACCCAAGACTCTGCTATCAGGAGCTGGGGGTAAGTTAACCACCAGAGGATCTCTCAGCAGGCATCAGGCTATAGCAGTGAGAGGCAGGGCTAATGAATGCAGTGTATCAATCAGATTTGTTCAGCCTATCCTGAAGTGTCACTTTTCAGATGTTCTCTGTATGATTAGAACCAGGAAGAGCAGAAATTAAAAAAGTACATTTATTTTTTCTCCGTGTGTTCAAGTTTCTCCACTGCTTTTCATGGGGGGTACCCTCTAATTTGTCCTGTGAAATGGCATTAAACTGAGGGAAAACATTTCAACAATTATTATAGATGTTTGCATGTGGCAAAATTCTCTTGCCTTACATTAGAGAAGACATGAAAGTTGAAATGGAAGTTTGTACCACGATTCTATGGTTCTTTATACCAGTTTTGAGCACTGGATCATTTAGCAGGACAAATTCAATCCAGATCATGCCTGGGCACACAATTACGTTTCTGTTGAATTAGCCAGAGTACATAATACAGCGTTTATGCTGGCTTTATGCCAGCAGCAGGAAGAAAGACAATATCTAATCTGGCATAAAGCCTACTAATACAGACTTAATGTCATAACTTTTTGAACAATTTTGAATGGGATCAGTGCTTTGGGTTGTGTGGTCTAGCGTTTTGTACCCAGGAGCCCTAGAGCCAGATTTCCTGTATCATCAACCTATGACCATTTTTGCAGTGTTTAAAGTGTCTGTTTCTCCATAAAATTTTCTCTTATTATGCATTCTCTCATGAGCCCCTTTTCCCATTTGAGGTTCTTGTTGTAGTCCAGGATAGCGCTGTACTATATGTAACACGTATTCAGGATCTCTCTCACAACAGCCTTTCACTGTTGCTCCCAAGGTCCTCCAGAATTGTACGTGCATGTAATTGTGTGTAAATTTTGTAATACAAATATCACAGTTGTTTGTTTGACTGGACCAATGGATGCACGCTGGCTGTCATTTGCTTGCGCAGTTACTATAATGTTGCCCATGCAGCCATGGGAACTGTCAGCGCCACTCCCTCAATCCATCTTTCTAATGGTCACTACTGGCATCTGATTTCTGAAGGGACCTATGCTTCTGCATGTCTCCGTAATACAGAACTCGGGTTGGAAAAGACTATGCTTGCTCTCATTCACAGAAGGTGCTGTTTTCTAAGAAAACCAAGAGAGTGCCAGGCTGTCATTCACTGAGGAACTTAGAAGAATCTACCCTCTGAGCTGTTTTACCTGCTGACACTTCTCATCCAGTCAGTTTTACCAAAGTAATCCTTCTAATTTACAGCTACAGCCTGGAGTTTCTCTGTGTAGTCTTCGGGAGAAAACCCATTCTGGAAAAGTTGCTTATTTTAGAACCCACAGCCTCAAGGAAGATATTTTTCCCTAATCCTAAACTAAATGATATCATACTTGGCTAGTGCTGTAACCATGGTACTGAAGTTATTTATGACTCTGAAATTAATGCTATAGTTAGCAACACTGGAACAAGGTTTCTTCTATGCTACTGTCCAACTGCCTCCCTCCCCCAGCCCGGGGCTATGCTGGAAAGCAAGACAGAGTGTCTCCAGAGGGTCTTTAATTTGCAGTAAACAATGTCAGCCTTTGCTGATTTCCAAAACTTGGCAACACACAAGTGGATATGCACAAAGATGCATCTTCTAAGCAAAACAAAGCACTTGGCTATGTTTTTATTGATCTTATTTTGTTAGGAGATTTATTTGGTTTTGTTTATTTTAGTTCTTAAAGTAAATGTTAATTTCCGTGAAAGGACCTGGAACTCCAGCGTGCAGAGCCAGGAGTGGCAGCAGGAGGGAGAGCTCGGTTGTACACTACTCATCAGCTCTAACATCAGGGAATCACCGCGAGGGCAAAGAGGAGAGGTCAGCTTTTATGCCCGGGACACTGCGAAGGTCGCCCCATCGAATGGATAGCCTGTGTATACAAGATATCTGGGGACCAAACCAATGTTATTCCAGTCTGATCCCTCTGCAAAGATCCCAGAGAAGGTTGGGAAGAATCCAGCAAAGTAGAAGAAGAAGAAACACAGAAAACCACACGATGCTGAATCCCTCCTGGTCAAAGATCAGGCAGCTCCCTGCTTCCACAGTGCAGATCACCGAGAGAAAAGCTCATGGCCGCATCCTGAGGCGCAGACAGCAGACTAGTGACCCAGGCACCTCTCTGCTCTTCCTGGGGACTCGCGCCAGCAGCAGTAGCTTCTGCGTGCCTTACACAGCAGATCACCTCTCAAGTCAGGGAATGAAGAGAACCGTAAAACAAGACTGCAATAAAAGCATTGCAAATAGAAAAATAAAGGGCGAAACACAAAAAGAAGAAAACAGAGGAGAAAGGAGAGACCAGAGAGAGCCAAGACGTATGAAGAAGTGATGGCATACTGCACTGGGATGCAAGGGTACAAGGGCAGCCCATCCGCTGATCCACGACAAAGGGCAGTTTGGGTGAATTTAGACAGCTCATGTCACAAAGTAGGCAAGCCTGTCTCCATCCTCTGTGCCTGCTTTCGGATAGCAGACTGGCAGACACAGCATAGTGTTTTTGGTTGCTCATGCCACTACCATGCTTCCATTTGATATAACGTTCTGACTTCATGTCAGTTCTGCTACCTGAATTAACCTTTTTATGCTGCCTTTGAACACCAGTTGACACAGCAGTCTAATTCTGCTCCCCCCAAGAATAATGAGGAGCCAAATCGTTACCCCCTGGTTTAGGGCTTTTCAGATATTCTGGCCTTGGGCCCCATCTGATTTACAACTCAAGTTGATGGAAGAAAGTCTCAAGGCCTTCACTGAGTGGTAGATAAGGCATTCTGGGAAAATTTACGGGGGGAGAATGCAGCATTTATTTGGGGTTTCAGTTTTATTTTGGTTTACAGTCTAAACTTCTAATTCCCAGAGCCACGATTCTCCCATTGCCTGCATGGGATTTATATTGGAGTTACTTGACCGGGTTTTGCTATGTCTAACATTATTGCCTTCTTTATTTTTTGCTTTTTAAATTTTTTCTCCTTTTGACCACAGGCGAAGGAAGTAAATCATCTGATATCTTGCCAGCAAACTGCCATAGGCGCTTTGAGACTGGAGGCGTTTCTTCTGCCCCGAAAGAGCATTAAAAAAAAACCTGGCTGATAACTTGGACAGGGTTCAGGTATGTTTGTGCACATACCAGCAGTTAAACTGATTTCTTCTACTATCTTATCTGTCCATTTCTGGTTTTAAAGGGGAGGAAGTTTGGCAGGCAAGTTACTCTTGGAATGCACTCAGTAAACCATGGGCAAGAGAAGTGAAGAGCATAAATAGAAATAACCATAGGTACAGCAGCTGGGAGCCTGACTGCTGGCGTCTATTCCTAGCTTTACCCATGACTCACTTGGTGACCTTAGAAAGCCATTTCACCTCTCCATGCTCCAGCTTTCTCACAGGCAAAATCACCCATTTCACAGGTCACCCCAGGCAGAGGGACCCTGTGTCTCCCAGCTGGGTGTCTTTGGAGGAAAAGCCTCATCCTACTCCCTCTGCCAGCCCCGGGCCATTCCACCGCGCAGAATCAGGGCATTGCAGACGTGGCGCCTCTCTCCCCGAGGGGAGCTGGAAACTTTAACCGAGTGCATTTTGTGAAGCTTTTTGGGATCCTTCAAGGAAAGGAAAAGCACTATAACAAAATGTTGCTAATTATAGCGTGACAGCATACAACACATTCCTGCTCTGGACAGAACTCTGCTATCAGCCAGCTTAATTATACATCACCTTTGCCCAGTTCCCTGCTTATTAATTGTGGCCAAAGCAGTGAGCAAAGCCAATTTGCTGCTTGCTCTCCATTTCTCCTTATTCAAGACCAATTCCTTGACAGTGACAGCTAGACCGTGAGACTGTTAGGCTGGGCTGTGTCTGCTCCCCCGCCCGTGCTCCCCAGCCCCCCCCCAGCAGTTGTAAACATGTCTCTCCACTTTATTCCTGCCTGCCTGGAGCAGATTCCTGGGATGTTAATGCCAGATACAGCCCTGGCCTTGGCCGGGCAGTCCCATGGCTGGAGCAGGATGGAGCTGCACTGCTGTGTCGGGAGCCTGCAAACACCCTGCAATGGGCCACTGGAAAAACAGACCCTGTTTTCGCAGGAAAGGCTTGTTAGTGGTGCTTGGGAGCCTCCTGCACCAGTTGCAGGGGTTGGGCCTCCATACCTCTCGACCCCGAGGCTCTAGCCATGGTGCAGTGCAGGGAGGGTCCAAGGCTCGGTGCTAGCAGCGAGCAGGAAAGCTGCGGTAAAAGCCCCAGAGCCCACGTACACTGTCAGCCCCTCCGCGCGCATCAGGACCAGCAGCAGCACAAAGGCATCCTGGATCAATCTAATTTCTGTATAAAAACAGGAAACTGCCCCTCCCTTCGCCAAAACAGAGGAAGAGCTGCATGGCCTATATCTGTGTCACCGAGAAAAGGGGCAGAGGAAGGAGCAAACAGCTCCTTTCATCTTATCCAGAAGCATGTCAGAAAGAGGATGCCTCAGTCAGTTTGTTCTAGGGATACTTTTAAGTCTGTCCCCAGCACAGGTCTTGGAAAATAGAAGTGAGAAGATTTCTGCTCCAACAGGGCTCAGCCCAGACAGGCTCAGACCTCTCCTAACACCCGTTTCCAGCAGGAGAAGCAGATGGGGGTTTTGCTACAAGCAGCAGGGCAGGGGTGCCTCCCCAAGACACCCTGGGCTGCAGGCATTTCATATGGGGCCTCTGGTTCAAATTCAGTTTGGGCTCGTGGCAGCTGAACCCTAGTGCTATCTGATGGTTGTTCGGTGACTTGGAGGAAATGAATCCTCACACGCAAGCCCGCCAGCCCTCCCCTCCTCCTCCAGCAGTCACAGCAGGGAAAGCTGAGATTGATTCAAGACTGAGAAAAAATAAACCCTTTCCCTTCAGAAACAGTGCCTCCCACACTGGACCAAGCATTTTAAGGCAGGGGGGAGGCTCTTATTTTTGACACTTTTACTTCTGTAATGAGAAACATCTTAAGAGTGCAGGGATGTCAAATAATACTTTCCCTCTGTCCCACATCCATTACAGAAAGAAGAGGGGAAAGTGAGCGAACATCTATATTCCTGCTTTTTGTCTTTATTCCCCTAGACTGAGGCAAGTCTACCACTGACAGATGTAACTTGGGAACTAGCATCTGAGCCAACGTTTCCTCAGCACACAGCACCCTGCTCTCCTTTACTCCATCATCTCACACCGCTTTTGTTTTACAGAGGAGTCACATAAAGGCAATACTAGAAGATGAAAGAGGTGGAATATTTATTAGAAGACCCTGAAACTTTGAGGAACTCTTTAGAATAATTCAAGATAGCTGATTAATTGGGATGGGGGACCAGAAATAGCCAGATGTTTCAGCTACCCGGTTAAATAAATTGTTTCCCAACCTGTGCAACAGCTTCAGCTACAGTAGATGGGCCTTCCGTGCCTGCAGTGTGGAAGAGCTAGAGGAACAGGCAGGTTGGCCACATGAGTTAGGCCAGGATCTTACTAATATAAGATGTAAAGGTAAATATAAATCCTGCACCTTGATTGTGTTTGCTCTGGCCGTAACTCATATAACGCATATAACTCAGGCCTTAATCAAAGCTTTACCCATTTCAGTGTCACCTGATCAATTAGAAATAGGGATTGTATGGTGTTAAACCAAAAAACGCATACGAAAATTGTTGCTCTGCATATAGAAGTTGTTCTCAGCTTAGCATATCAATGAGAAACCTCAAAGTCATGAGCAGTTTTTCCTGACAATGAGTCCTGGACCTTGCTATGTTAAAACAGAAATATCAGAATGATATTTGTTCACACAGTCATAACCATCATTTTCTTTGTCTGCTGTCTGGTAGCCAGCAGGTCATGTACACTTGTGTTTAGATGTGTCCACAGAGGAATCCCACCTGCAAATAAAGAACTGCAACAGAAGTTGTGGTTTTGTTATTACTGCTCAAGACTGAGACCGTGTGAGAAAAACACTTTCCAGTTCAGATGGAGGAAATGGAAAGCGCAAAGATTCATTACTTTGCTATTCATCAGAGCAGATTTCTAATGAACTGTGTCTACCAAACAATTTAGAGATGAGTGATGGAGAGATGCTTTTCATGCAAGTAGAATAAAAATCAGAGAATATAGTTCTCAGGCTAGATTACGCAACCAAGAATATCTTTACCTTCCCCTCTCATGCAAAGTATTTTCTTTTCATTATAGACACTTGACCTTCACTTCTCAAACCTTCCCCTCAGATACCCTCTTCCCATCTCTAATCATCTACATCACCTTCCTCCTGCAGCCAAAGAGCAGAGACTTTCCACTAGTTCTCCAACATACCAGCAGGAGCTGTTCCACCTGCCTGTGGACTTGGGTACAGAGACGAGACCAAACTCTGCTCATTTTTACAGGTGGAAGGTCTCCAAAGTGTCTTTCAACTCCTTCTACATTTTAAAAAGTCAGAGATGCTTTTGAACTATCACAGCAGACCTAGGTTGGAACAGACTGGATTTGATCCAGCTTTTTCCACTGCCAACTCGTGGTCAAGGCAAGGGCACAGCTGTCCAGATCTCCTCTGCCTGCCTTGATTTCAGCCGAAAGAATAAAGGGAAGAGTCCAGCCACCTCAGTTTTGTCCTTATTGTCACTACTTTCAACTTCTTTCTGACGTACTTCACAACAACTGTTCAGCCATCTCTCAAGCAGCGATGAGAGTTTGAGAGAAAGTCTGTAGATCACTGAGAGGCTCAGATGAAAACCGTAGTGGTAATACGGATTAGTGCACCCAAGGGCCCTGACAGCTTGTACCACTGGCTGTGGTTGATAATTTGCAGTGATTCCTTCAAGGAGGACATCTCTACGATACCAAAGGCAGGCTTTGGGGCTGCAGCACCTGTACTGCTCATGGTCCGATCCTGAAATGCCAGCACTAGCCCTTTTGGCTAAGACTTCTGCTAAGCTCCTTCTCCCTGCCCACACCCCCCAGCTTGGCACTAAAAAGCAAACAAACAGCTCTGTGAGCTGCAGAATTTGCAGAGTCTGGCTTTCAGCAGGCTGGCGTCTCCTGGGGGACTGACCTGGGTGCCTGAGAGGGCACAAACTCTGACTGAAGCTTTTCCCACGGTTTGGGCATCAATCAAATGTCAGATCCGTGTGGATTCTCTAGTGTCTAATAAGATCTGACAGGATGTGTTGGTCTTTCTCACAGTTGCAGCCCTGGCAGGGTCATTCTTTACCCAGCTGTTTTTGTAAATGCAGGAACCGAGCTCTATACCTCTGTCAGTTTTGGATAAAACTGGCCAAAGGGTTAAAAAGTTTTTAAAAGAGAGGAATTTGGAAGAATATGAGTGCACTGATATACAATGTGATTGCATAAACTCTGTTACATTAGGAAATCAAAATAATCGACCCTTTTCCCTCTAAATGTGATAGAATTTATAGTTGTGTTGCTCCTGGTGGTGCAAAAGCCCCTTTTAAACTTTGCTCTACAACCTTCGCAGAGCCACACTCCAGAACTTCAAGTTGTTGCTTTATCTTCAAGCTTGAGTACAGGAGACACAATCTTTACACTTCAGGCCCCTGTGGGAAAAATGTGACCCAAACCAGAATGACTCTTGAGTCGGCATGTGAGCAGCCACGGGGAGCCATGCAGATACGCAGGTTTGTAGCACACTTGATAGCTGAAGTAGAGATCAGTATGGGAAACGTGGCTCTGACATTCCCTGCGAAGCTCTGGGGCCTTAGAAGAGCAAAAAGGCTATGAAGGGTGTCCAGGAATTTCTCAAACGGCAATAAATCAGCTGCGATGGAACTGCACAGCCCAAACCAGGTAATCTGCAAAGACAGCTCTGTGACTGAGACACACAGGGTAGATTTCTGCCCCGGAGCGGGGCTGGTCTCCAGGGCAGCTCTGCCTCCTGCACCCGCACGTGCCAGCTCATTGCACTCATGGTCTGCAAGGTGAGCCTCACCTCACCGTGTCCTCGGGGTGCCCTCAGCAGACAGGAGACGCATATTCAGAGAGAGGACGAACACGACCTTTACAATCTCGGCTCTGACAAGTGCTTCCTGTGGGGTGACAGCCGAGAGTTGCTCCTCCTGTAACTCCCACTTGGGCTGTAGCAGCTCAAGTACCGTTATCTCCTCAGAGCTCCAGGCCCAGGTGCATCTTTTTTGGTCAATCCAGTCAAACTACGCTGTGCTGCTTGCAAAGCCTTAAAAGGCCCAGGTAGATGGTGGGAGAAAGAGGTTTTTCTAAAGCAAAAAACCTCAATGGCCTCCATACATCCCATTTCATTACCTGCCAGCCTCTCAAGGAGCACACAAACTGGAAACGCCCTGGGATGGATCAGCTCGCTCTGCTGCTCCAGCAAGGCTGATACTGCAGAGTGCTTTGGAGATGGGTGTTGAGCAACTGTTGACAGGATTTCTCCATCAAATGGTGCTTTGCAGACCCATCGGGAGCCTTGCTGTATCTCAGTCCTGACACAGGCTGACTCCTTTCAGATAGTCATCAAAAGAGGCTTCCCGCTTCCTAGCATCCTGCCTAGAATGGCAGAATCACAGAAGCTGAACTCTGGAGTTACCGGAGTTCTCCTTGAGGAGGAAAACAAACTTTGCAGGTGCTTGCTTTGTGCTATACGCGCAGTTCCCCGCTGCCCGTGCTCTCCAGGCAGAGGTCAGCTCTGTCTTATGGCAACACCATCAGAAAATGAGAGAAAATGCCCGTCGAAGGCTCTGCTCCATGCTCTCGGGGCACACGCTCTCCCTTCGGAAACGCACCCCGGCTGCCAAACGGAGGCGGCACCAGCACCTAACAGGACGGTGCCGCGGCTGCCGAGCGCTGCTGGGCTGCGGCTGCTCTGCAGCAGGCAGCCAAGTCTCCGCGCTCTGCCCGGGCGAGCGGCGGGTGCCGAGCCGGGGCCGCGGGGCCCCGCCGAGCCGCTGCCGGCGGAGTCGGGCGGCACCTGCGGGCGGGCCCCGCTACTGCAGCGCCGGGCGCGGGGGCCGGAACCCCGCCGGAGACGGCGGAGGCTGGGAAGGGGTTGGGTGGGAGAGCCGGGGGATGCTCTCCCACCCACTTGGGGTTGCGAGCCTGCTGCGGGGCCGGCACAGGGTGGGGACGTGCGGGGAGTCTCCAGGCCGACAGTCTCCTCTGCCACCGCTTAGCGCAGAAAAGGCTCAAGCGAGGCTGCTTCTTCCCTCCTTGGTGCCTCTGAGTGCGGGCAGGATGCTGCCTGCCCTTCCCAGGAGCTCCTGCTCCCGTCCCTGCTTCGCAGTCCTGGCTGGCACTGGGGGAAAGCAGCTTCCAAACTCAAAGCTGAATCGGGGCAGGGTTCCTGGCTATTTATCAGAGCATTTGCGATTGCTAGAAAAGATGAGTTTCCCTCCCCACTGTGTATTTAAAGAGGAGGTGTCTAGGCCGAGCCGTGGCACTGGGAGCACAAACTGCTGCGAGTGTGGCTGTTCAGTGACAGCACTACTTTGCAGGGGATTTGGGAGCTCCAAGCATTTTCTCCCAATCCACATGTTCTTTTTGAAAAGGTGACTTCTTTTAACCCCAACACTCATGGTCTTTTCACCGTGCAAAGGGACAGACTGACTCGAGAATCACAAGGAATCACAAGCCCAATATTATTGGGGATTTCTAAAAATCCCAAACACACACTACAAAGCAGTTCCTGAAGACGTGGGAGCCTTTCCGGGCATTTGTGAGCTTCCAGTTAAATGAACCGCTAAAGCAAATCGGAGGCCTGGCAGCCCGGTCGCACGACGGGAGGGAGCAGTCAAGGCTCCGCACTGGAGCTGCTCCGAAGATTTGGAAAAGTTGCAATCGGAGGAAGGACCCTGCTTCGTGAGTGAGCTGGATGGGTAGAAAGAGGAAAATCCGGAGTATTGGACAGAGCAGGTTGAAATGGCGGGAGGCACAGCGGGTGCCGTGCGATCCCCCCCACGTAGGTGCTGGGGGTCTCAGCTCGGAGATGCTGCTGGCATGGGTGAGGGTCGGGGTTGGTGTTTTCGGCTGAGCAGTCACGTGTAGGGGCCTATTTTAAACGCGTTCCCCACGTAGCGGAGTGCACGTCTCGAGGATTGAAATAGACGGTGGTTTGATCACTGTCTCTCCCAGGGAAAAGGCTTTTAATGAGGTTTTAAATAATAAAGTGGGATAATTTCCCTGGCTGGCAAGATCATGAAATTTTTATGCCTCCTTTCTCTCCCAAAGTTTTATCACCCTTTATTTTTAGCGACGCATAATCCTCCCTTTTGAAAAAAAAAACCAAGCACAACAGAGAAACCACTGATTTAGGGAAAGCCGGTCCTCAGCAGGGACTCTCAGCCGGGAAGCAGTCAGGGGAGCAGCTCCACAGGCAGCCCTGCCCCACGCTCCAGGGACGGGCGAGGACCCCGCAGGGGCAGAGGGGACCTCCAGTGCTGGTGCAGGGTGCCAGTATTGGGTACTGGGTGCTGATGGAGGGTGCCAGTATTGGGTGCAGGGTGCTGGTACAATGTGCTGATGCACAGTGCCAGAACTGGGTGCATGGTGCTGGTGCACGGCGCCAGTACTGGGTGCATGGTGCCAGTACTGGGTGCTGATGTATGGTGCCAGTATTGGGTGCAGGGTGCCAGTACTGGGTGCATGGTGCTGGTGCAGGGTGCCAGTATTGGGTGCATGGTGCTGGTGCAGGGTGCCGGTACTGGGTGCTGACAATGGCACCAACACAGTGCCAGAATTGGTGCAGGGTGCCAGTACTGGGTGCAAAGTGCTGATACTGGGTGCTGGTGCAGGGTGCCAGTACTGGGTGCATGGTGCTGGGTGCATGTAGTAGGTGCTGCTGCAGGGTGCTGGTGCTGGGTGCCCATACTGGGCGCTGGTGCAGGGTGCCAGTATTGGGTGCACGGTGCTGGTGCAGGCTGCCGGCACTGGGTGCATAGTGCTGGTACTGGCTGCCAGTATTGGGTGCATGCAGTAGGTGCCGGTGCAGGGTGCCGGTGCTGGGTGCCCATAGTGGGTGCCGGTGCTGGGCGCTGGGTGTGTGTGTGTGCGTGTGTGTGTGTGTGTGTGTGTGTGTGTGTGTGTGTGTGTGTGTGTGTGTGTGTGTGTGTGTTTTGACGTGAGGAAGTGCCAAAGCTGCAATTGCTTTAGGAAGTCAATCGCAGGGGCCGGGGGACGCGTGCGCAGTGCAGCCGCGCCGCTCCGCTCCGCTCCCGCTGCCTCTCCCTCTCCCTCCGGTGCCGAGCCCGGAGGCAGCGCAGAGGCGGCGGCCGGGGGGCAGCGGGGCAGCGGCGGCCGCGGACGGCGCTGCGCGGCGGCGGCGCGGATGCCCGGCCCGTGAGTACCCCGCGCCCCGGCCCGGGGCCGTCGCCGCCCGCGGGATGCCGCGGGGCGGGTGGGGGGGGGACACACACACGGGGACACGGGCCCATCGCCCCCTCCCTCGCCCTCCGCCCAGCCCAGCCTCCCTCCCCGCGGCCCGCGGGCGGACCCCGCTTTGCACGCCCCCCGCCGCCCCCGTTTGCACGCTCCCCTCTGCATGCACCCCCCGCCCCGTGCATCCTCCCTTCCGCACGCTTCCCCCCCCCCCCCCGCACCCCCGGCCACGCACCGAGCACCGCGGAGTGCCGGGGTTGATGGCGAGGTCGGGCTGTGTGTGTCTGGCTGTGTGTGCGTCCGTGTGTCCGGCTGCTGCCTGTCACCAGCCCCATGTGCGAGGGCTCGGGGAGGGGGGGGTGGGGGGTGGGCAGCGAGACGTTCCGTGGGGACCGGCCGGCGGGGCGGGGGGACCCCGAGCACCGAGCAGGGAGGGGGCCCTCCCCGCCGCATCACCCCGGGGGAGGGCAGGGCTCCTGCGAGGAGGAGGAGGATGCAGGGGGAAGGAGGGGGGCACCCTCCAGCCGCAGGGCCGGCTGCACCGGGGCTTGCCCAGCCCCGGGGGGGAAGCTTGCAGGGAGGATCTCCCCCGGAGGCCTTCCCGGCCCTCCCTGCGCCCACAGGTGGGTGCCAGGGCCGTGCAGGAGCATCCATCCACGCACCGGCTCGGCCAGGCAGGCTCCCCGTGCGCCTCCCCACGCTCCCGATGCAAAGGGGTGCCATGCCTCGTCGCAGAGAGCAGCAGCGATGGGGAGCCCTGACCTGGCCGGCCAGGATAGCGGGGAGCGCCGGAGCTCCGGGAGGTTGGCCGAGGTCAGGGCGACCACGGGCTCTGGTCCCCGCTGAGTCCTCCAGCAGCAGCACGGCCAAAGGGTCAACTGGGGGGACCTGGCTCGGTGGTGGCCGGGACGCAGCTCTCCCCCATAGGGATGTGACATCCGACCGTCACCCAACACGAGCCCATGATGTGGGCAGTGTTGCTGGATGCCATGACTTGGCGCCGCGTCCCCACGGCCGAAGGATGGAGAGGGCCAGGCGTGGCTGTCGGAGCTGCTCCGCGTGTGGATCGCGGTGCGTCTCTGGGCACGGAGAGGTTCCCCCGGGAAGCTCCCTCTCCCCACCACTTCCATGAGGCTGCTCTGGCGCGGATCCATGGCCTTATTTAAGAAACTAAACAAAAAGTGTTAAGTGAGTGGGAGGGATTTCCCTGCTGCGAGGGGAGTTCATTCCCCTCTGGATGCGTCTCCGCCATCCCCGTCGATAGAGACGCTCATCCCATGTCACGCTGGATGAGCAGAGCCCATGGCATTTGCTGGCCTGGTGGATATCGTTTTCTTTGGGAAAACGGGTTGCCCCAGTGGGCGCATATTTCAGAATATCTCCCAAGGGAGAGCGCCACATCAGATTTCCCTACAAGGATTTTAGCTCCTCCGCGTCCGCCCTTCCCCACAAATGACTCAAGCCACTAATCAAAATACAGTCGTGTTCTTCGGCAATCAAACAAACTCCACCTCATAAGATTATAGTGGAGAAGCAGGAATCTAGTGACATGAATATATCTCAATCAGGGTGTGGGTGCCCATTTTTGATATTGTTAGTAAAAAAAAGAAGGAACCGAAGGCAGATAATCAGATAATGCAACTCAAACCCAGAGAGGGTAAGGGAGAAAAATACCTTGGCAGAGTAATTAATGCTGAGGCTGCCCGAGGTGCGGGAGCAGCACATCTCTGCCACCTCCCGAAGTGCATCCTCTCCTGTCTTTGCTTATCTTGGGTTGTAATCTCACTTTTAGGCTGGACTTGGGCTACAGCATCTTGAGTTTCCACTGGGCTCGTGCAAAGGGAGCTGGTGAGCTCCATGCTCAGGGCTCTTCCCTGTGAGCAACAGGTCCGGAGTGGCAAAGCAGCCACCATGTTGCTTCTCGACCTCTGCAGAGCATGGGCTCAAGCTGCTGTTGCTTTTCCTCTTTTTTTCCAAATTTTTATCCTCTGGATAAAACTATTTTGGAAAGTCAGCTCAAGGGGAGGTAAGGGCCACGCTTGGTGCTGGTGCTGCTCCTGATCCATGCCGTGGGGTGCCCTGCCTTTGCCTTCCAGCTCCTCCTGCTCCTCGGGCCGGTTTCTTGTACCAACCCCCCGGCCATGCCTGAGCACCCCAAAAGCAGAGCAGCCGCGGCAGAGCGAGGCCGGCAGGCATTGCCGCCTTCGTGCTGCCGCGCTACGCGCTCTCGGGGTTCAGCGCTTCAGGCTCTTGCCTGGAATAACAGCAGCTTCCGGGTGAGCCGGTGCCCACGGCCTTCGCCGAGACTTCCTATTACTCAGTTCCTTATTCGACTCTGCACATCTCTCTATGCATTTCCATTACAAAAGCTGTTCAGAGAGGGGTGGACCTAAAGCCAGTTGTTTATATACATTATTTCATAGCTACCTCTTAATGTGGGGGGAAGAAAAGACACTGGACCTTATCACCAGTTATTTTCGTCCCCCAGTGTGTTACAACATGTTTTTCACCCATGGGGAGGACAGGATGGGGGAAGAATGTCCGACATCTTCTGTGGTGTAAGAGGGGAAGAAACTGAACTCGCTGGCTTGCGGGGACTCCAGCAGCCCCGTCGCAGACCGGGAAGCTGCTCTGCGGTGGTCATGACCACCCCTGCTCCAGCCGGCTCAGGGAATGGGCATCCAGTGCCACAAACATTTTCCTTTCCATACCGTCCTGCACCCAGCGCCACACGAGCCTCCTCCAGTCCATTTCCATCAGTACCGGGCTCGGCCAGCCCATTTCTTTCCCCAGCTGTTTCGCCACGGGTTGCCCCATGCAGCACAGGGAGGGTGACCTGCAGGAAGTCCCGAATCCTTGCTGCCGCGGCCATGCCACGGTAGCGTTGAGCTGCGGCGCTGTTTGCGGCAAATAACTCCGCCGGCCCTCTCTCCCCGCCGCGCCCATGACTTTCAGGACACCCGTAACTTTTTGCAGGGATCGAACATCTTAAATCCAGCTGTGCGTGCTCTGCAGGAGCCGCCGGCCCTCTGCCGAGCTGGGGCCAAGCTGGGGTTGTGCTGGTCCACGAGCTGTGGGGTGAATCCCTTGCGCAGCCCCCTGGCCTGCCCGGGTCCTGCGAGGGACCTGGGGATGTGGGAGCCGGTGGCTTTGGTGTAAAACTGTAGTGAAGTCAAAATCCTGGCTCTTGCTGGATCCAGAGCACCATATAAAACAAGGCAGCAACCCCTGAGTTTCGACTGACCCTTCACCCTTCTGTGAAAGCGCTCTCTGGGAGTACGGAGAATTATTTTATTTCTGTTATTTTTGGCTGGAAATCCACTGGGTTCCGTCTTCGGGGGGGACCGGTGACAGAGACCTCCCGCCTGTGACTTCCCCCCGCCCCAGCCACTGGGGTGGGCACGGAGGGTGATGCCCCAGCCCACCCCGTCGGCTCCTCTGGGTCCGTGGGACCTCGGCCGTCCAGGATGAGTTACCGGGAGAGGCAGGGAGCGCTCTGCTGCTCACCCGTCCTGCAAAACCTCCTGCCTTTGGCCATTTCGTGGAAGCAGAGATTTAACCGGGGGGAGGGTGGAGCAGCAACAGCAACGAAAACAACAACAAAGTCCTTTGGGGTTCAGCTTTAACATTCATCTCAGACATGGAAAAAAGGGGGTTTCCTGACAGCAGGAAAATGTATGGTAGAGTTTTATAACAAGCCGCCCTTCCAGTTCTCTAAGAACTTGGAAACAGCCTCAGCTGACCTTTTGAGGGCTCTTTGCTCAGGCTATGAAGATCCGCTGGGTTTGAGGGCCCAGCTTTGCCACTCTCCAGACTTGCTTGTCAGCACTTGCCCACTCTGGAGGCAGAAATGCTGCGGAGGCTCCGGGGCAGCAACAGGATGGGCACGGGGGAGCGGAGCCCTCGATGTCCCCACGTGTGGCCATGGCTCTGGGTGCATGGGGACGGGCTGCGGGCGCACTGGAAGCCCGCTGCCGGAGATGGATTTACTGCTGGCTCGGTATAGAGCGGGTCAGGGAGCCAGCAAAGGGGTTTGGGGTTAAGGGTTTGGGTTTTCCCATTGCTCCCCCTCCTGCAGGCATGAACCCAACTGGGGTTTAAGTAGTTTTCTCCGACAGAAGGCAAATGCCCAAGCAGCGTTTCAGTGCAAAGGGCAGGAGAAGAGCAAACAGGTACATATTGGCATTAGCAGGCAGGAACCCCGGAAAAGGAAGGGAAAGCTTCAAGCTAGCCTTGAAAAACAAGAAAAAACAAGCAAAGATGCCACCTGCAAGTCCAGTGCAGGTTTTACCATGAGGAGAGAGCTCGCAAAGGGGATTTGGGGCTGGGGAAATGTATTGCCATGACAGCGATGGCAGAGGAGCTCCTGTGTCCTCCGATGGTACATCCGAGCCCTGCAGCATCCAGAGGGCTCGGCAAGGGGCACCGCCATGGCCTGTCGCATCGAGGTTCTTGCTGAGGTCCCCAGCGAGGGCCGCTCCCGCAGTCTGAGCCCAGAATGCCTGCGACGGGCATGCCCCCATGGCCGGGCTCCTGCTGCCCCGCTGGCTCCCGTAGCCCTGTCTGGCAGCAGCGTGCCCCGGGGCCGGGGGCCGCCTCTGTGGCACAGGGGCCACGCAGGGTGACAGTGCTTCCTTCCTCCCGGTGCTGCCAGCTCCTCCCCCGGGATGGCCGAGCCGAACCCCGCCGACTTTCTTCCCCTTTGGTCAGGTTTTAAATAACCGGCATGGCCAGTCTCGGAGGACACGAGTTGCTGGAAGAGCTCCCCATTGCTTCTTGCAGCTGGGGCAGGGCAGAGCATCACCGCTGCCCCGGCACCGGTGAGGCTGCGGTGACTGCAGCACGGGGGTCACCTATGTCCCTTGGGATGCTCTGGAGCTGGGACAGGGTGTCAGGTCACCAAATCTCCCTTGCTCTGGGTATTTGCCTGTAGGTCCTGGGGGACTCCTTCCTCAGTCCCTCACTGTTTGAACGTAGGACCAAAGTCTGACGTGGCAGGAAGTTTTCTTACTGGTGCAAGCAAAAGCTCGGCTCTGCAAGCTCTGGTCCCGGGACCCATGGTGGCATTGGATCTGGGGCCAGGGAGACATCTGAGCCCTCAGTGCTCACCGGCAAGGGGTGACATCTGCCTGATGCCAGACCCCGAAAGGCATCGTCAGGGCTGGCAGCATGCGGGCAGCAGGGCCCGCAGCTGCCCAAGCAAATAAACCGCGGTGGGCAAACATCCCCGGGGTGCAGCGTTTGGGGGGTGGTCCCCCTTGTTCCCAGCCGTCGTGCTGGTGTGGCCCCGGCCCGGCCAGTCCCACCGCTGGTTGAGCCGGCTGCCGGGCTCAGCCCTGCCCTGACCACATCAATGTGGCGCAGGGCCGTGCTTTGGGCAGGGAGCGTGGCTGGAGAGCAGGGCCGGACCTGTCCTCGGCGCAGCCGGACCCACCTCCCGCCCATGCCGGCGCAGGCTCCCAGACCTCCTCCCTGTGCCCAGCCGGTGGTTCCCATGCTGGCACGGGTCTCCGGATGCAGCCAGTGGGGTTTGGTCTCATGCCAGGGCTGGGGAGAAAATCACCCCTCGGCTGCATCGGGGAGCTCTTGGAGCCGTGGTAAGCGACCCTTTGATCCAGCGTTTCCCTGTGATGCAGGGTCCGTCCTTTTCATCCCGATCCGGGGTTGATTCTCTCTTTGGTTCCTCATTTCCTCGGAAAGGGCGATTCCTCGTCTTCTTATCCTGGGTCCTCCTAGCATCCCTATCCCCCAACTGACCACTAATGCCCCCTCCTCTGCCCCGTGGTCCCCGGGGGAACACGGTGCTGCCCGCGCTGGGATGGGGATGAGCGGGTACCGGGCTGGCAGCACCCTGTGGATGAGGAGCACCCTGCCACCCACCTGGCTCAGCTCTCACCCCGGCCACACCAATGCCATATCCCTCCCTTTCCTCTTCCCTTCCCTCCTGTCAGCCGCTGGGCTCCGTCCATGTGGTTTTGCCCCTGCTGAGTATTGATTACCGTGATCTTTCTTCTCCTTTCACATGGATCATTACCAAATGCTTAATAGGAGTCTGCCTTAACAACGCCACGATACCTCTACTAATAGAAACATAATTGTCAGGGCTTGCCTTATTAAATCCCCCAGCTGATTGTCGCGGGTGCTATTTTTACGCTATGAAATAATTAACTACGTTTCTGTGCAAGAGCCGGGGCCGGAGCGGAGGGTGCCGGCAGCCCTGCGCCTGTCGTGCCACCCGGCAGCCCACGGTGGCCATCTCGGCCATGGTGGCTGTGCCAGGGTAGAGCTGTGGGTCCGTTTGCCTCTTTCCAGCAGATGCTGGGGAGGTTCACACAGTCCTTTCGAGTGGGGTTTGGCTCGGGGGACGCTCGGGGCAGAAATACACTCTGGCTGCAGGAGAGGAGAGGGGCAGGGAGCGGAGGAGGTGGCCGGTCCAGAGAAGGACCCCAGCATTGTCCTCTTCCTGGCAGGAGAGGTGCCCATGGAACCGTCGGCCCTTGCGGTATGAAGGACCAGGGAGGTGTTGGGACACGCTGCAGCATCTCCCGGTTCCCATAGCCAGGACCTGCCTTTCCACTCTCAGGCGATGGCAGAAAAATCACTGCCAGGCAGAGGAGCTCCCCAAAGGCATCCGCTCGCCGCCGCCGCCGCCTCCTCCGCCACGTGCGCGGGCACATCTGCCGGCGTTATCGGCAACACGCGCTCGGCAGGGCGGTGGGGACACGGCTGGGGCGCAGCCACATGAGCGTTGCCACCCCCTCACCCCGGCGGGACCAGGGGAGCCTGACCCGGCTGGTGCCCGGGACCCCCGGCACCTCCGTGCTGGTAGCATGGGGGTCGGCCCAGCCCCGTCCCCGCAGAGTGCCGGGGCTTGAGCCTCACCTCTTTAGTCTTTTTCTAATAGATTGCTAAAGACGGGGGGGAAAGCTGGGTCTAAAAATAGCTCCTAAAACTTCCTGTGCCGCTGGCAGGTGGCTGGGGCAGGCTGCGGGGGCGGGCGGCAGCTGTGGGGCTCGGCAGCGGTGCCTGCCCACGGGGTAACCCCGGCAGAGGGGGGCCCGCGGGGTGCCAGCCCCCCACCGCCCGCTGGGCCTGCCTGCGGGGCTGGCCCGCATCTGGTTGCACTTGGTGGCCGGTTTCAGCCAAATTTGGCAGAGGTCGGAGATGCTGGGTCCCTCCCGGGAGAAAGGCAGGGAGGAGGCGGGGAAGCTGCAGGCTGCGCTGAGCCCTTATTAGACACTGGAGAATCCAGCAGCGGCGTGCAGGCAGCCGGGGCTGCCAAGCTCTGCTTGCACTGATCCAGTGTGGCTGGTCCCGCAGGTGACGGGCGTTTTGCAGCTCCCCCGAGGCACGGAGAGGGGACGGATCTGGCGCTGCTCCCCGCCGAGGCATTGCTGGCATTGGGCAGGGGCTCAGCCGTGCCAGCAGCTTGGCTGGGAATGGTCTCTCCACCAGCACCAGGGGGGTTTGTGCATCGCCCCCGGCCGAACGATCCCCATGTGATGAGCAGCGAAGCTGCCCTCGTGGTTTTGACCCATAAAATACGAAGGGAAGGTCCCTCCTGGAGCAGACAGCTCATACCATGGCTGGAGGCAGCTGGAGAATAAAAATACCCTTGGTGCCAGTGGGTGCCCCAAGGCTGGCGATTTGGGGGTGCTCGGTGCTCCCCTGCAGGAGCGTGGCCGCATCCCGGCATCCCTCGGCTCTCGGAGCTGGCCCTGCTCGGCAGCAGCAGAGGGAATCCCAGAAAACCATCTGGAAAATAAATGAAGTTCAGGTGACCAGAGAAAGAGCGGTGCTGGGCGCCTGTGCAGGCAGCGGCGATGGCGGGGTGGGCGCTGGCAGAAGAAGGAGCTGCCAAAGCTGAGGGTGACTTTTGGGTGACGGCGGGGGGGGGTTCCATCTGGACAGGGTAGGGTTGGGGATGGCGGCAGCGTGACCACATTGGTTTTTGGGTGCCGGGGTATGTGGTGTTGGGAAGAGAGGAGATAACAGCTCGGCGTCCCCGGGGAAGGCGAGGGAAGCGGCTGCGCCGAGTGGGGCACTGGGCCGGGCTGATAATGGGCACGTGTTTCGGCCGGGCGCCTGGCCCAGCCCCGCGGCCCCGGGGGAGCGTGCAGGGGATGCCGACATCCCCCCCTCCCTCTTTCTCCCCTTTTCTCCCTTTTCCACCTGCGGCAAGCCCACGCGAGCGAGGAGGCAGCCGCCAGCAGAGACCACAAAGCGGTTTCGGTCGCTGGTGCGGTGCTGGGGCCAGAGCCCCCTCCACCCGCAGTGGTGCCGAGGGCAAATTTAATCAAGGAAACGGAGGTTGGGTGTCTGATTTCTCTCTCTCTCTCTCTTCTTTCTTTTTTTTTTTTTCCCCCCCTGAAGAGGAAAAAAAACAAAACAACTTTGTTTGTGAGTCACTCTTGGCCGAGGGAGCCGGGCTTCGCTCTGCGTGGCAGGCAGGCTGGCACATCCCCGCATCACAGGGACGATGCTGGGAGGGATGGCGGGAGGCTCTGACTCAGCCCACCCTCGGGGACCGGCCCCCCTCCCTCGCTGCCTGCCACGCTGACGAGGTCCTCGCCCCACGGGCAGCGCCGGAGCCCCGGGGACAGCGGGGGCATAGCCTGGCAGAAAGCACCGTCGCTTCGAAGCGGCCTCAGCTGGGTGCTGGGCACTGGCCCGTGCCCACCCTGGGGACGTATCCTGCCTGTCACTCCTTGGGGAAGCCACGCTGGCCGCGTCCTCGGCCGCGGGGCCGTTCCAGCGCCCGTGTGCCCGGGCAATCTCCAAGATGCCCGGCTGCAGCTGGCGCCGCGGTCAGTGCCCGTCCCAGCTGGGGAGCCCCAGCTCGGCTGCTCTCGGGCCCGTGGTGGCCACTGGCTCCATCCGAGGGGTGGGAAGCAGGAGCACGACCCAGCTCCGCCACCGGCGAGGCTCGCTCTGCCCCGCTCCTGCCCCACTGGGGCAGCCGGCCCCACGGTGGAGCGGCGAGGGGAGCAGCCGGGCCCTGCCGGGGCTTTCCCAAAAAAGGTCTGAACTCTTCAGTTGAGTTTGCCACTTCCCTTACCACTCCCTTTCCTGTGAGAGGATGTGTTCGGCCGCTTTTCTTTTCTCTTTCTCTCTTCTTTTTTCTCCCGTCTCCCTGCCCTCAGACCCAGCGGTCCTGGCGATGCTGCGCACCCCCTGAGCCGGCCAGGGTCACCCTGGCCGGCACCCGCCGTCGCCACCACGCGATGGCCAGGCTGCAGGTACGGACGCGCCGCCGCCGCCTCCCCCTGTGCCCCCCCAGGCCCTCCCACCAGCCACAGCACGGGGTCGGGTGGGCACGCCGGGGGCTCGGCACGGGCTGTGCCGTGGGTGCCCCCACGCCGGGGTGGGCGCTGGTTTGTGCCCCACTTTGCAGAGGCGGGGGTGACCGGAGGGGGATGCCACGCCGCTCACGGCATCATCCCTGGCCGGGGCGCTCGGGGAAATTTGGGTGCATGGAGGGGTGTCATCCCCGTGGCCAGTATTTGCCGTCACCTTGGTTTTGCCTGCGTGGGCACCCTGCTGCCACAGCTCCCACTGCAGCTGGCACAGGGCGATTTTAGCGACTGCTTTGCCCGGAGCGAGCGGGGCACAGGGCACCGTGTGTGCGGCTGCGTGGGACAGGGCTGACCCAGCGCCCTGGCAAGGAGCAGCCTGGTGGAAAGGGACGTTTCCCTTCAAAAGCGATTTTGGGGAGAGCTCGTCTTGTTCGGTTGCATGGGGGGTCCCCTCTCCATTCGGGGAGAGGACGGGGCGGTGCCAGGCTTGGTGGGGACATCACGGGCGCGTGAGCGGGCACAGCCTGGGGACACCCAGCACATGGGGACTCCCAGGCTGGGTGCTGCAGCCACCGGGCACCGGACAGTGATGGCAAAGGCTCATGGGGGGGGCTCGAGGAGTTCACGGGGTTTGGGCGAGGGCAGCTTTTGGGGCGTCTCTTCTCTCTGCTGGGGAAACGTCCCCTTTTTGTCATCCTTCCTCTTTTCGCAGCCTCGCGCGTGTGCCCTCGCCTTCCCTCCGGCGCTCATAGGCTCCGCTGCCTGCCGGGACTTCCTTATCCGCCAGCACCCGCGGCCCCGCAGCGGTGCCCGGCCCCGGGGCAGCCGGAAACGGCCCCGCGGCACGCGGCCCCGGCGGCCGTGGTGGGGTGGGGTGCTACGGGGACGTTAAGGGGTGCACGGGGCTGGGAAACCAGCCCTGAGAAGCCAGAGCACACCGGCATTGCCTTTCGGTGCCACGGGCGGGGGGCCCCGTGCAGCCCCACGCCTCCCTTCTCCTCCCTGTCCCCCTTGGCGCAGCCCACGGAGCTGATACGGCCCTGGGTGGGTGCCACAGCACCCGGGACAGGTGCTGAGTGCACCCCATGGGTGTGGGGAGGGGGTGCTCCTTGCTGGGGGATGCCGCCCCGTCCCGCTGCCTCTCCGGGGTGTTTTGTCTCTTGCTTGCGGGTCTGCTCTGGCCGAGGTCGAACACCAGCTGCAGAAGCAAAGTGCCTGGAGCGGAGTCCCCCTGGAGCAGTGCCACGCACTGTCCCCACGTCCCTGTCCCTTGGCCACCCCCCATCCGCCTGCTCCGCACCCCGGGGCCGCGGCAGAGCTGGGGCTGCCTTTGCTTCGGGGCGCGCTCGGAGGAAGCAGGGTTTTCCCAGCCTTCAGGTTTTCCTCCTGCTCGCCTCGTTCCCACAGCCTCGGCACCGCTTGCTGTAATTAGTGCCGCAGCCACGCTGGGAGCCGTGCCCAGAGCCTGGCTCTCCCCACCCCGCCGTGGGGCTGCAGCCCCCCGGCAGCGCCGGGCACGGCAGCGTGGCTGGGCACTGCGGGGCGAGTGGGCTCGGCAGTGGGATGTCGCCGTGGGTGGGCAGGGGGAAGAGCGGCTGCCGGGAGGGGAAGACGGTTGGTCTGGGGGAAGCAAAGGAAAGGGAGAAAAGAGGGGCATTAAATGGACGGGAGGGCAGCGCGGTGCCAGAGGGAGCAGAGCCTGCTGCTGAGCCGGGTGACAAGGTCACAGCCGTCCGTCCTGCCAGCACTCAGGGCTATAAATAGGGACAATTGGGAGCGAAACGCAGACTTTCTCCTTTTTCGTTCCTGCAGGAGCGATGGGAGCCAGCGGGAGGGTTTGCGAGGGCCCAGGCGAGGAGCTCACGGAAAGGGCTGCCGGGCAATGGCCGTGCCGGGGACAGGGTGGCTGCACCCACGGGGGCGGCCGTGGGCTCCGGGGGGGCTCTGGGGACAGCCCTGTCCCCAGCTGGGACCTGCACCCCGGCTCCGTCCCCATTGCTGAGTCTGCGGCAGGACTCAGACCCGAGGTGATGAGACCTGGGGCAGCTCCAGACAGGGATGCTGGGGCTGGGGTGGCCGGGGGCTCTCCCTGCCCGCAGCCCCCCACTTCCATTCCTTCCTTCTGGCAGAGGAAGGACCGTGATTGCTGCCCGCCGCCCTCAGCGGGGCACAGGGAGGCAGAGACGGCCGTGACCACATCCTTGCCGGCACCCTGCGCGGAGGTGGGCACTGAGCCCCGGCACCGCTCCTGCCCAGGAGCATCCCTGCTCCAGGCTGGGCCGATGGTGCAGGCAGGGACAGGCAGGGACAGGCAGGCCTGCGGGCACGGGGGACCGTTTCGCAGCAGCGGTGCAGAGCACTGGACTCAGCCAACACTTGGCATGGCGCGAGTTTTGGTTTAGTGCTGGGAGCTGTGAAAACTCTGCCCCCCCCTCCATTTCCTTCCACTCACATGATGTCGTGGAGCGGCTCCGACTTCCCCATCCTGGGCCCAAACACGCCGGGGGGTCTGGCCGTGCTTCCCCACGGCACGGGGCACGGCCAAGGGCGTGCAGGGCCGGTGCTGAGCCCTGCGCCCGGCTGGGCCCCGCTGCTGCCTGCGGGACTTGGCAGCACCGACAAAGCGTGGGAGGGGGTCCCAGGCGAAGCGTGGGGCTGGCAGAGCATCTGCCGCCGTGTTTCCCCTCCTCCGTTCCTTCTCACTTCCTTTTCTTGCACCCTTTCTGTTTGCCTGCCGTGCCCCAGCCCGCTGCCTGCAAAGGGCTTTCCCCGGCATGCAGCAACCCCCGTCGGAGCTGCTCGCAGCCAGGGGATCCCTCTGCGAAGGTAACGTGGTCCCGCTCCTCTCCCTCCCCGCAGGCTCCGTCCAGGAGGCGGCAGGGACAGTAGCCCGGGGGTCTCGGCGGCACGGCTCACCCACGGGCTGGGAGGAGCGGAGAGCAGCAGAAGAGCCCCCAAAGCACGACCCAACCCCGTCCACCGTGTATGAGGCTGGGACGCAGGTGAGGTGGTGACCATCTTGGGGCCGGCCGGTGGGCGGGACGGCAAGCGGGAGCCAAAACTAAATCACAGCCAGTCACTGCGCAGGGGTCCCTCGTTTACCTCCGGGTGCTTGCACGTGGGGGGGATAATCGTCAGCAGCTCGCTCACCCGCTCCCTGCCCTCCTGCCTTCCAGTACGCAGGACCCGCGTCCGCAGAGACACCCCTTCCGATGTCCCGGCATGAGACTTCTCCGACAACGGTGCAACCCGCCAGCAACCACCGCCCCAACGCCTGCTGCTTCTGCTGGTGCTGCTGCTGCAGTTGCTCATGGTACGTCCCACCGCCCACCCCGGCCCGAGGCTCCCGCGGGGCCGGCGAGCATCACCCGCTCGCCTCGTCGTCCGATATTCAAGGGTCCCGTAAGGAGGGGAGATGCGAGGGTTGCCCTCGTGTCGCTGGTCCTCCGTGCTTCATGCAGCACCAAGCACTGGGACACGGCTGCTGCTCAAGCAGGTGCCTGGGTTCAAGGGAGACAGGGTCCTGCGGCAGCCCCCACCCCTGGGTGCTCCGCAGCCCTTCGGCGCAGATCCAGGCACCCACGCGGCACCACGGGCAGTGGATACAGGAGGGCAGCTGGGATGGAGCCGGCTTCGCTCACCGAGCCGAGCCTCTGGGCTGCTGGTGTGCTTGCGTTGGGTTGGGGTTCAAAAGCCGGAATGGTGCCGTGGTTCAAAAGGGTGTAAATGGTGTTTCGGAGCAGATGGGCATCAGTGGTGCCGTGGCGCGTTGCTCTCCTCTGCGCAGAGCCTAGCGAGCTTGCGAGCCCGACCCTCGCCTCGCCTCAGTGCACCGTGACTCCTGCCTGTCGGCCAAATCTTTTAAAATGTACAGAGCAGATAGTGGCACCGGGAAACCCCGCTCTGGGCTGCCCTAACAGCTCTCCTGGGGCTGGACGGCCCCGGCCGGGCTGCGCGGGGGAAGCTGCAGGCAGCGCCGGCGGCACAGTGCGGTGCTCAGCCGAGCTGCCCAACCTCTGCCTCCCCATCCTGCCCTCCCCGGGCACCCGGCTGCACCCAGGCAGGGTGGCAAGGCCGGGCAGTGGGACCCCTGGACGCAGCGCTGTGCAGGCAGGAGGATTTTGCTGCCTGTTTCAGGCAGGTCAGGGCGGGAGAAGAGCTGGGTTTCCCTGCCCAGCGTCACGGCTGCCTTCTCGCAGCCGCAGTGCCCTGCCCGAGGTGGGTGGCCCTCACCCGCAGGAGCCCTTCCGGGCAGCTCTGCCTTGGAGCAGTGGGTGCAGAGTCCGGCCCTGGCCTCCCAGCGCTGCCCAAAGCCAGGGGCATAACCAGCCGCTTGCCTGCGGCTGCATCTCCCGTCCTCTCTGAGGATCCCCAGCTCCTTATTCTCTGGATAACAGAGATTTTGAAGAGCTCGTCTGCTCTTCTCCATCCTCAGCATCAGCCCGCTCTGAGGCTGCTGACGCCTTCAGGCTTTGCAGCAGCTTTGGGCTTTACGGCCACCGACAGCACTGAGCTTGGAGGAGCAACAAACCCTGGAGCTGAGCACCGTGTAAACCCATGGGGCATCCCCAGCGCTGCTGCATCAGCCCGGTGCAAACCCCCGCTGTGTCCTCGGGGCCCCATCTCGCCTGATCCCATCTCATTTCCTTGCATTTGCAAGGCAGCGAGTGCGGTGAGCGGCTCCTCTCGCAGCCCACCCCGAACATCTCCCTCCCAGACGCTGCCCCGGGCTTGTGGTGTTTGGCTGTGGGCAGGGTGACCCTTCCCTGTGTCCCTTCTCCGTCTCTGCAAGAGCCTGTAAGCAGAGACGGGACAGAAATCCCTCCTGTACCCCGCTCCCGGAGCAAGCAGTGACCGGTGCCAACCATTTTGGGGTTCAGGCGTGCCAGGCAGCAAGCCCCGGGGACGGCGTGGGCAGGGACGTGCCCACAGCTTCACCCACCCCAGCCGCCCGTGCCGCCAGGGAAGAAGTTTGCACATTTAATCCTGTGTGAGCGGTGAGGGACAGTGTTGCAAGCAGGAAGCGCTGCGGTTGGTGCCGGGTGCCGAAATTCGAGGGCCCGAGGGAAGTTGGCTGGAGGCCGCTCTCCCCTTGTGCCACTGGCACCCCCGGGGGCGAGGGACGGGGGGACGGGTGATGCCGGCACCCCCGGGCCCCGGCACCTCCATCCCGCGCGCAGCCTCCGGGCTGGATGGTGCCGGGGTGTCCCAGGGGTGCAGGGTCCGGCCCTTCGTATTTCTCCGTCTACCCCAGCCACCGGCTTCCTGGGCAAGCCGGGGCTGTCACTGGCCGGAGACGGTGATAACCGGGCACGGGGGCCGAGCGCACCACGGTGCTGAGCTCCGGCAGCCGCAGCCCTGGGCCCTGCAGCCACCGCCATTTATTTATTTATTGGTGTTTATTCATGGCGGTTCATGACGGCTTTGCCATGGGCTGAGCCAGCACTGACCTCTGCCAGCTCCCGCTGCCTGGCCCTGCAGCCGCTTTGTCTCCGTCTTCGCCCTGGCACACGTCCCGGGCGGTGGAGCGGGGCCGGGGCCACGGCGGTGCCCAAGCGCAGGAAACACCCTTGCACGATGACGGCAAAATTGCACAAGGGAGCTCGGGTGCCGCCGGGGCAGCGGGTGCCGGGGCGGGCTGGGTGCCAGGGAGGAGCCGAGTTGGGGGGACCGGAGGGGCTGGTGCCCGTGGAGGAGATGTGGTGGCCAGGGCCAGTCAGGGACTCAAGGTGGGGGTCTGGGTATGTCCCCAACACCCCTGACTACCTTTCTGTGTCCCTGTTAGGAACGAGGACCGGGAGCGAGCGTGGAGGGCGTCCCGGGAGACCAAACTGGAGACCATCCCAAACTGTGAAGCGTGGTGAGTGCAGGGGCAGCGCCCTGGGGGTGGGCTGGGGGGACCGGCACGGCACAGCATGGCACCCACTGCCACCCTCCGTGGCACCCAGCCCCGCATCCCCCCCCGCTGGTGCACCCACGGGAAGCGGGATGAGGGTGCCAGGACTCGGGGGGGGGTCCTGGTGCTGCTTCCAGCGGCGTGTCCCTGGTTCCCACTGAGAAGTGGGGAGCCTGGAGCCACGGGCTGCGGCCCTCTGCGATTCTGGCGCTTGGGCCCCTTGCAAAGGGAAACTGAGGCATGCAAGGACCTCAGCAGCTTTCAGGCCATGTCCCAAGGGCAGAACCTCATCCTGCAGGCACCCTGCTCTGGGGGTGCCCTGCACTGAGCACCCACTCCCTGAGGGATGGGTACAACCCCCTGCATGCAGCCCAGACGTGGGTGCTCTCTGCAGCACCTGGAGCAGGAGGGTTAGGGCTCAGACGTGCTAATTAGCCACTGATACTGATTGCTCCTGCCTGCTTTAGCAGGTAACGAGTATTTGCTGGGGAGCAGCCTCCCTCTCTCCCTCCCCCAGCTGTTAGGGATGATGGACCCATGTCAGTCCCTCCCCAGCCAGGGCAGCTCGGAGCTGCCGCTCTGCAGGGGAAGGGCTTTTGCTCCCTTTTGGGTTTGTGCTAAAGCCAGCACCAAAATACGTCTCAGCTTGGAAAAATTCAGCTGAAAGCAAGGCCGTGCTCCAGTCGAGCAGAGCCAGGACAGACCCCATGAGCGACCTCCGAAAGCCTCTGTACTAACTGGAGCCCGAGCAGGAACGGCCTCGGCGTGCGCACGGGGGATGCGTTCGGGCACAGTCCCTCCAGGATGGGACCAGGGATGAGCACGGCCGAGCCGCGCAGGGAGGGACCCAGCAGGGAGCCCGCAGCCCTCCCGGGCTGGCCGTAACGCTGTCCCCTTGCCTTCCCCGCTGGGACCCGGCAGCACCAAACCCACGCCGGAGGAGGTGCGGGGCTGGGCACAGTCCTTCGACAAGCTGATGAAGAGCCCGGCGGGTCGCAACGTCTTCCGGGAGTTCTTGCGGACTGAGTACAGCGAGGAGAACATGCTCTTCTGGTTAGCGTGCGAGGAGCTCAAAAACGAGTGCAACAAGCACACCATCGACGAGAAGGCCAGGATGATCTACGAGGACTACATCTCCATCCTCTCGCCCAAGGAGGTACGGGGCAGAGCCCCTCCCGCGGCTCTCGGGGGGTGGCTCAGGCTAAAATGGGGCTGGGGGGTGTTTTTTAGGGAAAGGGCTCTGTCCCGGCTGCCGCTGCAGCCCTGTGGCAATTTGGGGCTGGGGTTGGGTGGTTGGGGATGGGTTTGGCAGGGTAAGGGGTTTGCTTCACGCTTGTGCCTGGCGGTGGGGAGGGCGTCCCTGGCCCCCCCAGAACCCCCGGGACGCCGCCGGCAGCGGGACCACGGGCCGGGTTGTGCTGCGGGGCCAAAACCTCACGAGGGCACCAGCGGGCTGAGGAGATGCTGCAGCCCGGCTCGCAGCATCCCCAGAGTGGGGGCACCCAGGGTGGGAGCACCCCAACCCATCTCCCTGTGCCCAGCGAGGGGACACGGGGAGGACCCGGAGACCTCCCTGCTCCTCCCTGCAGCTCTCTCCGAAACACCCCGGCTCTGGTGTAAATATACTCCGGGGTGGAGCACGCTGTGGTCTGGCCACGTGCCACGTTGATACCCAACTTCCCACGAGAGCTTGTACAGGGGTGCAGGGGCGGGTGCTGGGGATGAGGGCTCAGCATTGGGGTCCCTCAATCCCCCCCCACCCCGTTTCTCTCCCTGCCACCCAGGTGAGCCTGGACTCGCGGGTGCGGGAGGTCATCAACCGGAAGATGCAGGAGCCGTCCTCGCACACCTTCGACGACGCGCAGCTCCAGATCTACACGCTCATGCACAGAGACTCCTACCCTCGCTTCCTGAACTCTGCCATATACAAATCGCTGCTCCAGAGCGTCTCCCGCTCCTCCTCGGAGTCCTAAGGGTGCCTGCTGGCCGTGTGGGGACGCCGGCGGGGACACGGCGGCCGGGGGGGCTCGGTGCCTCCTCCCCTCCGCCGCCCTCCCTGCCAGTTCCCCCCCCCCAAGTTTTTAGCTTTTTACCTATGAACCGTCACCCCGGTTTCTGGGCCACCCTCCAGGACTGTCCCCGGGGCTGGTGCCGCTGTGGCAGCGCAGCCTGGGCCGGCTCGTACTACTGAACCCTTGCCCCGTCCCCGCCGCTGGCCGGAGCGAGCCGGGGAAGCTCGCAGGAGAGCGCCCGGGGCCTGGCTCCCCCTCCCCGGCTCCACCCGCACCCCCTTTTGAAAAGGTCACTTTATCCCCTCTTCGCCACACCCGGGGACACGGCATGTCCCCGTTTCCCACCTGAGCCCCAGTTGGGGACTGGGTTGGGGGGTTTTTTGGGGTGAGGGGGAGGCTGATTGTTGTTGTTTTCTTTTTTTTTTTTTTTTAACTTTTTATTTTAAAGGCTTTTTTTGTTGGCTTTTATTGGGGGACTCGAGGGGCGGGAGGTGGGGTTTGACAAGCGTCTCTGTACATATAAAAACTTGTCAGGTTTGCATCGCTCCATCTGTTTGAAGTGGCCCATGGGGCTGGGGACAGTGCTGCAGCCCCGTCTGCATTCCCGGTGGATCGGGGACAGGCAGCGCCGGGGCCGGACAGAGGCAGAGGGCAGGCAGCACCCCGCGGCCATGGCCCCCCCCATCTCCAAAACTGCCTAAGGGGCTCTGGAGGGGCCAGACGGGACCCCAGCAGCGGTGATGCCATGAGGATGTGATGCCACTTGGAGGGTGGGCAGGGGTTGCCCAGCAGCTGCCCCCTCTGCCAGCCCCTGTCCCGGAGCGCCCAGTCCCCATCACACGGCACCGGTCCAGCCCCAGGACACCACACGCTTGTCACCCCAAACCCAGAGCACCCTGCATCCTCCGTTCACAGACCTCAGTGAAGGGGAAAACACGCGCGGGGGCTGCGCAGGTATTATTTGGCCTCCCCTGAAAGCGATGGCTCCCGGTGGGGAGAAGCCCAGGGGTCTGCCCTCGTCCCTCGGGCACAGCTTGGCACCAGGCAGGGCTCCACATGGGATGGGAAATGTCGCAGGGAAGACATATAATATCTGCATATCTTTGTACGGCATGAGGAATGGTTTACTGGAGCCCCTGCGCCCAGAATTAAAACATTTCTACCAGCAGCCCCTGCCCTCCACGCTGAAACGAAGGCAACGCCGGGGTCCTGCCGCCCAGCTCAGCCACGCACCGGCTCAGCCCTGCTGCAGAAGACCAACACTAGTCTTTGCTTTTCCTGACCCAGGTTTCCTAATTTATCTGCCCCTTTTCCCACCTTCTTCTCTCTCCATCCCTTTCAAAGAAAAAAAAGGAGCACTGGTTCTTTTTATTGAAGATATTTTTTAAACAAACAAAATTATCTCGACTTTTTTGTTGTTGTTTGTTTCCTAGTGGCACAACTGTGTGGAAATTCATGTCAGTAAATTTAGTTGTGTTTGCCAAGCTGGAAATACAGTTCAAGAAAATGTGTTTTTGAGAGAGACCAGAGATAGTTTGTTTGTTCAGGAATGTCAGTATTGTTATTATTTGGTTGTTATTGGCAGGTTTTTCCTCTGCGAGGGCCGATCCTGCACCGCTACAGCCCCGCAGCATCCCCACCCTGTGCTGGGGAGGTTTTAGTTCTGGGTGCTTGGTTTGAAAGGAAATATTCTCATGTGGCCTTAGCTGGAGGTGTGGAGGTTGAGCATCCCCGGAGCCATGCAGGAGCTCAGCTCAGCAGGCAGGTCGGAGCCTCTCTGCACACCATGGAGGGCTCAGCCCAGGGAAGACCCCGCTACCACCAGTTAACCTCGTCTCTTGCTCCCCCTCCTAACACTTTTCAACACTTTCTAAATGAGTCTTTACTTCTGAGATACAGAATCACAGACACCTCTTTATGCAGTGGCTTTCCCCTGCACTGGCTGTCCTTGGTGTTATCCCAGAAAATGGTACTTTTCCCTCGGTTTGAGGGGCTCCTTCTGCTTGGGACTCGCCCTGCCTAACAGGATTGTCAGCAAACTGTAGCCAAGCTCAACTCCCCTCCGTACAGTAATACAAGAAGAGAGGCCACAGCAACTGGTAATTAGCTGGCTGCTCTTCACAGCGCACAAGCCGGAGTGCCTTGGCCAGCTTTGGTTTCAGCTCCTGAAGCTTTTTTTAAGCATTACTGCGAGGACACTCTTCCCTCCCGAGCCTGGCTTGAATAATCCCATTCGCCACAAGACTCATGAGGCTTAAACGAGTTGTCAGCATCTTTGAGTCTTTTCCTTCTTGGGAGACTTGGCCGCACCCCATAAAGTGAAAGCCCTGAGTGAAGGATCCTGTTGGGATCCCTGCCTCCAGAGGAGCGCAGCCCTCAAAGGGGCTGCGAGCACGTTTTCCATTGCTTTCATGTGGCTGCTTACTCCTCTCTAAACATCTCCAAGGTCTCTGTTGAATGTCTGCTGTCTGGCATGCCGAAAAGCCAGTGGAAATACTTGTTTTTCACTCTGGAAGAAGGGAGCGATGCCATAAGAGATGTGACTGCAAATGCTCCTGCCCTGCTTGTCAGCATAAGAGCTGCAGTACGCAGGACTGCTCCCGAGCAGCCTCAACCTTGGAGGCCTTACTGGGGTCCCCCGAATGCTGTGTCACCCCAGTTAAAGGCTAAGAAAGGGAAGGAAGAGGGATTTTAAGTCTCAGGCTGAAAGCTGTTGTGAGGACAGACAATTTCCCCACCAGGTTTAGTTACCTCCCAGAAAGAGCCTGATCCTCCAGGTCCCCCTCAGAGGGTTGTATTTACAGACCCAGCACCTGAGGCTTGCTTTGCTACTAGCTCCTTTCTGTACCTCGCCCCTTCCAAGCACCAGCTCCGAGCTCACTTCAAACCTCATCCATTTCTAGAGCTAAGTGCTAACAGCTCCCACTGATACCTGTAACCCCTACCTCCTCCAGGTCCAAGCCTCTGGAAATTTTCCTGTATTTGCAGCATCTCCCCTCCTCCCGAGCCTCTCCAGCAAGTCTCTCTGAAAATTCAGGCTGCCTTTCAGCCATCCAGCTAAGAGCAGAGCATGCCCAAGCAGGAAAGTGCCTGGGACTCCCTTTTAACACTCACTGGCCAGTGGATTCCCTCCACCTCCTGTATTGATGGCTTCTCCCTGTATCAAGATTAACCTCACTTGGGCCTAGCACACCTTCCCCCCGTCCTGTTCCCCCAAATCAACCATTTGCGTTGATTTTTGTGGCTGGTGTCACCCTCCTTTCAGTCCGTTACAACCCGGGCAGCACATTCTCTTCTTGCAGCAGCCTATGCTGTTGGCATTTAAAGGTCTGAGATGACAAAGTCTGCATCACTTTGCAAAATCAAATGAATGCTGTGAAGATGGAAAGCAGCATCTGATCTGTGCCCCGAAAGCTGTGTTCCATCAACAGGTCTCCTCAGTCGGAAGACCACCAGTACTGCCCACCCAGCCACCCCAGGACTCGGCCCAGTGTTTTAGGTTTCATGAGTTGACTAGGAACAAGCCTTCATGCGCTGAGGGTGTACCTACAAGCAGCTTCTCACTTTCTGGTGGTCCAGGCAGCGTTCAGTCCTCATTCATCTGGACACTGACCATCTGTCAAGCTCCCACACAGTTCCACGCCGCAACAGCAAAGTGCTGCGCACACACAGCTCAAATAAAAGTCAGAAACTGACAAAAATGTTTAATACTAGTTTTGAAGAAAAAGTGACCATACTTGCTTAGATGAGAAAATAACGACTAAGTGTGTTTAGTGAGCTCTCCTGCCAACCTGTCAGCCCACAGCTGTGGCTCTCCACTGAGGCCCAAGCGGAGAGGCAGGCCTCCCCGCAGCTGCTCTCTCAGCCCGTGACAATGCAAACTCACTTGGGACACAATACACAATTGCCGTGGGAGCTGGCGTATGGAGGTTGCGCTCTGATCTGCGTTTGGCTGCCGCTCTCGGGCCATGGCACATATCAGCAGAACTGCAAGAGAAGGGAGTTTAAACCCCGATTAGAAAACCTCACTGCCAAGGGGAGTTGTGGGTCATGCTCGTGCTGCCTAGAAGAAGATAGGGATCCAGGTGATGGTCTTGTTTCTGAAGCTGGCAAGAGCTCGGGGATTCTGCAGAGGCAGGGCTCAGCCCCTGGAGTAGGGGCCAAACAGAGCTCCCATTTGAATCTCTCGGCTGTGGCTCTTTGGCACTGGGTAGTGGTGCCATTTCTGCTCACCACTGACGGGGAGATTTCTGCTCCCCCCCGAGCTCTGTGCGCAGTATAAAAGAGCAGTTTTAAAATCCTGAATGTCATCACCACCATCTCTCAGGGGGCAGAGGGAGCATGGAAAGCACTGTGAAGCCGGTCATGGCAGAAGAGGGGATGTGAGGAGGGAGGCAGGGAATGCGAAAGTGAGACTTGACCCCAGCTGGTCTGCAGAGATGGGATGAACCCAGGAGCTCTTGCCTCTGTGCTGGGAGGAAAGATCACTTGCTAGAGCCAGTCAGCGTTTGGCAAGCACCTCTGAGGGCAGCAGCTAAGCGTCTGCAGCATCGCGGGTGCAGCTACCCTAACACCCCTCAGTGCCAGTAATATCCTTGGTGCGCTACCTTCCAGCGATTCCCACACTCGTTGCACACGACGAAGGTGGTCATGGGCTCATCGGAGCTGCGGGTCTGCACCTGGGGGAGGACACGAGAGAAATGAGAGCCAAGCATCACACGTGGCCCCGTGGGGGGGTCACGGGGAGCTCCCTGTCCCTCTGGCCACCAGGGATTCATGCTGGGGTCAAACTGTCAGAAGTCAATGAGACACCGAGGCTTGGGACAGCAAAAGGAGCTTCCCTGTAAGATGAGTCTGGTTACTGTTTTACGCACAGATATACACCTCTACACACACCTCATGACCCCTCTCTAGCCTGACACTACCAGTGACATGTTTTGGGGCAGCAGATTTCCCTCCTCACCCTGCCTGCTGCCCGTTCCTTGCAGGTGGCTCCGGAGGTGGACGTACCCACAGCCGGTCCCTCCCCGTACTGTCCCCTGGGAACAGATGCAGCCGGCAGTGAGATGACAAAACCCTCAGCCCATCAAGCACGTGCTCCACAGCGACACATAAAAAAGCACTCAAGCTATTCCCATTTACAGACCAGTCCTAAGTCCTGGCCTCACAGGAACATGCCCTGGGTTACCAGGTTCTGCACATTTCCAGTCTGGTTTGTATTTGAGCCATTAAGGAACTCTAATATTTAACCCAGATGCGACTGCTGCCTCTGACTGGCTCTTGCCAGAAACACATACTTTGCTAAAAATCAGATTTTCATGGCATTTGAATACCACAAGGCAGACCTACGCTGAAAATACTGGCACTCCCTGCGCAAGTCAGACAGCAGAACTATGTCGCGGGGTAATTACGGTGATCTACATGTGTAATTACCCAATATGCAAGAGTCACCGTATTTGTACGATGCAAACTAAGCATGTTTTGCACGCATGCTGGATAGCTAAATTCTGTAATTCTCACCCGACATTACTGGCATTCATAAATGCCAGTTCATCTACTTGGAACTTACAACATTCTCAGTCACCAAATAGTGATTTCACTGGAAAACTAATAAAAATACAGAAAACCTTCTGATATTTCTGTTTAGAAGACACTGTCCAGGCAGTCAGACTCCAGTCCACTACAGGTGGAGACAGAGTCCCACGTGCTGCTGAGGCGAGCGAGACAGCCCAGGCAGCGCTCCCAGCCGACTTACTGGGACGCACTCGCGGAGCGAGGCCTCTCGCCTGAGCCAGCCTGCGGGATGCAAGACTGCTGCTGAGCCAAAGGAAAATCCCTGGTCAGCTGCCTGGCTCTCATCTGCATTTGCATGTCACGTCCAAGCATACGAAGGAGTTTCACTCAGCACTTGCGCACCCACTCAGTAGCAATCGCGTGGTTGCTGGTGCGTTTTTGGGTATCTGCACATTCTAAAACACTGACTCACAGCAAAGGCACATTTATCTCCAGATGCCTGGCACGAACATGGGAACTAAAAAGCACTGGTAATGCACAAGGCTTCCAGCAGCTGTCCATTGAGGAGAAAAATCCCCTCTGCCTGCTCACATCACTGCTTTGTTATTCCTTATGTTTCACCTGTTTTGCGTTGCTTGATTTTAAATAAGTTAGGATTTGTCCAGCCGCAGCTTATCTACATTCTGAATTTGCACTTTTAATACCATGGACGTGCCTGCCTCGGTTTCTGCAGTCTCTCTCCTCTACACTACCCACTCCTTTCTTGTCGGAATCTCCACATTCCCAGCACCTGCTTTCAATGTGCAGCTCTCCCGAGCTGCGCAGCAAGCAGCACTGCTGTACTTTTGAAAGCTTCCTTGGTGCTGCGCAACCCCTGCTCTTGTACAAATGAGACAGAAAAAGTTACACAAACGCCAAGAAAACGTGTGCAAAAGCAGAACTTCAGAAAAGCCTCGAGTGTACAAAAAGGTTCTCTCCACCAGCGGCAAAATTTGTGCCATGCTGCAGGGCCTGTCACGGAGCAGTAAGAGCTCGTGACCGTGACGGATCATGTCCTGTGCAGAGATCAACAGCCTGGAGGCTGTAGGAGCAGGAAGACTAACCTGGGTGTAGGTGCAGTTCTTCTTCTTGCATTTCCCACAGGTGAAGAGATCAGTCTGCGTCCCTCCTGTCTTGGCCATCTGATGCTCCCGGATTGCTTCTTTCGTCATGGCTTTCCTGATCTCTTTCAGCTCATTACTGGCCATTTCCTTTCAAAAAAAGTAATAAAATCACATCTGTCCAGTTTTACCACCACACTTACTACAGTGGAAAGAGTCAACAGGACAGGGTGGCCTAACAGATGGGTATTAAGACAGAAAGCCTTTCATTCCTGCTTTCTAGTTCATACCTAGGTCCCCGTGATGATCTGAAGGCCCAACAGACTACTCTCCACATTGCAAACCCCATTGCTAGCTCGCTCCCCATGCACTCTGGCAGCAGCTGCTGAGAAATCTGCAACCCTGGCAGCAGACCAGCCCCTTGCTTCAAGCTAAACCACAGGACACGTCCCCCGTAAGAAGCAAACCCTGCTCCTCAGGCTTCCTCACCTCCGAGGTCATCACCGCGATCTGCTCAGGGGTAATCGCCCCACACAGCACGTTCTTTTTCAGCTCAGGATTTTTGGAGTCCTTCAGATTCGAGATGCGGCTCCTCACTCGGTTTTTGTATTTCATGTCGGTGTTCTTGACATCTTGGTATATGCGTACATGGCAGTCAAGGAGTCTGCAGTCAACCCAGAGGCCTCCAAGCACTTTCTACACCACTCGTGAATAGCAGGGAGTGTTACTCGCTGCCAGGACACAGACGAGGGTACTGGGACCCAACAACAGTGTCTGCTCTGGGACGTTAATGCTGGATTTGAGAGCAGGCTTATGCAATCCCAGAGTTCAGGGGCTTTCAGTTCTGGCTTTTTCACTGTGCCGGAAATAATCTTTATTTTCAGTGATGCTCAGGTTCTTCAACCTGCTCTTTCTCTCAGCGAGGTAGTCACAAAACCCTCCACTAAGAGAGGCCAGCTGCACCTCCTACCCCACAGCCTCCAAACCAAGCAAACTTCTGGCTTATCTCAAATCGACATGCAACTTGATCCTCATTGCTCCATCCTTCCCATTGCTTGTGTCTATATCGGCACACTCTCCTCAAAAGGGAGGCAGAGGGAAGTTGCATGTATTTGGAAGCAGAGCTGAGAGCAGGAAATAGCATTTTTATGGGAAGGACAAACTGGGGATTACAGTCCATTATGGTGCAAACAGGAAGGAAATACCCATGTCCATCACACCAGCAAGGGGTCTGCCCTGAGCTCCCAACACCACACCAGTGGTTCATTAGTGACCCAGGACTCAGCCAAGCAGAGCTGGAACCAGACCCAGAGCCCTGACAAGCAGAGTTGCAGCAGAACATTTATGCAAAGAAAGCCTGTCCCATTTTTCCTCTGAGCACATTAATTTCATGGCCTGGAGGCACACAGGCCCTTGAGGAAGCCCCGTACAATAAGGATATATTCTTCAATCTGGGCTGCTATGTGCTCACAGTCAGCGCCAATGGCAATATAGTCATCTGTAAGACAAGAGGAACATGAAGTCAATGACTTCCAACCAAGCAAGGGGTCCCCAGGCTCAGTATTTCTGAGATTCAAATCTAGATAACTTCCTATTTTGATTTACATGCTCTTTCCATCAAATGGCATCTTGGCCTTTGCTCTAACCATCCTTCGATCCTTTTGAAAAGGGCAGTGATGAAAATAGACCAATCTAATCAGTCTATGCCCTCTGCCTCTCTAGGAGATGGACTGCACTAGACAAAGCTAACAAGAACCTGGCCCCCAAAAGATACAGTTTTCCAATATATTCTTGGTATAGTTGAAATCAAACATATACAAGCAGGAATTGAGTCCCATCAGATATCGGTGTCAATGAGAAGTAGCTCTACTCAGACCAACAATCTGGCAGGGCCTGAAAGCATGCAGCATCAGAGTCAAGCCTTCATTTCTCTTCTCAGCTCAGGACTCCGTCTGCTCCTCCCCTCTTCTTTCACACACTACTTCTTGCCAATTAAACAGCATCATATAGAGTCCAATGACTGCTGTGAGTTTGGACACTGGGTATGGTAACCAACGCCATAAAGCAGGAACAGGGATGAGCTTAGCAAAAGACTCAAGGGGACTATTTCCCAGACTTCATATGGAAAGGTTTTTTTTCTAAGAGTTATACAAAGTATTTAATGCAGCATATATATAAACACATGCATGTGCACAGGAAGGCTAGAAATAAAGACTTTGTGAACTTCTCCATCTGCCATCTACATTCCTTGGCTCCAAATTAATAAAACTCTGCAGTGCTTAGACCGCAATTTTCCAAAGGAATCTGCAATTTGGACACAAGCATGTGTTCAGCTGGAGGTGTTTAAAAGCTGACTTTCAGAGATGCTGAGCACCTGCAGTTGCCTCTCATTTTAGATGGCACAGCCTGAGCGCAAGAGAGACCTATTCCACTCCAGATCCACAGAGGACCACGATATTTAAGGGGCTCCAGTTTGCACAGGCAGGGGAGTCCAAGCGGAGATGGTGACTGGCATAAGCACCGTTACTGACAAATTCCATGTATTGAGTTACAGCTTCATTTTGTGCCCCAAGGGTAAGCAGACATCACAGCTTCACTTCACAGCAATCAGACAAGACTGAGACCTAGAAAGGGAAGCAAATACCTGCACACCTGAAGACAAAACTTCTGGCCAGACCACGCCGAGCTGCAGAGCAGAAGACCCCGTGTTCTTAACAGCCATTGCCTGACACATTGCCATGCCTCTGGTTCAAGCCAGGTTTATAGACACTTTATAGCAAGGGTCTATAAATGCTGCAATGCCAGCCAGTCTGACAAAGGGGTGACCAGTGGCTAGACCGAGCCGATAGCAATAATCCTTTGACAAGGCTGCTCCAGAAGAGCATATCTAAGAGGAGCTGGTGCTGACCTACATGCAGAGGTCTCTGTCAGAACGCACCAGGACCTGTGAAGCACTTTAGGCAATGCAGTGTTTCCCCCAGCACTTACCATCAGCCTGTAGAGCTGTTGTCAGCATTTCTCTGCATTTGTTGCGGACAGCATCGCAGGTGACGGGCGCCGGAGGGAAGGTGGTGATTTTGGGGGTGGTCGGAGTCTTCGGAGGCTCCTGCCTTTTGTTGGAGCTAAAAGAGAAACTTCACCTGTCAGAATGTCTCAGTTCGGGTCACTAAGAGCAGAGAAGGGATCAGCAGGTATGTGGCCAAGCATCCTGTTAATCATAACACAAAACCAGTCAGAGGAAAACAGTGCAAAGACACATGCCCTGAATCAGCATACAGCCCAATACAGCAACCACCACCATCAACCCAGATACAAGCTCTCCTGTGGACTCCGCTGGCTGTAAATGGAGGGTTTAATCCATGAAGCAGGCCTGCCAACCAACTTCTGTTATTGAACACACACCACAACTGCTGCACCACTGGGTATCAATCAAGTGAAAATATTACGAAGCCATTGGACACCATCAGTAACTCAAATATACTCAGGACTTCCTGAGACCATCAGCACTCTCTTGGTCTGGTAGCGTAGTGCACAGATGCATGGTACTTTATTCCCCTCTCACTTTGCAGGGCACAAAGTCCATAACTGCTCTCAGCAGAAAGGGAGCAGAAGGCACCAGTAAGCTTAATCTCAGCAGGTGCTGGAGATGGTTCCTCATCTTACATCCTTTACTACCAAGATGTCAGCAGCAGGAAAGAGAACAGCTAAACAAAAAAGCGCTCTAGCTCTCTGTAGCCAACAAGGAGTGCAGCACGCTGCCTTCTGGGGCAGAAATCAGAGAAGCCTACACTAGCCCCTCCAGAAGAAGGAGCTGCCGTGCGAAGGAAAAGAAAGAAAATGGCTCCTTCAGTTCCCATATTAAAAAAAAAAAACGAGTGTAACACAAGAGGATCTTCCTTTTTCCTGTAATCTGGACAAGACTCTTTGATTACTCACCTCACAGAAGAGCACCCCTACACAACCACACATGGCTTGTACAGGTGCCAGGCTAGCACAGGACTAATAAATACTGCTTCACTCACAAAAATAACCTCATTTCCACCTACAAGCCATCATGGGCACAGGCAAAGGAATGCAAAACCCTGCCTGCTGTGGCTGCCTCAGCCAGGTCATCTGCCAGGGGAGCTGGCTGGAGAGACTGAAGGCACAGAATCACTGCACAGGCTGGGCTTGCACACACCGCTGCGAGGTTTGCACGCCGGAGAAGTAACTTCACTGAGCAGTTCAGCTGGGTGTACACCCATGGTGTTGAGATGTCTTGCCCGTAAAGCCTAACATCTGTGTCTAAAGTTAGTTAGCCCTGCAAATACTGCCGGTAAAAGATTTGGGCTATTACAATTGCCAGATGATTTTACAGGGCTTTCCCCCCACCCTTAAATCTAGGCAGCAGAACAGCAATTTTTTCAGCAGAGATTGCTCTGACTTTGGTGTTTGGGCCATAAAATGCACTGTATTTATGGCCAATGCCTGGTAACATTAATGCAGTAAGAGACAAAGGGAAAAAAAAAAAAACGAGAAACCCTGATATTTCACCCATGCCATACTGGCAACATCTCCTTTAAGATCCAAGTGGCTTGACAATTGCTGTTAAGCTGGGTCACTACTGCCAGTTCTTTGCCATCAAAAATAAATCTGTTCTGAACAGGCACTTCACTACACTGTCCTGGAAGGGATTAGTCAGCCCACAGCAAAACAGTGCTAAGCTGGAAACCTGTCTGGAAACCAGACAACTTCAGGGACTTATCCTGGGAGACCCTGTTGCTGCTAAGATCAAATCCAGTCTGGTTCTGCAGTGCCTCAAAGCCCGTAGATCATCATTAGGGCTACTGGATTTCTGCTGTTCAAAACCTCGCCAGACCCTTTTAAGAAGCATCCACCAGTGCACCTTCAGCAAGTTTTTCAGCTCAAACCACAGTGGAAAATTAATTTCTTGCTCAGATGAAATAGATGCACTCTACAAGGGAGATTATGTTGTGAGCTTACCGTGTTTCTCTTTGATCAGTAGCTGAATAAAAACACTTTTTACCAGCTAGTTTTACCGGTCAGCACTGCAGGAGGCTATTAAGGAATAGATTTGTGTCCAAACAGCTCAAAACATTCAATAAGGATTTACACTGCACATTACAAAAAGAAGAAACAACTTAGCTTGCAAATAGTCAGTTAGATGATGATCTTCTCCCATCTGGGATGTACAAATCGCCATCAGGTACTTTTGTGCTTAAGCAGCTATGGACAGATCACAGGCAGCACACGTGGGGGTGTACACAGCAGAGCATACACAACTCAGGAATAACTCATCTAAAAATCACAGCTGATCATGTTGCATAAAACAGTTTGAAAGAATGAGACTTGACAAAGGCAAAAAGCCTAGAAAACATACCTACAATAAAAGGAAAGACTGAAGGAATTGGAGTGGTTTGCAGCAGGGAAGATTTAGAGGAGACAAGTCCTGAAATACTGGAAAGCTTGTTACAAAGGAAGTTGGTAGGAAAAATCCTCCATACTTGCTAAAGACAGAAGCATGAAGACATGGTCTTAGCGAGACAGGTTTTGACTGAGAGCAAGTTTCAAATTGTAAAGGTGAGTTATGAATTAGAAGATACTGCCAAGGGCAGCTGTGGAAATCTCTTACCCTGAGGTTTTTTTAGGGCTGTCAAAGAATTGCTTAGAGAAAGGCCTGTCAGGGACAGCTTGGGCAGAGGTTGTGCTATCCTGGGAAGGGGTGGCAGGAGAAGCTTTCCCGAGAGCTCTTCTAGCTTTAACTTTTGTCTCATTTTGCAAGCAACAGTGACACTAAGGTCTCCCAAAGCAAAACGCTGCATGTGAACTCTCAACACTGACCTTCACCACATTCAATACTTAAAGCCAGGTCTTTAAACTAATATTTGCACAGGTAATACTTGATTTTCAGGAAGGTTCTATCTGCAAATGTTATTGACTTCAATATTTAGATGTTTATTCCCTGGAGGTAGAAAAAAGCTAGACAAGATGCATGGTTATCCCACTTCTGTTAGCTGATGAGTAGAGACATTCACCTACATACACATACATGCCCTGAGATGACAACTGATCACTCACAAATTAGATGAAACAGACTTCTCAGCCATTCCAAACACTGTACAGAAAGTTATTTATTAAGCTTTAGAAGTTAGTTTATAATTAGAATAGTTGGGAAATAGAGCCCAAACACACCTAGAAGACTTATTTCAGGAAATCCTTGTGGTTCACCCTGTTCCTGTTAAACAGGAGAAAGAGCTTGTAAATCTATCCAGCCAACAGAAGTTTATACATAAAAAGTCTATGCTGGAACAAAATGGTGGCAAAGCAACAGCCAGGGACTGCAAGCAGAACTCAGGGCTGCACTGGAAGAAAATCCCATGGAAGAGCTGAATTCAGGCCACAGATCCAAAACCTCCTAATAAAGGCAGTGTAGAGAATCCTGGAAAAGAAAAAGCTCATGCTGCCAGAGACAGAGAAACATTAGACATAGCCCATTAAAATGTACTATACTAATGGTCTAAAATACTACAGCACAACAGAATATGCTTTGGATTACAGTAATGCAGCATATAACTTCACAGGTGCCAGCTCCACACTGGCTGGCTCAGAGCCTTCAGGTCTCGCAGTGCTAGCTCTCCAGTCACTACAGAGGGATTTCTACATCTGTGTTCCAGAAAGCAAGACAAGTTTCAGGCCAAGAGCTATTCAAGTATTTCTCCCTGACAGAAGAGGAAGGCCTAGCCAAAACCTATCAGACTAAGTGGCTGAAATATCTGAATACAAGCTGATCTCTTTGGTGTCGATAGCAGCCTCATCTGAACCAGCTATCACACACTGAGCAACTAGTCAGACTCCCTTCATCACAGCCTGGGCTTCAACGAACAAAGACTCTTCACTGCTAATAAATTTTGTTTTTGTCAAGGCAGATTAGTAGTTTATTTTGCAGCACTGGAGAAGAAGCATTCCTGCCTGTAAAGAGAGCCTGGCTCAACAGACTGACACCAGAAGCTAGCCACTTCTGCTGGTCTATGCTCCGCTAATCCATTTGCTTCTGTTTATCTTCCACAACCAAGGGGATGCTTTGCCATTCAGAAGATGGAGGCTGAATACACACATAAAGCATCAAGGAAAAAAACCTGCAGTACCTGCAGCACATCCTCAAGGCACAGGGGAGGGTTAGCAGCACAAGCCAGAAAGCTGCACTGCACATACCCCATGATAACTGTCTGACAAAGCAAGGAGACAGTGGGGTTTGGCCTCTCTACCTACAGCCAGGATCCTATCCCGAGTGAAATTACTACAAGCCTCAGCCTTCAAAGCAGATGTCCTAGCAGGCCCAGCTAGTTTTGTTCATGAAGTGTCTACTGCTACGGTGCCCAGGGAATGTCTCACACTTCCTTCCCTCCAGGCTCTGCATTCCCCAAAGTCAATTTTCCAAAGGTTAAATCAGAAGCTTCCCTTTTTCTCTGAACTGCAATACTACTTCCTGGCTTGAGCAGTACCAGCCAAGTCAGTAAAACTTGCCTTCTACTCTCCCCATCAGGAACAGCCAACAAGTACTTCCACGCAGGCTCCTGCCCTTACCCTCGAGGGAAATCTGCCTCTCTTTACCAGTAAGGGCATGCACAAAGGCTCTTACCTGTGACTGACTCAGTTCCCACCCTCATCAGCCCTACAACAGATCCTTCCTGTGTCCACACCCTGGGGAAGGCAGTACCAGTCTGCACTTCAGAGTATAAGGATCATGAGGAGAAGGTATTTGAATCACAAGGCTGGTGATACTGCTCAGACCAACTCTCTCAGCTTACAAAGCAACGCCTTCCACACTATCGCTGGCTGCTCTTTGGCCTCCAACTCTCATCTCCTCTCAATGGGACAGAAGGAAACAGCAGCTGGGAGCTCCATCCTGCTGCTTTTACCCCCGTACCACTGTCACACACCGGACTGCCACTGGATGCGTCATACACGCAGATCTAGACAGCCCTAGCTCCCATGTTGCACCACATCACTACAAGACTCAATTCTGGCTGTGAAGTCTCCCCAGTACTTTCATTGCAATACTTAGCAAATCCTTTTTCACATTTTATGGAAACGAGATAACCAAAGATGCAAGTCAATTAAAGTTATTGTCATCAGCAGCATCAGTAGCCTTCTCCATCAGCAGCTCTGTGTAGAGCTGCAAAGACTCACATCAAAGTGATAAGCCTTGAGGGATCTGAGCAAAAAAGGAAAAGCAAAGGGTAACATGACAAAAAAAGTGACCAGAGACAGGCTGCAAACATGGAAGAGCCTGCAAACCAGCAGGACTATAGCCTTAATACTCTAAATCTTCTGGCAAACTTGGGAAATTGGCTAAATCACTTAAGGGTCAAACCTATGAAGCACACATCCTCCTGGGATCTGAGGCCAAGAGAAGTCTTTTGCCTCTGGAACAAAGCTTTAAATCGCATTTTCTCCCTCCCCTTTCATCACTGCCTCCACTCAAAGGCTTGGCAAGTGCGGTCGCAGACAGTCGAAATGGGACGTAACATCAGAGGTATGGCAAGGAGCAAGCATGAAGCAGACCTGCCAGATGGGTGGGCATCAGTCTAGAGTGAAAAGAGGACTTCTGCTGCGACTTGTCGAGAAGAGGACAAAGAAATGAAAGTTTTACTGTAGTGATGTAAGAATCAATCCCATCCATCACTTGAAATTGCAAAGGCCAAAAATAATCTTCATTCTAAGGAGTTCAAAGTTAGAAATAAGCAAAAATATATAAAAATGCAACACAAAAGAACAGAGAAATGTTTTACTGATAGAAAAATCACCACATAACCAAGAGTAGAAAAACATGAAATAAGACGTGAATAAAATCAAAAAACTCACTAAAGCCACTGTATTTTGTAGATGTTTATTTCTGTGTTACAGTTTATTAAAAACACCACACAGATCATCTCTGAAGTCTAGACTCCTGGTGTTTCTGACCAGGAATTTGACTATGCAAAATTCCCAACTCAGACACTTAAAAATAAAAATTAATGTAAAGTGCCATAAGAAAATTCACATTCTGTAATAGTACCATCTTTGGTTAAAGGGAAACATTACCTTTGGTCTCTCGAGTTACCAGTCTCCTTCGAGGAAGATGTTGGCAAGGGCAGGCTTTTCTTTTTCTCCTCACTTTTTTCCTCAGAAGCATCTATACTCAAAAGAAGAGAAATGGATGCTAAAGGGTTCAGAACTGGTCTTTACGCTACAACCCCACATACAATAATCAATGTCTTAACGCTACGCAGAGCTGACCTAAGGCAAGTTATTATTCTCCAAAAAGAATCAGGAGAAAGAATGGCTTGTGTGCTTTCCAACAGACCTTTTACTTGCCTCTAAGTAGAAACTAATTCAAACAAAAGCTTTCCCCACCAAAAAGCTTTGCTAGAGAGCAAACACCTTCCCTGCCTAGGAGACAAGCTTCCTCACAAGACATGCCTCATGACAAAAGTTTTTGAGGCACCCTGGCTGCTGAGTACAGATTAGATCAAGTTCTCTAAAGACTAAAAGCAGCATTTCCAGCCAACACCACCTGAAGGGCCAGTATGGGCTAGTCCTTCTGGGAATACAACTTCTAGTGTTTCCCAAGTGCTGCTGAAAGCAAATAGCACAACCCTGGAGAGGACTTTCATTACACTGCAGAACAAGTTTGACCCAGAGGTAAACTGTCTCAGCCCAGCCAATACACATCAGCCCTAACGTGGAAGTGACAGTCCCAGCCAGGACAGGAAAACAGTGCTTCTGACGCTCATTTAGCCTATCAAGAAATGGGGAGCCCTGGGGTGCAGACTAGAGCCAGCTGCACATTTCACTTCACTTCAAACACTACATCGCTCTTGTTCTTTTTACACACAGCTGCCCAAAAGATCTGTTTAAAAAATAAGGAGTGTTTGAATTTCACACTGGGGTACTTTGCTACTAGCATAGAGTGGGAGAGACACGGTCTCGCTAGCAGGACACAGGTAGAGCTGCCCTTCCAGTCTCAGCCCTGCAATTGCCTCATTCTTTTATCACAAAGATAACCACTAAAACCATATTTGTAATCCCTCCATCTCTAATTTTGACATTAGTCTGTGCTATATCAGCATTAAGATTTCTCAGACAGAATTACAAGCTTCTGCTTATCAGCATCCATCGTCATGAATGCCTGGAGGAAACAGTCCATGTGAATTTGTTCACAAGGTGTTAAACTAAGGTCCTTCTACAACTCATCACTCAAAATGCATTCCAGCATTTCTCTTCCCAAGTTGTTGCACAAGGTTGACAGCACACGCTGTATTAATGCCACATAGCACACAAGTGGGGCGGAGGGTTCAGAGTGCAGATATTGTTTCTACAAATAATGCTGCTAATTATTATCTGGACAGGTACACATTAAGAATAATCCTGAAGCTTTCAATGTTCTTTCAAGGATGAGCTAGCTAAACAGGAGCTAAATCTAGAGGAATGCATGGTAGGAGACAAAACTTGAAAGACAGAGGGTGCAATTGTAAAGGCTGATTTGCTAGAATATTCTATTCAGATCAATAGATAAGCTCTCCTGAGAAACCCAGCCTCCCGCTGAAGCCAGCTCCTTCACAAGTTGAATCTGACAGGAACATGCTGATTTTCTTACCTAGAAGTTTTTTCCAAGATTTGATGAGGGATTTGGCAAGCGATATCACTTCTTCATCTGTGCTCTGCTTTCTCAGTGCATTTACTGACATCCCAATGCGGGTGGACTGCAAGTGAACGTTCAAATGAATCATTCAAGAACAGATTCGTTATTCGTTAGTAACTGAAATCAGAAATAAGCACGGCGAAGTCAAAGTAATGACCAAGAGATGAAGTATCCAAGGACTTGCAGAATGATTATCTCCTTACAACTTTGGAAGAGCGAGATGACACTCTCCAGCTTACTCAAACCGATCAGAAGCTAGACATCCAATCACCCAAATACCTTCTCTACACACCTACAAGTGACATGCAAGCTTAGAGTGAAAAAATCCAAGATGCATATCTTAATCTCTGAATTGTAATTCTGTTCACACCTCCCCAGTGTCCTGAATATCACCATTATAAAGACTTAAATAACTTCTCCCATGACTGCCCTTTGTGTTTGCTACTATAATCTGGTCTTTCCTCTTTTTGAAGCCCAAGAAAGGATTTGAGCAGTTGCCCACATTTGCCTCATCAGCTGTGCACAAGTTTCAGGCAGCACATGGTGACCCGGAGCTATTTATTTGCCAGTCCAAAACCCAGGTTCAGTACTAGATTTTCTGGATTTAATGTTTATTTTGATGCTTTGAGTGAGGTAAGAAGCGAGAGGAAATCTATTAAGTTTATTTAGACAACATTTTGAACTCATCTAGATGCAGACTTCAGCTTTTTACTCTAGCTGTGCAACTCACCTGCAGTAAATCCAAAGTCATAGGCATACTTTTCAGTTCTTTCAGTAAATCCATTGCACCATCCTGGCGAGGAAAAGAGAAACAGAATGAGTGCCTCAGCTTTTAGTAAAGAAATGCAACAACTTGGGAATAAATTCAGAAAGTTGAATTCAAAGGGAAAAACACCAAGACTTCCCTAAAACATCAGCAAGATTACTGCTGGGATTGCTGTTCCAGACAAATAGTAGATCCTACAATCTGAAGGCACCTGAGATACTGGAATGGGCAAAACAGAAGAGCACTGGAGCGCTACAGGTCTTTGCTGGTGGATGGTACAACTGCAGCATTAGCTTATTACCCTTACCTGGCAAGCTTAACATTTTTAACACCTTAAAAATACACTCTGAGTCACAACTGTCCCCTCAGCACACCACTTGGCCTGCAGGAGTAATCCTACTATCAAACTCACTATTTTGGGGGCCCTGATTAGTGATATTAGCTCACAAGAACAATTTAGCATAGTTGCAAGAACTTCAGTCACCCACCTAAAGCTCAGAATCACTGTCCAGAGCCAGAGCTAAAACTATCCCCTTTCTACAGCATGAAACTTAATGTAGCTGTTTCCTAGTTTTCATATTAATACCCCACCCAGCTCAGGACAAGAGCTGATACCAGGAGCAAAGCGATCAAGCAGTGAAGCTGAAGAGCTGGTCACTTGAAACTCGTTATATGAGGTTTCTTTACATCAGCTCTGCATCCCAGAACCCAGATCCAAAAAAAAAATCTGACTAGGCAATCTGTAGATACCCAAAATTGGTAGTCACTCAGAGAAATGGCAGGGACAGAAGCACTAGTCTCCCTTCAGCAGCACTCAGCAGATCACAGCCTGGAGTATGCCTGTCTCCATTCAGCTGGCTCTTTCGTCCCATCCCCCTTCTATCAAACAAGGCCTTCTAGTGTTCACATTTAACAGCTCATTTAAAACACCAACCACTCCAAGCCCATTTGCAGCACAAGACCTACAGAGCCTACGATTGTAGAGAAAGCGAAGCAGCCTGCACTGACAGACCCTGTCCTCGGATCGTCCTCCCTATGCAGAAGGGCCGTTTCCGATTCATCGCAGGAAGCAATCCAGCTGCCAGTGCCACCCTACAGAACAGATGCTGAGAAAGCCAAATCAAAGCAGAGTCAAAGCTTTCAGCGTGCACACAAGCAACTCACACCAGCACAAACCACGCATTACCGTACCCAGAACGAGCGACTTCCCACTCAGGCAGTTTCACACCTTTCCGTTCCTCCAACAGCCAAACGGACTCCATTAAATCCAGCCCTTAACATACAAAATGACCGGGTGATTCCTGTCTCCGTTATCAGAAATGGAGCCACTTGGCACAATGGCAGTAAATGGGGATCCATGCAAAAACTAGAGCAACAAACATGTACTCCAGGCAACCATCCTGCAGGAAGAGTTCGCAAATTAGGCAATATACAATAAACGCGCTACAGTTCAGTACCATATAAAATGCCAACCAAGAGGAAACATTGCATACCGCTCATTTAAGAAGCTGCCTCTTTCTCAATGAAGCTTGGAAGCAAATTCTGCAAAGTTGCTCCTTTCCTATTTCAACAATGGCGTTGAAAACCTGCCATCAACGGGAACAGACATCACAGGCTGTGGTTTAGCCCAAACACACTTTCCTGGGTTGTTACAACAGCTACACAAGTGCCAGCACTCACCCCTATCTGCGGCTGGCAGAACCGGTCCAGCATCCAAAAGTTCACGTGACAACCGCACCCAGCACCCCATCACCCAAATACCACATTCCCCTAACCCCTTCCCCTCCTCACCCATCACCTCCCACTCCCCACAGCCCTCCCCAGCCCCAAGAGCCCTCTCCCCCACCCCAAACACAGATGTACAGCCTACCTCCATCACAAACCCTCGTCACCCAGCTTGCTGCCTTGACACTCGTGTGATGCTGTTTGTACTCGTACGAGCTCCAGCTGACATATCCCATTAGGCAGGGAAATACTTGCTGCTGTCCCCCCAGTCACACCAGTTACAACACACCCTGCGAGACCCCCCCGTGTGCACACAGCAGCAAGGCCAGCCCTCCACGCTCCGAAGGCCACATGAGAGTGAGCAGAAGTGGTGAGCATGGGACGGGGATGCAGGAGGCAAATACAGAAGCGCTGGGGTTTTCCCTGAGGACACAACAGAGCTGGAGGCCAGTGCTGGGGGGATGCACAAGGATCCCTCCCTCCCCAAGGGCTCCCAACGGGATGGGGAGAAGGGCTGAGGGTGCTCCCTGGGAAGGAGCACAGGGGGAGCCCCAGGGTGCTGAGCTGCGGGGCAGGGGTTGCATGAGGTTTGGGTTGGATGAGGCTTGGGGTGGGGGACACAGCGTGGGGAGGAGGGCTTCCCACAGCACCACAGGGGGGAACATGGAGCTCCCCCCCGCCCATTAACGGGCAGTGGGATGGAACAGGGTGGACCCCTCCCCACCGCAACGGACGGGGAACGGAGAGAGACACCACCCCACGGCAACAGGGTCTGGGAGAGGGAACCCCACCGTGATGGGGGACGGGGAGGGCTTCTGCACCACCGTGATAACGACGGGGGGGCTGCATAGAGAGGGAGGCTCCCAAAATGGGGGCCGGGGAAGGGGGAGGCCCTCTCACAACGGGCACGGAGGGAGAAGGGGGGGTCCTACAGCACGGCAGCGAGGACGGGAGCCCCGCAGAGAGGGAGACCCCGACTGCCAGACCAGAAACCGGGGAAGGGGGAGGCTCCCTCACCCCAACTGGGCTGCGGGTGCCCGGCCGCCGCCACCACTCACCGCGCTCTTCTTGGCCACCATCTTGTCCAGCCGCCTGGCGATGCGCACGATCTCCTCCTCCCCGCCCATCGCGCCGCTCCCCGCGGCTGCCGGTCCCGGGGGGCTGGCGGCGGCTGCCCGGTGCCCACCACAGCCCCCGGTACCGCAGTCCGGGCGGGCGGCGCGCGGGGCACGACGGGACTCGTAGTCCTCCAGGCGCCCGCCCGCCTCTTCCCGGCGCGCTGCCGAACGGCGGGACTACAGCTCCCAGCGTGCCCCGCGCCCGCCCTGCCCCGCCGCGGGGCGCTGTGGGAGATGTAGTCCTCCCCCTCAGGAGCCGCAGGCCGCCGCCCTGACGGCCCGGAGCGCGGCAACGCCCCGGCAACGGAGCGCGGAGGATGAGCCCCGCAGTCGCTCGCTTCAGGTGCCGTTTCAGGGTCTCCCCGAGCCAGAAAAGACTACACGCATGTCCCAATCTGTTGTTGTGGGGCACCGGCGGCTGAGCCAGGCCGCCTCCCCCTCAGCCGGTCACAGAATCGCCCAGGTAGAAGCTGCCCCATCCCTCAGGGATCCCCCTCGAGGGCTCACTGAGCTGGGCTGCAGGTGGCTCCCCGTCAGTAAAGCCTGAGCACTGCTGCACTCCATCCACAGCCCAGCCTGGGTGGGAGCAGGGAGTGGGGAGCCCTGCCCTTTATAACCTGCCCAGCCCCTACCACAGATGGGCCCTGCTTCGCCCCCTCCACCAGCCCCAGGTGAGCCGATCCCAATGGAGCCGCCGCAGCCCAGGCAGCAGCACTGCCTGCAAGACGACCCGAGTCAGCAGCCCTGTGGTGCTGGGGGCCAGGGAAGCAGCTCCAGCAGCGATCGAGCACCGCAAGGAGCATCGCCCATGGCTGCAATCCTGCGGCGGGTCGCTCTCAGCGCCGCGGTTAGTCCTGCTGCCTGGCTAAACCGAGATGTGGGGCCATGCATCTGCTCCAGTGTGGCCTTAGGGACATGAGACTAGTTAAAAGAAGGGTGGAGAGGGGACAGCTGGTTTGGGGGTGCCCAGGCTGGAGCGTGGAGCCCCCCTGTAGGTGGCACTCGTACACTGTGCGAGGGCGGCGCGTCCCCCAGGAGCTGTGCAATGTCTGCTCCTGGGACTCGCTGCTGAATATTGTTGCTCTCTCTCTCCAGCTGGTTCCTGGCAGGGGGAGAACTTCGATGCCTCCTGCACAGCCGGCTTCACAGCCCACGCCAAGCGAGGATGTTTCAGAGAGGGCCCTGACTGTGCTGGTAAAGAGCGGCCATGTCCTGCCCCAGCGGGGCCACAGATCAAGTGAAAGCATGGAGATGTGCTCTGTGCGGCCTCAGGCTGCAGAATGAGGTGTTGGGAACCAGGGCTCCCTGCGCTCAGCTCCAACCCTGCTCTGTCCTGTGGCAAAGGAGTCACTGAGGGCAGAGTTTAGCTTTACCAGCACACAAAGGTGGGGAGTATTGAACAGATCAGTGCTCTCCTGGGTGGCTGTCCCCCAAACTGCCTGTTAGGTACCTAAAGCTGCCAGCTTGCTGTTCTTTATGGCAGCTCGTACGGAGTTGGACAGAACTCTGGGATCCCCTCAAGCAAGAGCTGCTCCCCAGATGTGCGAGATACGTTTCAATTCATCCCCAAACCAGCAGAGGTGGCCCCAGACCAAACCTGAGCTCCAGACCCTCTTCTCTTTGGCATGACACATGGAGCTACCTTGAAAATTCTTGGCTTGGCCCCATGTTTGCGAATGCGAATTCCCTCCAACCCGCCGTCTGGAGCCTCTGCAGCATCTGGAAAGCCTTCATCCCTTGGCAGGGTCTGGCTGTGAAGCGAGGGGGTGCCATTTTGGAGAGGCCCACCTCTGCGAGGGAGGAGGAACCAAGTCCCAACAAGGGGACCTTCTGGAGGTCCTTGGAAGCGGGCAGCTGCCTGTCCCGTGTGTGGGGTCGGGTCACGCCGGTCCTTGGCGTCAGAGGCGCGCTCAAGCGGCACTGCTGCCACTGTGAATGTGGTTTGTATCACTGCAACGCGAAGATGGTTCCTGACCACAAGTATGGCCGGGGACGTGTCTCAGATTCCAGAGCGCACAGTCACCGATGCCGAGCGCCGTCACCCCGTCGCTCCCTGCCTCTGAGCGAGAAACCCGTCACCCTGCCAATGCCGGCCTCCCGCCGCGGCGGACCGTTCTCGCCCAGGCCCCACGACTGCCTGGTTGGCAGCGGGTCCCCCAGGAACATAATGGCATGAAATCCTCACGCCTGCAGCCCCGTCTGCTGCCTGCTGGCTGGGAGAGGAAAATGGCCCCTGCCCCTGCACGCCTGCGGGCACAGGCCAGCCGTGCAGCCTAACCCTGCCAGCCTACGGCTCTGCTCTTCCCAAGGGTTAACAGGACAGGCGTTTGCAGAGCGGGGAGGGTTTCTGGCTGACCTTGGCTGGGAAGCAGCAGTGGTGTTGCTCAGCCCAGCCCCCCGAGCGTAGAGCCGGTGGCCGGAGCGCTCCCCAAGCCTGGGTGGAGGTAGATCCAGAGGAAACTCCACCTCCGCAGGAGCCAACCTGCTATTGCAGGAATTCCCAGAGAAATTCCCGCTTGGGCTGATCTGTCAACGGATCCATGAACTTTCTTTTACCTCTTGTGAAAGCAGCTACTTGAATGTGCTAAAAACAGAGCAGGGGCGAGTCTGTTGCTGGAGCTGGGCTCGGGGGAGAGGTTGGGAGGGGGCTTTAGCTGGCCCCTGCACACCGAGAAGCACCGTGAAAGTCTCCGTACATGGTGCCTTGCTGGCAGCTCCCCTCGGCAGGCAGGCCTGGTGGAGCCAGAAGAGTTTGACGCAAAATAAAAACCCACAAAATCTCACCTAGTTTTCCTACCAGGCTACAGTGTTTCCCAAGTGACTCCCAGCTGATTTGGACCCACTGGATGGGCTGGATCAAGTCGGATGAGCTTTCCTTGCTTCCAGTATCCCCAGCAGATTCAAGTCACCATCATTCATTTGGAGATTGGCCACCAAACCCCACCCTTTCTCTTGCTCCCAACCAGTGGAGGCTCAATCTGGTCGGCTTTTGGAGAAGGCAGAGACGAGAGGCCCCCCTGGGCCCAGCCTTGCCCACCTACCCAGCATGAGACCCCTGGGGAAGCTCTGTCCTGAGACACCCCCTAACTTCAGGACCTCAGCCTTGGGGTCACGGCTCGTAGGGACAGGAAGGTTGGCTGTCCCTGGGCGACACGCTGGGCTCTGAGCTGGTAGCGAGGCACCTCCATCCAGGGAACGACGGACAGCAAGGAGCTGCTAGACCCCCAGCCCTCATCCAGCACCGCGAACGCCAGCCAGGAGATGGGAGCAGCTGCCGTAGGCTTTGCCAGAGCAGCGCTGATTTTGGGGAGGGGTTTTGACACATGTTCCCCTCCTTTTCACCCTCGTGAGCCTGCCTTGGCGGCAGCACAAGGCTCCTGGCTCTGCTGGGTGGTTTGCTTTTGGCTCTCGGCTGTCTCCACCCGGCACGGCAGCCACCGCAGCAGGGCTCCTGCTGCCTGCACACATCGCTGGTGAGGATGCCTGCAGCCAGCCACCCTCCTGCACTGGTGGTCAAGCCATTCCCAGCACTGACCTCCCTGAGGATGGTTACTTTACTGTCCCTCCCTGAGCCCACGGCAGCTCAAATCTGGGAGAGGAGGAAGAGAGACACAGCGGAACCGATCCCCTAGACATGAGCTTGTGCCAGCTGCAGAAGAGAGGCAGGGATCTGCCTTTTGTCCCCCTGCTTGCTGCAATTGTCCCATGTCCTTAGGCTCCTAGCCCTGGCATCAGGGACATTTGACCCTGGAGGTCGAAATGCTCCATCCAAACACGTAAGAAACCTGGCAAATTTGGCCCAAATTGTGGCTTGCATTTTTGTCTTGCAGACTGTCCTGTTTTCTTCTCTGAGGAGCCAAGGGACCTCCCCACACCTCGTCTCGTGGCACAGGCCCTCCTAACACAACAGAAACCAGCATGGCTCCCAGGAGGTATTGCAGACTCCATCTGTGCTGCTCCGGCAGAGCAGCCCACAGAGGCTCTGTGGCCTCTGCTCCCCACGACCTCCCACTGCATCTGTCCCGGAGCTGCTGGTGAGCAGCCCATGCCTGGGGACACTGCCATCTGGACCTCCTAGGACAAGTCCTGCACCAGGAAGGGCTGCAGGATTTGGCTGCAGTGGGCAGCAGCCACGGAGGGGAACATGGCCAGGACCACCCCACATGGTAGCCCAGCCTCTGCAACCCTGCGAAACGGGGAGCGTGGAAGGGAGGATGCGGAGGAGATGATGGTTCCCCTGGGCCCTGCTCATTGCGAGCACCAGGGTGGAGTTTGGACCTCTAGCTTTGCAGATGCTCTTCCGAGACACTTTGGATGTTCCCAAATCTCCTCCTTCTAACGATTTTAATTATACTGGCTGCTGTTCAAAATAATAATGACAGGGGGAGGAATAAGTGCTAAGCAGCAGCCTGTCATGCTTCATGAGGTATTCTCAGGGGACGCTGGGCCAGACAAGCAGCTGGCCCAGAGCCGTGCCAGCCGAGTGGGTGCAGGCGGCCGTGCCACACTGGCCACCAACGGGCTCTGGGGTCTGGGCTGGCCCGTGTGTGCGTGAGAGTGTGTGCAAGCGCTCGGGTCTCCTTTCTCTCCCCCTCTCTGTCTCCTTTTATTCGCCTTCATAAAACATAGGAAGTTCAAGCCATTCATTTTGCTATTTGTGTCTCACTCCCCACGCCCCGGTTCCCTCCCTTGCCCCCTGCAGCCTCTCGGCTCGCTGCTTGCCCAGCATCCTTGACCCCGAGAAGTCTGGTGTGTATGCACTTCCCTTTTGGCCCATGGAAAGCGCCACTCTGAACTGGTGCCTTGATAAGTCTGCTGTGGGAAGGCAGGGGCTCCTGGGCTCTCACACAGGGCTTTCCCATGTAGCATTTCCTACGCTGTCCCTGCTCGCCAGCGCGATCTCCAGACCAGGGCGGTGGGGAAGCTCTCCGGATGGCGGTGCCCCTCCGTGGCAGCAGGTCTGTCCTCCTCGGGCTCTCGTGACTTGCTCTGTGTCAAAAGCTGCGGCGCGTGGAGGGAGGCATCCTCCCGAGGAGGAGGAGGAGGATGGTTAGCTTCTCTCGGACTAATGTGGCACCTCTCAAAGGTTGCCTGGATTGCAAAGGGCTTTGACCCCCCAGCCCCTTCCTCGCAGCACTTTTGCAAACAGAGCTCTGATATTGTTCTCCCACAGAGTTTGGGATCAGCGGGACCTGTGTCCCGCCTGCAAAGGAACAAGCACATGGCAGGGCAGCCAGGGCTGGAACCGAGACCTCGGAGGGGCTGGAGACAGGGATCGACTGGCAGAGAGGGAGGAAGGAGAGGCTCAGCGAGGAGGGCTGGGGCAGCACAGAGGGGCCTTTTCTCAGAAATACCCTCCCCTGAGCTGCCCTGCCAAAGGACAAGGCCCTCAGCATCAGCCGTGGGCTGGGGGCTGCGGCGGTCCCTCCATCGCCACCACCACGGGGACACAAGGATGGTGCCCGCACAGTGGGGGCATGGACACACACCTCCCGCTGCCCACCAGCGAGGCAGAGGGTGAAATCCAGGCAGCGAACAGGCAGCGTTTGGCCTCCTCCATCCATGGCTGCAGGGAGCTGTGCGGGGCAGGTTCCCCCCACAGCGAGGGCGCCCGTGATCTAAATGCTATCGGAGCTCCTAGGGCCGAGTCTGGATTCATGTACCTGAGGGGGCTGCTGGGTGAACTGGGAGGACTGGGAGGAAGAGTCTGCGTGGCTGAAGTCAGCAGGGCAGGTGGCTGCACCGCGGCATGTCGGAAGGGCGAAGGCCTCACTGCTTTCATCACCCCCTTCCTTTGAAACCCCCTGGACACCCCCTTGCCCCGTGCTAACGGCACCGCGAGGCCGAGCAGAGCCAGGTTCACTGGGGTCTTGCCGTGCCCTCTGCTCCCCGGCTCTCCCCGCAGCAACGGGACCACAGATAAGAGCCTTCTCCCGCTTATCGCCCCATCAGTGGTGCTGCAGACGGCTCAGCTGCCCCACTGCCGAGCACCGAGCCCTGATCTCATCAGCGCGCCGCACACTTGCAGCTCGAACAATAACCTCCTTCCCTGCCCGACACAATTCCCAGAAATGCACAGCCTCCTGCTAAAGCCTCCCTGGGGGAAAACATGCCAGCCGGCCTGTCGGCACCAGCACGGACATCGCTGCCAGCCGCTGGCAAACGCAGCCTGCTGCGTCCCTGGTGTGGAGGCACCTCTGTGAAAACAAGGGTGTGCTGGGTGGGGTGGAGGGAGCGGAGGGAGAGGCCGAGCTGGAGTCCTTGGGGCCATCCTTCAGCTGGATGTGCTCAGGAAGTCCCTCTCCCTCTGGGCGTTCGCGACGAGGCGCCTTGCCCCGTCCCAGCCACCCCGTTCGCAGCTCCCCGCTTGGCTGCCGTCACCCTGCCTGCTCCAAATACCCGCTGGGTTCACAAAGGCTGCTTATGGGGCCAGGAGGCAAAACCAAGCCCCAGTTGCCCGGACTGGGAGGATGGAGACAGGGCTCGTGGCTCCCCGCGCCCCAGCGGACCCCCAGCCCGGAGAGGCTATTCTGCATCTCACAGCATCACTGAGTGCCTCGGTCTGCCGGAGCTTTCCCTCGGCACATTTGAGTAATTGCTGTTGCCGCTTCCAGATGGAACATCTGGACACCTGGGCAGGCGTGGCTGGATGCTCGAGGCGGGTATTTACCCTGGCCCAGCTGAGCTGGGAGTGGGAGAGGGCCAGGCCAGCAGCTGGCCCGGCCGTCCTTTCTCCATGGGCTTCCTCTGGGGCTCACCAACCTGTCTGCCCCACACTTGTGTCTTGCCGGGGCCAGATGTGCCATGCAGGGAGGTGCAGCGGCAGCCCTGCCTGCGCAGGCAGGGCCACGACAGCACAGCAGTGCCGCGGTGGTGCAGGCTGCGGCCAGCGCACGCCGGGGTTTTCCTCAGCGATGCAAGCAGATCTCACAGCGATGCAAGCAGACACACCAAATCCCCATGCAAAAGGTGCAACGCCAGCACCATCCCGCAGCCCACGTGGATGGGAAACAGCGGCCGGCACAGAGCAGCGGCCGGGATGCCAGCGTGGGTGCAAGGCAGCCGCACGGTGCTGCCAGCGGCACGGCAGGGCCAGCCTCGCGGTGTCCCCGACATGGGAGGGCCAGCCTCACAGCGTCCCTGCCGCGGGGTGCATTGTTCACCAAAACACATGGGGAAGGCCGAGGAGGACAGACTCGCTGGCTGCGTCGGGCTTCCTGCCTCCCAGCCGCGGCCGCTGCCTGACATCATTGCTCCCGGTGGGAATGGCTGCTCCAGCCCCTGACAGCAGCCGATAAGTTCCTGACCTCCTGCCCGGCTTCCCAGCTTCCCCCAGCCCCCCCATGGTGTGGGGGCTTTCGTGCTCACTGTCCCCCTGCCATCATGGCACAACAGCTGGCAAACCTGCGTCCTCTTCCTCACCACCACAGGCACAGCTGAGGCGATGCTCCCCGTCACCTCGCCATCCACATCCAAGGGTGCAGGATGGGACCGTGCCTCGGTCCCAGCGCCCCGTCTGCTGACCACCCCTTCCCTGCCCTCTGCGAGCCGGGTGGCTGGAGACCCTCCGTCCTGTGCTTCGGGTCCTGCATCCCTTAAGCACCCTCTCTGTGCCCTCGCTGGTGTGTGGCATCACGGATCAGGACCTTGCCTGGGTCCCAGGGGCACGGCACAGCACCGGGGCCGGGGCAGGCAGAGCCACGGGCATGTGGCAGCCCCACGGGTGCCACTTCGGAGGGGCTGCTGCCCTGGGCAGGATGGTGCCTCCATCCCACTCATCCTCCCATCCTACTCATCCACCCACACATCCAGCCTAGCTCAGGAGTGTGTGTTCTCCAAAAATCCCCCATAGGGATTGACAGGGGCCCAGGCGGGCTGAGGAGGAAGGGTGTGGGGCGATGCGACACGGGTGTTGGAAGGTTTCACAGCCTCCCGCTGTGAAATGCACAGGTACTGCACGGCCCCCGTGCACCAGCCCTGGACAATGCGAAGGCACCGACCTTCTCCCCACCGGCCCCGTGTCTGCCCAAATGACAGCAGGGGCTGGGTGCAGCGTGTGCCGAATTGCCCATCCGCCCCGCACGCACCAGCGTGGGCTTTTTCAAATACACAGGCTTTGTAGCGAGAGGGTGTTGAGGGATCCCACGAGCCTCTGGATGTCACTGCGGCAGCCTCCCTCTCCCTGCAACCCCTCCTCAGTCAGTTACAGCCATGAGTTTTTTCCCTGGGTGACTTCTCACGAGCCGGCAGAGCACGACCTCGGGCCGAGGCACTGCAAACCTGCCCCCTGCCCTTGCCCAAACCCGCTGCCATCAGCACTTTGCCGCAGCTGCTTCCAGCACCGCTCCAAGAGTTTTTCCTTGCAGCCTAAACCCCCCCCGGCTCCATCCTTCTGGCTCCAGCCCACTGGGGATGGAAGGTTTCTCCTTCCCGAATACAAATATAACTGTAATCTGCTAAACCCCGCTGTTGATCCCGACTGCATCCTCCTGTCCTGAGCTTTCCTACAGCGCGCCTTTTATACCGGTAATAGCACCAGGCTCCTTCTCCCATCATTGTTGACTCGACAATGAAAACTGTTTGTATTATTGTGTCCCCGAAGCTTTGCCAATAGCACATGTGTCCCGAGCTGATAGCAACAGGCTTTGGCAAGGCTGCGGCTCCATCAGATAAGAGCCTTTAACCTTATTTCTCCAGCTCGAGCACGCCACGAAGGGCTGTTCTGTCGTGAGCCTTTGCTTATCCTTCCCAAGCACTTTCAGATCCAAGCAAGGCTGAACGGGCCAAGCAAGAGGGGTCGTTAGGAGGAGGGCAGAGGTGGAGGTGTTTGGGGCGAGCAGCCTGGGAAACAGCCTCGGCTTGGGTGAGAGAAGAGCCCTGGAGGGAGATGGAAAGATACACCCGCTTTCCCAGGCAATTTAAGGGCTAAATGCGCGGCCGTCCCCTGCCTTCCTTGGGGACCCGCTCCACCCCGCCGTGCTCCACCTTGGCCCGGCTCCCGCGCACAGCAGGAGCGAAGTGGAGGAGAAACGCTGGAACCCGGCGGCCCTCGCGTGCTCCCGCTGGCCCGCGAACAAAGCCTTTCCCTTAGAGCCCTTCCCCGCTGCCTCCCTCCTGCCCCCGGCCCCCTGCGCCCCACCAGCCGCGGGGATCCCCGGCATCGGTGCAGCCTTCATCCCTAGGGGTCCACATCATCCTCCTCCTCCACCCTGCCTCCCTGCACCAAACTCCCCCGCGGCCGCTCACAGCATCCCCAAGCCCCAGCTCTGCTGCTGGGGGATTTTGCTGCCGTTTTCCCTGAGCTGCAGCACAAAGGATGCTCTGAAATCAGAAAGTGAAGGAAAAGGTGCTGCCTGTGGCAAGCTTTTAAATCTCATTTGTAGGCCAGTTTACAGGGGGGATCTCACAGTCCTTGGGGTTTTGAGCTGCAAATGCAGCATGTCCATGCTCATTTCCCTTCCCTTAAAGTCCCCAGTACAGCACCAAAAAGCAAAAGTTGTTCTTCTGCTTGCAGGGAGGGAAAGCTCTCAGGCCCTTTTCTTTATTCTTAGTATTATTATTGTAATTATTTTTATTGTTCTTTCTCAGGAAAGAAGCACTCTGTCAAAATTACCCTGATACATCCTGCCCTTTGCCGGGGAGATTGTTGTCTCTAAAGGCCCCGAGGAGAGGCTGGGCTGCCCCGTGCCCTGCACAGCACATGGGGAAACTGAGACACGGAGCCACAGCAGCATCTACCCCCCTCTGAGCCAAAACTCCTCTCTTCCACTTGGGTTCGGCACTGAGGGTTTCCCTGCCTATATGAAGGTGAGGTTGCTCTCAGCAACACCCTCATTCTTTCTGCTGGGTGGTGAAAGCCTTGGTGAAGCAGAGGTGGCCACAATACCCCATGGGCAAGGAGGTGGGCTGCGAGCTTCAGCAAAGGTTGTCGGCGCCAGGGATGCTGCAAATGGCTCCTCTTCCTCCAGGGGTGCTGCAAAGGGTTCCCCTTCTTCCAGGGATGCTATAAAGTGTTCCCCTTCCTCCAGGGGTGCTGCAAAGGGCTCCTCTTCCTCCAGGGATGATATAGAGTGTTCCCCTTCCTCCAGGGGTGCTGCAAATGGCTCCTCTTCCTCCAGGGATGATATAGAGTGTTCCCCTTCTTCCAGGGGTGCTGCAAAGGGCTCCTCTTCCTCCAGGCCTGGCTGGGGTGATGCTCAGAAACCGGGCAACCGCCTCCCCAGGACCCTGTGAGCAAACTGGCCAGTGCGTGGAAAACCCGAGCGGAGAGCACTGGGTTCAGGGGCTGCAGACAAAGCGGGGAGAGGAGAGAGAGGAGCGCGGCGCAGCCAGCAGCCATCTGCCATCTGCGGCGGGCCGGTGAGGTAATGCCTCGCGCTAAGTTAAAACATGTCAGGAGCCACAGCAGCTCTTGAGAACAGCAAACCTTTCCCAGATGGAGATGTCCTGTGCTGCTGCGCCAGCCTTCCTGGCGAGGGAGAGGATGGGCGACCCTCCTGCTGCCGGCTGCGCGGCTCGGTGGGTGCAGGGGTGCAGCCGGCCGCCCCGTCTCCCCGGCTCGCCTGCTGCTGGAGTTTTGTTTTAGGGAGCAGAGAGGCAATAACCAGCTCAGCCTTCGCTGCCAGGCTCCTGAGGACTGAGATTCAAAGCGGTGGAGGCGTGATTGCTGCGTTGCCTTCCTTAATTCCCCTCCTCTCCCCTGCTGGAAAGCGGCATCCTCATCCGCCATGTAGCACAAGCCCATGTATCCGTGGTACTTTCAGTCGAATGATGCTCGAAGAACAAGGGATGAGCAAACACCCAGCGGGGCGTGGAGGTTGGGAACCCGGAGAGCAGAGCCCCGGCAAGAAAGGTTTCTGCCAGAGCGGGGCTGCGCTTTTCCTGGGGCGCACGTCGTCTGCTGGCAGTCCCCAGCGTGGCAGGGCCGTTGCTGCGGGAGGAAAGCAGGGGACACGCTCGCCGAGGCCACGGGTGAGAGTTCACGGCTCCACGCAGATGGGCCACGGTGGAGCTGCACCCAGCCGTGGTGCTCGTGGGCACGCATGGCTACGGGGCCACAAACGGGCAGCCCTGACCCAGCTCCCCAAAAAAGCCAGGCTCAGAAATCCTCCTAATTGCAGTTTTCCTTTCCTTTCCCCAGCACCCAAGAGGAGGTTGGGCGGCCCGGAGCAGCAAGCCTGGGCATGCAGAAAGAGCAGGATCGCGGTTCTTGGCTGCATCTCCTGCACAGGCACCCGCGAGCAGCATTTTCTGCCAATTCAAGTGATGGAAGCAGCGAATAACCCCGGCATGCCCAGGCTCTGCACAGCCCAACTGTCGGCCAGCTGCCTGTTCCTGGGAGGACGCGGTGCCACAGGCAGAGTGCGTTTTCTTGCTATAATCGAGAAAAGAAATTGTGCCGATCGGAGCAGCTGAACGGCAGCCAAATCTGCTTCTCGGTGGCTTTTCCACACTCTGTATTCATGTATTTGGCATGAGTAGCTCTGCATTGAGGTAATTCATTAATGCTGAACCAAAAATGTGTTTATGGGAGTCTTGAAATACTTGGTAGAAGTGTAAGACTTTCCTTCCTAAAAGCCTGGGCTCTCTCTGTGATGGGAACCGAGCATTAAAGCAATGACTGCCGCTGCAATCAGCTGCCGGGGAAGCGAGTCCAGCCAGTGCGCACATGCGTGCCCCGAGCACACCCACCCCGTGCGCCCCGGCACGCTCAGCCCTCCCTGTGCACCGCACCGTGCCGAGCCGAAGCCTTTCCCTGGCATTAGCCCGGCTGTAAGCACTGTGGGTGGGATTTGCAGCAGCTTCCCTCACGCTCGGGCCGTGGGGGCTGCACCCCGGGTTTCAGGGGGAGCAGGTCAGGGAGCAAACACGGAATGATGTGGCTGGGAAGTGCAGCACCCTGAGCTGGCGGGACCATCACCAGAGAGCCGGGGCTGTGCAAGAAGGGGCCGTGGCAGGGCAGAGACAGAGGAAGGGGAGGCAGGACAGCCCTGGTGAGGACCAAGGGCTCCGGCCACCACCCAGGAGGCTGCAGCGGCTGCACCTGCACGGAGCAACAGCTTTTTTGGGTTAGCTGTGGGTTTCGCTGCTCGCACAATGGGTATTGCTGTTGTCATTCCAGTTATAATCCTGTATAAACAAGGCTGACCTCTGGTTATTGAAAAGAGCTGAAAAAGAAAGACAACTTTCTCCGCTTCCTTGGATGCGGTGCCTGATTGCCAGGCTTGGCCGGTGCGGTCCGCACAGCGCTCCCAGCTCAGCCCTGCAGCCGTCGGGGACCTGCCGGCATGGGTGGCAGTGGGGCAGAGTGGCACCTCGGCCCAGGGCACCTTTCCACTGTCCCCGGTGCCCTTCACTTGTCAGATGGAGCTGGAAGCCAAGAAAAAGAACAAATGAGCAGAAAAGAGCTGAGCCGGCCGTTCCCAGGGCTGGGGCTGACCACAAGCACCCATTCTCCACCTGCCCTGACTCTGGTGGGAAAGAGTCTGATCCCCGGCTGGGGACACGGGCGACATGTCACCCTTGCACGGGCACGCAGCCGCTGCTGGGATGCTCCTAACACAGATGCCGTACTGCGTCTGCCGGCGCCCGGCAGCCCCCGGCCAGCTTGCTCGGTGCTTGCCAGCTCTGCCTGACCCACTGAACTATTTGTCCACGAGGAAACCGGGCGCTGAGCTGGACCCTGGAAGAAGGGAGGCTCCGGCGAAACTCGGAGCATTTCCCAGCAGATGACTTCAGCCTCCCGGCAGGGCTCACACACAGCCCTGGCCCCGAGTCCTTTGCTCTCCAGGAAGCGCCTTTCTTCGGGAAGCCTTTGTTCCAGCAAGGCTACAGCGGCCCCGGCCCCGGGGGAGCCCACGGGACCCGCCGGCGCGGGGGCACTTCTCGGGGCGCCGGGGGAGCCGCCGGCCCGGGCGTCTGGCGGTGGCACCAAGCAGCCCTGCCTGGGTCACCCCGTCCCCTCGACCTTCATCCTTTGGGATGAAGAAGTGGGTGCGGGCGTAGGTCACGTCCATCCCGCCTGGCCGCACAGCTCCGGGTAACTGCGTGATGTGGCCTAAAGATAATTATTAGCTCTAATTAATAAGAAATCTCTTCCTGTGAAATAACTCATTCATCCAATCGGACACACCACGGCACCAGCCCCACACCGATAATTGCATGGTGATTAATTCATTAGCGGCGTGAACACATCTAGAAGCAAGGCTGGTCCGTGTGAGTGAGCGAAGAAGGCGCTGGCCACCGCAGGAGGGTGCAGTGCCCGCACCCAGGCCCGGGGACGGATCCTGCCCCTGCCCCACTGACTGCCCCCCTTGTGCCTTGCACCCTCTGCAAAATGAGAGTAAAAAGCAATTTTCCCATCACGGTTTGGGGCTTTGCTGCTGCGGCGCCTGCCAGCATCTACCTGCCGCCTCTCTAACCTGGATGCAAATTTTGGGGGTAAATCCCTTGGATTTGGTTGCACAGCCCCTAGCCCAGCCTGGGGCTCCTGCACCCACCCGCGGCCATCAGCAGCAGAAATAACCATCAGGCTCAGCCAGCAACGCTCTCTCTATTCTTCTTGCCAGCCCCACCACCCCCCCTTTGAGCCCCCAAATCCCCGAGACCCCTTGGGATGGTCCAGCTGGTGCCGCATCTATTTTTAGGCGGGTGGGAGCTCGACGTCGGACCTGGCTGGGAGAAATAACTGGCAGCAAGAGGCGCGGGCTGGGGGCAGGGAGGGAAAATGCCTTTGTGCTGGGGAGCGGAGGCTGCTGTCCCCGCCACGCTTCCTCTCTTAGGTGTGGTGCTGGGCTGCGCGGGATGCTAGGAAGGGAAACCGGGGGCCGGGGTGGGGGCGGTGAGCTGCCAGCCCAATAAAACTGGGGGGATTAAAAAAAAGAAAAGAAAAGAAAAAAAAAAATACAACTCCTGAGGCTGTGTGCCAGGCCGGGGTCCAGCTCGCCCGACGCCAGGCCCGGCGAGGAGGGTGCGGGGAGAGGTCACCCAGCCGGCGCACACGCCGATCTTATCTCTGCCCAGGGATGTCCAGCGCTTCCTCCCCGCACGCCCGGAGCCGGGCCCAGGGGGTCACCAGTGCCCCGTGCCACGTCCCCACGTCCCTGGGGCAGCGGTGCGAAAGGAGGGGTTGTGCTGCAGAGGTTTTGTGTGTCCCCCCTCCAGGAAAGCTGAGCCGGGCACAGACCCCACGCGTTTCACCCCGCAGCCCGGCTGGGCATGGGTGCTTTCCCTCTGCGGGGCAGATGCCGGCTGTGGGGAGGAGGAGTGAAGCGTTGCGGCATTGCCCACACAGCCGGGCAGCGGGGCCCCCCCAAAACCCTCCTGGGCCGGTCCAGGCATTTTTGGGTGCTTTGCACCCAGGCATTTTTGCACGCAGGCATTTTTGAGTGCTTTGCATGCTTCTCCATCCCCCCTCGCAGCTCTCCTTCCCCTCTCTCCCTGCTTTGCAGCTCTCATCCCTCCTCCTCCAGCAGCCGTACCCTTCCTTTCCCCCTCCGCCACCCTCCCTGGCTCTTCCCCCCCATCCCTGCACCAAGATGCGGCACCATCGGCAATGCGCTGCAAAGCAGGGTTTGCAGACGCGCTGCAAGGCAGGATTTGCACCGCATGCATGCTCTGGGGTCGAAGCGCCCGGCTTTGCTCCGTGGGTAGAGGAGGTCCCAAACTACCCCAGCGCAACAGGGACAGCAGCGCCGCTCTGATCGCCCGCCCAGCAGCACCCCTGCATAAGGAAAGCATCGCGAGCCCCCTGCCATCCCGTGCGGAGGAGGCCCACGCTTGGAGCGGTTGCACAGGGCAAGAGCGGAGGGCACGAAGCTCTGTGTCTGCCTCCCCCCGGGAGGGTTTGCCCCAGCTTTTAGCATCGTTTCCAGGGCTGGAAAAATCTGAGCTGCCCCCTCTCCCACCCCGCTGCAGCTCATCCCCACCACGTCCCAAATACCAGCTGGTGGCACCAGGTCCAGCCCTGGCTCTGGGGCAGTTCTGAGCCCACGCGGAGGCCAAGGATGCTGCTGGGGCCACGCGGGAGGCCACGGGGTGGATGCAGCCAGGGAAAGCGCCACGTGCTTCGCCGAAGCCTGGGAGAAGGGCCAGGATCGGCAGCAGGGGAATGTTCCTGGGGCGTCCCCAGCAGCTGCCCACTCCAACTGCCCCAGAGGCTGCTCACTTCACCCCACAAGCAGCCATGGGCCCTGGGCTGGGGGCCTCCAGCTCCCCCCAGCACCCACCTTGCTGCTCCCTTAGCAGGGGCAAAGAGCCAAAGCCTCCAGCGGCTCGGGGGCTCGGCTCCGGGTGGTGGCACACGGCTGCTCCTCCGGCGTGGCGATGCTCCGGCACCCTCCTCGGCTCTGTGTCTGGGACGGGACAGGGGAGAGCGGAGAGGAGGCTCCTTGCAGCCGTACAGGCTCTCCCGTGGACTGGTGCTGATTTTCTCTTGCAAAATATTAATAAGAGGCTGCAGGAACATGAAGAAAATCTAGCCTGAAACCTCTGTCGCTCCTGGCTAGCGATTGAAGAATAAGTGAGACGAGATTTTTTTCTTTTTTTTTTTTTTTAAGGCCTTTGTTTTGTTTAGGGTTAACAGCAGATCGGCTTTTTCAAATCACTTCCAGACACAGAGGAACCATGGCATGCAATACCCCACCGCTGCGAGGAGGCTGGGAGCTGGGCTCTTGCGCAACCTGGTGCCCCAAGTCTTTCTAGCGCTGAGGTTCACATTTCAGCCTGGGGTCTTGGGCACGTCCGCAGCCGGAGGGGGCTTGGAGGCAGATACCCGGAGCTGGGGCATCTTTCATACATCAACCCCAGTGCCTGGGGAGTGTCAGGGAGCAGGGACAGTGCGCAAGCAGATCTCCTTGCTTGCAAACGGGTCCTGCAGAGTTCATAACTCCTCCGTGCCAAGGGCAGGAAGGACCTTCAGACCACCTAGCCTGGCTCTTGGCACTGCAAATCTCTGCTGGACGGCAGCCGAGCGAGCGGAGCAGTGACCTGGCAGCGGGGGGACGTGCTGCTTCTCCACGGCTGCCGATGGCAGCGTGCCGTGGGTATGCTGCCGTGCCCGCGGCGTGTGTGGCAATGGCACGGCCATGCCAGCCCCAGCAGTGCAGCTCGGGAGGCAGGTTTTAGCCGCGATCACCCGGCTGCCGGTGAACCCGCCATTCCTCAACAGTCCCTACCTAGGCTGACAGGCTGGAAACGGATTTCTTTCCATGTGAACAGTGCTTGAAAGCAAGGAGCTATTTCTCCCCCCAGCACTGAAATTCCCACCAGAAAATTGCCGGGGGAAGAGGGCTCACGCCTGCCTTCACCCCAGGGCTGCTCCCGACCCCGGACGGGGAACGCTGGCCAAAACACACACACGGAATAAGTCATAAGAAAAATAAACACAAAGCCCCAAGCATCCCTGTCTGCCTGCAAACAGGCAGCCTGGCAGGCAAATCCAAACACATCCCTGCCTCGGCTCGGTGGGTGTGCGGGAGGCACGGGCAGACCGCAAGTAGCCAGAAAAGAGGCAAAGAAAGACAGAAAGAAAGAAAGAAAGGAAAAGAAGACAGAGAAAAACCTAATAACCCTCCTCCTTGGAAGGAAGGGAACTGGGCAGCAGCGTCCACACCGGTCCCAGCCCGGCCCTCCCCGGGTGGCTCTTCCTGCTGGTGTCGGGGGACGCCCCCCTTCCTCCTCCCCCTCATCATCATCATCATCATCATCATCATCATCATCTCTTCCTCCTCCTCCTCCTCCTCCTCTCCCTCTCGCCGTCGTCGTCGCTGTCGTCGTCGTCGTCGTCGTCGTCGTCGTCGTCGTCGTCGTCCTCCTCCTCCTCCTCCTCCTCCTCCTCCTCCTACTCCTCCTCCTCCTCCTCCTCCCCTCCGCCCCGCTGATTGGTCCAGCCCGGCTATATTTTGCCCCTTCCAGCCCAGCATCATCCCAAAAGTTTTTTTTGGGGGGAAAGGGGGGAAAAAAAAAATAAAAGAGGAAAAAAAAGAAAAGAAACCAAAACAAACCAAGCCGACCCCAAATCCCCCCGAAGCGCAGGCGAGGGAGGCGAGCGGCGGGGCTGCTCGGCGGCTGCTGGACCCGGTGGGACGCGGCGGGACCCGGTTCTCTCTCCGGCACCCGGTCGGGTCGGACACAAAGTGCTGTCCAGCTGGAATGAATATATCTGAGTCTAGCTACTGCCGAGAGGAGATATCGCAACCCCGGGGCGACTGTTCATGGGTCACCGCCGCCGTGCCGGCCGCTGAGCCCGGGCTCGCCTTCCCGCGCCCCCCGGGAGCCGCCTCCCCCGCCAGCCGCACGCCCAGCCCCGAGCCCGGCTTCGCCTTCGGCCCCGGCCCCGGCGGCGCGGCCCCCGGCGCGGCCCCCGGCGCGGCCCCCAGCCGCACGCCCAGCCCCGAGCCGGGCTATGGATACAGCCCCCCGGCGGGCCGCGCCGAGGGCAAGGCCGGCGAGGACTCCCGCATCCGCCGGCCCATGAACGCCTTCATGGTCTGGGCGAAGGATGAGCGCAAGCGGCTGGCGCAGCAGAACCCCGACCTGCACAACGCCGTGCTCAGCAAGATGCTGGGTGAGCGGGACGGGCTGCGGGAGGAGGGGTGCGGGGGTGCGGGCTGGGGATGCGGGGGTGCGGGGCTGGGGATGCGGGCTGCGAGAGTGCAGGGCTGTGGGATGTGGGGGTATGGAGCTGGGGATGCAGGGATGTGGGGGTGCGGGGCTGGGGTCGTGGGGGTGCGGGGCTGGGGATGCGGGCTGCGAGAGTGCAGGGCTGTGGGATGTGGGGGTATGGAGCTGGGGATGCAGGGATGTGGGGGTTTGGGGCTGGGGTCGTGGGGGTGCGGGGCTGGGGATGCGGGCTGCGAGAGTGCAGGGCTGTGGGATGTGGGGGTATGGAGCTGGGGATGCAGGGATGTGGGGGTTTGGGGCTGGGGACGTGGGGGTGCGGGGCTGGGGATGCAGGCTGCGAGAGTGCAGGGCTGTGGGATGTGGGGGTATGGAGCTGGGGATGCAGGGATGTGGGGGTTTGGGGCTGGGGACGTGGGGGTGCGCGGCTGGGGATGCAGGGCTGCAGGGGTACAGGGCTGGGGATGCAGGGGTGCGGGGGTACAGGGCCGGGGATGCGGGCTGCAAGAGTGCAGGGCTGTGAGATGCAGGGGTATGGAGCTGGGGATGCAGGGGTACGGGGCTGGGGATGCGGGCTGCAAGAGTGTAGGGCTGTGGGATGCAGGGGTACGGAGCTGGGGATGCAGGGATGTGGGGATACGGGGCTGAGGATGCAAGGGTGCAGGGGTACAAGGCTGGGGATGCAGAGATAAGTGGTTATGGGGCTGGGGATGTGGGATGCAGGGATCCAGGGCAGCAGGATGCAGAGTTACAGGGCTGGAGATATATGCTGCAGGGGTACGGGACATTGCGATGCAGGGATACAGGGCTGGGGATGCAGGGATAAGTGGTTATGGGGCTGGGGATGCAGGCTGCAGGGGTCCAGGGCAGCAGGGTGCGGGGATACAGGGCTGGAGATGTGGGCTGCAGGGGTGTAGGGCAGCGGGATGCAGTTACAGGGCTGGGGATATAGGCTGCAGGGGTACAGGGCGTTGGGATGCAGGGAAACAGGGCTGGGGATGTGAGTTGCAGGGGCACGGGGTGTTGGGATGCAGGGATACAGGGCTGCAAGTGCAGGATGAAGGGGTACGGGGCATTGGGACCTGCGCTGCAAGGGTACAGGGCTGTGGGATGCAGGCTGCAAGGGTATGAGGCAGTGGGACATGGGGTGCAAGGATACGGGGCTGTGCTAGCCAGGCTGCAAGGGTACAGGACTGCGGGATGCAGGCTGAGAGGATATGGGGCTGCAGGATGCAGACTGAGAGGATATGGGGGTGCAGGAGCTGGGTTACAAGGATGGGGTGCTGCAGGATGCAAGGGTAGGGTGCTGTGGGATACAGGGCTGTGGGCTGCGAGGTTAAAGGGCTGCGGGATGCAGGCTCTAAGGATATGGGACCAAGGGATGCCGGCTGGAGGCTGCAAGGATGCAGGGCTGTGGGATCAAGGGCTGTGGGGTGCAGCGCTACAGGGCTGTGGGGTACGGAATTAGAGGATGGGGGAATATGGGGCTGTGGGATGTGAGGATACAGAGCTACACGTACGCAAGATGCAGGGAAAGACGGCTGCGGGATGCAGAGATACAGGGCTGTGGGGTGCGCAGCTGCGGGGATGCAGGATATGGGAATACGGGGCTGCAGGATGCGGGATACACGACTGTAGGATGCGGGATGTGGGAACACGGGAAGCAGGATATGGGTAGATGGAGTTGCAGGATGCGGGACAACGGGAAGCAGGATATGGCCAGACGGGGCAGCAGGATGCAGAGACACGGGGCTGCAGGGTGCAGGGACGTGGGATTCAGGATGCGGGGTGCGGGGTCTGGGGATGGGCGATTGGGGCTGCAGGGGAGCGGGGCTGTGGGTGCGGGATGCAGGGAAGCAGGCACCCCGGGGACCAGGCTGTGCTGAGGGGCAGCGGCAGGCAGAATCCCCTGCCCTGGCAGAGGGGTTCCTGCAGCCCCCCCGGGGCTTTGCACCCCCATCCTCCTCCTGTGCCTAAGCGCTGGGCACAGCCTGAGCATGCTGCTGGGACAGCCCTGCTTGGGCTCCCATTCCCCAGCCCCTCCTCGTGCCAGCAGCAGGACCCCGCTCAGGTGCCAAACCGGCCGAGGGAGCCCTTCCCGCCCCAAGGGTGCTCTCACCCCAGGTGCCCCCCTGCCCTGGCCAGCGCCGAGTGGCCAAGCCGGTGTCACAGAGCTTCGTTTTCCCCTTCCAGGCCAGTCGTGGAAAGCGCTGAGCGCCAGCGACAAGCGTCCCTTCGTGGAAGAGGCAGAGCGGCTGCGAATCCAGCATCTCCAGGATCACCCCAACTACAAGTACCGCCCAAGGAGAAAGAAGCAAGCCAAGAAAATCAAGAGGATGGAACCCAATATCCTCCTGCATAACCTTTCCCAGCCTTGCAGTGACAACTTCAGCATGAGTCACCATGGCGGCAGCCAGCCGGGCCACCCCCAGCCTCCCCCACTTAACCACTTCAGAGAACTCCACTCCATGGGGTCGGATATTGAAAACTATGGCTTGCCAACTCCTGAGATGTCTCCCTTGGATGTCTTGGAACAGACCGAGCCGGCGTTTTTCCCTCCGCACATGCAGGATGACTGCAACATGATGCCCTTTCGCGGCTACCACCACCATCACCAGATGGAGTTTCCCCAGGAGAAGTGCATGGGGCGGGACGTGGCGGTGCCCTACGCGCAGACCCCATCGCACTTGGCCGACGCCATGAGGACTCCCCATCCCTCCAGCATATACTACAACCAGATGTGCTCGGGAACTCAGAACGGGCTTTCCGCCCACCTGGGCCAGCTCTCGCCCCCACCCGAAGCCCACCACATGGAGAGCGTGGATCACTTGAACCAAACCGAGCTGTGGACAGACGTTGACCGCAATGAGTTTGACCAGTATTTGAACATGAGCAGGACTCGTCCCGAAGCCTCGGGACTCCCTTACCATGTCTCCCTGTCCAAAGTGACTCCTAGAAGCATCTCCTGCGAGGAGAGCAGCTTGATATCTGCCTTGTCCGATGCCAGCAGCGCTGTTTACTATAGCCCCTGCATCACCGGTTAGGTTGGCCCCACCATCCGATGCTCTCACCGGGAGAGCCCCGGCTCTCTGTTAAAAACAAAAAGCCATCCTCCTTTAACCACGAGCTCCATAATATTTAGAGTATCTCATTAAATGCATCGCTTTCTTTTGTTTGTTTTTTTATTTTGTTTGTTTGGTTTTGGTTTTTTGGGTTTTTTTTTAGAGAAAAAACATGCTGAACTCACTGATATACCGTATAACTATATAACACAGATAGACGCCTTTCCCAAACACTAGCCTGCCTGCCGCGCTCCCCGCTCCAGCCCTCGGCAGGGCATAGCCGTAGCTCCCACCAGCTCCAAGGGGCATTTTTAAGCCAATTCCAGTAAATCCTGCCTGAAACAACCACCACCAGGACGAGCCGAAGCGACCTGCCCCCAGTATTTAACCCAAGGGCAGGCGAACTTGCAGGGGGGGAGAAAAACTTTTAGGAAGACTTTGCCGGGGCCGTTAAAGAGTCGGCGCCTGTTAGGGGTGGGCTTTAGGACAGTTTTTACTGTATTCTCAGCAATATATTTTAATTGGGCAACAAAACTATATTTTTACTAAGCATTTTTATATATAAAATGGTATTTAATGTCTTTTGGGGGTTTTTTTTATTAGACTTTTTAAAAATAAATCAAGGGATATCCATGAGATCTAAAGCATTTATGTAGCAAAGCTGGATTTAAAAAAAAAAAAGGGGGGGGGGGAAAGGAGATATTTTGTGAAAAGGGAATGACAATGTAAATATTGTGGAACAATTGACTGGAATTTTGTACAAAAGAAAAATATGACTGCAAACACTTTTATTGTCTAGAACTGTATGGAGAGCAAACTGTTTTATACTGGTTAATTATTAAAACATCTTCATATAATTGTTCCCATCTTGTGTGCTTGTTGTGTGAACACATATTTTCCGCAAATACATGTTGTCCCAACCATTTCCAGATTTTTGTATCTGTTGATTAATGTTGTGACAACCTGGCAAATGTATTAATTTCCAGGCTGCCGCCCCGTCAGCCGCCTCAGGCTCCGCGAGCGTGGCTCAGCTCGGCGCGGGATGGGATGGCGGCTCCGGCAGCGCCGGCAGCGGGATGGGCTGGGATGCTGGCGGCCGCCCCACGGCACCGCGCCGTGCCACCCGGAGATGGGCTTTGCAGGAAAAGCAGCTGTTCTCAGATTAAAATATAATAAAACATGTGATATCCTCCTCCAAAATGAGCCTTGGTGTGGTTATTATTTTGCCAGCGCATCGGTGCGTGGTCCCCACGGCTCACCCCATTTTCCTGCGAAACCACCCAAAAATAGAGCCCGGCCGCTCCGACGCCTTCGCTCTGGTCCTCAGGGCTGGAAGAAAGGCCCCGTGTGCCGGAGCCCTTCCACCTCCCAGCCCTCACGGGCTCTTTCCCGGCTCCGGCAGCCATCGTCGCGCCGGGCCAGACCCTGCTCGGAGCCACCGGTGCTTTGCCGGAGCTTCATCCCCCTCCCGTGAATCACTTCATGATTTACAGTATTTTTTGTTCAGTTTGAAAAGGAGAAACGACAATCTGTTGCATAAAACCCCGATGGCATCCGTTCCTTGAACGCTGAGTGATTTAAACCAGGCTGATATCGCCAAAAAAGGCTATTTAAAAAAAAAAAAAAATTGAATAGAATAAGAGGTTTTTTGTTGTTGTTGTTGGCAAAGAATTGCCTTTTAGGGGAAATGGATATTTAACAAATGACATTAATTTTCAAGCTTCTCCTAAATTAAATTCACATTAGTGTTAACAGGACTAAATCCTGACTCACTTTTTTTTTGTTGTTTAATGCGAAGCGCTAATAAACAGGACCACTTTGGGGGCTGGCGACGTGTTCCCATTAAACGCCAGAAAGGCGCTTCATTGTCTTTCCATATACAGTATGTAAAAAGGGGGAATACATGGAAAAATGACCTCACTACCTACACGGGAGGGCTGGCGGGCGCCCGGCGGGTGCCAGAACCCGCGCTGCAGCAAACAAACACAACACCAAATGAGAAGCATCCTGTGCCGCCGCCGATGACTATGAAAGGAAGCAGCCGTCTATAGGCTTCATCCCGCTCCGCTCCCCGAAGCGGCCTGGGAGGAAGGAGATGGGGGGGGGGGAAGCAAGCCCTGACTTATTTTCCAGCCCCCAGCTTCCAGGTACCTTCCAGGCGAGGATGCGATCACTTCCTGCGGTTCAAAGAAGCGATGCGCACGCCGGCCCTCGCCCAGCTGCCCTGAGGTGCTCGGGGAAGCCGGCAGCGGATCACATCACGGAGGAAACGTTAAGTCATTTTTCTCCAGCAGAAATTCCCTTCTTTCCCCATAGCTTGGGCCGTGCCAGCTCGCCTCTGATCTCAGAGGATGGCTAGAAATCCTTGGGGTGTTTTTTTGGCTGCGGTTCCTTGCTCTGGAGCAATTTGGGGCCGGCATGCCCTGGTTTCGGGTGCTCGCCCATGCCGGTGGCGGGGCTGGGCACGAACAGGAGCTTTCCCAAAGCACCTGCACTGCAAATCTGTTGAAAATGTGACTTTGCTGTGAGGGGAGCGGGGGTCTCCTCGCTTCATGCCCGAGGATGCTGCTGCAGGGCTGGGGCAGGTGCCCGGACTGAAAACCACGGGGTGAGGGATGGTCTCTCCCCTCCATAAATGCACCGGCGATGCGCCACATTGCAACCACGGCTGCTGCATCGCTGCGAAAGCACCGAGCGGTGCTGGGGCAATTTGCAGGGACCTGCCATGCCCACCCGTCCCTGGGACCGGGTCACCAAGACCCACGGGTCACCGAGACCCAGCGTCAGATTTCAGGTCCCCGTGTCTGCGTCACTCTGACACGGCGCGGCGTTTGCCAGCAAAGCCCTGGCTTGCTTCTACACAAAAGCAGGGAGGGCCCTGCCAACTCTCCTGCCTAACTCAGCCCTGGGTGTTTTTATTAATAATAAAGCCTAATTGCAATCGAGGCTGTGAACAATGCGCGGCTGCCCCGTCTCGCTGCCCAGCCCTACCCCAGGTCGTGGGGAAATGAGAAAGAAGGAAAAGGAGCGAGGAAGAAAATAGGAGGGTGGGTTTGGGTCGGATAACAGCAGGCAGAAGGACCCACACCAGACCCCGGGGGATGCCGCCTCTTCCCATCGCTGGGTGTTTTGCACAGCCTTTTTCACCTAAACTCGCTGTTTTGATGTTAAATTAATCAAGAGGTGTCCCAAACCAGGGCCGTTCCTCCAGCCTCGCCTCCAAGCGGGCAGCGTGTGGCTGGTACCGAGCCGGCAGGCACCTTCCCGCAGCATCGGAGCCGCAGCGTCACATTTTGGCCGTGGCCAGGACAGGATTTGGCCCTCCCCGGACCCAGGGTTTGGCTGGGCTGGTGGGCACCGGGGCTGGTCCGTCTCCGTCAGGAGGGCAGAGAGCTAGGCAGACACTGCAAGGGATGCTAGCTCCTTGATGAGCTTGAGCCACGCCGCTAATGAGCTGCGTTCGATTTGATGCTAAATCCGCTATCTCCCAGTTTCACTTGGCGTTGGCTATTTGGCCGCTTGGGTTTGCTCAGCTCGGGGTTAGCTAATGCAAACCACAGGTCAGAAAACCCAGCTGCGGATGGGACGGGCTGCTCCAGCCGTGCCCACGGAGCTCAGCGATCCCTCTGCCCGGCCGGGACACATCCTGCACCGCTCAGGCACCGGGACCAGGCAGAGACGGCCAGCCCCGCACACCGGGAGAGCCTTTTTATTTTTAACATCACCTTCTTTCCCTGCCCCCATCCCTGTATGGCCGCGCTGGGGCCAGGAAACCATCCACCAGCATTTTATTTTGCTGCGTGCCGGTGGCTCAGGTGTGACGTGGGACTGGAAATGGATGGGGCTGAAATAGTTTGGGGATGATTTCACTGCCGTTATGGCTCAGGCCGGGGTTGTTACTACACAGCCCCTTCCGATTTTTATGACTTAATCTCTCCAAAGCTCGGGGCCTGATGGTTTTGGACTGGGGAGGAGGAGCGAGGGGCTCTTAGCAGGTCGTTACGGCAGAAATATGGAGAAGGTATTTGACAGGTATATGTAAAACCTGACAGGCCCATCCTGCCGGCTTTCCCGGGATGGCTGCCGGGGCAGGGAGAGGGGGAGGCGCTGCCAGGTCCTGCCTGGGCTTTATGGGTGGGTGGCATCTGCTCCGCGTCCCCTGGGGATGTGGGGCTGTGGATCCCCCCAGGCTCGCTGCCCCACGCACCGGGGCTGCTTCTGCAGAGGTCCCCGTGACGCGTGCCATGACGCCTGCGAGTGCCACCGGTCGCGGGGCAGCGCGTGCACTGTGCGCACCCGCCGTGCCCTTCCCGTGCTGCCCGCCACAGCCAGCGCTGAGCTGCACAGCAGGGAGAGGGGCAGGGTGGCATGAAGTGGGTGTGTGGGGGGGGGGGTGTACATCCGTGTGCGTGCATCCGTGTGTGCGCATCCCAATGTATCTGTGTGCAAAAATGTATGTGTGTGTGACTATCAACACGTGTGCGTGTGCAAGCACGTGTGCATCCGTGTGTGCATGCGGTTCTGTGCGTGCGTGCATCCCTGGCTATCTGTTTGCACGCATCTGAGCGCGTGTGCGCATGTGTGTAGCCATGTGTGTGCATCCCGATGTATCTGTGTGCAAACGTGTGTGTGTGTGTGTCTACCAATGCGTGTGCAAGCACGTGTGCATCCATGTGTGCCTGCATTTGTGTGTGTGTGCGTGCATCCCTGGCTATCTGTTTGCACGCATCTGAGCGCGTGTGCGCATGTGTGTAGCCATGTGTGCGCATCTCTGCATGTGTATGTATGTGTGCGTGGCCCTTTTTGTGTATCTGCACGTGCATGAGTCCGCATGTGCATCCACGCGTGCACCTGTGTGTACGTGCACGTGTGCGTATCCACGTGTGCCTATGCACGGGCACCCACGTCTGTGTGTGCCTCCGTGTGTGTGCGCATCTGTGCGTGCGTCTCCATGCATGCACGCGTGCATCCATGTGCACACACGCGTGCATGCATCTGCACGCACACGGCCACGTGCATGCACGTGTGCGTGTATCCGCGGGTGTGCATCTGTGTGCACACCCATGCGCGTGTGTGTTCTGCTGGAGGTTCACCGGTCAGCTTTATAGACGTTCTGGTTTTTTTACGGCATTATAGAGTGCTCGATGACATCACCCAAATATTAAAACAGCATGTGCTAGCCGGCCCGGCCCGGCGATACGCAGCTCCAGGCTCGCCGCTCCTGAGGCCGAAGCCGTGGCAGAGCCGGGGCGAGTGGGACCTGCCAGGGCGGCCGGCGGCAGCTCCGGAGCAGCCCAAGCTGTCCTGGCCCGGAGGACGCGGGAGGGGAGGGAACGCTGACACAGGCCTGTGGACGCGCAGCCTCGATGAAGTCATCCCTGCCGGGATGTTAAGGGGGAATTAGAGCCTCCTGGTCCGTGGATTTTGGGTGCTCACCACCACACATCCCTGCGGTGGGGACATCGGGGGGAACGGGAAGATGCTGCCGGTGCCGGTCCCCCACCTGCGGCAGCAGGCAGCTGCTCTGGAGCTAGTGATGGGATGATGGGGGGTTTTTTTCCCCTCTTCCACTGAAAAAAAAAAAAAAATTAAGATTAAAATAAAAATTTTTAAAAAATAAAAAAATAAAAGATTTTTCAAAGCCAAACCTGCTTGTGGCAAACAGCTCCAAAACATTTCCTGACTCGAGAAAAAGAGCATTGGAAAAAAAAAAAAAGTTTCCAGTTTTTTTAGATGGGAAGCAAACTATTTAGAGCTGTAACTGCGTTATATGTTGTAGAGGTTAACCAAAGGGAAAAGGTTGAAATGCGAAGAAAGGTTTCAGATGTTCCCAGTGCAACCTTTCCTGACCAAGCTGAAGAAGAGTTCCCAAACCTTCCCTGACTTTCTGTTTTGCAGCCCAGTTTGGGAAAGGAAATGTGTGAAAATCTCAACGCTCCTCGCAGGACAGGAAAGGCACCATTTCCTCCGCGGCCGTGCCTGGAGCGGCCGGCCGGGCGGCAGAGAGGTGCGGGGTGACGCTGGATGCTCTCCCCAGCTCTGCTCCCCAGCAGTTTCCCAGCAGCCGGGCACCGCTCCACCGGCTGCCGCAGGCAGGGGAGGGCAGCTGCCTGCAGGGCGTTGGGCCCACGGTATCGTAAATATTACAGGTTTTGTGACAGAAAAAGAAAATAAGGCAGCAAGGAGTCCTTAATGCACCCTGGGAAGTCTGCGCAGCCTGAAACTCTTTTTTTTTTTAGCATTTCCCTTGGTGCAAAGTTCAGCTTCTCCATCACCGGTGGAGCTCTGGCTGTGGTCCCCCAGCTCCCGGCTTTGCCCCCACCAGCTCTCACATTCCTCCCCCTGCCTTGGGGCCACCACCAGCCCCTGGCCCCACCACCAGCCCCTGGCCCCACAGCCCCCGGCCCCACACCATCCATCTGCTCACCCGACACCATGCTGGGGTCCCCTTCAGACCGTAAGGAAGGGAGGTTTGGTCCTCATTGCATGAGTCATGGGGGGGTGTGGGGGCTTGTTCTCCCCCCTGGCTCTCAGCCGAGCTGAGCCCCACAGCCATCCATCAGAGCCGCTTTGTGCCCCTCTTCTGACCTGAGCCAGCAATGCTGTGAGGCACCCAGAGGCCACAGGGTCATGGAAGGGTTGGAAGTGCTCTCCAGAGGTCACCTAACCCAACCCAATACAACCCAACCCAGCTCAACACAACACAACCCGACACAACCAACGCAACCAACACAACTCAACCAAACCCAACACAACCAACCGCAACCCAACCCAACCCAACCCAACCCAGCACAACCCAATGCAACCCAACCCAGCCAACGAAACCCAAAATAAGCCAACCCAACCAAAGGCAACCCAACCTAGCCTAACCAACCCAACCCAACCCATCCTAACCAACCTTACCCAGCCAGACTAGCCCAACCTAATCCAACCAACTCAACCTAGCCTACCTAACCCAACCCAACCAACCTATCCCAAACTAACCCAACCAACTCAACCCAGCCTACCTAACCCAACCCAACCAACCTATCCCAACCTAACCCAACCAACTCAACCTAGCCTACCTAACCCAACCCAACCAGCCTAACTCAACCTCCCACGCAAAGCAAGTCTCCCCATCGCCCCCCGCGCAGCCGAGCTCAGCCCTTCTGGGATGTTGCAGGGGTCTTGGTGGAAACCTCTCCCTCCTCCCATGCTCAGCAGCCCCCGGGGGGGTGAGCCCGGCAGGGAGCTGCATCACGTTCCCCCCCGCCGGCGCGGGAGCGTCACAGACTGTCTGAGGCTCGTCAGGAGAGTCAGGCCAGGCCGCGCGGGGCCGTTCTGGGAAGCCGTCCAGCCATCCGCTGGAGAGAGGAGTCTGCCTAAAAATGACTCTCCTGGCTCCTCTCCACACTCCGACCGTCCCATATGGAACAAATGTACATTTTCCATCAATTGTTTGTATTTTTCATTTAAAGAAAGAAGGGGGGGAAGGAAAAAAGACAGAAAGCAAGCGGGCTATACATATATGCGAAGCGTCGGTGACAGCAGATAGGCCCCATCGCGGAGAGGGAGAAACACTGGCTGGCGTTCAAGAGACTCAAACGTATGGTATGAAACAATAAATTTTAAGTGTGTTTTGACATATTTGGTGGTCTCTGCCTCACGCTTAATGAGTGTTGGTCCACGTTACGGGGGAACCGCACAGCTCGGGGTGGTTGGCAGGCTGTGCTGGAGGGGGGGTCGGTGGCCAGCGAGGCCGGAGGTAGACGTGGAGGTGGTCCTGGTATGCGTGCCCCGAGGGGACAGGGCACGGGGACGGAGCACGGGGGACCGCGCCGGCGCGCTCGGAGGAAGGGATGCTGCGGGCACCACGGCACCTCAGCACCCGTGGGGGACGAGCTGCGGCGGCAGCAATGCCAGCTTGCGGGAAGAAGCATCAGGAGGTGGAGTTGGGTGGAAGTCGGTGGTGGGAGATGCGACGTGACAGTGATGTCCCAGGGCAGCATCCCTCGCCGCCGCAGGGCTTGGGCAACCTGTGCTCGCATCTCCAGGCTGGGTCCCAGCCGGGCTGCGCTGCTTCGCCTGCGGGAAGACCACGGGCTCCCACATCCCCATCACCGCAGGGAGGAAGCCGGAGAGGACGGGAGAAGCGGCAGGAGAGGCGAGCGCAGCCCTCCCGCGTCCCCCGCGTCCCCCGCCGCTGTGCCAGGCTGCCCGGCTCCCCCCGTCTGACAGGGCTTGATCAGAAAGATGGACATGAAAGTGGAGCTTGGCTCTGGTTTCTCTCTCATTCAGAACATTCAAAAACTATTAACTGTGGTGGGGGTAAGCAAGCAGCTGGTTTTAATATTGTGCTCTTCCAATTGTGTTGGGTTTTTTTTTTTTCCCCTGCTTTTCGCGAGCACTTTAAGTGACATGGTTACATGTATTTGATTAAAAAGCTGTAATTCAACGAGAGCGTTTTCTTGTACTGTACAAAATGGCTTAAAGACACAGGATTTATTTACGGTGGTCTCCCGGTTTTCCAGCTCTGCTGAAAGACAAGATGACAGGGAAATCGCGGAAGGGGGGGACAGATAGCGGCAGAGGGGGACACGCGATCCCGCCTGGCTTTCCCAGTGCGGGGACCACGACTGGATCCTTTCCTCTGCTGGAAGGCTCAGCCTGCTGCCACCAGCGGGGTCCTTGGGGCCATCCACCCGTCCCAAAGGCACAAGCCCCTTTTTGGTGTCCCCGAGGTCGGGTCTCAGCTCAAGGGGCCTGGCAGAGAGGGGACAGTGAGGAGGGGAACCCGAGTTTGTCCAAACTGGTCCCCATCTCGCCCGCAGCAAGATGCTGCAGGACCTGGGGAGGGGGGGAGATGTTTTCTGCCCGTGCCCACCCCCTGCCCGCGCAGGGATGCTGCCAGCGCCGAGGAGCCCGTCCCAAGACGGCAGCTCCTTTTCCTAAGGAGGAAAAAGCCTTTACGAGATCCCAGCAAGGAGCCATGGCCCAATGCCGCCGAGAGCCCTGGATCCTCTCCCATTAACCCCAGCATCACCCACGGCACGGCCACGGCTTGGAGCCACGCGCGTGGCTCCGCTGTTTCAAAAGTGATACGTTTCACCCCAAAAGTCAGGCGGGAAGCTGCGGAGGAGGTGATGAGATTGCTGGGGGGCTGCTCTGCATCCCGATAACCTCGTCTCCCCGCTCTGCCGGCCCCGAGGAACCACAGCACGGCTGTGGCATGGCCGCGGCACGGCCTCTGTGCCCCATCCCATCCCTGGGCTGGCTGCGTTCCGGTGCGTTTCCCTGGCTTGGGAGGCAGGCGTGGGCATGTGTGGGTGTTCATGTGTGTATGTGTGCGTGTGTGTGCGTGTGTGTGCGTGTGCGTGTGCATGCGACACCGGCCCCGCCACGGAAAGCAGCTCACCCGGCACAGCTTTGCCCCTCTCAGCCAGATTTGCTTACATACAATAAAAAAAAAAATAACCCAGCAATATCTCCACCTCACCTGCCCCACAGCCCCCAACGTGCAGCCCCGGGGATAAGAACACCAACCCCAGCATCACCCAGAACACCCCGGAGCATCCCGGCCTCCCCCCATCCCTGCCTGCGGGGCCGGGGTCCACCCGGCTGCCGGCTGTGCCGAGCCGTGCCGTGTCTTTTCCTCGGCTCGCTCCTGCCCGGGGATCACCTGCAGTTCAGTTGATTTATGAACGGAGAATTTTTCAAGCTCCGTTTCCTTTTCATTGTTGTTTCAGTTGCTGTGCTCGCTTCCGCCCGCCTTTGAATAACTCCTGCCACACTGCGAGCGGTGAGAAAGGCGGCGAGTAAACACTCACACTCGGTCCCAGGGCTGGGGGGCAAGAGCCTTCTCCCCTCCCCAAAACCAGGGGGACGCGGGGCTGCCCACCAGCCCGTCCCAACCGCGGCGGGAGGATGCTGGGCTCAGAGCGAGCAAAGCCCGAAAGCGGATCCCTCTTTTCCCGCGGCTGCGGTTTGGGATGGGGGAGCAGCATCCCGGCCCCCCGCCCCGTGGCACAGCCCCTGGGAGGTGGCAGTCCCCTGGGGATGCTGCTCTCCCACGCTGCGGCTGCGGGGGGGTTTTACTGGAGGGACCCTAAAAAGTGCCTCTGGGTGGGGGGTTCATCTCTCTGGGGAGGGCAGGTTCCCCCCACCCAGGGCTTTGCTGCACCGCGTCTGGGCTGAGCGGGGGTACCCGGTTCCATCCCCATTCTCATGCTGGGGTGATGCCCAGGTGGAGAGGGGGGCTTCTCCAGCCGGCGTCACCCCCCGTGGCGCAGAAAGGATGCTCCGGAGGGAGCTTGGGTTGATTTACAGCAAAACTCTTAAAGAAAAAAAGAAATAATAAAAGGAAAGAAAAGGAAAGAAACCCCATCCGCAATCTCAGCTCAGCCCAGGACCTGCGTCCCCACCGCTGCCACCTGCCAGCCCCGCTGCCACCCTCCTGCCCCCTTCCTCCCGGTCCCATCCCGGGCCACCGAGGACCCCCCCCCCCCAGGTACAGGCCCCCAGCCCAGGAGGTGGGCAGCTGCCCGTCCCTGCCTGTGACCATTGTCCTGCCCTTCCTCCCCGCGTCCCGCAGCCCCCCGCCACCGCCCCGGGGCCGGGGGGAAAACAGGAAGCTCTCCCCAGCACGCTGCTGCGGAAATGAGACAAGCGGGCTGGAGCGGCGGCGAGGACGGCGGGAGGAAGCGGACGGGATATTTGGAACCAACGGCGAATTCTTGGGCTTATCTCTGCGCCGCAGAGGCCCAGGAGTCCTTACAAAACAGCGCCCAGCTGGAGCGAGGCCCGCGGCCAGGGATGCGTCCTCATCCCAGTGCAGCCGCCTCTGGTACCCCGCTCGGTGGTGGGATGTTGGTGGCAGGGAGGGGACACCCGCCCGGCACGGTGGGTGGCACCTGCATCCCTTTGGTGGTGGCAGAAGGGACCTGACACCTTGCTGCGGGGTGGGGATGGGGATGGGCAGCTCTCCAGGCTGAGTGGTCCCCAGGTTGCTCATCCCATCGTTCATCACGGATGTGGGGACCGGGGCCTCCCCCCCGCATCTCTAAAGCCTGGGCAAAAATCCTATTGGTTTATAAGCCCCCAGGGCACGAGTCCCCCCCTTGCCCACGGGCAACCGTTACCCGTCCTGCCTGCATTCTGCCCTCATTCTGCCTGCAGTCTGTCCCCCGTCCTGCCCGTGGTCTGCACTGGGATGCCTCAAGCCCGTCACCTCCCCTTCCGCTTCCGCAGGCACCGATGGCAGAGCTGGGATGCAGGATGCCGGTCCCCTGCCCACCCTGCCTCCTCTGCCCTCCCCACGGCCCCGCACGCCGCACCGCCTGCCCGCGAAGGGTTACGGCCAGCCCAGCTTGCTCCCATTCAGCCCTTCCAGCTGCTGCTCGCCTTTTTGTTGGGTTTTAATTATTTTTTCGTAACAATGCTGCGTTACTTTATATTCAGTGCATTGGGCCCAGGGTGGAGAATAGAAAGCGGGTCTGGGCTGGGAGCGCCCGACCCAAAGGCGAAGGTTTCTGCAGTGCTGCCTAAAAGCCGGCAGCTGCCCGCTGCAGGCAGGGGAGTGGGGCCGGGACGGTGGAATCATCCCAGGGGATCCAGGACTGCCGCCAGTGCCCAGGGATCCACAGCTGGACTTTGGTGGGGTCAGCCCTTCATTTGTTAATTGGTTGCGAAAATTAGGCAGGAGTCCTTTAGCGGGCAGCAGAGGCAGCCGGGGCACCCCAGGGTCAGCACCGGGAGCGGCTCGAGATGGGTCATCGCTTTCGTGGCGTGTCCCCACACCCAGCGGGGACCCCCCGGCCGAGGGCACCCAGTGTGATGGCAGCAAGGAGGCACTTTTGGAGCCGGAGAGCGCTGGCGGTGTGGGCGATGCCCGTGGCCAGGACCCGCCGGGGAAGGCTGCTGCGGCCAGCGGAGCTGAATTTGGTGGCTGGTGGGGGGGACACACAGGGTGTGACGGGTCACCCTGGCAGAGGCTGAGACTCCTCCTCTGTGGGGAGGAGGACAAAGGATGGAAGCGGCTGCCCCGTTGCAACACATCCCCGGAGAGCACAATGGAAATGCCAACCTCCGTCTTGTGAAACAGGAACCTCATATGATCTCGCTGAAGGCTGGGGACACTCTTGTAGGTCTGAGCGTGACGCTCCCCGGGCTCCTTTCTCCACCCGCGGGGAATGGGGATGGCGGGGACTCCCCCGGCACATCCCTGCCCTGGCGAGGACGGAGCTGCTGCCGCCATCCCTGGCAGCACCAGGAGGAGGGGACCAGGGGTGACCTGATAGTGGGAGGAAAGCGGTGCCCTGAAACCCACCCTGGGGCCAAAATACCCCCCGGTTCCCCCTAGCCCCACCGAAACGCCGTCCCATGGAGCCACATGCACCCGCAGCCCCGCCGAGCATCCCCCTCCCACCCCTCCAGCCCCGCTCAAGGACTCCTAAATAAACTGCGTTCTCCCTTTATGTTCTTGACCCCAGATTTAATTAGACCCCCCATTTCCTGCCTATATGAAAAATCACTTCCCCGAGCAGGTGGCTGCGATACCGCCGGGGCTGTTGTTGTTTTCTTCGGGGCGGGGGGAAGGTGGTAAATGGGGGGAAGAGTTTGTTGTTTATTTTTATATTTACAAAGCGCAGCTTTTTCCTGGTGCCGGGCATCGGAAGAGCGGCAGGATGTGACCTTCATCCATCTCCTCCTCGCTCACACAATACGGCCGCAAGCACCGCGGGCTGTCGCCGGCATTGTCCCCCCACGGCCGACGGGCACCTCCCGTGCCGCCCCGCCGGCACCTGGCGCCCGCCAGCACCCGGCACCGCTGCCCCCCAGCTGGGCCCCGCCGTTGCACACATGCACAGGGAAAAAAGGGAAAAAAAAAAAAATAGCAAGGTTGCCGGTTTCCTCTCTGGAAAACAAGCGGGAGCATCGAGCGGGGCGGCAGCGTGGGAAGGAGAGAGCAGGGTCCTGTTGAGTCCCCTGGGAGCCTCCCCTTCTGTTGGGGGGTGGCCAAGGCACGCTGCCCCCTCCTTCACCCTGTGCATGGGGCAAACGAGCGCTTTTCCCCCCATGCATGGGGCAAACGAGCCCTTTTCCCACCCGTGCATGAGGCAAACGAGCCCTTTCCCCCCATGCATGGGGCAAATGAGCCCTTTCCCCCCCGTGCATGGGGCAAACACGCCTTCAGCCCCGGCCAGCTGCAGCCCAGGCTGCAGCAGGGGCAGCAGGCAAGGAGGGGGTGCAGACCACATCTGGTTCCCCCCCCCACCCCGAGGTCCTGGGGAGCACCCAGCAAGCAAAAGCCCACCCAAACCCCAGCAGGGACTCGCAGAGCGGGTGCTGCTCCCCATCCCCATTCCGTGTGGCTCCTCCAGCCCTCCGGATTATCCCGGTCCCCACGGGGGGCTGCAGCGGCACGGAGCCAGCGCCGGCAGCCGGCCGGAGCAGCTGTTTGCCGGCTCCAGCTGCCGGGAGACCTGCGCTGGGCTGCTCGGCAGAGCTGGCCTCGGCGAGGGGCTGGCACTGCCCAGCCTCCCTGCGCCCAGCATGGGACGGATGAAGACGTAATGAAGTTAAATCTGCTTTCTTTCATTCTTCTCAAGAAGCACCACGCTATGGAGGGCTGCTCTGCCGCTTGATCTGGGGAGAGACATGCTCCAACCTCAACTCCATCCATTTTTGAAAATCAGCATCCGCGGTGACGAAGCTGCAGGGACAAATATTTGATGTGACCCCCCAAACCCAACGCTGGCACTCGCATGCTACTTGCTGGTGGCACCGCTGCCCCAGAGAAAGAGGAATTTAGGTCAGACAAAGGGTCTGTCACCCAAGAGCATCTTCCCGAGCTGGTCCCTCCGCATGGCCAAGCTCTGCTCTGGAGCAGCCCGAGACCCCAGGGTGCTTGAGCAGGGATTGGCACAGCCGGTGCGAGCCCTGGTACTCTCCAGCACCGCGGCATGCCATGGCCCCGCTGCTGCCCCAGCGCCCAGCAGAGTAAGCTGGCACAGGGCTGGCATGTCCCAGCGCCCTGCTCAAAGCCCAGCCCCGTCGCCAGTTCTGGAGCAGAGGGTGGTGCCAACGCAGGCACAGCATGTGGCACGGCACGGCACGGCACGGCACGGCATGGCACGGCACGGCACAGCACAGCATGCACAGCATGGCTGAGCATGGCATGGCATGGCATGGCACAGCATGGCATGGCACGGCACAGCACAGCACGGCATGCCCAGTATAGCTCAGCACGGTATGGCACGGCATGGCACAGCACAGCATGCACAGCATGGCTCAGCATGGCATGGCATGGCACAGCACAGCATGCCATGGCACGGCACGGCACAGCACAGCATGCCCAGCATAGCTCAGCATGGCATGGCACAGCATGGCACAGCATGGCATGCACACACGGCTCAGCATGGCATGGCATGGCACGGCACGGCATGGCATGCCCAGCATAGCTCAGCATGGCACGGCACGGCACAGCACAACTTGCCCAGCATAGCTCAGCATGGCACGGCACGGCACAGCACAACATGCCCAGCATAGCTCAGCATGGCATGGCACGGCACAGCACGGCACAGCACAGCATGCACAGCATGGCTGAGCATGGCATGGCACGGCACGGCACAGCATGACATGGCATGGCACGGCACAGCACAGCATGCCCAGCATAGCTTAGCACAGCATGGCACGGCATGGCACAGCACAGCATGCACAGCATGGCTCAGCATGGCATGGCACGGCACAGCACAGCATGCCATGGCACGGCACAGCACAGCATGGCTGAGCATGGCATGGCACAGCGTGCACAGCATGGCTCAGCATGGCATGGCATGGCACGGCACGGCACAGCACAGCATGCACAGCATGGCTCAGCATGGCATGGCATGGCACAGCACGGCATGCCATGGTACGGCATGGCACAGCACAGCATGGCTAAGCATGGCATGGCACGGCATGGCACAGCACGGCATGCCCAGCATAGCTCAGCACGGCATGGCACGGCACGGCACAGCACAGCATGCACAGCATGGCTCAGCATGGCATGGCACGGCACAGCATGCCATGGCACGGCACGGCACAGCACAGCATGCACACATGGCTGAGCATGGCATGGCACGCACGGCACAGCACAGCATGCACAGCATGGCACGGCACGGCACGGCACAGCACCAGGGCAAGCCTCGCGCTTGCACCAGTGCCACCCAGAGACGCCAGCACCTCAGGGCCGCTCCGGTCTCAACCCAGCCGAGCATTTGAAAGCCGAGCAGGGCAGTTTATTCCTTATTTATTCTTTAATTCACCAGCATCCCCCCGCCTCAGGAGCCCATCGGGCCCCATCCTGCTCAGGAGCACGCGGGAGCAGGTGCAGCCCCGCCGGGGCACAGCACCCATCGCCCCGGCGCAGAGCCCCCCCAGCACCCCCAGGACCCCCACCCCACGGGACCCGCACCCAAGGACCCCCACCCACGGGTCCGGCGGGCCGTGGGTGCCCACCTGGGCGCGGGGGGCGGGCGGCACGCTCGCGCCCGCGCCGCTCGGCACAGTTGGTTATCGTTACATTTGGCATCAGTCGCTTCCATTGGGCTCAATAGGGGAGGGAGAGAGAAAAAGGAAAACTCAGCTCAGGGCGATTTAATAAGTTCAGCGTTACGAGCTGGGGAAAAGCTGTGGAACACACAAGTGGTAACGCAGGATTAATCTTTCCTTTAGTCTTGGGAATTATGTTTTCATTAATCCTAATTTTTCCAGATGTTTCACTCCTTATACCATGCTCTTCAAAGCCTCTGTGGCTGCAAATTCTAATGAAGCCATGAGAACATTTTAAAGAGAAAGATTCAAAGCTTAAATTGCTTCCTTTTTTTTTTTCTTTTTCTTTTTCTTTTTTTTTTTTCCTCCCCCCTCCTTCTTTTCCCCCCGGTTGGGCTGTCGGGGAGTGCATGCGTGTGCGGTCCCAGCGCCTCCACATGTTGTGTTACACAATGTGCTAACAAGATGGAGAAGGCCACTCGGACCGCGTGATGCTGCTGTGACGTCTGTTCGGTTTGTCCCCCCCGGTAGGACCCGGCTACGAGGGGCTGGGGGGGGCTAGCCCCCCGCCTGCCGCCTGACAGCCGGCACCGAGCCTCCTGGGGTCAGAGCCGGACCGGGGCTTTTAAAACGCTTCGTGGTGCTCACTCCTGGCTCGCTTAGACACCAGGCGGGTGTTTATGTAGGACCTACAGAGGGGCCGGAGCGGGAACCAGGCATAGCTCCGTGGGTAGCCTGGCTTGCCGGCAGGATCTTTAGGGAACGGGGTTTTTTGGGGTGCTCCGGGCTCAGGAGAGCGGCTGGAGGGGGCGGCGGGGAGAAGAGCGGTGCCGAGGCCGGGGATGCTGTCGGCAGAGCCTCCCCGCCGCGCGGTGCCTCGGCCGGGCCTCCGCTCGCAGCCCCGTGGGGATGAAGCCGGAGCTCCCGCTCCCTCCTGCCCAGCAGCAGGTCCCCAGCGCCCATCCCCAGGTGCCAGCCCATTGCCACGGGGCGGGGGCACCCAGCCACCCCAGTGCCACCACGGCATTCCCAAACCTTCTCCGGCCAACCCCAGCCCGGCGCGGACGCAGGATCCGGCTGCTGCCGCCCGGCTGGGCTGAGCATCCCCTCCTCACCGGGAGCCCTCGTCTGACGCAGGAGGTCAGACAAGACGATCGGAACAATCCTGCCGGTCTCCAGCGCCCGGGATTCAGATCCATGTACTTATATGGCCTGCAAAACGCGGTGGGAGCATGACCAACGTCTGGAAATCCAGATAGGACTAGATCCCTTCATTAGTAATTTCTTGTACATGACTTTCTAGACCATAGGGATTTGTTAAATTTGCAGGAGTGTTTTCTCACAGTGCCATGGACTGGCTGTTGCCAGCATATATTGGCTCGGATCTGTCAGATCCTGTTGCCTTATATGACCCTCGGTTAATTCAGCTTTTCTTTGTATCCAGCCCTCAGCGGGGAACTCCTCTAGCAGTCTCAGCATGGATCATGCTAAAATGGTTCCCCAGTCCTCCTGCCATAAAACAACTGCCCACACAGTGAAAGGGGGACGTGGGGGGTGGAATTCAATGGTCCCCTCCCCGCCACCCCAGCCCTCGCCAGATGCTTCCTCCATCCCCGCTCCTTCGGTGCCGAAAGCAAACTCTCCGTGCCTGGAAAATGTTACTGGAGGGACCGGACCTTCTCCCTGCATCGGGTCCTCCCTGCGAGGACCGTGGCATCCCGCCGGTGCACCACGGGCTTAATCATTCACCATCCTTGGGAGTGCTCCGGGGCCGGGGAGACTTTCACCTTCCCAAGCGACCTCTTGAAACTTCAACCTTCTTTTATGGGTGCCATAAAGGTTGTTTTTTAAACCGTGCCCCGGCAGGGTTTCCCCCGTCTCTGCAGCGGGGTCTTTGGCCCGGGGAGCGCTTGGGCATTGCTGCTCTTTGGACCTTGCCCGGTTTGGGAAGCGAGGAGGCTAAACGGGATGGCCTTTTTCCCAAGGGAAGGGGATGGAGGTTCCCAACGGCTCGGCAAAGGAGCGTGGTGGTGGTTGGCCCCGGTCTCCACGTGTGCCCGTGTGCCAGCAGGGCTCAGGCCCGCATTGGATGCACCAGATCCAGGGATGCTGGTGGGAGGGATGCGAGGGGCTGCGGGTCGCGGGGGAGCCCCTCCGTTGGCTTCTGCCCCTCTGGGAGCCCAGATAAGCAGCCCAAATCCCCGAGTGCTGCCAGAGCAAGATTTCCAGGTGTAAAAAGAGCACGTGTCCAAGGATGTCCTGCTGAGCCTGCAACTCCTTATCACTCACCGATGGAGATAAGCACCCCTGTCCCTGAGCACCGAGCCCGGCAGCCCAGCGTCTGTTGTGTGCGTGTGCCCCTGCTCAGCGTCTCTTGACCCGGCAAGCTGAGCCCGGTGAGGGCACCCCAACCTCCCGGTGCCCCCACACCTCTGCCCCTTGCCGGAGGTGACAGCCGGATCCAGGAGGGCCTTTACATCCCGCACCTCCCGACACGATGCTTGTCCTCTCCAGCAGATCTGGCAGCACTGGGATGCTCCAGGAGAACACATCTCCTCCAGCATCCCCCTCCTCCTCGCAGGAGGCACTTTGCCGTAACTTTGCAATCTTCAAAGCACTCTGCTTTTTGAAAGACTTGTTCAAAGGCTTTTTCTTTCAGCATTTTATTTAGCCTCACCTTAAAAAAGCCTCAAACTGAAGCAGGAAGGGGAGAAGGGGAGGGCTGAGCTGCTGCAGGGTGGGAGCAAGCGTGCAGCACCGAGCGTGCAGCACCGAGCACCCCGGTGTCCAGCACGCCAGGGTGAGCATGAGGCGTTGCTTGGCCGGGGTCAAAACGCTTCCCCTGGTCTTTAGGAGCAGGACGGCTTCTCCATTTCAGGAGCACTGTCCGCTCCGAGCATCACCCTGGGGTTTTATCTCACCCGCCATCAACACAAGAGGTTTTACTGCGCCAGGCTGTCCCCTTGAAAATCCCTTTGGCGGGTTGGCATGGCATGCGAAGGGTTACAGGTGAGGGGTCGGGGGGCTGAAATCTCCTTTCTTTGCCTTTTTTATACCAGCAAGCGGTGGGGGAGGCTTTGCCTGTGTCCCCTCGTACCTCGTCCCTGCTGCTGGTGGAGGTGGAAGCCGGCAGCAGCCGCGGGCAGTGGGTCAGGCTGTGCCCCAGCGCGGGCACGGGCAGGAGCAATGGGAGCATCCTGCCCACCCATCCCACCCCGTCCCCAGCCACCCCGGGGACACCGGACAGAGCCGTACAGCACCGTGGGGACACCAGCCCCACGTTTCCTTGGGCGAGGGAGCCCCGTGGGAGCATCTGCTGCCGTTAGCAGCACCGGTCATGCAGCAGGGACACGTTGCAGGCAGACAAAGCATCCCGGGTCCCATCCCGCAAACCCCGGCAGCTCTCACCACCCCTCCGCTGCCGTTGGCCATAGCTTGGGCGCAACGCAACCCCTCCTCAACCCCCGAAGGCGCTGCCTTCAAAGCACCTCCTCCTCCTATACATTGCCCTCATTTCCAGCATCTTTGGGTTGAAAAATGGCCGGGGAGGGTTTGGCAGAGGAGCCTCGCGCAGATTATTCAACAATTGTTTCCCATTTTGCGCCCTCGACTGCCTCATCCTCCAGTAACAATGACGAAGAGCGGCGCGGAGCCAGCGCCCGCGGCAGGGGTGTTGAGATCAGGGACAGCACAAAAATATCTTCTCTCTGGAACAAATATTTACCAACCCTTCTGCCTTTTGTTCTTGTGGTTCTCTTCTTTTTTTTTTTTTTTTTTCCAGACATTCACTGGCAAAATGTCACACTAAGCAGCAACCCAGAAACTTCGGGGTAGCTGCTTGGCTGCTCTGGGCTTTGTTTTTCTCGCGCACTAATTGTTAATGAATTTCCAGCCATTCAAGCTAACGCAAACCTGTGAGAAAATGATCTTTTCGGCCCTGATTTCAGAGCTTTATGGCGCTTCGCAAAAATCCGGGCGGTTGCCGAGCAAAACGTGCATCATCCCGCAGCGTGGGGCGGTGGCAGTGCCGGAGCCGTCTCCGGGTGGGATGCAGCAGAGCCAGACCAGGAGCTGGGGGAGTCTGAGCTCCCGGCATCGCTCCGGGGGCTCCAGCGGCACGGTCCCCGCTCCGGGGATGGGGACGGGTTAAATGGGGCTGCGTGCCGTGGTACCCTCTTCCCTGGCTGGCTCCTCGCAGACCATCCTTCTCCCCGCTCAGCCCCATGGCAGGTTTTTCTTGTTTCCCCTCAAAATCATAACCCCCCTCACGTCCACTTTTTATGGCGGCCAAACAAGGGCACGTGGGTAATTTACGGGCGTTGTGTTTAAAGAAGGGAGGGGGGGGAAACCTCCTCTTCTGGCACATAAACTTATATCTTCGGTTAAAAATTAACCATGGCCATAAAAACCCCAATATAGGAGTGAGCAGAGCTCACCCCGTCAGTGCTGCCAAGCTGCTGCCCCGCGCCCAGCCACCCTGCCGGTCACCGTCCTCTCCCGTCCCTGGGATGGCCGGGCAGTGCCCCGCCTGCCCCCACCACCTCCTGCCCATCTCCCTGGGGCTCTTCCAGGGTGCCCTGCTCCTCTTCTTCGCCCTCTTCGTCACCTATGATGAGCCCTCGGCGCAGGCGGAGGATACCAACTTGGTGGCCAACCAGCTCTACGGCATCTTCCCCTTCTTCCAGGACATCCAGGTGATGCTGGTGGTGGGGCTGGGGCTCTTGCTGACATTCCTGCCCCGCTACGGGCTCAGCGCCGTCACCCACAACTTCCTCCTGCTCAACTTCTCCACGCAATGGGCGCTGGTGCTGCAGGGCTTGCTCCATCACTTGCACCACGGCCAGGTCCACCTGGACCTCCACAACCTTCTCACCTCCGAGTTTGCCGCTGTGACGGTGCTCATCTCCGTGGGAGCCATCCTGGGGAGGACCAGCCCCTGCCAGCTCCTTGTCGTGGCCGCCTGTGAAGTCCCCATCTACCTCGCCAGCGAGTGGGCCATCCTCACCGGTCTGGGCGTCCTCGATGTGGGAGGCACCATCACAATCCACGTCTTCTCCTGCTATTTCGGCCTCGGCGTGTCCAAGGCTCTGTTCGGGGCAGCGCGGCAGCCGGTGCACCCCAATGAGACCCCAACACCCCAGTCCGACTTCCTGTCCCTCCTGGGGACGCTCATCCTCTGGGTTTTCTGGCCCAGCTTCGTGGCCATCCTCTGCCAACCGGGAGATGCCCAGCATCGTGCCATCCTGAACACCCTCCTGGCCATGAGCGCCAGCGCTGTGACCACCGTGGTGGCATCCAGCCTGCTGGAGAGGGACGGCAAGCTCAGCCCTGGCCACCTGCAGAACGGCAGCCTGGCCGGCGGGGTGGTCATCGGCGCGGTGGCTGACATGACCATGCCGCCGGTGGCCGCTCTCGCCCTGGGCAGCCTCTCGGCTGTGGCGTGTGTCCTCGGCTTCAGGTTCCTCACCCCGCTCATGGCGAGGAAGCTCACGCTCCAGGACCAGTGCGGCATCCACAACCTCCACGGCTTGCCCGGCATCCTCGGTGCCATGGCCAGCGCTGTGGCCATCCTGGTGACATCCAAGGACACCCCCGGGTCCCGCTTCTCCCAGGTGTCCCCCGTCGGGGGCAATGCCAGCGAGGTGGGGGGTGGGTGGTGGGGGAACCGCGGGGCGGGCGAGCAGGCGCTGTACCAGGTGGCGGGGCTAGCGGTGGCCGTCGGCAGCTCGCTGCTCGCCGGGCTGCTCACCGGCATTGCGCTCCGGTTGCCCTGCCTGGCCCGGCCGCCCAAGTGGCTCTGCTTCGACGACTCACTGTATTTTAAGATCCAGGATCAGGCTGAGAGCCCAGGGCCGGGTGGCACCGCCGAGGAAGGAGCCCTGGTTCTGAGGGAGCGGGTTTAGGCACCGGCGTGTGTGCAGCCACGGCGAGGGCCGGGGACCGGCTCAGGGGTCGAACCTTTCTGACCCCATCACCTGCGGGAGCGGCGGGCGGGAGATGCTGCCTGCGCCCGCTCCCGGCCCCGTGCCCGGCTCCAGCCACCGAGGAGGCCGGCAGGGCCAGGGCAGCACCGCGGCGCCGATCCCTCCTCCATCCTCCCACCCGGCGGCTGCGAACCCGCTCCTCTGCCCCGGCCGCTCCCAGGATCCCTCCATCCCCGGCAGCAACTGAAGAAACAACCTGCTCAGGGTGTCTCCCCCAGGACCGCTAATAACCCCTGGCTAAGCCGGATGGCCCCAGCTCCGGGGACCGGCACCGGCACGGGCTGCTTCACTCTCGGCCGGCGGCATTGCCTGTGGTGCCCGCCCCGACCCTTGGTGCCAGCTCCCACTCGGGACTCGCCCCTGATGGGCAGCACCCGGCAAGGGCTGCCGGCTCGCTGCCGGCTCCAGCCATGGCTCTGGCCACGGCACCGGGCTGGGGACTCGGCATCCACTGCCTGGAGGGTGGAAACGCAGCGGCAGAGTGAGGTGAGGTGAGGTGAGCCGGCCCAAAGCAAGGGATCTTACAGGGATTTGGTAACCTGCGCTGGGCAACCCGCTCTCCGGGATAGTTTGCAAAGGGAAACTTTGCAAAAGTTTGCAAAAACCAGCTTTTTTTACCGCTGGTGCAGCAAGTGGCGATAAGGACGCAGCTCAAGCATGGCGAGGAGCCTCAGCGAGAGCCAGGATGCAGCAGGCACCCACACCCCACAGCACCCTTATCCCACCCCAAAGCTGGGGCCGGGAAAGCTGTGCCGGCATCCCGGGATGCTGGGGGGCCCCCGAGGAAGAGCAGCGGCCCCGTCTCATCCCGGCCCGGGCAGCGAGCCACTTCCACCCTGCGGAGGACAAAACCTGCGGTCCATCGCCGGCATGCGGCAAGCTACGAGTGCGGGGCCGCATCCTGCCCGGAGAGCGAGGTCTGTGATTCACATCCCCCCGTCCATGAGTCAATGCTCCCCCTGCGCCGCCACGGATCCCGCTGCTGCGGAGACAATGTCGGCGATGCTCGTGGGCTCCCGAGGGGGTCGAGGCAACCAAACCTCCCCAGCGCCGGCCGCAGGAGTGGGGGGCTCTCGGCACGGTTGGGGGTCCCCAACCCCAAGCCGGCGGGAGCGGGGTTGGATCCCCACCGCCCGGCACAGCCCCAGGCAGAGCCGACACCAAGAGGGAGCGAGGCTGGGGAATTTGCCCTCCAATAATCACAAACAGGCTCGGGAGCCCGGGCGTGTTTGATTAATTGTTAGAATAAAATATTGCCGAGCTCTGACAAAGGAATCCTGCCCCGCAGCCCGGCGCGGCCGAACAATGGGCCCCGGCGCAGGATGCCGCAGGCCGAGCAGCGGGGCCGGGGGCCACAGCGGCGGGAGGCAGCCCAGTCCCCCCCGGCCCCCAGCCGAGCCCCGGTGGCCCCCCGGCTTCTCGGTGGCTTGGCGTGGACGTGCCCCGTGCCGGTGTCGGAGCCATCGCGCACCCACTGGCCGGTACGGAGGGGGAGCGGGGTCTGGCCAGGCCCCTCGCCGCTGCCTGGCTCCCGCTGGGTGCCAAGAGCATCGGAGACAGCGCCCGCCCGGGGAGCCGCGATACCATCGGGGCCCATATCGGCAGCATCCAGCCTCGGCGCGAGCTGGCACTCCTGCTGAGCCCGGCATCCCAGTCCCGCCGGCTTCCCCCCATGCCGAGGCCTGCCGGCTCCAACGCCCAGCTCCGGCTCCAGCTCCGGCGGCGGGGAGGAGGGTGCACGGGGCTGGCAGCGCCGGGGGGCTGCAGCCACCCCTCGGGAAGCAGCCATGGAAGGGAATCGTGTGCAGACACCCGTGCACACGCACAATCCCACGCACACGCCCATCCATGCACCCGTGCACACGCACATACACGCATGCACAGACTTATACATGGATGCGCACGCACGCGCACAAGCTTTCGCACACGCATGCGCACTCACATGCACGCACATGGACGCGCAGTCCCGAGGCTGCAAACCTCTTCGGAGGAGACGGTGGAGCAGGGCAGAGCTGCTTTCCAGCATCGCCCAGCCCTTCCCAGCGAGGACGCAGCCTCCCGCCGAGCAGCCTGCGGCACCCAGCAGGGGAGCGGGCGATGGGGGCGCGGGGAGGGGAGAGCACCCGGAGCTGGGCCCGGTTGCACCCCGCCTCTCGGCTGGCATGTCCTGGCACGGGCACCCCAGCATGCCGAGGCACAATCTGGTCGGCAGATGCCTCCAAAACCAGCAACGGGCCCAGGAAATGGGGGGGTCAAGCACTTTCCCACTGCCTGGAGGGGATCAGCCACCCGGCATCCCACGGCCGGGGGTGCCAGCACCCACCTGGGTCTTGGCACGGCTCCGTGCAGCCCCGCTCCTGGCCATCCCCATCCCCTGGGACCCGCCATCCTCCAGCTGGAGCCGGGCAGCGATGCCGCTGGGTGTGCTGCCCTGCGCCCGGCTGTCCCCGCTCCTCCAAACCAGCCGCTCTCCAAAGGCTGGAGCAGTAAAATATTCAGCAGAGCCCCTAGCGTTTATCACACCGTAAATCTGCGCTTTCAACAGCTTTATGATGCTGCAGGGAGATGGGAGAGAACAAAACGCTGCTCCGCTTCGTCAGACACAGCCTACGTGTGCCAGTGCCCCCAGCGCCGGGGCTGCCAGGGGACGGGCCCCCAGCCCCGCTTGCGAGGGGGTGAGGACCAAAGCAGGGGGCTTGTGTGGGTGAGGACCCCCCTGGACACCGGCCAGGGGGGCTGCTGGCACCCCAGGGTGGTGACGGCTCTGCTCCAGTCCAGGGGCAGCCGCGTTTCGGTGGGGCAGTGACAGTGCAAAGCGGCAAAATGTGCCTCCGGCATCGGCTCTGCGGAAATATGGCAGCCACCGTCCCCTGGGCACGGTCCCCCGGCACGATCCCCAGGCACGGTTCCCCGGCACAGTGCCCTGGGATCTGCTGCTGCCTCCAAGCTCAGCCCGCGGCCAGGCTGGGACGCAGCGCGCTGGTCCCGGTAAGGAGCACCGGTCCCCATCCCTGTCCCCATCCCCGTCCCCACAGCCCCAGCAGCGCTCGCCGTTGACCCCCGTCTCCCGGCGGGCCCCTGCCGTGATTGCAAAACAAGCGGCGAGGGGAGGAAGCCGTGATTGCGCTGTTTGCGCAGCGTTCGGATGCATCTGGCAAGGCGATCAGCCGGCGGCACACGGCACCGCGCGGGGGGCGAGGGCACGGCGAGCGAATCCCCCACCCCGCGCATCCCCTCGTGCTCTAACGCACGCGTGCCGCGGCCTTTGTGTGCAGCGTGCCCGTGCACCGCATCCCCGCAACCGCCTCGCCCACCGTCCAGGCGGGCTTGCGCAAGGCGCGAGCGCCTTGCGCAAGCCCGCCCGGACCGTGGGCGAGGTGGAGGTTGGCGTGGCTCCGACCGGCTGCCAAGCGGCTGGCACGGCACGGGGGGAGGCCATGGCGGCAGCGACTGCTGGAGCCACATCAGAGTGGCCCCCCCGGCGCAGCCGGGAGCATGCGGTGCTGCCCTCGAAGGAAATGTGCTCACTCCCATGTGCTGCACACTTGGGTTCGCCTCGCTGCTATTTTTATTTGACTTTTCAGGGCCTGTTTCCTTTTTCCGGCTGTTTTTGCTGTGATTCCACCGTCGCTTCGACCTCGCTTTTCCCCTCCCTCCCTTTTGCCTCTTCCTTCACTCTTTCCTTCCTTTCCATGCACTCATTCCTGCCGCCGCACCGGCCTCCCTCTACCCCCACCCGGCAGCTGGTGTTCACGGCAAGCTCGCGGCGAGCTCGCGGTGAGCATGCCGATGCCTGTAAACCCCCGTCAACGCCGGCGCTCACCTCCCACGACCGCTCAGTTGCCAAACCGGCAGCACCGGGCACAACTCCCCTACTCCCTGCCCGCAGAGGCAGCCGGGGCGAGATGCCGGGGCAGTGAGCAGGCAGCACACGGCGATTTCCCGGCTCGGCAGCAGCTGCCCTCCCCTGTTGCTGCCTGCAAGGGAAGGGTAATGAACGGGGCCGGTTATTGCTCTGTTTTATCTGGGAAGGTGCTCACGGGTCGGTGGAGAAGGGGGGGACTTTGCTCCAGCCTTGACGCAGAAAAAGGCAGTGAGTCACCCTGTCCCAAGCCACCGTCCCGCTCGCACCGGTGCACGAGCCACCGGCTCCCACCGGGGCGTTGCGGTCACCCCGGCCGTGCCGTGCCGACCGCAACGCCCCGGCGAGACCACCAGCCCCATCCGCAGGGAAGCCAGCATCAATAGGGCTATTCTGGGATGTTGGCGGGATGCGGAGGGGGGTGTTGTTATATTTGGGGGTGGTGGTCGGGATGAGGGGGGGAGTAAGAAAGAAAATTCAAATCCAAACCACTGCAAAACCCCCTGTGGAGGCAGCAGAAAGGGCAGGAGGAAAGGAAGGCAGAGTTTGAGCCTGGTCCCCCCTCCCCGGGCACGCCGAGGAGGAAGATGGAGCTGGGAGGAAGGAGCCCAGGCATGGTGGGGCCAGCCGGGGAGGAGCGTGGCACCAGCGGTAGCCCGGTGCAGCTCGGGGAGGCCTCCGGCATCGGGATGTGCCAAATCACAGCTCCCCAGATGGGCCCCACCGACGGTGCCAGCCTGCCCCGTGCCATGCAGACGGCATCTCCCGCGACCCGTGGGCCTGATCCTGCTAAACACCCATGGGCCCTGGCAGAACCCCACAAGAGCAGCATTCCCAGCCTGCACCCCCGTGCTCCCACCCCCAAACCAGGGTACCAAACCAAGGGGCCCATCCTGCACCCTGCTACACCCTGGGGGCCCCGGTGTGTGTGTGGGGGTCTCCTACCCACCCTCGGCAATGCAGCCCCCCCCCCCAGCTCCTCTCCCAGCCCAGGTCCCAGAGGCAGAGGGTGGGCAAGGACCCCCAAGCATCCCCTGCGCTCCCCTCCCTGCATCCCCCCGCCCCCCGGCGGCTGCTTGAACCCCCGGAGAAACCCCCGGAGAAAGGTGTCCAGTGTCCCCGTCCCCTCCAAGGTGCACGGGTGGGGGGGCCCCACTCAGCGGCAGCACCCACTGCCTCCCCCCCGGACCGGGGAAGAGGGGGCCGAGGCCCCGGTGGGGACGGGGCCAGGGGATGCTGGCGTGGCCGTGGGCCAGGCGGGAGCCGTGGCTGTGGTCCAGGTGGCCGCGTGGCCCTGGCCGCAGGGACGCACGGCCGTGGGCAGCTTTCCGGCTCCGCGCAGCGCGCACAGCCCACTGCTGCCATCTCGTGTCCTCGACAGACGTCCCCACAGCCACACAGCCCGGGCTGGCCCCACTCACGGTCGTGACAGAGTCCTCCCGGGTGGAGACGGGTTGGGGAAACTGAGGCAGGGGCGCAAACACGAGCCCTCCCTCCCCGGCCGCTGCTCCAGCCCTGCCCGCGGCTCGGAGAGGGGGAATGGCCTCCCAGGAAAGCAGCTCCTGCAGCAGAGCCCCGTCCTCCACCGCCCATGCACCAGCATAAGCGTGCAGGATGGGGCCCCGTGGGCCGGGGATGCAGGCACGGTGGGCAGAGACAGGATGCCACGGAGCCCACTGCCGCTGCTCGCTCCTTCCCGGGCTTGCACGGCCTCTGCGCCGTGCCCGGACCCTGCGCCATGCCCGGACCCTGTGCCACGCCAGCCCCATCCACAGCACAAGAGCCCCCGGGTCACCAGATAAAGCACCCAAAGGGCTTCCAGGGAAGGAGAGGTTTTATTTCTGGCTTCCCAGAGACTGTTTGCCACCCAACCGGGGAGCGGGGACCCTGGCCAAGGCGCTGGCAGAGCGCGGTGATGAGGGAGGATGCTCCTCATCTCACCGAACCCCACGTCCCTCCAGGCTTGGCTTGCCGGGGGGTGCCAGGGCACCCGCAGTGCCGGGCAGCCGGGTCCCTCCGTGGTGCTGCCTGTCCCAGAGGCCAAGCCCTGAGCGCAAGCCCCCACAGCTGCCTGGGGTTTTGCTGTTTATCGACGGGCACCGGCTCTCCCCAGGCTTCCCCGGGCGCCCAGTGATGCACCCAGGTTTCCCCGTCCGCCGTGGGTGCCTGGCTGCTCTGCCTGTCCCAGCAGCGCACCAGGGACACGTGTCCCTCTCCGCAGCCCGGCCACCCTCAGAGCCTTGCAGATGCGCAGCGGTCCCGCTTCCAGCAGAGCCCTCCGAGCCGTGGCCCCGCGCGTCCTCTTTCTGCCCCGAAAAGCAACCGTTGTCCCCAGGAAAGCCGCAGGTGATGCAGGGCCAGGAGCATCGCAGGAATCCAACACCTCACCTCCTGTTTTCAGCTCTTCCCCTTCTTCTCCCCCACGTTTCTGGTGTTCCAGCTTCCTGCCGCAGCCATCCCATGGCAAACCAACCTGCCAGCCCCCACGACGTGCCAGGGGCCGGTCCCCGGGTACCGCTTGAAACAGGAGGATGAATTCAACTCAGGCATCCGCCGGTAGCAACTCCACTGCCTTCAGGGTTGAATTTGCCCCAGGTTTCCAAACAAGATGCTGGCAGCCACGGTGCCGGAGCAGCACATCCCTCCGGAACGTGGCGAGGGCATCCCTACGAGTCCCGCGGGGCGTGGCGGGGTGCGTGCAGGGCGTAGAGCTTTTCCCAGCAGGTCGCCAGTCTCTCTGCCTTCCTCCCGATCTCCCGCAGCTGCTTCCTCCTGCGGCCGGGTCCCCTGCGCTGGGGCTGTGCTGGGACGCGCGGTGGGCTCTGCGGTCAGCGTGGGAGCAGAAACACCCCACCACCACCACGCAGGCGTTAGTCAGGGGGACGAAAGCCACCGCCCCGGCGCCGAGGATGCACCTGGGCCATCGCACCCCACGCACATAGGGTTTGCGTGGGCAAAGCTGCAGGTTGGGGTGGCCAAACTGCCCGTGGCCACAGCGAGGACATGCTCTCAGGTCGCCAGGGCTCCCCAGAGCTGGCCATCCCCGCCCGAGCCAGCGGCACGCACCCCATGGCACATCCACGGGCAGGGCTGATGGCCAGGTTGGGTCTGCAGGCAGCTTTCCAGACCAGCAGCACCTCCATCCCACACCAGCAAACCCCCAGGCAGGGTTAGCCCCAGCTGATTTCCCTGGTGACGGCACGGAGAACAACCCCAGCACCGTGCCAGGGCCAGGCAGAGCCGGGAGCCGGCCCTTCGCTGCCCCAGGGCTTCCCCGCTAGTTAATGAGTTGCTGGTGGCTGCCATAGGGGATCCTCCTGGCCGGGGCTTCCCCAGCAGAGCCCCGGGGAAGCCGGGGGAGCCCAGACCAGCCCTTTGGGGAGAAATCCCAGTTGCTGCCTACGGGCACAAGAGCAGGACCGCCTGTGCCCACCCACCGGGCGAGCATTCCACCGGGACGAGGCTCTGTGATTCCATCAGCCATGGCATGGCGGCACGGGCGGACAAACCTGTTTGGGAGCTGGTGGTAAAAACCCCCCAGCCTGTCCCATGCTGCCACGGCCGGATTTCCCTCCCCAGCCAGTTGAAAGCTCACCGGGATTTGCCGTCAGCATCCCCCAGCCACCAACCCAGCACGGACCGTCACCCCCTGGGTGGGCAGAGCCTGGAGACTCCTCACGTGCAGCCAGGAGAGCTCACGACAGGGCAGGCTCTGCCCGGAGCCCAGGTGCTGGGGAACTGGGAGCCACTGGGGCGACTGGGAAGGGGCAGGGCTCCCACCTTGCTGATTTTCCTGCAGTTCTCCCTGAACACGAAGTCGGTGTTTCTGGCCACCTTCCACACTGCCAGCTCCTCGGGGCCACGCAGGGTGCCGGCCGCCACCTCCCGCAGGGACATGCTGATGTTGTAGATGGAGAGCAGGATCTTCTGGTCCTGGAGAGGAGAGAAGCATGCGGCCCCGGGCGGGGAGGGGGGCTCAACGGCTCCCCGGGGGCTCAGCCCACACGATGCCCCAGCCCCAGATCCCTTGGTGCTCACCTTGTCCGAACGACAAGCCGGCCCGGCCCTTCTGCTCCTGTCCTCCCACCCGCTCAGGTTTTTCTGGAGAAATAAAGCCAGGAGAAGATCAGGCACCCTGAAGCATCCGTGCCTCCCACGCGGGGCAGGAATCCCCCATTTAAACACAGCGTTCTCCCTGGAAACGCCAGCAAAGCAGCCAACCCCATACTAAGCTTTCCAGGCTCATCCCTCCTCGCCCACATCCCGCAGCTGGGCCGCATCCAGCCCGGCAGCGTCCCCCGGCGTGGGGAGCCAGGCCCCGGGCAGACACCCCCAGTCCCGCTCACCAGGTTCTGGATCTCGTGGAAGATGACGGCGCGGTACTGCCGGAGGATTTTGGCGATGCTGCACCTCTTCCCTCTGCTGAGCACGGCGACGAGCAGGAGGAGCAGAACAGCCCAGGAGAGCGCCCGGGGGAGAATCTGCGCAGGGAAGGGCTCCGCGTCAGCTGGGGGGAAGCCAGGGACGAAGGGATGCTCTGGGCTCTGCCTTCAGCCCCTCACCATAAGCCTCCATCAGACCTGTTCCCCCTCTGCGGACGCAGCGTGTGCAGGAGGGAAAGCACCTGCCTCCTCTCCCAGAGGACATCCTCCCAGCCCGACTGCCTCCTCTTGGAGCAAAGCCCTTGAGAAACTGCTCCAGCTTCATCCCAGTCCAGGCAGCGCTGCCCACGGCACCCACTGAGCTCTCCCCAGTGCCAGCAGCCGGGTACTCGGCACAGAGGTGTGGCAGGGACCTTTGCAGGTCTATAGGATCTGTCCCCAAGCTCTCTGCCCCAACAGGGTCCCCAGTACCGCCCCAGCTCGTGGCATTTCAAGCCCAGGCCCCTCAATCACCAAAAATGAAGGGGAGCAGACAGGGTCGTGCCCTGCTCTTTGGAGAGGAGCAGGAGGCAGGGAGCCGCCTGGTTCCCCGCCAGCGAACCTCCACGCCTCGACGTCAATGGTTTCAGGCACCCTCGGAAGGATGCCCTCCGCGCCTCCGCAAACCCCGCAGCACGGACGCGGTTATTGAACATCTTCCCAGCTCCCACGCAGCCCCCGCTCGGCCCAGACTCGGGTGCCCTCACACAAGAGTCAGACAGAAGCAGCACAAGCGCCTGCTCTTGCCAGCGCGTCCCGGCTGCCTCCGAGCCTCCCAGCTCCAAGCCTTCCCGGCAGCCCCGAGCCGGCCCCGGCAGAGAGGGGAAACCCAAGTGCTGACATCTGAGCTGGCGGGGGAGCACGGGGAGGGGGTGGCCGGACCCTCCGAGGGATGAGTCCCAGGGCTTTGAAGAAAAGCCAGCGTAACCTCAGGTGACCGGCACTGGGGATATTTGAGCAGTCCCACAGCAGCGGGGCGAGGATGGGAAGCCAGCCCAATACAGGCACAGCATCTGCCAGGAAAGGAGCCCGACAGCTCTCCATGGAGAGATGGCACAGCGCTGCAGCCCCATCCTGGCATCGGGGCATTTCTATCACCTCCCGTTTGCAGGAAAAGCCCCCAAAAAATCCCCCCCCGCCCCCCCCTCCCCGGGTGTCAGGTCTGGGCAGGCAGAAAGCAGCTCAGCTCCTTCCAAATATGCAACCCCTGCGCTGCGGCCAAAGCTCATAAGGAGGAAGGGGCACGCAGCTCTGCCTGCTGCCGGCATCTGCCTGCCTGAGCCCCAGCTCGCATCTCGGCAGGTTCGCTGCCATCCCAGACACGTCTGCCTCTCGGGCTTGGCTTTTTGCTCAGAGAAGCCAGAAGGAAGACGTTCCCTTGCTGAAGTCCGAGCCCAGGCAGACGCCATCCATCCTGCCCTTTGGTGGGAAGCTGGAGGGTTTGTTTGTAAAACCTGCATCCACACCGTGCTCCCCGCCCCATGACGGGCTCATCCCGGCTCCAAAAGGGCGAGGAAACCTTCCCCCACCGTCCCGCAGCTCAGCAGGAGCGATGAGGGCTTAACACGAGGTGAAAACCAACACGCCGCAAGTCTGGGAACCCAAGGACACAGGCATCACCTCGGAGCAGAATCGCGTGCGAGGAGATGAGCAAATCCACATGCAACCAGCACAAATCCCACTGGGCTCTTCAGCTTCCTTAATCGCCACACGCCTCCCAAGCAGGGAAGAGCCTCCCCGTGCTGCTGTCTCTGCTCTCTGCAAACCCACAGAGAGATCTCACCCCAGAGGCGATTCAGCAGAGAGCTGAGGGTATAATCCTCAGGGACACCCAAGGAGAGCTGCTTCCATGAGGACACCCTGTCCAAAGTCTAAGGGTTGCTCTCAGGAAGCCTCCGCCGCCGGGAAGACAAGGCCATGCGATTTTACCATTAAACTGGGAATGACTTCCCTGAAGTGGCTTATTAAACAACTGGGACCAAATTCCAGGAGAAAGCACACCATTTACAGCATTTCCAGGCAGCCAAGCCTGGCACTGGACTCTCAGTCCTTAGCACGGGAGGAAGCGCAGCCTGCAGTTAAAAAAGCTCAGCGAGCAGCCGGGACGGGAGCTCGGAGGGTGCAGGAGGTGCTTCCCACCACCCCCGTAGAGAGCAGGGAAGCAGTGGTGACAAGAGAGGGATGCAGGGGAGAGACGAAGCCGGCAAACCCCAGTCCTGGCCATTGCTTCCCACCCTTCAGGATGGAGGAAGATAAGTTCAGCGGCTGATTTGGGGTTACTCCGTCTCCCCTTGCTCTCAGCCCCGCAGCAGCAAGCTACAGGCAGGCAGGGCAGCTCTGGGATCAGGCACATCCCTTCCCACTGGCAAGGAAGGAGCAGCCAGGGGAGCGCGGGTGTGGGACGGTCGCAGCCTGCTCCGCCTGGCAGGGGAAGCTAATCTCTTCCTCGGCTCTAATCCTCCAGCAAATACGAGGAGATAAGGGAAATCACCATTATTGATAGAGCAGCTCCTGGTAGCACTCGTGCTGGCCCCAGCCACCCAGGCCGCGAGGGGCAATGCCGGCCGCCTGCCCAGGAGCCCCACTGGGCTCCTTCCAGCCAGACGGACCCCGTCCCCGACACCCTCCTATCCAAAGGGACTCTGCCACCACCCGGAGCCCCAGCACCTGCTGCAGCCCCGGGCAGGGACGGCCCCTCCGTTCTTCCCCCTTGGGACCAGCCGGTGCCGAGCCCCCTCCCAGCCCCAGCAGCCTCTGGACCGGCCCTCCCAGCCGGACCGGAGCCCCTTCCCCGCCGGCTCCCAGCTCCATCCCGCCACGACCCTCCCAGCCGGATCCAAGCCCCATCCCGACCCAACCCAGACCCGTTCCGACCGGTCCAAGCCCTTTCCCGACCGGACCCGGCCCCATCCCCACCAGTCCGAGTCCCCCCTCCCGGCCGGACCGGCCCCTTCCCGGTCGGTCCGAGCCCCGTCCCAGGAGAACCAGCCGCCTCCCGAGGGGTTCCCAAGCCCCGTCCCGGCTGCTGCGAGTCCCACCCGGCGGAGCCGACCCCATCCCGGCCCTGGGGCGGGGGGGGGGGGATCCGGTCCGGCGCCCTCCGCCCCCGCCCGGCGCGGCGGGGTCCCGGGAGGGGGGGGACGGGCCGCCCCCGCCCGCAGCCCCGCAGCCCCCGGCCGGGGAAGGGGCCGCGGCCCCGGCGCACTCACCATGGAGCCCCGCGGGAGCCGGGGGCCGCCGGCGCGGACCCTGCGGCGGCTGCCGGGGAGCCCGGCCCGGCCCGGCCCCTGCGCCGCGTCCCGCTCCGCCGGGGCTCGCGGTTTGAACTTGGCTCCACGGTGGGAGGGGACGGGACACGGCGGCCACACCGCCGCCGGCCCAGCCCCGGCCCCGGCCCCCGCGGGGGAGCGCTGCCCCGCGCCTCCGGCATCGCCTCCGGCCCCCCCCCGGCCCCGGCCGCTGCCCCCGGGGAAGGAGGGCCGGGGGACGGGCCCTGCTCTCGGCGAGGAGGGCGGGAGAGGCTCCCTCGGTGCTGAAGGGCCCAGGGGAGACAGCACCCAGGGTGCACCCAGCCGGAGATGCAAAGCGAGGGGGGGGGGGGTCCGACCCCAGAGCAGGGCAGGGGCTGTATTTCGTGCTGCAAAGGCATGCCAGAGCCCAGCGGGCAGACCACCCTGAGCTGCGGTGGCCGTGGGCACGCGGCGTCATGCCGGGGTCACAGAAGCTGTCGCTAAGCCTGGTCACCGCTCACAACTGCGTGCCACGTATGGCAGAGGCCCCTAAAACACCCACAGGCCTCGGGGTCCCGTGCTTTCAGCCGAAGCCCACCCCTGTTCCCCTCCGAGTTTTGAACAGACACGACAGAAAACTGCCCTGCCCCCCTTTCGACGGCTTTCGTACAAGACAGAACGGACAAAAATGAACCGACAGCAACAAGGCTCCACTGAGGAGTGGAGCGCGTGTGTTTTAGAGAGATGAAACAAATGGTTGAATAATCCAGCTCTGCTCAGCTTGGCAAGAACCTTCCTCCATGCGAAGTGAGAACCACAGCATACACAACATACTGCTGAAGACAGGACCCATATAACTTGTTTATTGAGCTTTAAATATAGTTAAAATTTGTAGGTGCCATAATCCATTTAAAAAACACAGAGACATCTACAAACGTTAAAAGGCTCTAAGATTGATGATCCCTTTTATCTAAAAAAAATAAATCCCCCAAACCTAAGGAACATCACCCCCCCAGGCCAGGGGAAGCTGCAGATACAAAGAGCAGGCGGCAAAAGGAGCTTGGTGCTGCGAGGACGCGGTGCAGCAGCCAGCGCAGGTCCCCTTGCTTGGGGCTTCCAGCCCGTCTCCGTGCTCAGCGCTGGGAAACAATCCCTCCCCTCACCACCCACGAGGAGCAACTCCCCTGCAAGTCCTTGCCCTGCGTTGTCTCAATCCCAGGGCTCCCGGGTAGCCTTTCCCAACAAACCCTGAAGGGACGCGGCGCTGCCACCCGAGCGAGGGGCAGGGGACGCGCGCGGATGCTGATCGGTGGGCGCACACACAGACCCTGGCTCGAGGGAGATGCTCCAAACACTTGTTCCAAGTCAGGAGTCTCTCCAGCGAGAAAAGCCACGCCACTGCGGTTCCAACCGTCCTTCCCCATCTCAACTCCGCAGCCACCAAAGGAGAGCACCGCAGGGCAGAGGGATTTATGTACCCCCGGCACCCAGCTTTCCCAAGCACATCACTACGCTAGGAAGTGCCGCAGCAACCGAAATTCCCTATTCCCTGCCCAGAGAAGCGGGATACAGTCCCCACGTCCGAGCGCTTACACAGATCGCATTATGGAGGAAGAATAAAAGCCGCGCGAGAAGCACAAGGGGCTGACAGACGGCAAGCACTGAAAACTATTTTTTAGCATTTTTTTCTTCTGCAGTTTCTGGCTCAGTCGTGAAATCCTTGTCCAGCCATGTTCCCTTCCCACAGGTCCACCCTCCTCTTTTCCCCAAGAGTGATGTCTCCATTCTCCTCCCCAAACTCCCCTCCCTTCCCCTTTGCGTAAGCCCAGAGACAGGAAGGATGCCAATGACAGCACAAAATCCCTGAGCAAGAGTCTCTCGACTCCCAACGCCTCTCACTCACCTTTGGGAAACCACAATTCCATGGGACATCCGTGATCTACACCCTCCTTAATGAAAATGCAGCCTCACACACTTTCACCAGCCACTCAAGAGAAAGCACAAGAGTTTCTGTTATAAACCCAAAGAAAAACAGGCTTTTGCTTCAAGACCAACGGTTTCTACTCCCGTGTGAAAAGACAGGCTTCTCATCCTTTTTGGCAAAAGGCTGAAGCACAACTTGGTGTAACCACCGCTGGCAGAGACGTTCCCAGAGTGGTGGGAGCCTGATAAGTTCCAAGGTTTCTGCTATCGGACCCACTCTTCCCAGTCAGAGTCAAAGGGCAAGACGACACTCAAAAAGAGAACGTCAGGAAACAAAAAAACAAGCTGTATTTTATACATACTGTCCAAGCAAGTGATAAGGGGTTGTCTCCGCCCACTAACTACATTCTATAACGCACATACACAGACCTGGATGCTTTTGCTATATCCTAACGTAAGACATTACAGCTTTTCATTCCATGATCACAAGAAAGTCAGGTTTTGGGGGGGTGGGGGGGGTGTCAAAATAATACAGATCACAAGTGTAGAAAGTTGAAGACAGCTTATAAAGGGTCCCCAACACAAAGCTTTCCCTCTCATGAATTTGCTTTTTTCCACCTGCATTTGAAGAGAGTCGTCCCAAACATCCCAACTGAAAGCAGCTGCCACTGTACAAGTGCACGGTCTCTCAACGGCTCTAAATAAAGGTTGTTCCTTCCACAGGGCCTTCAGGGATTGTTGGATTTTGCTTTGTTGCTTTAAAATACCACTGTGCTTAACGTGCTTAATGAAATCAGACACCTAGAAGAATAAGGTTATACTATATACATTTAAAAAATTGAGGAAAAGGTCTCTAAAAATACGCTCTTGAGTTTCACAAAATGCTCCATCTGCTCAGGTTTGAGGAATACTTCCCAGTTGTGCTGCAGCTTGCCAGCAGAGGAGACCGAGCTAAACCAGGCTTGTGGCAAAAAACTAAAAAAAGAGGGGCCAGCCCAGCCCTTCCCCTCAGCTGCTGGTCTTCCCCCAGCAGAACTCCACTCGTCTCCTCCGAGGACAGCAGTGTATTCAAACAGCAACAACCCAGATCTGCTGACAAGGAACTAGCACCAGATGGGCCAAACACTAAAGAACCTGCACAAAGGGGGACAGGACAGGACGGGGATGCATGCCAGGGAAGAAAACAGAGGAACTGCTAAACTGTCAGAATCCATACAAGCACTACTTAAAGCTTTTATTTACAGGGGGGATTCAGGCATCAAAATGGAAATGCCAACGGGGCCTCACAAGACTGCTCATCTCTCCTACGTGACACCAGCAACAACGTTCAGACGTGCTGCAAGAAGCTGATGACCGCGCTGTGTGAGCCAAGAGCACTATCGCTGGGAAGAGAAGGAAGCAGCTTTTCTTTTTGGAAGAAAGATCTTTCGTATCACCACCGATCTCCTGTCCTTCAAAATCTGTGCCACTGTACGGGCAAATGCACCAAAAGCAGGTAAGCAGACAAGTCCTACAGAGATGACTAACGCAGCTGAAGCCAGCGTACTCTAGAAGGTATTTTTAAGCTTGGCTGCCACAAGCACGAGAATCTCGCCGATCTTCTTCTGCCAATTCTCTATGTCCTTGGAGACATCACACCAGAGCTCTCCGTGGCGAGGTTCAGCATTCTCACAGCGCTTCCTCACCTCTTCTTGTTGTTCCTATGAGGAAGAGAAACGACAGTTTGCAAGTCTCTTAATGCCCTGGTTTGTTCCAGCACAGAGCCAAAAATTCAACGATCCCCACCCTGATTCAAACACTCTTCCAAAGCTTATGGTGGGTTTTTCGGTTTGTTTTTTTTTAAAGGCAGTATCGAAGCCTGAGTCAAAATTCAGAAGCAGCAACTCTCCTGCCTTGCTGAACAAAGTGGCTGAATTACAGTCAAGCAAGTTTTGGCTACACCAGAGAAATTGCAGCAGAAACTTCCTTTGCATTACCACCTGCATGAGATCTGTCAAGTGAGAGGTCTCTCTGAAGTCAGAAGATAAACACTCCCATCATTTCAGTAATATCAGGCAGTAAAAACTGCCATAAGAGATTAGAACAGACTGTTCCTCCAGCTGTGTTCACGTGCAACCTGTCCTGGACGCTTGTGAAGAAACGGGACTAGTTAGACAAACCCAGCATCGCAATTACAGGAAAATCTCCTACGAGAAAGCTTGCATTTTACAGAAGGAAGATTGATTTCATAGATTTTTGCACGAACTAGCATGACTGTGGACAGCAAAGAAGCCTGAAAGACAGCTCAGCTAACGACAGAGCCTTTTAAAAACCACCACACAGGCCTGTTCATGCTCATTCGTGACCAGGCGTGACAGCCATAGCCTCATCTGCGAGCCACACAGGCGGCAGCAGCGGCGGCGTGCTCAGCCCAGCGCCGCAGCAATCCCCGGGACTGGGTAACCAATATCAGCAAGGGATTCCTGATGCCTTCCCCTGCTCCCAGGCTCACACTCACCTCTGTGCCATGCTGGAGCTCAAATTTGTAAAAGAAAGCCCAGGCATCCCCCAGGTCAGAGTCGATCTTCACTGTTCGGTGAAACCACTCTCTGGCCTTGGTTATTTTTCGCTCGCTCCAGAACAGCCTGTTGAGAAAAGCAGAAGTGAGTGGACAAATAACCTCCTTAGAGGAACATGCCAATCTGCAAGCACTCCCATTTAAAGGCTCTACAGGTACTTCAATTCTTTGCCCTCCCAGGAAGGAAAGAGCAGATTTTGTAGGCATCTGCTGACTGTCCTTCCCCTGGGAAGAGAAGAGATACGAGAGGACCAAAAAGAACATCCACCACTTCTTCACTCTCCCCCTCATGAAGCAGGCTAACGTAGCCCAGGAAGAGACAGACACTCCTGAGAAGGGAAGTGTTACTCTCCGAGCTCAATCTTTGCTAACTCAATTGCTTAATTTTGCTGTTCCAGATTTCATGTAGAAAGAGACAGGATCATTTGCTTACATCTATTTCCCCTCCTCTAATTTCTTAATATGTCAAGTCAGTTTTAGCATCTAACGATTAAATCACTTCTAAAAGCTGAAAATTGCATGCACGTCCCTGGGGCCGCGGCTGTGTGCGGTCACACATTCACATCCACGAAGCACGCGCTAGTGGAGCAGACCCACCTTGTCAGCTCCACTTCACGAGGAAAGGCGAGCACGTAAGCTTCCGTGCTCAAATCCCAGCCTGGCACCCTGCCTGCCTGCTGCCATTTCAAAAAGGTACTCGTGAATTCTGAAATTTCTCCCCCGTAATTAACCAGCTGAGTCAATAGTCTCTTGGTTTCACTCCTTTGCATTAAACAGTTCATTTGAGCTGGTAAGGTCTTTATCAAATCAGCCAGCCATCCCTCATAAAGAGCTTAGCCAGTCATAAAATTATACAGCTTATGTGATTGTTTTTAAGCCCTATAATACTCCTGATTGTTCCGTGTTAAATAAACTGTGATTTAAAAGAGCACGAACAATGATAGCAGAGGCTCAACACCTGCAGGTAATGGCCATTTTCAGCAACATATTTCACAAAAAGTTTTTCACAGATGTGCGACACTGTGGTATTGCTGTACCTACATGCAAGTCGTGATGGGAGGTGGAAGCTGTTTGTGTTGGGATTAGCTGCTAAACTGTCTGAGGTTGCGCCAGAAGAGGCCTGGAAGCAGTTTCCGTAAAGCAAAAGTTAACATTTTTCTCACTTGCTGCTAAAGCTGAACAAGTCAGCTGTCATTATCTGGCAGAACCCAGTGCTGCAGTCACTGGAGTGTATCCTACAGTTTTCTTTGGCTTATAAAAAAGAGTTGTGAAAGAATTGGGCAACTGTTTGGGCAAAATGCTTCCTGCATTAACCTCTTCTGGTATTCACAAAGGAAGAAAAGGAAGTTTGTTCCAATCACGACTGCTGCAGAGCTGTTCGCACATCAGATCAGAAAGGATATGGCGTGAGTCAATTCTAATAGCGGCTTTTCATCGCTGGAAGCCTCCCAATTGGATCTAGACAAGATGACAATTCCTAGTAGATTATCTTCCCATTTTCAGAGAAGCAAACTACAGTCTGACTGGTAGTCTGCATTCCAGGAAGGGCCACAGCTGAAGAAAACTGACATAGCAGAAATTCAGGAGGGAAGAAGACTACAACGGCACAGAATTCAGCTTAGAATTAAAAAAAAACCTGACAGGATCCAGGGTAGAGAGAAAAGATGAAGAATACACAGTCAGCCACATAAAAATTGAAAAATAACCAGCAAAAATTGTCCCTAGTTTCACAAATAGGTAAAACATATCCTATAAAACTTAATTAAGCCTAGCTCATCTGAAAGCGCACTGAAATCCTTTTCAGGAGACACAAAGATAGCAATTTTCAGAGTGCCAATACCCAGCACTGGAAAAGGACTCTGTGTGAATGTATTGTCGTCTGTGCCGCAGTCCCAGGCCCACCAGAACAGCTTGAGGGCAGGATGGCATCCCCTGCCTTGAATCAAGGGAGAGATTTGCACAGTTACTAGGAGACAGCTTGAGAGCTGTTACTTGCTTTGAGGCTTATTAGAGCTGCTGCAGCCAGAATCACATGGTCGTGCTTGAGTGTTTCATCGTGGATGCAGCCACACACAGAAACGGGTATTTCTACAACATCAAGTACAGGAACTCACTTGGCCACAGCCAACAGGACATGTGGGTCATGTTCACACTTCTTGAGAGCATCCACACTCTTGGTCTTCCGTTGTGGTCGCGCTTCAAGGAAAATTGCCTCTGACCACAGGATTCCTTAATCAAGGCAAGAAGGAAGACTGTTTAGTGTTATTTCTGAGATTAACCCTCCCCATCCTGTCATCAGGCCAGTGCTCTCTAACACAAGTGCCGTCATCAGGCCAGTGCTCACTACTACCCCCACCCTGGTGCTTACCCATGCCCCAGCCTCATCCCAGATCACTCTTTCTGCATGGTACTTCATTCAGTACTCTCAATTTTTAGCTATCGCTTGCACCACGCTGGACCTTCAGTTCTGAATGTCTCTGTACCATAACCCTCCTGCAGCTTCAGCGCTCCCTACGCTGGCGTGCGCTAACCCAGAGCCTTTCAGAGGAGACATTGCAAGCAGTGGAACAGGGGAGGGCAAATCAGCATTTCGAAAAGTGAAAGATATCCATTTGTCTGAATGGGAAACTGCAGTGGCAGAAGTCATCCCAGAAGGTGCAAAGTACACCTTTTGGAAGCCATTTCAAGGGTGCCAGAGCGCACCACAGTCTTACTGATGCTGGCTCTCCACGTATACGATGAAGGACAGAGCAGGTCCAGGAAAGCCGGGTTTAATCCCTAGTTCCTTTCACTGCCAAAAGCAAGAAAGGAAATACGCGCAGAGGAGCATGAAATCTTCAGTTTCTCACGTCAGCCAACCATACCTGCTGATCATTTCAAAGCAAAGCCTGAAAGCTCGTGTCTGCCAGGACTCTATCAAAGTGCTCTCGCTTCCCATAAGCTGCACCAGGGGAATATACACAAGCTTTGATGACTGCAGTGACAGACTGGAGCAGAACTCTTCTCTTCTTGCTCTTTATATATAGGGTCAAACCACATTTTTCAGGCCTCTATTTTCAGGCCTGCTGAGGACACAAACACCATGTTTCAATTTTACTCTTTGTGCAGCCTGCCCACACCAGCCATAAGCAAGCAGGAATCAATTCTGCAATTGATGGACACAAGTCTCTGGTTTACATGACTGTAGGTGTCCAACGAGCTAATCCCTGCAGGCTTTTATTCTGGCTTGTAGAGTTTTAAGATAGAGTTGGAAGCGATTTTATTTAAACAAAAACTGAGATCGTGCTGCCCATTTCCATAGCAACAGGCAGATTCTGTAAAAAAGCCTGTGGTGGCAAACACTCATGAAGCATTAGGTCATTCACAAAACAAAGTGGGACTTGGGTGGTATTGCTTTGTTGACCCACTCGCATGGTGAGAGGCTTGCAAAGAGTTTATCATGTCATAATAGTCACTTAATTCCCAATTATTTCACTGGAACTTAAGCAGCTGCCAGTTAAACACCTTTCAAAACCTAGCCTGAAGGCAAGCTAAAAAGGCTTGCCCTGCAGTAGACTACTACATTTTGTAGTTATGTGACATCTTCTCTCCAAAGATGTCAACATGTTTAAATAATTAAGTCTTCCCGCAATTCTGCCAAAAAATAGGGAAGCATTATGCACTTTCTCCTCCCATCCCAAGAGGCAAATGTTTCCACTGCTGGTTAGAACCAATTGACTTATATTATATGACCTATTAGCCTTTTCTTAAATGAGTTAAAATAATCAAAAAACAGGACTAAACATTTATGGTACATGATTCCCTAATCATGACTGCAACTGAAATTTGCTGCCAGCACAAGTCAAGCACACAGTCAGTAGTGCAACCAGTGCAGCCAAACCGGCAACGGGAAGTCTCCTATGGCCAGCTGTACTCCAATGAGACAGAGAAAAACCCCATTCTTTTTCCACTGAACTTCCTAACTACAAACACTTGAGAGTTTTTCTTCAATTTTAAACCTTGGCAGACTTCTACCAGCTTCAGAGAAGAGCCACCCATATCCAAGATGCTTTCCCAGGAAACCCGTGAACAAACCGTGGACCACAGACCCAATAATATACCGGATACTGCAGCGAAATGGAACGAACACCAACCCGTTACCTCTCTGGTGCGAGACAGCACAAAGCAACTGGGATTATTCACAAAGACCCTCAACATTTCATTTGCAGAAGGATGACTGACACCTCTCCAAAACATAGTATTTTGAGACCTGGCCAGAAAGGACATCTTGGAAAAAGATGTGCCTTTATCAACTGGGCAAAACAACCGTGTTTAAGATAGAAATGAGATCCAGCTCACCTGAATTGGGGCATTCTTGCAATGCTTTGGCCATCAGAGTATTTGCAATATTCTTTAACCCAGCTCTGTACTCTAATCGCACAGACTCTAACCTGGTAAGGAAGAGACTCAGTGATGATATTTATGACAACATATTCACTATGCGGAAACAAACAGCAAGTCACATGAAGGTCACTGGAAATTGCAAACATCTGCCCATATTCTGAATATGCGTAGGTGACTGACATCCTCCCATTCCTCTGTGTCTAAAAATAAATATGACCTTTATTCTCTAATGGCCTAGATCAAAAACAATCTGAAAAAGGGACTATAACAGAAACAAAAGGTCCCTGAGTTTTCATGCTCTGTGCGCTACAACTATCAGGAAAGAAATAACTAGTCCCCAGCTCCTTAGAGTAGCTACATACCAGGATCACCAGATCATACAGCCAGGATCATCAAAGCATTTCTGGTATTCAAAAAAAGTTGTTAGTCCAGAAGAAACCCTAGGATGGACATGGTCACAAGTTCCAGGCTCAAACGGCTGAGAAGATGTAAAATAGCTGGCCTGCAGAATGCATTGGCTTTGTAGCCCAAATTCAGTTCATCTCCACACAACTCACCAGAGATCTGGGTTCTTTGGATTCTTTAGGCGAGACTTTTCCAAGATGGCTCTTGCTCTAGTCAACTGCCCAACTTTCTCCTCCAGTCTGGACAACAAAAGCCACAGGGGTATGGAATGGGGACACTTTTTCAACTGTTTGAGGGGAAAAAAAAAAAAGATTATGTAGATTTGAAAAAAAATCTTATAACCCCTATAGAAAGGAACTTCCCTCCCTACATCCTCCTGGAGAGTTTAAAAGAAGAGAGACAAAGTTGATTACGTTGCTCAAATTTCTCCTAGTTAGTCTTACAGCAGAGAACAGTACAGAAGTCAAGTTTCTCCTATATCCAAAACAGCCAGGTACCTCAACTATGACTGAGCTATCCCAGTAGCAAGAGAAGGAATACACCTCCCTTAATAATACATCTACAATTTGTGCTCTGTCTGGAAATGGAGGGCTCTCATACATAACCAAACCACAGCAACAGAGTGTGCAGGAAACAGACTGCCTTTGAAGCCCGGGAAGTCATTAGGATAGCGACACTGGCAGAAACCTGCTTCCATATTACTTTCATGGCTGACGAGTTTCAGAAGCATTCCTACCCGAGGACACCGATTACCATTTAAAAGAGACACGAGTGCTCTGTAGGCCATCTCCTTGTACTGTGTGTTTCTAAAGAGCTCCTTAGGAGGCTTTTCTTTTAAGAGTTCTGCTTTTACTCTTTACAGGTCTTAGAGAATTATTGTGCAGTGACTTTTTTTTCCTACCAGTGAGGAGTCAAGCATACAGCAAACTCTCTCAAGCAAGAAAGTGCATTTTGCACATGGATACTGGGTAAGAGAAATTCTTGCTGCTTATTTCAACGTCCTAATATTTTTTGTTCTGTTATTGTTTTATCCAATGACAGAGAGAACAGAAATCATCTCTTCGGTTAGTCTGGGACAGAGCCTTCTCCATTTTGATTCGAAGACAGACATCTCTCCAGGCCAGAAGCACAAAGCAAACTTTCAATAACAGACATCTTACCCCTTGATTGTAAGCCTCCCGTGCTTTCTCTACCAGCTCCTTTTGTTCCTCAATTTGTCCCTTCATCATCCACAGTTTGGGGAAGTCCTCATAGTGCTTCAGGGCTTCCTCACAAAGCTCCTGGGCTGCAGCAATGTTCCCAAGCACCCATTCTAACTTCACAGACTTCATGAAGACCTGAGAAAGAACCAGAGCTGTTTATCACTAGCAGCCATTGAAAAACCATTACTCCGTCAATGCAGTGGGTTCCCACTTTCATACATTCATTAGAATGCTATTGATTAGGTACAGTTTAAAGTAAAAAAAATAAATACCAGGGTTAAATAATAGCGGGAACAGATAATGAGAAAGGTAAATGCAAATATTAAAGGAGTTGGAACAGTGCAATCAACCTATATCTCCCCTATTAGCATACAGCTGACATTCGTACAAAGAGCATAGCTTTAAGGGCACAACCAATTAACAAATTTGAGCCTGCTTCATCAGCACAATCTGATCTCCTTAGATCCAAGCTACCAAGACCACCTATTCTTACTTACGGCTTCAAGTTGCAACTGTTATCCTGCTAATTACAAACTGGTACATATACTTTTCTGCCCCCAAATGCCTTTCTTTTAGCTACTCATGGAATTTACAGCTGTGAGAAATCCATTATAGACTGAAGGCTGTTTCACTACTCTTCGATCCCCGTCCTCCACATTCCCAAACTCCCCCCACTATGACTTTGCAAGAGAGGCACCAAGTCTGAGACCAGAGCTTCAGCCCCAGCTGCCAGCTGGAGAGAAGCTCCCCGACTGACAAAAGAGGAAGAGGACAGTGTAAAAGATCTAGGATGAAGCACAAATTTGGGGGGCGGGGGGAGGCAGGGGGGAAACCAAACTCATTTTTCTTTTACTTGGACAAGTTAAAATAGTTCTATACCAACAGCTGAAAATCGACAGTTTATCATACCAGAAGTAACTCTAGAGATAAACACGGGAGTGTAACTTTAAACAACAAACTCGACCAGAGCTGTCTTTAGCACAGCAAGCTAAGTCAGTCTTCTGTGAAAGTATTTTCCCTCTCTTTTTTCCAAGATATGCTTTTATGCAACATGAACGTTATACAAACAGCTGTAAACTGGGAATTTCCTGACTTTTGCCATTTGTGTAAAAAAAAAAAAATGAAACCCTTCACTTGGTCCTAGCCTTTTTTTCCCCCCCATCATGCCGTGATTTTGTGTCGCAATTCGCTGGAGAAGCGCTGCAGCAAAGCGGCCACATGCCTGCAAAAGGCTATGGCAGGGAGCCATCTGGTCAGTCACTAAGGCCGCAGAACTGAAGGAACTCCTCCTTCCGCCTCAACTCCCCCGTGGCCAAAAGAGGCCTCAGCCTCTCCACCCTTCACACATCCTTACCCTTGCAGTGGGGGCACTGCTGCGAGCTTTTGCCAGCAGCCTCCTTGCTCTTTCATACTCATTGTTTTCTGATTCGAGCTTCACGGCAGCCAGCCAGATCTCCTCGCTGTTGGGGTTGGCCTGCAAGAACATAAAATGACAGACAAATGCATACAGTGAATCAACAGCAGATTTAATCCTTCGTTTGATCCAGATTAAAATTGAAATCAGAGCTTTGTCAATCCACACTAGGATTTTTTTCAGTTCAAGCTCCTCCCAGTCTTCTTTGGCCTTTGAAGTTTATAGAAATTCTCCAAAACAGATGCGCAACACAAAGATATATGCCAGTTTAGAAGTTGGATGCTTCTCAATTGTTGAAAAGCATTAATGCTTGATCTTCTGAACTTCCAGTTTAAATACTGAAAAGATCACAGGGTCTGCCACAACAAGACCCTCATTTTATTACCCCTGAGCGAAAAAACTGAAGCTTGAATTCCCAACTGAGGTCTGTGAACGCTCCTCCAATAAAAGTCATTTCAGTGGCAACCACGTCAAAAAGTCTTCAGGATGGTAACAAAAAGCACCAAGAACAAATTTAGGAAGTAACTATCTTTTACCTTCCATCTCAGGACCTGTCATTTGGTTTTCCTATCAGCTTTTAAGCCTCTTTCCCAGCGTTAGAACTGTATCGCTCTGCCCATCTTAATCTTTCAGCATCCAGCAGACAATTCCCTTCGTTGTGCTGTGGATTAGTGGGTTTGGTCCAAGCCATAAGTAATGCAGTAACCTTATTAATTAGGACAGACCACCACCCTTTTTACTGAGGAGACAGATGACCCAACACAAGGGGATTCTGATCCACGACTGGGGTTGGTGGGAGCCATGGTAGTAAAATGAATGGTTTGCAAACTCAGGACCTGGTGTGGCACTATGAAAAGAGTAGTAATACACTCTCGCTTCCAGCTTGCTGCTATTTTACAGGAGAACATTTTGCCACATAAAACAATCAAAGAACAGCGGAAGCCTCCATCATTTTGAAAGGCAACAGGAATCAGGTGTTGACAGAAAAAGCCTACTCTGTATTCTATACCAGTTGTACTTAACACCATCACACAAGTCAAACATACCCACCTGGAAAGCCAGGGCCAAAATGCTTCTGGCTGCTGGCACATCTCCTGCCAGCCACTTCGATTTGGCTCCCATGAGCCAGAGCACTTCTGCTTTGGGACAGTGAGCAACGGCTCTCTGCAAAAGAGCCTCCAAGGATTCTCTGAGACAAGAAAGAGCAAGTTACAATCACTCAAAATACTGCCAAAGGCAAGCTCTCACACACCATTTCCACTATCACTCAATGTTATAAATATTGTTGCAAAGTCCAACGTTGTAAACCTTGATAAGTTGTTTCATAACAAGGAAAGGGTGGGGTCTTTTTTCACAAGGGTTCTGAAATCAGCACTCCACAAATGGCTCATTGTTCAGACACCTTTGTTTGATAGCCTCTGCGGAAAGACCCTGCACACAAACAGCTCGTTTGTCTTGGAAAGAGCCATTCTTCTTAACAAACTTTACTAGAAACTGAGACAGGAAGTTTTTCAGAATTATTAGATGAAGCTGACTTGATCTTACTGAATTTATTTTTCTCGTCTGGAAAATATACTTTTCAGGTAGAACAAGGGGCTTAAAAGACAGCCACCACTGTCTTTTAAGTTTCCCACCACTGGGAAACACGGGAGAACAACACCAAAAGCAAAGACATACTTGTTCCAAAAAAAAAAAAAGGCCTGAATGAGGCAGAACTCAGCATCTGCAGTCACTTTCACACAACGGCCTTGTTGGCTTTAATAAGACTGATTCCACGTGCATAAGTGGTCTGCTGCATAGATTGTTTGCTTTATTCTAAACTTTGGGCAGAAAGTTTCAGATGTGTAAAGCTTTATGAATAAACTGTAAAATAAGAGGCATGAACTGTGACAGTATATCACCAGTCTTAATACAGAACGTGATACATATTCACAGTATGTTTAATCAGAAAATGCCAAAGACGCTTGGACAACTTCAACGATGAAGTAGTTTATCTGTGACAATTAAATTAAACACTTGCTGTATTTCTAGGTGATTTGTATTCCCAATTTTTTCTAGAAATGCCTTCTCAAAGACGACTGTCCCTACCTTGCCTATTCATAGCTATTTTAACCAAGTAATCCCTACTGCCAAAAAACTTTTTATGACCTTCATAAAACCCAAAGATGTTATGACCACAACAATAACAAAGAAGGTCAGACCTGCAAACAATGCCAGCGAGTTTCCACCAGCTGAACTAACTCTGCACGTGCAACACGCCACTTCAGGGATCATCTTGTAGCTTTTCTTCCTCCCCAATCTATCACCCCGTAACAAGGATGAACCCCTCCACCCAAGGATTATGCAGCACACATACCTCGTTCCATGGTTTTTTTCGAAGTATGCTGCTCGCAGCCACACGCTCTTCTTGCTCGGGAAAACTTGCAAGGCATAGGCATAAATTGCTCGGGCACACTCCAGGGCATTATGAGCAACACACTAAGGGAAAACAGGTCAGAACTAAGTCACTTTAGGGTTGCACTGAAATCCAGTGCAAGAAAGAATTACACGTGCATAATTCAACACAGAACTCAATAACTCAGAGTAATACATGAACTGGGGCATTACATAGAACAGTTACGATCAGCTTTTTAAAAGAAAGCAGGGAGGAAATTTTCGAGCGTCCCTCTATCAGAGCAAAAGTATCGCTGGCCTTTCACTGGGACTGACACACACAGGCCAGCTTGAAAAATCAGTGAGGCATTGTAAACGCTCTCGTGTTTGCACTTCGTTTGTTTTTTACAAGCAAAACTATAAGTGCCACAGCGTATGCCCCCCTACTGCTGTAAGCCCAATTCAAGGCCAGTGAAGTGGACATTTCTCATGCTGAAATATAATTTAGTTTTTAGTGTATGTTCAAACTACTCCCCTAAAGCAAAGAAAGCCTGGTAAAGCTTTTATCCACTCCCCTGTCCAGTCTTACGTTAACTCTTGAGCTACAGTGTTTACGCCTTGAAACTCAACTCCCAGTTCCTTTAATCAGACCTCAATCTCTGCTGATATCACGCACACACAAAAAAACCCCAAAACAAAAACCCCAGCAACCAATCTATCACAATACCAACTTTTTGCTTAGTAAAAATTCAAATCTGAAAAAAGCTCTGTGATACAATAACCTGCTGAGAGGCAGACTGGCCAAACGCAGGCAGATGTTGTGGGATTCACATCCACTTCCACTGATAAAAAACGTCATTTCCAAGGCTCCAGTTCAATTTCCTCCAATTAAAAAAATTAAAAAAAAACAACAACAAAAAACCAGCATCACAGCTGGACATACACTGTCTGCGTCTTCCATCCAGGTATGTTTCCGATCTTCTTCCTCAATCCCAATCCCAATCACAGCTCGCATGATTGCCTGGCACGTGGCCACACTTCCAGCTTTATCACATTCCTCAGCATCCTAGAAACAAGAGTAAAGCCCTGCTCATTTTGAGAAATCAGTACAAGAAGTTGGATTCCGCAACAGTAACTCCTCATGCGCAAACACAGAGACATTGTGGGTCACCGCCACATTAAAAATAATCTTATTACTCAAACATATCTTGACACTAACTAGTAAGCCTACTCCCACAAGGAAGGTGCTATAGTTGTAGGCAAAATCAATCAGAAGTTGGTTAAGAAACAGCATGTCAACTGCATCCACTGAAAAGGAGTAAGTGTGACAATGCCTGACCTTTCCAGCCCAAAAAGTCTCCTCTTAGGTTCAACTGACCTGCCCTGGGCTGGGCCAAGCAGGGACCTGGCCAATAAAAAACTGCAAGAATTTGAGAAGGAAGAATTGTAACATCAAAACTACTGATCTTCTTTCAGCTTTGGGTTGATTCTTAAGTCTCAATAAGGGCTAAGCAATAACGGAATTTAAATGAATACACCCATAACCGGTGTTAAGTTAAAGGTGCAAAGGCTCTCTCACCAGAGCATATATGGAAAAGTGGAGTTTTCTGACATACAAAGCTTTCGGAAAGCCAAGCATGTCCTGCTTAAACTTGTTAAAAAGGCCTCTGATCAGATAACAGAAATGGCACAGTTCTAGTACTGAAAAGGAACTCGAGAAGATGATGATGCAGAGGCTGTGGTGTGGGTTTTTTAAACAGAAGTTGAAATTAACCTTTAATTGTTTTACTGACATAAAGAAAGTTATAATTCTTTTAGATGTTAACAAGGATATCCGTTTAATATTAAATACTTTGTTCATTATCAATTCTCTTAAGCAGTGTGCCAAGATTTCGCTGCCTTGACGCACTGTAAGTGATTTTAGTAGCAAACTGCTTTAAAGACTTGCGCTTAAACAAAGCACGGTACATATTCAGGAGGAAAGAGGTTCTTTTAACCTGAACATCAAGCCATTTAGATGGCAATAGTCTCTGAAGTGTCTTACTAACTCAAGAAACTCAAGCACCACAGCTTTGGAATGTGATCAAAACACTGGAAACCGCTACAACTTTTTGCTACTTTTCTAGTACAGAATATCAAAAATACGGCGACCTGGGAGGGACCTCCACAGAGGCTGCGTTTTGTAAACGTCACTGTACAACACAGTTCCACGTGTCAGCTGCGACTACCTCGCACAGAGCCAGGACTACAAGCCAATAAAGGACTAACAGAATATTTCCTGCCTGCTGCATGTGCAATATTTGTATTGACTTCTTACAACACTATCTGACAAAGACTTCTTTGGCAAACAGATACCTTTTAAGCCAAAAGAGACATATGCAAAAAATACATAAATCCTTCACTGGAAGCTTAAAGCCTCTGTCCTACTTAAGGCAGCAGCTGCTTCAAGTTGAAGCTGGTTATCTTCCAAGACAGAAGTAAACCAGACATTCCTCAGCTCAACACATGCAATGTTACCCCAGTGTATCACCTAACGATGGCCTTGGCGCTCCTCAGCTTTTTAGTCTCACCTCTTGTATTTTCATGGGGATCTCCACTGATAAGCCTAGCGCAAAATTACTCTATCCTACAATATCTTGCATCAATAGCCTTCAAAACAGAACTTGAAGAGTTCATCTGGGTCTCTAACCAAGGCCAAGCAAATACCTGTATCCATTGCTCTCTGTTGATTTCCACGCCATTAGCCCTAAGAGAAGTGATGGCTCTGTCAATTATTTTCTCCACCATCTGGGTGTTTCCATTGGCTTCCTCCAGTTTGGCAGCAGTAATCCAGATGTGACGATCCGTTGGAATATTCTCACGGGCTTTGTTAAGGACTTTACGAGCATTCTCATATGTCTCCAGCCTTGCCAGCGCAAGCCACAGCTGCGGAGCAACAAAAGATGTATTTTAGATTAGAACAAGGAGATGACAATGCCGCTGTATGGTAGTGCCGGCCCAAAGAGATAAGCAGCTTCATGCTGTTTGCTACTAGTTGGCAATTGTCCTCAAGTAGTATAAGCAGGCTGCAGAATACCAATGGAGAAATAGTAGAAACAGAGTCTACTACTGTCTGTAAAGCTCAGTCCTAATCACCTCAAGATATCATCTCTGTTTGCTGGGCTGCTGCACTCATATGTTCTGTCCACAGCACCTTTTAAACAGCCCAATATTACACTCTGGTTCAGCGTTCCAGAAACAAGCAACTTTGTTTTAGATTCCCCAGGCTATACGTATGCTTGTTTTCACAATTGTCAAGGCACTAAACATGAACACGAACGTGGCTAATTGGCTACAGCAGGCACAGCAGTACACTGGCATAACTAACGTAACAATTACACAGGAAAATGAGGCATATAATGACCACCAGACAATTAACTCTGGAGGAAAAAAAAGCACAGTCCACTACTCATCACATTCTTCTCATTGTGGCATAAAGTGCATGGTAGAAAACTCATACTGCACTTACTCTGCCTTTTGTTTTCAAAGCTCTACTGTCAACCTAAAGCGGTGCGCAGGGGGTTGCTTTATTCTACTTTTTTAAAACTTACTTCTACGCTAGTCGGACAGCACTCCACAGCCCGACTCAGCATGATCCTGGCATCCTCAGGTTCTTCTAACTCCACGGCTGCTTTCCACAAACGCACTGAATTTGGAACATGCTCAAGGGCTAGAGAGACAAAACAATGATGTCAATCATGACAACGTAGTTTACCAAAGAGAACTGTATTTTTTTAAGATGATATATTAAAGGCTTTGTCCTATTACAGATGAAATTTCCTGAAAGAGAGAAGGGAGGGAACTGTACTTGTATTAGCTCTCGCTTCAACAATGAGAACTTAAAATCAGAAAATACAAAACTTACTTAATTTTAATTGGAAACAGGTTTTGGAGAGCCAAGGGCTTTTTCCCTGTACAAGCTGTAATTGCATCCTCTTCAGTAAAATACCTAGCTGAACAAAGCCTCCAGTCTCAGCAAATGAGCATATGTAGGATCTTCAAAATTGGGTAGCCTAATCATGCTGTGCCTCCCTTTATAAAAGAGCATCTTCAGTGCTAACTAATAACACAGCCTTGTTCCTTGGATGTTGAAACTGTCCCTTCACAATTTAGTTTTCCCGTAGGCATCTCCTGACAGCTTAATGGATCCCAGTTTAGCTTCCCAAAAAGTTACTGGCCCACTATGCAAAAATAAAACAGGAGGATGCATAAAAGCTTAGAGGTATCGCTGACACTAACACCCTAAGCCACTGAATCCAAAGTGTTCTTTCAGCAATCCAATATGGGCTTCATCTAATTACAAGTCCTTGAGGTTTCCTTAATCTCATCCAAGGGTTAGCTACGGGTGGTAGAAACTGCATTCTCTGCAGACTGTCCTACATGTGCTGTCTGAAACACTGAAGTCTAAACAACAGCTTTTCTCAGCCTGCCTCTTCATAATCTTGTATCTTAAAGATACATTGAGAAACTACAGGGTTTTTTTAGCTTTTTGTCACTACAACTTACACCACAGATTATTAGTATTAGCTGCATTGCAGTAGAAGTTTAATTGCTTCCGTGGTGATTGTACACAAACCGGCTATAGTAACAGAGGACTGAACACATCCTTGCTCAATAAAGCAAGCATAACTTCAGGACCACAGAAACGGGTGGGAAGAGGCATCTAAACCTACTTTTAAACTAGCTAGGCTTCTAGGCAAGGCTGTTCCTTTAAGCATTCCCACAAAGGCAGAGGCACAATGCTGAGCCTCAACTTCAGAGCATATCCCAGCTCCATAGAAATACACAGAGCATTTACAAGTAGTGTGCACTGGGGATTTGGGCATTAACCGTTTCTCCTCGAGTCTGCAGTAGCAGGAGATTTTTCTGAAGAATTTAAGTGAATAATATCAGCCTGCAAGAGCTGAAAGCATCGCTCAGCAGGACAGAACATGTTTGCATAGATAGAGCGTTCAATTTTTACACCTCAAGATGCGTTTTAAACACTCAGCTTGCTGGCTCTCCTGTCAGAGACAGGCTTTAAAAACTCCAGAGGTTCTGCTGGATGATAGGAATGCGCAGAGCCAACAGACGAGAGAAACACATTATGAAAAACCACACTTCAGTGACATTACCTGGCAGATCAGTCTTTTTCATTTTTGGAGAAATAATGGGTTAAACTGCCACTTATCTTAAGGCTGTATATACAAACAGCTCCAAGCATCATATTACTGATGTTCCCTAGGTAGCAGAGGAGCACTGTGAAGCTGTTAACAGGCAGAAACTGGAAAGAGAATTATAAATCATGTTCCACTCCACTAACAGCTTTCTAACAGAGATTAAGTAGGTGGTTCCAAAAACTGAAGCAAGATGTTTTTCTCTTCGCAAATACGTTTAAAGCAAAACTCAGTACTTAATGTGTAAGTCACTGCTTTCACACAAGATGCTCTCCTACCTGAGCTGGACTCAGAAATCTATTTCTGCTCGTATAAAAGTGTTTTTCTGTTCAGCATCTATTAGTGCTCTTGAGAACGACACACAGTGTCACAGGAATGACACTTCACAGTGCGCTGCACTGCTTAGCCAATGAAAATTAAAAAAGCTACTGAATCATTAATATCTGAACTCTTACAGCTTCAAACCCCGGAACCTTTAAGTGCCTTTCATCCATATGCAGTAAGAGATCATTTCACCAGAGATGTGCAATTTTACACCCAATAGTAAGAGGTAGGAGGCAATTTACTTTCTTTGAAGCCAAGCCATTCGATACTGTAGAATGCTTCACAATGATTTAGTAAATGTATTAAATGCAGACCGTTTTCCCTGTCTAGATTAAAGTCAGGAGATGTAATTGATACAATTCAATAGTCATGAAGGACCTAACCTCTACCGATACAGGCACAGTAACTTAAAGTAATCAAAGAATTAATACTATGAACCTGCAAGGAAGACCTGGGTTCAGGACAACACAACAAACTGCTGTTAAGAGATCCTTGTTTGGAAAAGACAGTAATTCCACAAAAGAGGAAAATCTCCGAGTGCAATACAACAGAAGATGTACGGTTTTAGGTAAGCACCACAGAGAAAACCTGTTTGGCAAGAACACCAAACTTGCTACTCCACCAGGAGTAGCTCCTCTACCAGGAATCACTGTGGTCCCTAACAGGTTACAGACAAGTTGGAACTCAAACGCAAAGTCCAGTATCTCTTCCAAAATGTATCACAAGGTGACAGTTAAAACATCCTTTTCTCCTTAGAGCATCATTTTTTAATTGCTTTCATCTACCTGTCTAACTCTGATAAAGTTGGAATTGGTTTTGTTAAGTGAAATGTCATTTTGCAATTGCTCAGTAACAGCAGCTTTCCACTGAAGGATGTTTTACAAATACTTCAACTCTACTCTTCGACTCAATAGCAGGAAGTTCCACCATTAAGGCACACATTATTAACAACTGTACTTTCACCAAGGATGCAAAAAAAACCAACCAAAAAACACCAAACCCCACACTTAAACTTATGGACACATCCTGAACAACCTACAATGCAAACAGAGGGAGAGTCAGACTTTGTTCCCTGACCCTGCAGAAGCTCTCACCTTTCCTAAGGACGCGTTTCTTTGCACGGATATCTGTCTCCAGCTCTGCTGCTCTTATATAGATTCGGACAGACTGCGGAAGGTGGCGGACAGCTTGGGCCACAACAGCCTTGGCTGTATCCCCAGGCTGAAGCCGAGCAGCTTCTAACCAAACATCTTCACTCTGTCAGGAAAAAGAAACAATCTTCCTTGACATCAAAACAATAATTTAAAATTAGAGCTTCTAGCTAAATATGTGTTCTTTTAATACTGCAGATCGTGAAGCTGTATCAGATATAGCCCGATATAAGCTTAACAGAGAGATGATGCTGCTGCTCGTAACCACAACCCTTTCCTACTGTCCTGCAAGGATCAGCAGGGAAGCAAAGCAATTCTGACCTTGGGGCACATCTCCGTTCCTTTCATGATGAGGTTTCGAGCCACCTGGAGTTTGCCAGTGACCTCCTCCAGTCGGGCTGATGCTATCCAGGCTGGCGGATGATGAGGATTGGTCTCTCGTACAGATTTCAGGAGCAAACGGGCTTTCTTGATATCACTAAGGGAGGAGGACAGACAGACAGGAAAATTTTCAGCACGCTAGCAAACAATTCTCCTGAATCGGTAAGTGCTTTCCAGTCAGTTCTTCACAGCCACACTCAGATGCACAGTAACTGTGACCTCAAATGCTTCCATACTGGTGACACAAATTACATACTACCAAAACAAGCTTACAAATATGCACTAACACAGTGAGATCACACTGAAAACCGGTTAAGTATTTAAGTAAGATTTTTAGGAATTACAGCTGGGCACTTGCAGTTGGAAGCTGGTAAGCACAAGCATTGATTTAAGTCAAGTATCAGCATCAACATTTGCACATATCACTGACTTCAATGGCAATTCCTTATGAAACAGGCATCAAACTTCAGCTTAAAGAGGTTTTCAGAGGTCGTCAATCAAGCCTAAATTAGCAGTACACAGGTACAATTACCCAGGTTATTTCCTCGCTGGCAGGCAGCCACACACTGCCATCACTCTGGCATGTTAGTCCAGGGATAGAATAGAAACAATCCTCACAATTGATGCATCCAGGTCAGATGCTAAACACATCAGTTGAAAGACTATACCAGATCTCATGTCAAAAGAATTCACCCTCAAAAACTCACCTAGCATCTTTTACAAATTAAATGCTAGCTGAAAGCCACCCGCTCAGACAGATTTCCATTTATATGCAGCATCACAGCCATTACTAAGAGGATAAATCAGTTAATCCTTCTTAAACTTACTTGATATCTCCTCCATGCGTGGGAATCATCGAATTCAAGTCTGTCAAATATCCTTTCGGGTCCACTACAGTCTGGCCACTCACAGAGTCCGACACCTGGGAAAGTCAAGTCAGCGCTACTGAAATAGCCTCACACTCATAGCCCCACAGTCTGCCTGCACACATTAAAGACTGGAAAAGACACTGCCGCTATACAAGAAACCTAGGCATTCATCTGTTACCAAAACCAAGGAAGGAGGAAAACACAAAGCCTTGCTTATTAGCTTCTTTCCACTTCTAAAATACACGACTTTAACGTTAAAAATGTAGTACCACTGAAAATCTAGAAAACAAGCAGCTTGGCTTTCAGTCACCAAAAGGTCTTGCAGCCCTGCCAGCTAAAGCCCATCTTTTTAGTTTAAACCAGATTTAGATGGGAAAATCCATGAAAAAGAACAGAAGTCAACAACAATTTAAGAGTAGTATTTTTCAGCATTTTGTCCTGCATCCCTACACAGGATATAAGATATGCTTCCCCTGGTAAAACGACCAGTGCTGTTTGCCTGAAGTCCACCTCTGGTAAAACAGGGCAGTCCGTTCTCCCATAACGACCAAAACTTCCAGGGACAAACTGTTATTTCTCAGGAAATTCTGTTAGTGTAGAGGGCATGAGATTTGGGGAGGAGGAGCACAAAATTATTTTACAGCTGAGCTGTTTCTTCTAACACCCAGGAGAATGAAAGACTTTTCTAAAACCAGGTCCGAAATAGCAGCACACCACCAACCCCGGGTATACCTGTGACAGATCCTGCCTTCCAACATCCTCACCTGGCTTAGCCTCATATCCATCAAGGTGTTCCTGGCTTGGCCAATCTTCCTCATATCCAATTCGCCTGTCCCAGGTGTCATTAAGCCTGGTGTCATTCCTCCTGGGTACGGAGTATTCAATCCCCCTGGATACGGAGTATTCAATCCGCCAAATTGCTAAAGACAAGAACAAGAGAAATACATTCCTAAAAAACTCTTCTGAGATTTCAAAAATAATTCAGACTGTTGGCTGATCTGCTCTTCTCCAGTAACTACAGGACAGAGATGCCAAAATCCCACAGGTACTCCTGAAACAGTGGCTTCCCTGAATAACAAGACATTTCTCATGCAGGTTTTGTAAATCTGTAAGTATTTCAAATTTAGTCAAGTATCTCAAGTTTAGTCAAGTCAGTGAAATAAGTAACAAGAAAGTGAAAAATTTGAGCACAAGCATCTAAACCTAGCACATTTAAACAAGAATATCTACAAAGAAGTCCCATGGACATCTGGTGCCAGTTCAGGGCCAGTCAGCTTCTCCTGTAACTGTATGACCATAGCAGCCTGCGGCCATGTAGCAATAAGCTAAATTACTTAATTTTCAGTCGACGATAAGGCAAATAAATTTTAACACAATTGCTCTAGAGCTCAGCAAACCATGAGGTGAAACTGAACTTTATTTTCTGTTCCATTTTTGCAAAACGTTGTTATAACAGAAACGGATGTTGGTTATGCTCACCAAAACTCATTATCACCATTTTACAGTCAGAGAAAAGGAAAAGAAACACTTTCTTCCATTTTTAACACAAGAACCAGGCTCTCCCTGCCTATCCTCTAGTTTTCTCTGGTAATGGGTATGCGCTGAAAGACGCCGGCAAGCACAGGAGTTTAACATCCAGCAATTCCTTTGAAAGACTCGCAAACTACAAGTTTTTTGGTCAGGTATTTTTTTTTTCCAAATGCCACTAATGAATGCACAGTTTAACCCTCGTCTCTAATTATAAAGTACAGATCACACCTCCATCAGGTTTGCTTTCCTACTCACCGTTTGGCGTGGGTCCACAGAAGTGTGATTCTCCCCCGACTGTAAATGCTTTGCAAAGAAGCTGTCGGGTACAGGAGTCAGCTTCTCATAACGAGGATTCCTCTGACGCTTGTTCCTGGCATCACCAACTTCTGGAATACTCAGCCACTCTTCTTCTGTGACCTCTGCTAGCTTCCGCTATTTAAATAGGAGTTTTCATCATTATTTGCTGTAGAAATTCATTCTTTTTAACGGCTCTAATTCCTTAATAGATTTATTTTTCTTGAAAGAATTAAAGATCAATTAAACACTTAAAAGTCAAAGGTCAGATTTTTTTCCTAATCCAATGTATGAAAGAATTAGATGCATTTAATTAGAATTTGGTTTTAGTCCAGACTGAGATTCCAAACCAATTTTGTTATTAAATTCAGCGCTACAAAGATTCAGACTAATCTCAGTGCCTGCAGCATTGAGTGGTTTATTACTCATCATTAGACAATAGCTTAAAAAATACTTTTTATTTAAAAGAAGATTTAGAGTCAGGAGACCCTGCTCAACTACTACTCCAATGCCAACAAGTTTTCAGTCCCTCAAAGACAGAAATGCAGCACCTTCTCAAGACCTGATGTGAAGTCACAATAAAGCACAAAAGCCTAGTATCAAAATTTGCATGAATTTCACCACCTGGTGCATCCACAAGAAAAGCACTCAACAGACAGAATCACTGTATTCTCCCATATCCCTACAAAGTAGCTTATAAACACCCACCCCCATCAACCGAGTGCAACTTCGAATGCCGCTGTCAGTAGAGACGATACCACTTTATCACTTACTGCAGACTCCATCACCACTGTGATTTAAATCAGCCCTACCAATTACACTGTCCGTAACCGTGTAACGGCACCTGGCTGAAAATTCTACTGCAGTACTTGAGAGAGCTTCAAAGCAAGAAGATCTTCCGCACCACTAGCTGCCCGCTTCGTATTCGTTTACTTATTTTTCCAGCAGAAAGTAATTCTAATCTGGAGAATAACGAAGTACTTGTTTGCTAACACACACAATCTCAGCAAAGAAATGCAGAACATACATCCACCTCTCATATGTCATAAAAGTCACATTTCAGACGTTTTTTTCCTTACTTTCAAGTCTGAGAACTGCTGCTGAATTTTGGGTCGTTCCATACGGTATTTTTCTATTTCCTCTTTTTCTCGTTGTTCCCTTAGGAAAAGGAGTACTGAGGTTACGCTCAAAGTAACACTCGGCAAGTTGTTAAACAAAGTGTTGATATTACAGAAAAAGGTGTTTGATCAGAGCTAAGGCATAAAAAAAGGCATTTTTTCCAAGCTTAGATTATCAACATAATGACAGAGATGTCTTATCAAGTAAGACATTATCATGGTGTAAAAACAGACGTCTCCAACCAAGGGAACTTCAGTCTTTAACGTCCGCTTACCTGTGGACCAGGTAGTGAGTTTAACACATTAAGCATCACTCACCAGTTTACAAGACACCTGCATTACATGACTTTTCTAACAATTTCCAGTGTGCTGTGCAGTATGTGATGTGTCAAAACCAGTCACTCAGCATCTCCCCACATCACCTTCATGAACTACAGTGAATCTTAATGAACTACAGTGAAGCAATTCAGCCACATCAACTCCCAGAGCAAGTTGTGCAAAATACTCATCATCCTTAAAACCTGGAACTACAGGGTCAAAGGTACGGCATTAAAACAAATAAAAACTGCGTACGCTTCTGAAAACGTACCCAGGGAACAAGGATAAAATCTGAACCGGAAAATGGAAGAGGTAGAGGAAAGCTCTAAAACACAAACTAACTAGACAACACCCCGTGCCCGCGTTGTAATTGAGCCTACCTTCTTTCTTTTCTGCGTTCATCCATCCTCTTATCCAAAGCTGCATAAATAGCATCTGCTTCCTCATCGTCTTTTTCATAGGGACCGCTTGAGAACAGGCTCCCAGCATACCCATTGAACTAAGAATTTGGAGAGAGAGAGAAAGAAGAAAAAAAAGAAAAAAAAACCCAGTATCCTCAGTTTAAAGCTCCTGTTATGTTCCTGCTACAGCCAACAGTCACCCAGAACGACGAAAATGCACGAGCAGGCTATTTCTAACAACATTGCATCAGACTAACACATCCCTAAATAAAAGCCGCTTTCTTCTACCACCCCTAGTGTTTATTCTCCCACACCATTTCAAAAGCAAAACTGCTTCAAAATTGCTCCTCTTTCAAAATTGCTTCTATTAAGCAATAAACAAGATCCCAGTATAGAAAGGCCATTTTCTTCCATTAACCACTTATTTTTTTGAACTACTGAAAGCAAACAAAAAGAATAACAGTATTTAACTAACCAAAGTGGGATTTAAACACAGGAGACTACACAGGCCACATAAAGACAAATATATGTCAAAGCACGAGAGCTTAGATTTCATTTGTGCAGAAGAATACAAAATACATCCCCCAAAGTACTTAAACTAATATTTTATTTATGGATCTCTTCCCAAGACTCTCAGGAATCTGTATAGATAATTAAACCACAATACATGGACCAACGCCACAACAAAAATCTGCAAGCACTGTACCATTATGTATAACGAGGTCTCAATTAAAAAAAAAAAAGAAAAAAAGGAAGTGCTGCTAGCAAACTACAGGAAATTCTGGCCTTGAAACCTCAGCTAATACAGGGTTTCATCGCAAGAGAGCAGGGAGCTAAGGGACTCCTCTTCCACTCGGGGAAAAACATCTCCAGGACGATGAAAGTCTCATCACCTCATCATAGTTAGTGTCGTTCAAATCTTCATCATCATCGTCAGCCGTCTGATTCTTTTTCATCTGATCCCCAACAGTTCTCTTCCCCGGCGGAGCATGACGATCATCCACGGGGTCATTGGCATCACGGGCAGGGCCGATATCAGAGCGGGTGGTGAAACCTGTGGCTCTGTGTTGATAAACCGGTAGCAGCTAATTAGCAGGCCGCAACCCCACTGTTTGTTACGCGGGCAGTCTGTCAAAATTATTCCTTATAACAGACAATAAAAATATCATTCTTTTGCAAGAATGGCATCAGCCAGTCCCCACCCCGACCACGCATAAAGCCTGGGGGAAAAAATTGTCCTCTTACAGGGAGAACTTTATCTACAAAGACACTGCAATCACCCGGCTCACCGCTCTACCATCCGTCTTGTATCAAGACACGCTTTCTCTTCTTAAATGTGTCTCTCGGTTAGACACAGTAAAAAAGCCGATCCCGCAGGCTGTAAGGCACTACGGGGTGGGGGCCTGGGCGCGGGCCGGGGCGCCTGGGGCTCGCCAGACACCCCACATTCAAGGAGAGAGTATTTCCCAGGGCACAGCCGATAGAATCACCCGTGTAAGGGCACCAGCAAACGAGTGGAGGACAAACACAACTCACAGCCAGCAAAGGGCAACTCCTGGTGTCCGCCCGCCACCCAAAACTGCCTCTCGCTGTTCCCAGCACGAACACACCCGGATTTAATGATCTGAACGGGGCCCCAGGGACACAAAACCCGGAGAGACACGATCCCCTCCCGGCCAGCGGCTTCTAAAGCACCCAGGAACTTAACCGCCGTACCAGGTCCGCATTTAAATAAAAAACCGCCTATCTGAACAGTAACGCGAACCATCTCGGAGAAGTAACACCTGAAAAGCCGAGCAGGCCGCGCGGGGCCGCCGGCCTGCCCCGAGGGGACGGACGGGCCGTGGGCACCAAGCCAGGCACGAAACGGGGCCCGGGGGCGTCCTGGGGCCCGGCGAGGAGGGCGGGCGGGCCGTGAGGGGGAGCCGGGGCGGGGAAGGCCTAGGCCGGGCCCGCGGGGGAGCCGGGGGAGCGCGGGCGGCGCCTCACCCGCGGCCCAGCCCCGGCACGTAGCCCAGGGGCGCGGGCATGCCCAGGAACGGCTTCTTCTTCTTGTTCATGGTGCCGGTGACGGCGGCGGCGGCAGCAGCGAGGCGGGACCGGGGCCGCCGGACCCGACCGGGGCAGCGACGGCGGCGGCGGAAGCGGCGGCGAAACCAGGCGGTGCCAGGGGGCGGGGCTACCCGGGCGGGCCGCGCGGCACTTCCGCTCCCGCGGCGGCGGGGAAAGCAGAGCGCCCCCTGGCGCCGCGGCGGTCCCAAGAGGAAGGGAGAGGTGGGGGGGAGGCCGTGTGTGTGAGCCGGGCGCGCATGCGCACACCTGCCGGCAACCTGCCCGCGGCCAGGTGTGCGCACATCTGGATGCCCACCCGTGCGCGGTGCACGCGTGTCCTCACACACCCGCGCAGCTGCCCCTGCGCACGGGCACACCAGCGCACCCGCACGTGCGCCTCTCCCTCCACGGGTGGAACGCGCCTCGCCCCCCACGCCGGCCGCTGGCCCCGCTCCCGGCTCCCCCACGCCCACGCGTGCAAGGGACCGCCCCCCGCCTTGCACCCCTGTCACCCCACACCTCCCTGCACGCACTCACACCACCCTTACCCGTACGAACCCACACGCGCGGCCGCACGCGCGCCGACGCGCGCACCGACGCACGCAGACGTCCCTGCCGCGCGGGCGGACGCGTGCGTGGACACCCGTGGGTGCACCGGCCCCTGCGCCACCCGCTTCCCTCCTAATTTCCCTCTAAGAACCCAGAAAATCCTCGCCGATCCACGCCGCGCCCAGCAAAGGGCCTGCGCGGGCATTAAACGACCGGGATCTTTTTGCCGATTAATTATAACCGCCATCCCTCTCCTTTTGCGTCTGCAATTAACGGAGCAGATGGTGCCCCGAGCACTTAGAGCCAGCGGTGCCTCGGTCTGCTGCGGGTGAGGACGATGGGGATGAGGATGATGGGGACGAGGATGATGGGGACGATGGGGATGTTGAAGCCGCGCTATCACGGCGTTTAAAATTTACGGTAATTATTATTAGGAAACAAGTAGCTACTGAGGATGGCTTGGAACAGCCCCGGGAGGTGAGCGTCTCTGCTGGGGAGCGAAGCCGACACCCCGTATTGAGCAACCCCCAGCCGCACTGGGGGGAAAAAAGGGGAAAAAGGGGCCAGGAATGTCCCGGCAGGGCCCGGAGCTGGTCGAAGCCCCCGGCGCTGCTCGCCGTCGTCCCTTGCAGGGCTGCGACGCACGAGCCTTGCTTTCCCCCTGCTCCCCTCTTCTTCCCACCCGGTAACCATTTCCAAGACAAATTATCTCTGTGAGCACGAGGGGTTTTTGTGCTCATCGCTTCACCAGCCCGGGGGTCTCTCGCCCCTGGTTTTGCCGTGTGGCGGCAGCAGGGACGGCCGTGCCGACGGGCTGAGGCACCCGCGGGGTCGGGGGGGCCCGTCTCTGACCCTTCAGGGTGCTGGGATCCGACACCTTGGGGTGCAGGGATCTGGCCCCTCAGGGCTGGGCAGAGCAGCAGCCCCTCTGCCTGCACCATCCCTCCTCCCAGGGGACCCGAGGACGTCCCAGGGGCTCCTGCCTCAGTTTCCCCAGCCGGCAGCACCGGGCCGGTTTCTCTCGCCCACCCACACCGGGGGTGCCAGGATTAATTAGCCGCCGCTCAGCAAAGTCTCCAGGCGACCCTGAGACCCAGCTGGAACGGAGAAGGAAAGGGTCCTTGTCCCTCGGGAGAGGCTCGGGGTCACGGACCACAAGGGCGAGGGGGAGCGAGAGGGGCGCGAAGGGCGCGGGGCTGGTTTGGGGGCTGTCCCCATCCCGCAGCCCAGTCCTGCCTGCCGCTGCCAGCCCCTGCCAGGTTTCCACGCTCCAAATCTTAGAGCAGAAACCAGCTGCGGGGAAGACAAATAGCCCCATTTTGCATGCTAATGGCAACCCAGCCCCCAGCTGCTTCCCATCAATCTATTTTTGGGTCTTGCTGGAGAAAAAAAAAATAATTAAAAAAAATCACTTTTGCCAAACAGTTGGGGTGACGGAGCGGGGGAGGGGAGGCTGCAGTGTCCCAGCTCTCCTGGCCGGGCACCCAAGCGCAAGGGCAGAGCCCACGGGAGCGTCCCCAGTGCCAGGGAGGGGTGCGGGACCCCCCGACCCCCCAGCCCCGCAGGGGCTGCCCCGAGCGCTGCTCTGCAAACGCTCCCCATTGCAGGAAATCCCGGCATCGCCGCCTTTGCCAAGCCCCTCCATGCAACCATGCAGCTGGGGACCGTTTCCCTGCTGGGGCAGGATTCGGCCCCCAAAGAAGGGCCCGTCAGCTCTCACCAGCTCCTGCGGCTTTTATGGTGGGGCTAATAAAAGATATTGCTGTCCTAGCAAGTCTGGCCTCCTTTATATATCCCGAGTGATTTGATGCTGCATCCATGCTGCAGCACATCCCGCACCACCGAGCGCCGGGTGAAACCCAGCGGGTCTTGGCTTGGGGGTGGATAAATCCCTGTCCCTGCCAGGGGATGGGGACGAAGGGGACAGCAGCCACCGGGAGCCTCCCCAACGCGAGGGGAGAAGCTGTGGCAGGGCTGGGGAGAGCAGGGAAGTACCCCGTCTCTGCTGAGGCCGTGGAAGCTGCAGGAATTTCACTTTTGGGGGTATTTCCTGAAAACCAGAGCTGAGGATGGCAGCAGGCTGACCCCAGCACGGGGCTGGTCTTAGGGGTGTGAATCTTCTCCCTTTACACGGCGCCGGCACAAATCCAGCCTTTCCGTATGCAGGAGGGTTTCCCCTCTCCCGCGGCTAGCCGGCGTTCGCAGCTCACGCACGCTCCAACCAAGGAGAAAACTCACAATAATTTATAGGTTGAGTAAAATCAATCATAAATGGTTTTTAATCATCCCTCTGCATGGACCCGGGGTTTGTTATGTGCAGGGGAGAGCCAGCAGCCGGGCACCGGCTGTGCGTCCTGCCGACGCTGCACCCCAGAGGCACTGGGAGCTCTGGTTTGATCTTCCAGTGGTGCTGGAGCATGGCAGGGATGAGTGGCTCAGGATCCAGCCCTTGAGCATCCTCGCCAGCCTAGCTCTTGCTCTTTGGACACCTCCATGGGTTTCTCCTGGGATTTCCCTTTGCTACTTGAGCCCCGGCACCGGGCTGCTGCAGGGACGTGGCCGAAAGCCCCGCAGGGTTATTAATCAGCAGTTATTCTGATTAATGCAGCCGGGAATGGGGTGGGGTGGGAAGCCGGAGGGGGGAGAAAGCCCTGAGCTCCTCCTCGGATCACAGCAAAGTGGCTGTGGCCGACAAGTGAGAGGTGGCGGGTCCCCGCGATGCTGTGGTGGGAAGGAGCGGGGCGTCTGCGATGTGCGTGCTGCCGGCATTGCTCTGCCCTGCAAAAACACCTTGAAACGGGGTGAGAAGTGGGGAGGAGATGCTTTCTCCCTGGTGGAACAAAACCTGAAGGGGCAAAGGAGCAACGGCACCTGTTAACCGTGCAAATATGATGCACCACCCGCGTGGACCTGCTGCCGGGTCTGCGTGTCGGCATAGAGCATCTTATCTCCCTTGACAGCATTTCTGAGGACGGGGAATAAAGCCCTGGAGCAATGGAGCCACGCACGGCAGCCACTGTTGGTCGCTCCTCTCTCCTGGGTGCACGGAGTCACCCCGCTTCTGGTTTAGGGCTTTTGGAGCTCAGGTTCTGCACGCCCTGTTAAGAAAAGCAAAGGTGGGCAGGGGATGCTGCGCGCGTCGGCACATAATCGCTCACAAAGGCTTGAAAGTGAAAAATAATCACTTAGATGAGAGTGTGAGGCCGAGCTCACTTACTGCGGATCCCGCTGGGGGCCAGGCTGCTGAGGATCCGGCCCGAAGCCGAGCGAGGAGCAGCCCAGCCCGTGGCCAGGGCTGCAGCGGAGGGGTCGCTGCGGCCCCCTCGCTCACACAAAGCCGCCTCTGTGTCCCCGGGGAGAGCGGAGGCGGTGGCGGCTTCTTCCGGGACAACGGGAAAACAAACCCCAGGGCTCTCCGGAGGCTGGAAATTCATGTTTTTAAATATCACGCAGCACAGCAAGAATGCGGCCATGGGGCAGGATCAATGGTGGGGCTCATTCCCAAGCACCGTTTCCCAGTGCCTGCCTGCAAAACTCCTGCCTGCAAGCCTGGAGCTGAAACCCAGCCCCACGCCAGCATCACCTGCCCGTGTGCCGGTGCCGGCACCATGCACAGGGACGGGGCATCGTGGAGGTACCCGGGGGTACCGGGGGGTACCTGGAGCAGTGCAAGCTCCTCGGCTGAGCCCTGGGAGGTAAAAGAGACCGAATTCGGCCACCGCAGCCCCGGGCACGTTTGCACGTGTGGCCGGCACGGTGCTTGCTGAGCAGAGGTGCCGCTGCTTTGCACTCCTGAATGGGATGATTACTTGGATTTCAGACGTGGAAGTGTGAGAAAAGACTAAAACAGGGGCTTGGTTTTAATCCCTCTCGGCTCAGCTACTAAATTAACACTTTTGGAGCCTGTTCTCACTTGATTATCACCCCGTGCCATGAAATCCTCTGAAGACAGGATGTCCTACTTAGCAAAATCAACTCTGCATTAGGTAAATATACTTCCTGAAATTTTAATTAGTCCCATGCAACGACGACGGAGGGGCCCCGAGGACGCGTCTGCAGCATCTGCTCCCCTCCGCATGCCAAGCCGAGCACCAACGCGCGGCAGGGAGCTTCGCCGGAGCCGGCAGCAGGCAGGTGCCGAGCTCCCACCTCAGCTGGGAGGGAGCGAGGTGCCTTTGAACGTCTCCCCTGAAGCCATTTTAGGTCTCGGAGACAATTAGCGGAGGCTGCTAAAGGGTCTTCAACACGGAGCTCGCACCCTTGGCAATCGAGAGAGCGGAGCTGGCGTCAGCTGGAGGTTTGCTGGCAATAATCCCCCCGTGGGAGAAAGCGCAAGGACGCGGGTTGCTTGCCAGCAGCACGCTAATGGTGCTACCCAAACGGCACTCATTAAAATCACCTTCTAATCCAGGGACGTCTAAAGTCAAGAGCTCCTGGAAATGGACCAACGTTTCCCAAAGTGCCTGGTGATTTGGGCGGCTGGAAGAGGTGGGTGCAGAGGGTCCCTGTGCCAAGGGCAGCATGCCCGTGGTCCTGCCCACCAGCCTGCTGGTCCTGGTCCATCTCCAACGGATCAGCTGTCAGTAAACATACCCGAGCCCCTGCTGCCTCTGGTCTCCATTGCCCCGGAGCAACGGGCTCGGGTTTGTGGGATTTTTGCTATTTCCTGCCACCCAAGGCATTGCAAGCTCTGACCATGGGCAGGGTAAGGAGTGAAGGTGAAGGTGATGGTGGTGGTGAAGGTGAAGGTGATGGTGGTGGTGAAGGTGAAGGTGAAGGTGATGGTGAAGGTGGTGGTGAAGGTGATGGTGATGGTGAAGGTGAAGGTGATGTTGGTGGTGAAGGCAATGGTGAAGGTGAAGGTGATGGTGGTGGTGAAGGCGATGGTGAAGGTGAAGGTGATGGTGGTGGTGAAGGTGATGGTGAAGGTGAAGGTGATGGTGAAGGTGAAGGTGATGGTGGTGGTGAAGCTGATGGTGAAGGTGAAGGCCTGCTAAGCATCCCCCAAAACACCAGGGCTCCCGATGGTTTCCCAATTCTGGTGTTTCCCATCCCTTCTGCTCTCCCTGTCTGCTCTGCGCCCCCGTCCACAGCTCCTTCCTAAAAACCGGTGTCACTTTGCCCCCTCCCATTCCCCAGACCCCGACTGCTTAAACGAGGGGGGACACATTGCAACCGCCTGATCTCCCCTGCAGCACGGGGGTGATGACCCTTGGGGGGGGACCAGCTAATCCATCCCGCTGCCCCGGCAGGATCAGCTCTCCCTGCATCCCGAGAGACGCAACCGAAGGCGGCAGCAGAACGCAGAGCACCGGGACGCGCGGGCAGCTTTAAGCCTGGCATTCCCTAACTGTTGAATCCCTGATTTTGCAGCCCGACTGCACGAGCAACCAGTTTCCAGATCCCACACCGGTGTGCGGCGGCAGTCAGAGCACGGCAAATCAATTCAAGCCAGGCTGTACCTTGCAACGTAAATAATGCATCGGATTCTGTAAGCAATTGAATACAGCTAGCGAGCCCTGAAATGGGGCTTGAAGAAAACTAAGAACTTCAGGCTGCTGAGATGTAACGGGGCCGTGGTACGGTCATTAATTTGCTCACGCTGGTTAGCAGCTACATGCTGGAAAACCTTTCCCGGGGGGTGGTTTTCATTTGTGCCTATTCTGGGCACTGAAATAACGACTGCAGCACTGGGGTGATGGTGATGCCCAGCCTGGGGGGGTATCCCTGGTGAGGACGGCAGGATCCGACCTGCTCAGGCTTCAGTTACCTAATGGAGAGCAGATGGAGCTGGATGAAATGAATTTGGCCAAAAAAAAAATTGCAACACATGTCAAAAAAAAAAAAAAACAACAAAAACCCCCTAATGGCAATTTCATCAAGTTTCAGTTGGGAGTGGAAAAGCCTGAGAACGGCATCCGACTGCCCTCCTCTGCCACGGCCCCGGGTTTGCCGGGAGGTTCGGCCGTACCGAGACGACGCGCAGGCGTCCGGCTGCATCTCCACAGCGCTCAGCATCTCTGCACGGAGTGGGCTGAGCTACGGCAGGACCAGCCAAACCTCCCCACCTTATAAAATATCCATGAGCGTAGACCAGCTTCTTAGAATATACTTTTTTTTTTTTCCCCCCTCGCTGGAAAGAATTAAAATATTGCTTTGACTTTTTTATTCTTCCTCTGAATTGATTACGAAGCTGGGAAACGTGAATCACGCTGCCTCGCTGTGCCCTTGCAGATGATGGCATCGTGCGTGTCCTCTCATTGGATTAAGTTGCAAATTCACAATTTCATTTTGGGAAACAATATTAAAAAACCTCCTCTGTGCTGAGAGAAAGGAGGCGATCTGGGCTACGCTCTCAAATAATTACAGGCTGCCTTGAAAATAACCGTGACATGCCAAAATCCAATTAGAAATATATCTATATAAACCTCCAAATGAAAGAGCTTCCATAGTCTCAAGCCCCCCGCTGCGTCCCAGGGAGCAGAAAACAGGGAGCGATGCCTCAGATGTCCTCTGCCAGTAAATCATCGTCCTCGGGAAGGTGCAGATCTCGTGCTGCGAGCGGCGAGGGGGTGTCCTGCACTGCCAGGGGCGAAAGCAGAGCGCAGGCTTTATAAGCCAGAGCTTGGTGCCACCTGAAGCAGCTCCCACCCTGCAGCAATGAGGTTTGGTGCTTCATTATCAGCTTGAAAATAAATTATTTGCAGGGAGAGATTTTCATAACACTACATATTTCCATGCCCAGTCGAGCTGAGCGCCATCCATCACCCCGCGCCAGGCAGGAGGCTGCAGGCACGAAGCTGTTTTCTATTCGGTCTCCCTGCAAGTGCCTTAACAAACTCATTTTAAACTCTTTGCACAAAAATTCGGCGGGAGGGGGGGAGGGAATTGGGAAAACCCTTCCGTGGCATTTGGCTTGCGGGCGCCGGTCCCCGACCTGTGGGGCTGTGGTGAGGGGGGGCTCCCCGACACCCAGCTGCATCCGCAGCCCCCAGCCCAGCGGTCGGATGCCACGGGGGGCTTTGCGAAGGTGACATCCCGATGGGGATGGGACGTCCCAAGGCCACCGACAGCCACCGGCCACCTGCCCGGCCACCGACGGATGGTGCGGTTCCTCCCCCCTCGCTGGGTGCTCCCTTTTCCTGCTGACGAGCGGTTTTCATTAACGAGCAGACAAGCAAAGCAACAGAGAAATTAGTCACTTTTCTCCTTAGACAAATAACTTCCGTCTGAAGGCTTTTTATCTTCTCCCTCTCATCCTCGCAGGGCTGCAGCAGGAGGAAAGCTGATGTTTAATTACTTCCTTTATTCTCTGGAAAACGAACATGCTGAATCATCCCATCCTTGCACCCTCTCCGGAGGCTGGCGGAGGGGAGGGACGGGGCCCGCTAATGTGTTCTCCCTACCCAAATCCATATGCATGCGGAGGGGAAGCCTGTAGGTCCGGGGCTCGCTGGAGCCGGTGTCCCCGGCTTGTCCCCTTCCCACCCCACCAACACATGGGAGCAAGGGGCCCCTGCCCGGTGCTTTGATCTTCCCGAGCTATACTCTGGGTTTGGGTTCAATGCGTGGGCTTTTCCCTCTGTTTAACTGCAGAAAACCCTCCATCAGACATTAAAAGACCCAAAGACAGACCAAAACCCACGACAGAGTCACTGGGGGTGGTTAAGAGATGGGAGGGATTGAGTTGATAACCCAAGAATGATGCTGGATGCTCTAACAGCCGAGGATAGCTGGAGCACGGAGGAGGCGCAGGGATGCATGGGACCACGCCATCTCCTCAGCCCTCCCCAGACAGCCCCGAGGCTCAGGGTTTTCTTGCAAATCCTTTGGAATTACAGACGGGTGAGTGGTCTGGGCTTCCCCACACACCCAGACCCCACCGCAGCATCACCGGGCATCGGCGGGACGGTAGGTTGGCCCTGAACCTGTTTGCAGACGATGAGGAGGAAACAGATTCCTTCCCCGGGACACATGAAACCTTTGCTGGAGAAGTGCAATTACTACCAGAAAAATCAGGGAAAGCAAAGGCTGGGAACAGTGCAGCACTTATTTTTAATAACAGCTTAGCGTAATCTGCACACATTTTTCAAGCGACATTAGCCTTTTCCTGCCAAGGCCCGTCTTTAACCATATTTCTCTTGGAAGATTTCTGCCACAGCTTGAAAGCTCCGTGTGTAGACAGAGACTGAGGGAGAACTGGGAATTTCAGAGTAATGGAAAATGGGTTCTTTCTTTATTTGACCGAGTCGGATGCCTGCAATGAGCAAAACTGCCCTGCCCGCTCTTTTGCAGTGGTAGGAGGAGGAATGCTAGCACCAGGGCTGGGGAGCAGTGTTTTAGCAACAGACTGGTTGCAGGCTACGTGCACGGGTCATGGCCCAATGTCCAATGTCGTGCCACGGCAGCACGGTTGGCTCACCGAGCACGGCAGCCCCAGCTGGATCATGGCACAGAGCTGAGCCTGGTCGGGGGCTTGAGCCCCATCCGAAGCAGCTCTTGAGCGAGCATCCAAAATTTTGGAAAGCTTGTATTGGTTTGCAGAGCTGAATTTAATTTTTACAAGTGCTGCACGCACACACACAGTTGCGTAGCCTGGATCCGAGTGGTTTTTATGCCGTAGCGATACTAGTGCGGTGAACAGCCACACAACGCCCGGCACGGGGCCACGTAGGGTCAGTACCACCCACCGCACCTTTATGGCCCCAGCCGTAAGGCTGAGTTTTCCTCATCGTAAAACAAGGGTGAGGGTGCTGCCCGGTGCTGCGGTAGGTCTGTGACGGGGAACACCTTGCAAAGGTGAAGCATCATGGCACGGGCATCCACTTGTCCTCATCCTGGACGCCCAGCGGTGTCCCCGTTCCTGTCCCACCCCAGCGTGGGATAACCACAGGGTGCGCAGCCGGACCCCTGGCCCCTCCGCAGCTCCACGGGCTGACAGTGATGGTCCCTGGCTGGGACTCAGGTGCGATAGCTGAAGGCAGGCGCCTCCAAAAATACTCGCGGGGTTGCCACCCAGGAGGAGTGATGGGTGCTGGCGACGCCGTTCTCCTCCATGCCGGCGTGCCGCGCTCCGGCAAGGCTTGGTGGGTGCCCACTCACGCCGTGGCCACCCACCAGAGCCCATGTTGCACACACGGGGACGAGCATCCTCATTCCCCCGCCCTGCTGGCACCCATCCGGAGAGCTGCAGGTCAGGGGGAGAAGGGAAATTTGGGGAGGAGGGAACAACCAGGTGTTGTTTTCCACTCTGTGCCCACCGCAAACATGAGCAAAAACCTGTGCATGGTGACAACTGTGCCCTGGTGTCCCCAGGACCTGTCCCCCCGGCTGGGGAGGGATCCGGGGGGAAGATGCCCGCAGCCCCCGGGCAGGGACTCGGGGGGACGATGCCTGCAGCCTCCAAGGATGGATGCGGGGGGACGATGCCCATATCCCCTGGGCAGGGACCCGGAGGACGATGCCCGAAGCCCCGGGCAGGGACCCGGGGGACGATGCCCGTATCCCGTGGGCAGGGACCCGGGGGGGACGATGCCGGCAGCCCCGAGCAGGGACCCGGGGGGACGATGCCCGAAGCCCCCGGGCAGGGACCCGGGGGACGATGCCGGCAGCCCCGAGCAGGGACCCGGAGGACGATGCCCGAAGCCCCCGGGCAGGGACCCGGGGGACGATGCCCGTATCCCGTGGGCAGGGACCCGGGGGGGACGATGCCGGCAGCCCCGGGCAGGGACCCGGGGGACGATGCCCGCAGCCCCGGGCAGGGACGCGGGGGGACGCCCGGGGCACCCTCGGGGAAGGCAGCGGGCGCAGCCCGGCCCGGGCTGGCGGCGGCGCGGCGGGCGGAGCGCCCGGGGGTGGCGGAGCGCGGCACCGCCCCCGGCGCGGGCACCGGGGCGGGGCGGGCCGGGCGCGCCCGGTGCCGGCGGCGGCGCTGGGGGGGGCGGGGCTCCGGCCCCGCCTGAGCGCGGCCCCGCTGCGCGGAGGATGAGCTGCGGCCGGCCCAAGGACATGGAAGGTACCGGGCGGGGGGGCGGGGCAGGTGCACGGCGGGGCGCGCCCCTGGGCGGCTGCCCCCGCCATCCCGGGGCTCTGCCCTCCCTCCCCTCCCCGGTGCTGCCCCCGCCATCCCGGGGCTCTGCCCTCCCTCCCCTCCCCGGTGCTGCCCCCGCCATCCCGGGGCTCTGCCCTCCATCCTCCCCGGTGCTGCCCCCGCCATCCCGGGGCTCTGCCCTCCATCCCCTCCCCGGTGCTGGCCCCGCCATCCGGGGGCTCTGCCCTCCATCCCCTCCCCGGTGCTGCCCCCGCCATCCCGGGGCTCTGCCCTCCATCCCCTCCCCGGTGCTGCCCCCGCCATCCCGGGGGTCTGCCCTCCATCCCCTCCCCGGTGCTGCCCCCTCCATCCCGGGGGTATATCCTCCATTCCAGGGGTCTGCTCCCTCCATCCCTGGGTTACGTCCTCCCCCCGGGGGGCTGCCCCTCCACATCCCCCTTTGCTGCCCTCAACATCCCGGGGAGGGTCTGTCCCCATCCTCTACCCCAGGACTATGGGGTACCAGTGAGATGGACTGGGAAATTTGGCTGGAGCGAGGGGGTGCAGGTGTGAGGGCAGGGCAGGTCTGCGGGTGCCAGAGCAGGGCAGGACCCCCGGGAAGAGCGTGTCGAGGTGGAAGGGGACTCGCTGCAGGCAGGGGCGTCCCTGCCCGTGGGCTCCCACGCCTGCCTCCTGCCAGGAGAGCCTGCTCTGCCCAGAGCCACCACGAGGTCCTGCCTGCTGTCCTCACCCCACGCTCTCTTGGGTGCCCAACCCGACAGAGATCCCCTGTCCTGGGGTGCTTGGGGACCTCCTGGCAGTACCCACGGGGGGCTCAGGGGCACAGACACCCCCAAAGACACACACAGTCCCCGCAAAGGCTGTGCCCCAGGGCCCACTGGCTGCCCACTGGCTGCCTGCTGCTCCGTGCAGGCAGGCAGCACCCGTGCATGCTCCCCTGGAACGCACCCAGGGCACCGTGCTGCACGGGGAGGACGGAAAGGGCATCTACCTTTTGTTTCCTTCCTCATCCTTCCTCGGGAGGCACCAGTGGTGAGCAGCCGCCGGCCTGAGCTCCGTCCCTGCACGGGGCTCCCGTCTCACCTCCGCGAGCAGAGAATTCAGAGGGAAATGCTGGGGCGATGCTCATCGCAGCCAGGGCCTGGGCCAAGTACACCCCGGGGGAACCTGGAGAGGCTTGAGGGGGTGTCAGTCCGCTCTGAATGTGGTCTCGTCCTCCTCGGGGCCAGCAGGTCATAGGGAATGGCTCAGGGCGGGATCTGGTCCAGAAGGACATCCTGTGGGTACGGAGTCAACGACTACATGCATTGGGGGGTCCCAGAGAGCATCGCTGTCTCCCCGGGGGCTCCCGCCAGCCCAAGCAGCAGCTCTGCCCTGCACCAGGGTGAAGCCGCTTGGAAGGGACAGAGGGGACCAGGGCAATGGCAATGCCAGCCGGGCTCGTGGCTCACGCAGATGCCACTGAAAGTGAGATGAGTCCCTCGCAAAGCTGCTCCGTGAGGAGAGCGGATTCCCCGTCCTTGGAGTCCCCGGAGAGCTCTGGTCTCATCCACCCTTCACCTGCCTGGAGGAACACAAGAGGGACGACCAGCTCCCCACGAATCCCTCTGACTGTCGGCAAATCCCTCGCCCCATTTGGTGCTAAATGTCTCTTTCCCTCCCAGACACCGGGAGCCAGGCAAATCGACAAAGGGATTTCATTCCTTGCAAAGCTCGTTCCAAGCTTCTCCCAGGGATGACCGTTAATCCCCGGAAGCCTGGCTGACCCCGGGAAGCCTGGCTGCCCCCCGCCGCAGCTGCCTGCAGACACGTCCCCAGTGGGAGGGCCGGTCTGTGGGACGCCCACGTGTGCAATGGCATCAAAGACATAGGGATGTGCCCGAGGCCGCGCTGGGAAGCGGTGGCAGAGGAGGGAGCTGGATGCGGGCAGCACGTTGCCTATCCAGGCGCTGGGCTCCCCACTCCGTGCCCCTGCCTTCTCCTCCTGCAGCTTGGCTGCCTGCCGCCGCGTCCCCCGGGGCAGGACCCGGCCGCCTGCGAGCAGGCAGTGCCTGCGGAAAGTCAGCTCGAAGCCGGTTTGCTGGTAGCCATCAGCCCGTGCTGACCTCAGGACCGACCCGGGGATGCTTTCACCGTCTGGCTCGTTGCGTGCTGCCACGTCCTGCCCCGAGGTCTCCATCCCCGGGGGGTTTCCCGTCCCTCGTCCCTCTCCCCAGCTGCTGCTCTGAGCCTCTCCAGTGCTCACGTTTCACCAGCCATAAAAGTGTCTGGCGAGGGAAAGGCAGGCAGCGTGCCGGGCGAGGGGAGGGAGCGACGTCTGTCCCTGCCGCTGCCGCAGACCCTGTCCCACCGCCCGGGGTAGGGGGCTGCTGGTCCCCCTGCGGTGACCCGGCCCCTGGCCTCCCCCTCCGCCCGGCCCGTGTGGCTGGAGAGGTGCCCAAAATGGATCAAAGAGCCACTGAGGGAAAATGGGCCAGTGGCAATTCCCCAGCCCACGAGCAGGCGGCAGGTTGCCCATTGCACGGGGCTGCCAGATGAGCCGCAGGGACCACGGACCGGCTTGTGGGGACCCAGAAAGACGGGGGCACAGTGGCCGTTCAGGGACCAGAGCCAAGCTCTCCCCTCTCTGCTCCAGTGCGGGCTCAGCCGGCCCGAAGGCTCCTGCAGCCCCATTTCGAGGTGCCGTTCCCCACGCTCAGCACAGCGTTTGCTCGCCAACCCATGCTGCTGGCTGCGGGCACCCCCCTTCTGCCTGGACCCCAAACATGGCCATAACCATGACGGCTTGGGCCGGCTGCAGGAGCAGACCGTGCTGAGCCCCGCAGTCCTTGCCCGGGAAGGTTGCTCATCACCGTGCCCCCTCTTTTCTTCCCCCAGCGCCTCCTGCATCCCGAACGCCCCAAGTCACCGGTGACCCCGGTGCTGCCACGCACGAGCTTGCCACGGCTCCACTCAGCCCCGGGGCTCTTTGATGCCCGGTGGGTCCAGCGTCCCCTGCAGCAGCCCCCCAGGCTTCCCCTCCGTCCCGCTGCCAGCTGGCCCTGCCATGGGATTAGGCGGGAGCACGCAGGGAAAACGCTGAGCATCTCTCTGGATCAAACGTGCGCGGGGTGGCGGGGAGGGGGTGTAATTCACCCCCCCTCCCCGTGCGAGGCTGGCTGGGGGCTGCCCGGTGCCGGAGCTGGGGCGAGCGTGCAGCCACCGTTTATTGGCAGCGGGAGGGAGGCGATCGGGGGAATCAGTCAGGTGTGGACGAGGTATGAGGGGAGGCAGGGATGGAGCCGTGCTCGTGACAGCCGGTGCTGCCGAGCGCTCGCGCGCATCCCTCCTCCCGCCGAGATGCAGCAGGGCCGGCCATCCCTCTGCTGCGTCTCCACCATCCGCAGCTCGCAGGGACCACCCGAGCCAGGTGAGGGGGGCTGCGGGGCATGGCCGGGGGGCTGCGGGGCCAGTGGGGTGGGGGGAAGATGCTGCATGTGCATCCTTGGCTAGCGGGCACAGCCTCTGGCTCAGCAGAAAAGGAGCAGAGGGGATGGAGGGCGGCTGGGTGCTGGTGGCATTGCTGTGGCTGCTCCTGTGCAGGGCACGGGAAGGAGAGGAGAGCCCGTGTCGGAGGCCACCCCTGTGTCCCTGCGTGGAGCCAGCCCCGGGGCTGCCCTGACGCGGGGTTCCTCTGCCCCCATCCTTCCCGTGTTCCGAAACGCTCCCACGTGCCCTGGCTCAGCACCCCCTACCCTCACCCATGTCGAGTGCCGCCGGGCGATGGGAAAGTTGGGACCTGAGGGCTGGGCTGGGGGAGCGGGAGGCTGCGGAGGAGCTGCCGGAGGAGCTGCCGGGGGCTCTGGGCTCCGGGGCAGCAGCCGCCTGCCCCTGATGGGGAGCGGTGCCGCCAGCATTCCCGGCCCTGCCTTTCTTCTCGGCTTGTTTTTCCCTTCATCTTTCCCCCCTCTCTCCCATCTGCTCTGGCTCCGGCTCTCGCCTCTGGCCATGTTTGCTGGGGGAGCGTAGATGCCCACGTCCTGCTGCTGGCGGCAGATGCTCTATAGCCCCCTATGGATATAGGTCCCGCTGGTGGCCAGAGCCCCGTTCCCCATCACTCCCTCACCGAGCCTTTCTGCAGCGAGTCCTGGGGAAGCCCCAGCACAGCCAACGCACGTAGCTCTGGCACCAGCCCCTCCGGACCTGCCAGGTCCATATCTTGCCCCCAGCGCCCGGCGGGACGGGTGGTTTTGGGCTCGAGGGTAGACCAGCACGGCCACGGCAGGGCTGGGTGCTCGGGGTGCCAGGGGCAGGACGGCCGGCGGCATCTCGGGCATCCTTGGCTGGAGGGAGCACAACCCACTGGGGTCCTCGCCCGCCGGGTCCGGGGTGTCTGAGGCTGTAGGAAGCCATCGGCGACATCCCCATCACCTGAGACAGGCGCAGAGACCACCCCTGCCAGCTCTGCCTCTGCTCGACACCGAGCCTCTCCGTGCATCTCCCTTCAGCTTGTTTTCCATCAAATCGCTTCCCCAGCCGTCAGTCAGGTCCTCTGCCTCAGTTTCCCCATGGCAATGCTTGTCGCCGGGTGTGTTTCGGGAGCAAAGCAGTGTGATATTGTCTCGATAACCTGGGACACACGGACACATCGATAACCGTTTCCTGCTCCATTTTGCCTGCTTTTGGCCGGTTGGTCTCCTCTTGCACGAAGGTGTGCTCTAGAGGTCTCTTATAAACCTCTTCCCTCTTAAAACCCACTCATTATGAAAATGAGCTGCAGCAGGTTTTCTCCACTCTCCCTTCTGCTCTCCCTTCCGCTCTCCCAGGGTGGGTTATCCCGGGAGGTGGATCTCCTTCGGGTGCTGCTCTGCTTTTGGTGGTTTCATGACTTGCCCGGCTTGCGGTGGTGGGAGCAGGTGAGCTGGGGGATGCTCTGGTCTTTGCTTCTGCGGATCAGCGCTGCTTATGTCAAGCTGGCTGGCTTTTATCCGGAGCAGATGGATAAAATACCCACACGTCCTCCTCCCGCAGCAGCTGGGTCCCTTCAGCCTCCCCCCCCCCACAAAGGAAAGCTTTGCATCCTCGTTGCAACCCAAATACCCCCAGCTTATTAAAACACAAGGGGTGAGGGACAAAAACCACGCGTCGTGGGTAAACGGCTCTTTGTGGGCCATCGTAGATTGGCCGGCGCGTGTTTGGCCATCACTTGGGTGTGCAGGTTTGCGCGCCTGCGTGGCAGCAGCCGTCCCCAAGCAGCCGCGGTCTGTGCTGGGGGGGGACTAACCTGCGTCCCCTTCTCCATCGGGCTGCCCAGGGTGGAGTTTATCTGCTTCTCATCCCTCGGTGGCGGCAGTTTAATGTCAGCCTGGTCCCTGGAAAGTGGCTCTTCCCCTTTGCCCCCCTCCCGGCGTCTCGCCCGGCAGAGCGGCGGTGACGAGCAGGAGGTTATAACCACGCGGCGACGATCAGCTGCGGGTCCCCACGTCTGCTCGGCAGGCGGGTGTCAAAACAAGCATCGCTCGCGAGGGGTTTGTGTGGGCAAACATCTCGTCAGCGCCCGCCGGTTCCCGGTGCCAGCCGGCGGGTTCGTGGGCTGATGGATTTTCTCCCTGGCAATGGGAAGGGAAGGTGGGAGGGGGGAGATTTTGGCAGCGGGGGATACAGCCGAGCTCAGCTGGTCCCGTGGGGTAGAAGAGGCGTTTTTGGGTGCCCAAGAGCAAGGCGGAGGGACACCGTGCCCGTCTCTCACCCCGCTTCCCTCCGCAGCTGCCGCCGCTCACTTCAGCTTCTGCCGCAGCCTCCTGGAGCACACGGTGTCGGCCGAAAACCTCAGCTACCGCCTGCAGAGGAACCCGGGCAGCAGCCTCACCTGGCACGACGGCCGGAGCCAGCGGGCCGACGGCAGCCGGACCGTCAAGCTCCTGCGGCAGCCGGGCACCGAGGGCTCGCAGGTACCCGCCGGGCTCCTCCGCACCCCCCGGCCCCTGCCCTGGGGCTGCCCAGGGGAACACGGCTCCTCATCCCCCCCCATTCCATCGATTCCCCGCAGGAGCTTCTCCTCTTTCTCTGCAGGACCAGGCCTTCAGATCCCGTTTTGCTGAAAGCCCTCATGATTATTGGGCATTTAATTGTAGTAATATATATAAATAGAATAATTTAATTATTATCATCAGGCTGGAGGCTGTGCTGGGGCGAGCTCTGTGCCGCGCCTCCCCTCCGCACCTGGAGCTGGGACTTAATGCAATTTTTGCAGTAAATGTGCCAGAACCAAATTCCTTATAATGCTTTAAAATCCCTGAGCACTTGGGTACGTCTCTTAGCCAGGTTCGGACCATTGACCTCCTAAAATTCTGCACTTTATTGCATTAATGAGGCTGGGAGCTGAAGGTTTCCAGCCGTTTGCCTGCTGCCCTGCCTCTGCACGGCCGTGGGAAGGAGCATCTTCCCAGCGAGCAGCTCCTGGTGCTTCCTAACCCCTTTGTAACACCCTGGGAGCGGTGTTCGGAGGCAGCACATCCAGCCGGTGACTGCTGGAAAGAAAACAGGGGAAATCGAACTGCCCGGCTTCCAGCCTCCAACATGGAGATGCTTTTCCAGCTTCAGGGCCTGGCTGGTTCAGCGTCGGAGGGGAGCAGGGTCCCCGCAGGGACAGGTACGGTCCCACCGTCACGCTGTGATGCTCGCAGGAGCGGCAGCCCCTCAGGTCCCCCTGTCCTGGCAGCGCCGTGCCTCTCGTCCCCATCACCCCTCCAGGCACCCCAGTGGCCCCTTTCCTCTTGCACCTCTGCAAAAAGCACGGGGACATCGCTGCCTGCACGGTGCTGCCTGCACGGTGCTGCCTGCACAGGGCCACGCCAGCCACTCTCCAGCTGCCGGCCGTGCTCATCATGGCTCTCCCTCGTCTGCTTCTCTGTGCCTCCCAGAGGGATGTAGTGGGGAGAAAGGCTTTAATTTTGCCACAAGCAAGGAAAAATGCCCGAGAGAAGGGAGGTGCCGTGAGTTGCTCCTTGCAGCTCCCGAGGGGACGGCTCCCACCACCCAGCTCCCCCCAGCCCCCTCCGTGGGAGCAGCCTCCGAGCCCTCCCGCTTGCTCTCCTCAACACCGGCGCTCGATATTCACGGCTGAGAGTTTATCAGAGAGACAGCGCAGCTCAACCGGCTGGAAAACGAGCCCGTGATTCATTACACCTCCCCTTCCCATGCACGGAGCGCAGGGGCTCGCTCGGGGACCCGCCGGGGGGGCTTCACCCACCACGGGGGATGATACGCCCGAGCCAGAAGGGTTTAGGGATGCTGAGATGGGTCCCCGGCGCGGGGCTGCGTCTGATGGGCGAAGCGCTTGCAGCCATGAGCGTGCCCAGGGAAATTGCAGGTTGCTTGTCACCTCTTCCCCCGTGCCTCGGAGGGTTACTTGGATAATAGCTGCGGGAAGCTTGCGGGAAGCTGGCCCTTATTTCCCCCAGCCCCTCCGCTTCTCATCATCTCTCGTTAGTGAATCGAGAGCAAATCGCCTCCTCCTCCTCCTCACCGCACGCTCTCCGGCACACTCAGCCGAGTGTGAAGGAGCCGAGCGGCCGGCGCGGGCTGGGGCTGCTCCTGCGGGCAGACGGCTCCCAGGATGTGTCTGGGGCGGGCGGGCAGCTACCGGGGATCCCCCCAAAGGTGGGGTTTGGTTTGGTTTGGTTTGGTTGGGAAACCAAATAGTGTGCGTTGTCTATCGCCGTTTTCCATCCGCTTTGCAGATGCACTCCTCGGTTATTAATTTACAGCCTCTCAACTTTGCCTTCTTCCCTCTCGCTCGAATGGCCCCAGCGAGCCCTCCTTGAGGGCAGGTCCCTTTCCAAGCCCAGATGCTCCTCTGGGCGCAGGCAGCAGCTCCTGCCAGGCTGGCCGGGCTCCGTGGGGCGAGCGATGCCCAGCATGGGGCAGGGGAGGTGTCCCAGACCCTGCTGCCCTCCGCCGCCTCCTCTCTGGCATCTCTCCGGGACGTGTCATTAATTTCAGTAACCACGGGATGTCTGGAGTCCCGCTAATTATCTCCGCTCCTCTATTAGGCATGCTTAATTAGCCAATATCCACACATGGAGGTCGACGTTGGCATACCGTGATCCAAGCGCTGTCGACCTTTCCCATGCCGGTATGTTCCCACATCGGCTGCTGCTTCTGCCGTGCCCCTGCCGTGTCCTGGACATGGGTGAGGACCGTGCCGGCAGGGGCCCTGGCAATCCGGTCCCCTCCTGTGGCAGCAGCGGGGACCCCTTTCCCATCCCCGCCTGCCTGCAGTCCAGCCCAGGACGGTCCCGGCAGCTCGGGCGCAGGGGGCTGCTTCGGAGGAGCGACGTTTGCTGGTGCTGCTCGAGGATGAATTCTCGCCGTCGCCATCAGTGGAGAGCTCACCGATCTCCCCTGGGTGCTAAAAGCAGGAAACCGTGGGTTTCTGCATCCCCCCGCCCCGTTTCCCAGCCAGCCTTGAGCATCCCCCCGGAGAAGCAGGCTCGGTCCCCTGCGCTGTTGCAGCTCAAGGCGTTTGGTTTGCTCCGTGCCGAGATAAACCCAGGCTGCAAAGACCTCGCGAGGCCGGAGTCGCTGGAACGTGGGCGAGGGAATGGAGCTACCGGGTGGCTCGGGGCGAGAGCAGCTGCCCCAGCAGGCAGCTGGAGGGAGGGAGGGAGGGAAGGAGGGAGAGATGCCGGCAGACAAGCCCCATCCCGCCGTGGGCACCGCTTGTCCCCTTCCATCCCCTCTGCTCTGCAGGTCCTGGTCCCATCCTGCCACCAGGCAGGTGCCTGCGGGCCACCGAGGCCGGGTGGGTGGCCAGTACCGAGGGATCAGCCTGCGCTGGGGGCCAGGGCAGTCGGGGCAAGGGGCGAGGGTGTGTGGCAGAGGTCTCCGGGAGGTGGAGGGTGGCCAGGGCATGTTGGGGTGCTGAGGACTGTGACCCCGGTTTATCCCAGGTGTCTCCAGGCATGGCAGCACCCCAAGAAAGAGCTGTGGGGTTCGGAGGTGGCTTTAGATGCCCATGAGGCTGCAGGACCTCGTCATGGCCGGTCAGCTCAGGGTTGAAGGAGGCTGAGTAGGAGAGAAAGGGGGGGTCCCTCCTGCTCCAGGGCACCAGCTGGCTGCTTCCCTGGGGACTTCTGGTGGGGATGGCTTTGCACCGGTACTGAATTCTCGTGGGGATGGCTTTGCACCGGTACTGACTTCTGGTGGGGATGGCTTTGCACCAGTACCGACTTCTGGTGGGGATGGCTTTGCACCGGTACCGACTTCTGGTGGGGATGGCTTTGCACCGGTACTGAATTCTCGTGGGGATGGCTTTGCACCGGTACCTGCTGCACCCCAGGACCTCTGGCTCCATCCCCACTGAGAACTGCCAGCAAGCACCCTTCTCTGCCCAGCAAGGGGGGGACCCTGGGGACCCCCGGGATGTCTCCCGAGCCCCTGCAATGCTCTGCTGGGCTGGGAGACGTGTAGGGCAGGGGGACCAGGGTTCTTGCCCGCAGCAGGAGGGCTGGGTAGCTCCCAGCTGTGGGGTCTGTGTAGGGCAGGGCCCCCACCTCGGCCTCCCATCCCCGGTCCCCCCCCCCCCTCACCGGTTCCTCCGGTGCTGCTATTTCAGGGCGAGCCCAGAGACTCAGGAGGGTGCAAAGCCAAAGTCTGCCGACATCGCCGCAGTCCTGTGCCGCCGGCCAGCATCTCCCCCATCCCCGGGGGCTGACCTCCCAGCGGAGGCATTTTCCTCCTTGCAGGGTTGAATCCCACTAACCCCCTCCCCTCCCGCTCCCCGCAGGGCCGTGCCTGTGACCACTATGGCATCTACCACACCAGCCCCACGCTGGGCAGCCTGGCCAAGCCGGTGGTGCTCTGGACCCAGCAGGATGTGTGCAAATGGCTGAAGAAGCACTGCCCACATAACTATCTCATCTACGTCGAGGCTTTCTCCCACCACGCCATCACAGGTACGGTAGACACCCCTGCTAATCACCGGTACTAATCGCCATCGGCACGTGCTCCTGGGAAATACCTGTTTGGAGGTTCGTGGTTCGGAAGGCAGATGTACCCCCCGGTTCTGTCCCCTCTCCCCGTGGAGATGCAGCTGGGGTGAGAGCCGCCCCACGGCCCCGGGCACGGGGACACCCACCCGGGCTGGGCAGGAGGCGTCTGCCATTGGGGTGAGCTCCCGGACAGGCTGGAGGTTGTTTCAAATGAGCATAAACTGCCCAGGGGAGATCGTGGTTTTTAAGATAGGGAAGAGTCTTCTCCTTGCCTAGATTAATATAATAAGAATATTTTTATAGTTTTTTACATACTGAAAATTTTTGCAGAAGAGGAAAGACCTCTGCAAATCCAAGTCCAAGTTGCAAATGCCTTCCTCCGGGTTTGAATCTAACTCCCAGCCAAGTCCTTGGAGGAGAATAAGATCTAGGACCTGCTCCCTCCTGGGGACTCTGGCTTTGACTCCTATGTATGAGCATCATCCCGGTCTGACCGTGACCTGTGCCTGGCCGGGCAGAGCTCTGCCAGGGCCAGGAGAAAGCGGTGGGGAAGGGAGCGCTGGAGCTGCCCGCAAGGGATGCAAAGCCCTAATGCAAGAGCCCAGCCAGCCCTTGCATGGGAAACAAAGGCAGCATTAGCAAATGTACGCTGGGGAACAAGGACAAAAGCTGGTTGTAAATCCCTCGTCTAATAGCCCCTGGACCGGAGGAGAGTGGCTCGCTGGGGACGGTGGCGGCAACACTAATGTGTTTTGATGGGTGCCCCTGTTCCCCCGGGACGGCCAGCCCGCGCGGGGACCGTGCGCTCGGAAAAACATCTCCTGATGCGGGAGGTGGAGCGGAGAAATGGAAAGCTCCTGCCTGCGGGGACGGGTTATGTGAGTGCTGGAGCCGGTACCTGTCCTGAGGCTGGGGACCTCGAGCTGCAGCCGGTGCTCTCTGAATGCGCGGCCACCTGCGAGGCTTCTCCGTCCCTGCGGGTCCAGGTGGTGAAAGAGCATTTTAGGATTTCTTCCCTTTCCCCCTCCTTGTTCCCACGTGAACACGGGTTCCCATCAAGTTGCGCTTTTACGGTGTCCCCGCCACGTCGCCGAGCGATGCCGTATTTGCAGGTCGGGCACTGCTGCGGCTGAACGGGGAGAAGCTGCAGCGCATGGGCATCGCTCACGAGGCGCAGCGGCAGGAGGTCCTGCAGCAGGTCCTGCAGCTCCAGGTGCGCGAGGAGGTCCGAAACCTGCAGCTGCTCAGCCAAGGTAGGGCTGGCGGGAGGCCGAGCAGGGAGAAAGGCCACGAAGCCGAACCCCGGGGGGAGGTCGTGTCCCTGCTGCAGCCATCTGGGCAAGGAGAGCCGTGGCCGGGTGGCTGCCAAAGCCAGAGGCACCTGCTTGCATGTCGCTGGTGCAAATGCAGCCCACGCCGTGGCTGGGATGGGGTGTGGAGCACACGTTGTGGTGCACAGGGACGGGTTGCGGTGCACAGGGACAGGACGCGGTGCACAGGTCGCAGTGCACAGGGACAGGACGCACAGGGACGGGTTGCGGTGCACAGGTCGCAGTGCACAGGGACAGGACGTGGTGCACAGGTCGCGGTGCACAGGGACAGGACGCGGTGCACAGGTTGCGGTGCACAGGGACGGGTTGCGGTGCACAGGTCGCAGTGCACAGGGACAGGACGCGGTGCACAGGTCGCGGTGCACAGGGACAGGACGCGGTGCACAGGTCGCGGTGCACAGGGATGGGTTGCGGTGCACAGGGACGGGTTGCGGTGCACGGGTCGCAGTGCACAGGGACAGGACGCGGTGCACAGGTCGCAGTGCACAGGGACGGGTTGCGGTGCACGGGTCGCAGTGCACAGGGACAGGACGTGGTGCACAGGTCACAGTGCACAGGGGTGGGCTGCGGTGCACGGGGCCGGGCTGCGGTGCACAGCACAAAATCCATTAGTGGCATTTTGCATGGAAGGGACGGGATTCTCCAGGGCTGGCAGTGGGTGAGCTGGAACATGCCACCCTGCAGGCCGTTTATTCCTTCCTCTCCCGCCTTGTTCCAGCTTCTTTTGGAAATGTCTCCTAGCTGATCCGTCTGTTTGGCAGATTGCACCAACACTGTGAACCGAGCACCTCTGGGATGGGCTGTGCACCGCTGATATGAGACCTGAACCGCACGCTTGGAATACGAAGAGACAGCTTCCCAGCCACTCCGGGCCTTCTCTCCTTCTTCTTTCTCTTTCTTTTTTATGAACACATTTCTGTGCAGAGATGGGAGGTTTCCTCCAGCAGACGTGGCTCTCGGCTGGGAGAAAATCAGCAAAACAGCCGCTGGGACAGACAAACTTTTGCCCACCTGAGCCTGATGGTTCACGGGGAAAGAGATGGAAAAAAGGAGACGGCGACAAGCAGGGCTCAGCACTGTGGACAAATCGAGCATGGTTATTCCCGGGACGGCTCAGAGCCGCGCACAGGACGGTGAAGCATTATGCACATGGGCAACATCCCAGCACCCGTCGGCTCGTGTCCATATCTCGGAGCTTATTTAGGGAGCTTTAGTTTTCTCTTCAGATTGGGCTGTCTTCCAGCGTCCTAGGAGGTAACGTTATGAGTAGCAAATAAGATGACCCAACCAGCCAAAAAAAATTAAAAGCGGGGCCAAGGCACCCGCACCCGGCTCCACTCGGTGAGTTAAAAAGGGAGCTGAGTCATCGGAGCTGGAAAATCCGGGAGCGAAGGCAGGGTGGACGCGCCGGGAGGGTGCCGTGGCCTGGAGGAAGCTGTGCCAGGAGCTCGTCCTTCATCCGTCCTCGTTTGCAGGCAGACGGGGGAGCCGATGCAGGGGCCGGGTGGGAGCAGCTGGGGATGCTGCTGGGTGGTGCCAGGTGCTGCCCGGGGTGAGGTTGGGGATTCCTGGGTGCCGTGTCCCCCCCTCGCCCCAGTGCCCAGTCGTGCTCCCTCCCACACCGTCTGCACTCCCCCCAGCTCTTTGCAGAGCTCTGCTCCTCCGGGCATTTGCAAGTGCTCGTCCGATCTCCCGCCCAGGGGCTGGTGACAGTGCCACCGAACCCAGGCATCGTCCTGATGACCCAGCTTGTCATTAAGGTGAAGCAACGTTCACCGGTACACCCCCCCGCCACCCGAACCCCTCCTGCCTGCAGCCACAGATGGCTCATGCAGGCAGGTAAGGAAAAACCGATTTAGGGGCAGGGTGGATGCTGTCACCTCCCCACGTACCCCCTCCGGTGATGAGGGCAGGGCTGCGGGGCCGGGGGGGTGTCCCGAAACGGCAGCACCTCAAAGCCCCTGGGGCATCAGAGCTGGCAGGGATGCGGATGCAGGTCGCGGTGGCCCCCCAGGCCGGGCGCCCACCAACCACCCACCCGCTCCTCTGCTGGTAATAAAATAAGAGACTGTTATTTTAACTTGCTGCTCTTCTGACTCTTCCCACGCCTGAACCTGCGCCGTGGGTTTGGTCCCTCCAGCCCTTCCCGGGGATGCTCAGGAGATGTCGACAGCCCTAAACCCCTCGGGACAAGCACCTCCACGGGGGACAGGGGTCCCGCCGGATGGCCCTGTAGGAACAAGCCTCGGCCTGGGGCTCTGTCAGTATTTAAATCCCCTCCCAGCTCCACAGAACCGCTGTGGAAATGACAATTAAGGGGCTCCTAATTTTTGCTGGCGGGCAGCTGGACGGGGGGATTTGGGGTTGTAGTTACCGCTCCAGCGCAGGTAACGGCTCGTGGCAAAGCGAAGGTCTCCAAAGCTCGTCTGCGAGCAGCATTACCCCAGCTAACGAGCCATGCTAAGCGGGACGGGAGAGCACGGGGCTGCAGGCAGGGTTAAGGCAGCCGGCAGCGGAGCCTGGGGCTGGTGCAGGGCAGCGGCAGCCCGGCGTCGTTCCTGCGCCATCCCTGTCCCATCATGGTGACGCTGCTCCTCAGTGACGGAGCTGGGAGATTTCCACGAGGCTGGGCTCAAAGAGGAGCTGAAAACAAGTTGTTTGCCCACAGCTAGCAAAAACTGTGATTGCACCCAAAGGTTTTTTGTCTCCCCCTCCTGAAATCCCCACGGAAAGCTGTCCCCGGAGCCCTCCAGCCGGTCTTGAGGTGTTGGTGGGGCAGGAGGAGATGCAAGACCCCCGGGATTTGCCTCCAGGATTTGGAGGGCAGGAACCCCCCAGGGCTCAGACCCTCGAGCACCGACGGAGGCTGGACGGGGGTTTCAAGCCAGCGCCTGACTCGGGGTTGGGGATGGACGTGGCCGGGCCGGGGCGGGACGCGGGGTGCACGGAGCGTCCTCGGGCTCCAGCCGTGGTGGCCGCGCTGGTTCCCGGGGCGGGGGGCGTTTACAAGGCCCAGGTGCTGGAAAAGTCTCGGAAACAAAACCTAGTTCTCAAAGCGTTTTGGTTTGGATAACGGATTCACCAAATGGTTCTCGGATCCAAGCAGGTGAATTCTTTCTCCTGCACCAGCGTGATTTGCACGACACCGGCATTGCCAAAGGAGTTTATAACTCACATCTGTCACCCTCAGAGGAGGGGTCTGCTGCGGGGCTGAAGGCAAAGACTCCAAATTGCCCAAATCTAAATTTCCTCCAAATTTCCAAAATCCAAATTTCCTCCAACTCAGAGAAAGGCATTGCCTGGGCTGTGCCTGCAACGGAGCGACGCAGACCGTGACGGCCGCTCTCTCCCCTCTCTGCGTGTCGGTCGGCTCAGCCGGACCTTGCCAGCGGGTAATTCCCATTTGAGTTTTGCCATAGCGGGGGCAGCGGGGGGACTGTGACCCCCGGGGTCTGTCCACAGGGAACCAGCTTCAGAGCTTCGCTGTGCGCAGCCCCCGGCCCTTCCAGCACACAGAAATCAGAAATTCCTCCTCTGCCCATACTGACCTTTTCAAAAATGCAGCAAAATTGGCTCTTCTCACCTCACTAGAACCTCACGAGCAACGAAGCTGGGAGAATTTATTGAATTTTAAGAAAAGGAAAGAAAACAACCAGGGGAAAAAAAAACCATCTCCGCAGCAGCAGCGGCACTCTCAGCCGTGGGCTCTGCACTGACGGCTGCGATGGAGCCGCGCACCCGTTCCGGCCGGCGCAGGATCCACGTTTGCTCCTTGTTACCCCCTTACATGGAGAGCAGAGCCCCGTGCAGGATGCGACCCCGTCCCCTCCTGATGCAGCCACATAGGAAACTATTAAACTTCCAATCCTGGATGGATCAGAGCTAAATAAAACCCCAGCGAGACAACCCGTGGCCAAGAGCCGGGTCGATTCCCCTTCTCCATGGGTTTAGTTTCTGCCGCAGCGGTGGGTGCCGGTGAAGGGCTGGTGGAGGGTGCTGGGGGACAGCAGGAGCGGTGGCGGGGGACATGGGGGGTGGCTGGGGTGCAGGCAGCATCCCCGAGAGCAGCCGGCGACTGCTGGGTGTCTGGCTGCGGGTGATGCACATCGTTAGAGGGAGATGCTGAGCTTCTCTCCAGAGCTTCGGAGCTGTGCAGGGCAGAGATGGCTTCTCTGGGCTCTGGCTCCAGGCTGTGCTCGCCCGGCAAGTTGGTGGTGGTTTTGCTTCAAATGCAGCTGGGGTGCACGGAGCGGTGCTGGGGCTGCCCCTGACCCCCCTCTAAAGGCAGGGTCCCCCCCCCCAGGTCTTGTCCCAAAGCCCAGCTGGCCCTCGCTGTGCTCCCGAGGGTGTGCGTGGCCGTGGGTCCCCCCACGTGTGCCCTGTCCACCCACGCTGAGCTGTGCTCATCCGCACAGAAGGAAGGAGGCACAGAAGAAAGCAGAAACCCCACCAGCACGCTCGGCCGGAGCCCGAAGCACGGCCGCGTTGGGGTGTCCCTCTGAGACCCACCTGGGCTTGCCGAGACCTGGCAGGGCAGGGCTGGAGGAGCTGGGTGAACCAACGTTCACGGGGCAGGCAGGAGGATGCCGTCCTGCCCCCCAGCCCCCTGCCCTAGCGGGGTCTGTGCTGGCTGCGCCTTCATCCCGGCAAGGATGGTGATGGTGAGAACGGAGCATCCTTCCAGGCTGGCTCTGGACCAGCCTCTGGTGCCATCGTCCGAGGGGCATCCAGGGCCAGACTCTGCCCAGGGCAGCAGGGACGCATCCGGAGCAGCCCTGAGCACGGCTTTGCCTTCAGTTGCTCTGGGCACGGAGCAAAACCCGTCTGCACGGCGGCACCGAGGAAGCACCGTCCTCCCCACGGGCTCCTGAGTGAGCACCCGGGCCGGTGGGTGCTGCACCAGGACCCTGGGTGCTGGAGGGAGTTGGGTGCTCGGGGTCCTCTCCGGATCGAAGGACAGCTCGGTCACTCCTCAGCTTTTGCCAAGCGAGAAAAATACCTTTTATTTGTCTAGCACTTATCTGCCGGTGGCATTTCAGGCATTGCCCTAAAACAAACAGCATCAGATAATGAAACGCAGAAGAACCGGGTGCAGATTCATGCAATATTAAAACCAGGCAACAATTAAATAAACAGAAAACACCAGCGAGCACAAATCAATCCCATGCAGCAGGCAGGAGGACGCAGGCAGCGGCACCGGGGCAAAGGGGCAGGCAATGGCAGCTATGGGCTGCCTCTGATTTTGCCGCCTCTGATTAACTTTTTCTGCTCGTGGTCATTTTTTGCAAGAAGCAGGACAATGCACTGCTGGCATCAGAAATAATGGCCAGCATCTTCTTGTCTTATAAAGGAAAAATCCAGCAATGCCTTCCCAGTGGTAGAGGCAGTTTGCAGATTCTAGCAAGGTTTTAAAGGAGAAAAAAAAAAAAAAGCTAACACAGTTGCACATAGAAAATGCACGCCTAATTTGTCCAAGTAATTACTGAGCCGGGCTTGATGATACAGATACCTCCAGCTCTGAAACGCTGCTGATTGCGTCTCTGATTCAGGAAATGATCCCTGTTCCCCCAGCGCTGAAATTCGTGCTCAGCTCTGAACACAGCCTGTGATTTCCTTGGCTGCATGGGGTTCGAGGACACAATTTGCTGAGCAGAGAGGGATGGCAGCGCCTGCCACGGGCTCTGCTGAACCCAGGCCAGTTTGAATCTGAACACCAGTCCCCGGTAGATTCCATGCTTGATCTCATTAGGAGTCTGTCCTCCCACCAGGTTTCCAGGGGGGATTACAAACCACCTCCAATCATGGACTTTTTGGTGCTCTCAGGCAGCTCCTTATGAAGTTCCTCGCACTGGAGACCTGCGGGCACCTGAATGCATCGCAGCAGGATGGCAGGCAAGAAAAAAGGAGGACTCCCAGTCGCTGGTGGCACATGCCACGTGTCGGGGACACACAAGCCCTGGGGAAGGACAGCAGGACGTGGGGGGGGGGGGCACAGCAGCCTGGTAGGTCTGCACGGGTGCTGGTATAAATCAGAGCGTCTCGGGGCGGCGTGAGCTGGGGGAGATGCTGGCGCGTGGCGGGGGCACAGCGAAACGGCTGCGCCCAGGGTGCTCCGGCAGCCGCATCCTGGCGCTGGCAAACCGCCGGCTGCCTTATCCCAGAGCCCTGGTCCCCATCCCGGCTGCCTGGTGCCGGAGGACAAGACAGGGCTTGGGGACAGGCAGGGTCTGGCGGCGATCTCGGCAGAAGCCTTCTGCCCCGGCATGTCCTCGCCGCACATCCAGGACTAATCAATCTTGATTCATTGCTAATGAACTTGAGAACAGTGTTGGGATGGATCAGGTGCCACTCGGGGTGAGATGGATAATATAATTAAGATTTCCTCAAAGGTCCCGTCTTTCTTACCTTGTTAATTAAGCTGATGTGGGGCCCTCCATGCAGAATGCATAATGAGAGGCTGCCGGAGACGGAGCTGGCTATTAGCAGGAGGTGATGCTGGGGGAAACGCCGGCCTTAACCACAGGGCTGGGGATATTTTGGCAACTCTTTGGGGGTTAGGTCCCCCCAGAGTGGCCGAGAGCTGCTCTCTGCTGAGAAATCACCGCATCCTTTGCACCACAAAAGCATTTGGACCGCACAGGGCAGAGCTTGCAGGCACAGGGATGCAGGTGGAGATGGATGGGCTCATCCCTGCCCGGGACAGGCTGAGCACCACGGCAGAGCTTAAGGCTGCCTAAAGCACCGGCTGTGGCGTGGGGAGCAGGGCATCGCTTGCCGAAAGCTGTGAGCAGCCCCGTGGCCTCGAGGAGCAGCGCGGGGAGGAGGGGATGCTGCTCCGCTCCCGATGGCCCGGCACATTTTTGGTACTTGCACTCTGGTGGTGACTTATGACAATTAATTAATGGCCTCTTAATAAGGGTGACAGCTCCCTTAATTAGAAAGTATCGGAGCAGGGATAATTGCTTCATTTCATTTTTTTTCCCCTATATTATTTCCTTCATTTTCGGGTACTCATTCTCAGCTCCTGGATCCCTGCCTCCCCACAGCCAAAAATGCTCCCAGGTCCAGCGGGCGCCATGCGGAGCCGGGACGGATGGAGAGGGGTGGGAGCAGGTACGGCTGCAGAGCTGCCGCTTTCACCGGCACAGTGCCACGCTTGCGGCAACACCAGGAGCCAGCAGCACCCAGGCAGGGTTGGAGCAGGTCCCCGGCCGTTCACGCCGGGCTCAGCGGCACACGAGACGGGCTGGTGCAGGGCCAGGGGTCTGGCAGGGCTGGAGGAAGGGGGAGATGGCTTTTGCAGGTTGAGAACTCCGAAGCGATGACCCAGTGGAAGGCAGGCAGCACGGGCAGCGAGCGGCAGGAGCAGGGCGGCCCTGCGGGGCAGCAGCGACAGCTTGAAGTTCAGCCCAGGGCAGGCAGTGGGGCTGCGATAAATAATTTGTCCTGAAATTAATATCATTTGGGTTGACCAGCACTCTTCCCCAGCCCGGCTGCATGCATAGCTTTGCTGTGAAAACAAGCCCTGCAGAAACATGTTGAAATACTTGCAGCATTTAATTTGGGCCTTTTTTGGAAGGGAAAGTTTCAGGCTTGGTTTTGACGCAACATCTCCAGGCTGCGTGTTTGCACGGGCCATTAGCAGGGGGCTCCAGTAAAAACCTTCAGACCCCAAACCGAAATGAGCCACTTTGCTTCTCATCAGAGGATGCGTTTCTTTAAAACCAGGGGGATGTGAGGGTTTTGCAGCCACGTGGCTTCGTCACCAAGCCCGCAGTCCCCAAGTCCTGTCCCACGCCCCTGCACCTCCCCGCTGCCCTCCGTGGGGCTGCGGGTGCCCCAGGGACCTGACCCCCCCGGCTCGGGGCTGGCTCCCCGCGGGAGATGGCCCCCACGCCGATACGACTCTGTAAATAATAAATAGCAGCCTCAGGGCTGCTGGGAGCCTCGTTTCTCTCTGCCGGCAGGAGCGTTTCCTCCGTTAACCTTCCCTCTTTGCGCTGCAGCCATTTTGCTTTCTCGCCATATCTAAAATTAAATCTGTTAGGATTTTCTCTCGCTCTTTTTTTCTTTTTTTTTTCCTTCCCCCCCCTTTTGCTTATATTTGCTGAGTGCATTCAAGCACAGGGAGGGGAAAAAGAAATAATAAAAAAAGCCATCAGCATAATTCATGGCTCGCACAGTCATCGCGGGCTCCGGTTTCCAATCAGAGGCCCGGGCTGCGGAGCCAGCGCGCCGGGGAGGAGGGCTGGGGCTGGCCTGGATGCTGCTTCACAAACCAGCAGCGATTCTCTCTTTGTTCTGGGATCGCTCTGCTTCAGCCAAAACAGCCACCGCACAGCCCGTCCTGCGGACGCGGGAGCGCAGAGCCGCTCCGAGGGGCTTTGTGCCTTCCTCTCCAAGGATAATAGGGGATGGAGTAGCCGCTGCGTGGGTTTGCAGGCTCCGGAGCCAGCTCCCATCCCGGGATAAAGCCCTGGGAGTGGTAGAAGTGCCGGGTCCCCACCCTGGATCTGGGCATCGCAGTCGTGCCCTTTCCTTCGCCTGTCTCTGCGCCTGGTGCATGAGGCTCAGCAGACATGGGCTGGAATCTGGGCTCCCAGTCCCTCCCAGTCCCTCCCAGTCCCCACGCACTGAGCATCCCGCTGCCCCCGCCTCCCCGGCGGAGATGCTGGTGCTGGCCCCGCACAGCCCCATGTGCACAGCAGTTAGCAGGAGTTTTTGAGATGTCTCCAGAGCCAGCGGTGTGTGGAGGAGGCTCTGCAAACCCAGCATCCATTTTATTCCAATAAAAAGTGTTAACGGGTTGAAAGGCACCGCTGCAGACGGTTGGGCTAATATATGTTTTAAAGTTACTTGCCGTGTAAGTGCACGATCAGCCAGCCCCCATTGGGGCGAGGGGCATGGTCCTGGCTTCAGGTCCCAACACCCCCAGGAGGATCCGCAGCCAGAAAATCAGATTATTTCCTGCCTTTCCTATAAGAGGGGTTTTTTTTTCCTCATTTCTGGTGGTTTTAACTCTTGCCGAGGTGTCTTTACAAGCCAGAATTGACCCTTGCCAGGGGTACCCGAGATCAATGCTGGGTCACGGGTGGGGGTCACTGCGCTGGCTGCATCCCGGCATCTCTGGGGAGACCCAGGGCAGCTCTGGGGAGACCTTCTGCTCGGCACCAGCACGCGAGGCCAGAGAAGCGATGTCGGGAGCGCACGTAGGATGGCAGCACCTCGCTGCACGCGCAGCCCGGCCGGGGACCGCTCTGATGGCAGCAGCGGATGCTTCAAGAGGGCCGGGGTCCCCGGGGGGGATGCGGAGCCCAGTCTGTGCCTCCCTGGGGGCAGAGGAACCGCAGGGATCTGGCCCCTCAGCGACCCTCGGCTGTCCTCGCTGAGCGAGAGGAGGGAAGGTGCATGTGTGCTTGTCCCAGGTGACACCCCGCTCGGTCACCCCGTTTCACCCCTGCCCATTGCAGGGGGATGAGGCCGGGGTTGTCAGCCCTGGCAAAGGCTGCCTTGACTACACCTGAATTTCCCCTGCCCTCTCGAGAAGGCAGAGCCTCCCGCCCTGCCTGCACCGCTGCCTGCAGCCCCTGCCCTCTGCTCAGCCTGATGCGGGAACGGGGCAGAGCCGATGCGAAGGAGCAGCCGCACAAAATGTAACATCCTCCGTGGGAAGCCCAGTAAGCTGGTCTCCACACCAAGATTTATCTGATCCTGGCTATATAATTGCTCCCCCCCCCCCTCCCCTTCCTGGAGCCAGTATCAATTTAATTTACACGCTCGATGGCTTGGACTGCTTCATCCCCCGCTGCCAAGCACCTTCTCAGGCGTTTATGGCCGCAGCGTGTGCCGGGCTGCCTCTCCTCTGCCTCCTCCTGCCTTGGGCGGTGGGAACGGTGCGAACGCTGACCCAGGGGCCAGAGCACCGGGGAATCGCCGCTCGGCACACGTGGTCCTGTCCCCACCACGGCGTCATGCCGGTCTGTGAGGACGAGCTCTCATCCACGACCCACCTCTGCGACGAAGCCACGATGCAAGAGGAGGCGTGATGGTTTCCTGCGAGCACGTGCAGGCAGCACCGCTGCCCCTGCCGCTATTCTTCCTCCTCCTCTTCTTCCTCCTCCTGCCCTTCCCAGCAAGGTTCTTCCACACCGGTACAACTCTGCGCATGAAACAAAGCGCTCTTCAGCATCTGCTCTACATTTGCCGTTCTTTTCAAGTCCGCTCCTTGGCCCCCTCCCCTCCGCTCAGCGGGGCCTGAAAATAGCAGCTGTGGCTGCCTTTATATTGCATTATTTCAGAGTTTCTGTACCTCAACCAGCCCGCGGCCGGCAGCTCTCCAAGCCTCTGTACAACCCCCCAGGTGGTTGGGCTCCCCGACATCTCCCTCTCACCTTCACTCCGCTCCTCGAGATGCAAAATTGCGCTTTGCAGATGCAGAAAATGAACGCGGTGGCACCTCTGCACACACGCGTGTGCATACACGTGCACGTTCCCCACCGGCACACGTGCCCGGGGTGGCCATCAGGATGCCGCAGGGACGAGGAAAGGCGACTGGGCACCGTTTGCGGCTTTATAGCGAGGAGAAGACTTTGGAGATGCTGCCGGGTCCCAGCGGGCACGTGAAGCTGCCTGACAGCCCTAACAGGCAGCTGCTTTCCTGCCTGCTGCAGGTTAACAGCTCTCCTGGCAGGCAGCTCGTTGGCTGGGAAGCAAAGCTGCCTCGGATATGCCTCATTTTATACAAAGAAGGTGGGCTGCGCCTGTCCCTCCCACCCCGCTGATCACCCTCCGCTCCGCCGATAATAATACCTAGCAATTACACAAAGCTTTCCCTGCTCTCCGCAGACATTAATTAAGCTCTTTCCCCGCAATGGAGACAAAGAGGGGAACCGCGGGGAAACTCCCAACTTGGGTTGGGTTTTTTTTTGGCTTCGATTTTGCACGGCTGCACCACGAGGCCTCCCAATTCCCGGTGGCACCGCGTGAGCCACGTGGCAGCGACGGTGCCGCAGGGCAGCCCCGATAGCGACGATCACTCTGTGTTTTGCTCTCACGTAGCAAAATTTGGTTTTTTCCCCAATTTCTAGGCAGCTGTGGCCACTCAGATGGTGGTGCTGGATCCCGGCGTTCCCAGTGCCGGTAACTGAGGCTGGCTCTGCCCTGCAGCACCTTCCACTGCCACTGGCTCTGGGGGGGACACCCCGAGCCTGGGAGCTGGGAAAACGGGACCATCCTGGAGGCACCGTGCCGGCTTCGCACCCAGCCTCGTCCCCGGGAGCTGGGGTGGCTTCACAGGGGGACCCGGAGCCTCCTTCCAGCTGCCTGCACCCGGGGTTAGAGGGGGGATGGATGGGCAGGGCACCCTGCCTGCACCCTGGAGGGCAGGACAAGGGGCAGGGCACCCTGGAGGGGAGGGTGACAGGCAGGACACCCTGCCCGCACCCTGGAAGGCAGGATGATGGGCAGGGCAACCCGGAGGGCAGGACAACAGGCAGGACACCCTGTGGGAGAGGATGACAGGCAGGGCACCCTGCCCGCACCCTGGAGGGCAGGATAATGGGCAGGGCACCCTGGAGGGGAGGGTGACAGGCAGGACACCCTGTGGGAGGGGATGACAGGCAAAGCAGCCCTGCCTGCCCCTCGGCGGGGTGGGGGGGAGCAGCCGGGAGCGCTGCCCGGCCCCGGGTGCGGGTAGGGCAGGGCAGCGCAGGCAGGGCAGGGCAGGACGGGCAGGGCAGGGCAGGGCAGGGCAGCGCAGGCAGGGCAGGGCAGGACGGGCAGGGCAGAAAGGGCACGGCAGGACGGGCAGAAAGGGCAGGGCAGGGCAGCACGGGCAGGGCAGGACGGGCAGGGCAGGGCAGGACGGGCAGGGCAGGACGGGCAGGGCAGAAAGGGCACGGCAGGGCAGGGCAGGGCAGGGCAGCGCAGGCAGGGCAGGGCACGGGAGGGCAGGGCAGGGCAGGACGGGCAGGGCAGGGCAGGGCAGGGCAGCGCAGGCAGGGCAGGACGGGCAGGGCAGGCAGGGCAGGGCAGGGCACGGGAGGGCAGGGCAGGGCAGGGCAGGACGGGCAGGGCAGGGCAGGGCAGAGCAGGGCACGGGAGGGCAGGGCAGGGCAGGGCAGCCCTGCCCGCACGGGGCCAAGCGGGGCCGAGCCGGGGGGCGCTGCCCGGTCCCGCTCTCCCGGGGCGGCGGCCCCGCCCGCGCCCCCGCCCGGCCCCGGCCCCGGCCCCGGCCCCGTCGGCGGAGCCACGCGAGATCCGCGCGGCGCGGGGCCGGCGCGGGCCGGCGGCGGTGGCGGGGCGCGGGGCGGGCCGGGCCGGGCGGGGCGGGCCGGGGAGCGCGCATGAGCCGCGGCGGCGGCGGCGACGGGCGGGCGGGAGCGCGGCAGCGGAGCGCGGCGCCGCCGCGGGTGTGGGCGCGCCGGGGAGCCCCGCACCGCGGCCCGCAGCCGGGGGCGGCGGGCGGCACCGCCTCGCCGGCCGGGGGCGCCCGGCCCTGCGCGCCCCGCACCGCGGCCCGCCGCCGCCGAGGTAAGCACCGAGCTGCGGCCCGGCCCGGCCCGGCCCCGCCGCCGGCACCCCCGGCCCAGCCGCGGCGGGGACACCCCGCCCCCCCCCGGCCCCCCCGCGCCCCGCTCCGCTCCGCCGCCGCCGCGTCGCCATTTTGCCGCTCGCTCTTCCCCTCCCGGCGGCGCGGCCGGGCCGGGCCCTCCCCGCCGGCCCTCGCTGGGCCCCGGCCCGCGGGGGCGAGCCCCGGCCGTCTCCCGGGGATGGGGCGGCCGGGCCCGGGGAGGCGACAGGCCGCGGGGCGGCCCGGCCGGCTGACAGACGGCGAGGCGGCCCCCGCTGAGGCCCGGGGAGGTGCAGGCCCGGGGCGGCCCTGCCAGCACGGAGACGGGTGGGAGCAGGGGTGACAGCGAGGTGGGGCAGATGAGGGGACAGGGGCCAGCCAGGGGACGAGGGAGGTGGGGGCACGGCCAGGCCCGGGGAGGTGACGGCGGGACCAGGCAGGGCGACGGTCCCCGTGTCCGCCGGCCCCGGGGATGCCCGGGGCGGGGGGACACCCCGGTCCCCACCTCGCACGGCGAGGTCTCATTGTCTGCCGGGCGGTTTCCGTCTGCTTTTCCCCTTTGCTTTTGTGCCTGGGGACGGGCGAGGGGGGAGGGACTCGCTAACGTGCTTCAAACAGAAACTTTACACCATCAAAAAGCCTCGCCCGTGCCCGGAGAGAGCCGTTCGGCGGGAGCACGGCGGCCTCGCACCGCGGGGTGAGTTGTTCCCTCCAGGAGAGCCTCGCCGGGGCCAGCCACCCGCCGCCGGGCTTCGCTCGGCATGGGCGATGGCGAGGGGCTGCACCGCAGGCCTCGGGAGCCGCCTGGTCACCGGCCGTGCCCGGCGAGGCAGGGGCTTGCAGGGCTTCGCCCACCACGTGGTTCCCTCTCGGGAAACCTCCGGCGAGGGCAATTCCGCTCCCTCCTGAGGAAGCATCTCCTGCCGCTTCCTCATCTGTTCCCGGGAAGTTTCTCCCAGCGCGTGGCCGCAGCTGCGGTTCAGCCTCGAGCACGGCTCCTCCGGCGGCGGTGGAGACGGCAGCGCCCTTTGGCGTCCATCATCCTCGTTGGCCTCATCGCATCTCTGCCTGCATCCCGCCTGGCACACCACGTGTGCCAGGGCACCGCGGGCAGGGGCGGGCGCCTCGCTTGCCTTTTTGGCATTGCCTACATCTGGAGCCGTTGGTAAATTATTAATGATAAGTGGAGCGGATCGACAGGTGACCGGGCCGGTTGGCGCGTGGCACGGTGCATCCGTAGCAATGGGACCGGGGCAGGAGTCCTGGCAGGAGAATTTGTGGTCGGGACCCACGGGTGACTTTCCCCCTTGTAGCCGTAAGGATGTCTGGGCTCCAGGAGCGTCGCAGCCATCCTTGGCTGTGCGCGTGCTCCTGCGGACCCGATCCAAGGTCACAAATGGTCGCGTTTACTTGGAACTATTTCCCCTTTTCCAGTTTGTGCCCAGTTTCAGGGCTGTGCCCGGCCTGCAGAGCCCGACAGCTCTGCAGGAGGGGTCTTGTCACGGAGGGTAAGAGCCTGTCGGGATGGCAAGTGGCCAGGATGTTGCCATCCCTTGTCAAACCCGGAGGAGGAGCGCGTGGCCGTGCCGGCCGGGCAGGGTTGCCGGTGGCTCGGGAGCATGTGATGGGTTCCCAGGCTTCGCTCTTCCTTTCCCGCAGCCACGGGCTTGCTCCTCGCCCCCGCTCCCGGCACTGCCGGCTCGGCTTCTGCTCATCCCGTGCTGGCTCCTGTGTTGACGCGGGCTTTTTTTTTCCAGAGCTGGAGTGGGATGCTTCAGAAATGCTGCCACAAACTCTAAAAAGTTACCTAAAAAGAGCTGGAGGCTTCATCGGCAAAGACGCTGCCAGCCCTGACCTTCCCATGCCGCATCCTAGCCCCGCTCGCAGGCAGGACCTGCCGATACCTTCTCCTCCCATTGCCGGTTGCAAAAGGGTTTGCACCAAAAACATAACGAAAGCGTGGAAGGGCGCGGGCTGTTGCCCAGTTTCAGCATGTGTTACTCAAAAACGAGTGAGAAGTTTGGACATTACAAAAAAAATACAATGGGCTGATTTCTGCTCTCTGGCTCCGGGGCAATTCCTCTGGGATCCCTGGGGTTGTATCGGTGGCCAGGGAGTGGAGTTCGGCTCTCGCTAAGTGGTTTATGGGATTTTTATTTTTCATTTAGCCAAAAAATAAGAAAGGAAAAAAATTCAAAGAAGTATTTGGTGTGGAAAAACAAAAGACTTTCAAAACCTCCTAAGCTGGCCAGAAAGGATCCCTTTGAGGGGACAGATGTGTTAAGGGGAACAAGAAGCATCCAGCTGCGGGAGCAGGGCTGAGCCAGGCACCTCGAACGCGGCGGCGGTTTCGGGAAGGGAGCATTGGGCAGCGATGCTCAGCACCGCCCGGGCTCCGGTGGTTTGGTGTGCGCTGCCGCGGGGTGTGCGGGGCGCAGGAGGCGGGCACCTTGGCCATCGACGGGGTCTGCCCTGCGTGTCACCCTTCGCGAGTCGTCCTCGAGCTGCCCAGCGAGGAGAACACAGAGGTTTTGTGGTCTGTTGCCCGTGCGATGGCAGCCCTGCCTGCCTGCGCTGGGGTGTCTCGCCGCTCGGCGTGCGAGCGTGCTGGTGGCCGCTGTTCGGCATGGGGGGTCCTTCTCCGCCTTCGCCCCGGCGCTGACCCTCCCTCCCCTCTCCCGCTGGGATGTTTTCCCGGCCCAAGGGGCGAAGCCACGGCACGGTTGCATTTCGACACTAGCCCAAGTTGGATAAACATGTCAGCCGTGTGGGTTTCCCCTTAGTTTTCACCCCGTTGTAAAGCACGGAGATCTTGTCTTCACCTTTCAGTTCGCTGGTCTTTCGTGAGTCTTTTTTTTTTTTTTCCTTTTTTCTTCGAACAACTTGGCTGAGGATCGCTCAGAGGAGGAGAGGTGCCGGGAGGCAGCACAGGAAGGAAGGGGACTGGCATGTTTGTCCCCAGAGGATCAGGGACAGTAGCAGTGCCCACGCGGGTGGAAGTGGAGCCGTGATTTGGGAACCACTCTCTATGCCTGCTCCGGAGACCAGCCGTCCCCGGGAAGGAGCCACTGACAGTCAGGCTGCAGCTCCTACCCAGGTCTCCCACCGAAAGAGCCCAAATTAGCTGAATAAATTATCCCTGTGTTCAGCACCAAATGCCAGAGAACCTGTTGCCAAGGCTGGAATTTCTCACTTGATCCGATTAACCTTTGTGTCCATGCAAACAACCACATATGTGTCACCAGCCAAACACGTGCCGGAAGCTTTTGCCAGGTCTTCTCGGAGCATCTGGGCTGCACACGATGCGCAGTGCCCGTTCCCATGCGGAAAGTCCCCGGGGGCACCTTGGAAAGGACTGTTGGACCCTCATGTCCTATGTGTCGATGGCATGGCCGGCGATCCAGGCCCATGGGAGATGCTCCCCCAACCTCCGCCGTCCCTCTGGGCGTGAGGAGAGGTGGGATGAGTCTGGATGCTCCAGGGCATCAACTCCATTGAATTAAATGATGCAAACATGATCTCGTGGGAGGAACTGGGGGTGACGAGTCAAATCTGTGTTTTAAAAAACCCGTGTGTGTGGGAGAGAAGCGTTGAAGAAAGGTGAAGAAGGCACCAGTTGGCACTTCCCTTAGGCACATTGTCGGTGCCTGGCTGAGCATCAGCATCGTGTCCTGACCAAGGTCTCAAGGCTGTGATGGCCCAGGGAATCACCAACCAAGGGCTCAGGGCCGTGATGGCCCGGGGAATCACCGACCAAGGTTTCAAGGCTTTGGTGGCCCAGGGAATCACCAGCCAAGGTCTCAGGGCCGTGATAGCCCAGGGGATCACCAACCAAGGGCTCGATGCTCTCGTTTTGGAGGCTTGGAGGACTTCTTTCCCCTGGGGCCATATACAGCATCTCCCAGCGCAGCCCCTGTCCTCAGACGTGTCTTTGCTTGTGCTGTCGGGAGGGGAGGAAGGTACTTGAAACCAAGCCGGGGGGGAGAGCCAGCCGTGCCGTGGGCTTTGTCTTGGCACCGCCGAAGTGGAGGGGTGTCCTGCTGCCTGCTTCCGTTGGGAGCGAGATTGGGCCTTTTGCGATAATTCCTGATGTTCATTATTTATAGAGAAGCCAAATTGAATTATTAATATGGAAAATTCAGATAACATTAACAATTCTCAATTTATAACAGTTTCCCATTAATAAGGAAAATTGGAAATTTATCACTACATCTGTTCGTTAAAGCTCACTATTTTTTTTTTTCTTTTGGTGTCTTAAATGAAAGCAGAGAAATAAACGAAGAGGAAAAGCCATTTATTCGCTACTTCTCTGGGCAAAGTCAGCCCATAATTTTTAATAAAGTCTTTGCCATTATATGTGGAGGGGAAGGCAGCCTATAATGAAAGCAGCTTTTCAGCCATGTCTATGGTGTTGCTCGACCCTAGAACAAATACTCGGAAACACGTCCTGTTTCTTCTCTTTGTGGGAACCTTTAAGCTGCATGATAGTTTTCTAATTTCCCTCCCTCCCCAGCAGCTCTCCTTGCTTTCAGCATGTGTTGTTCCCGGCTCCGAGGAGTGAATTTTAACACCTCCCCTGCTTCTTTCAGAGATGGCGGATTCCTATACCTGTAAAGGTGGAAGGAAAACTGCAGGCTCTAACAAACCCGCTGCCAGCAAAGAAAGCAGGACAGAGACGAGGATAAACCCGCCGGCGGAGCTGCCCAAGCTCGGTAAGGAACTGGGTTTTTCTTTCCGTGGAGCTGGATGGGGCGGAGGGGACAAGCCCAGGGGTTGGGGGGCGGCTGCCAAAACGAGGGGGTGCGAGTGGATCGGGTCTCGGCGTGCCTTGGCTCCTCACTGCGACCCACCAGCGAGGGCTGTGCTGGGTCAAAAAAGCCCCAGACCCTCGGAGCTGCAGAGAGCCGGTCCCTGGGAGCAGGAGCGAAGGGATGGAGACGGCCTCTCCCTTTCGAGGGGCGTGCGTCTGGCTTAACGAGATGGGTGTCTCGCCGCCTATTTATCGTGTTGGTCGCTAAGCGTTACATCAAAGGATGGAAAGGCTTAAATGAGTTCAGACCATCTGCTGTCTCCCGTGTCGCTGCCCCCGGGATGCAGGCTTACGAGCGTACGAGCCCCAGGGGACCCGCTTGCTAAGGGCTGTCGCTCTGATGGATAGTTGATTCCTCTATCCAGGAATCTCCAGGCCCAAGGAGATTTTTCTCCTGTCTGCTTATGCTGGGCAGATCCCCTCTGCGGGTTCGGAGAGCCTCTCGCTGCCCTTACCTTGCTAACGGCAGCCCTGGATGCCGTGGGGTGCCTGCACCCAGGGTGAGGGACGGACCCCAGAGGTGTACCTCAGACCAGGCACCCAAAACCAGCAGCCTCGCGGGGAAATATGTGTGCCCTAAATGTTTCCCAAATGCCGCTCTTCCCTTCAGGCGGTTGAAGCCGTAATTGCAAACAGAGGGGTGTGAGTTACGGCTGAGGGGAATGAGCTCCAGCTGTCCGCAGCATGAACATACCTGTGTTCAGGAGAGCGTTTTTCCCTGTGCCACATCTTATCAGCACCTTTAAAAGTAGAAAAGCCCTTTTTTTTTCAGCCCTTCCTTCTGGTTTAGGTGGACTGAAAGCGATGAAGCGGAGTGAAGGACACTCCGTGATGAAGATATTTTGTTGCTCTCCCTGAGAAAGTTCTGGAGGTGGAAATGTCTGCCAAGGTTCACTTTGTTGGGGTGAATTAGGCTTGGCGCGGACTGGGGAGACAGGGGCCTCTCCTGCAGTCGCTTTGCTGGTCCCCCTCGGATGCAGCAGCCTGGTTGGTGCGGGGAGCATCCTTTCCAAGCCAGGTCTCGGTCCAGAGAAGCCTCAAGTCCGTCGGCAAGCCATCCCTGTTTCTAAAGAGCATGCTGTTTCCACCCGCCTGACTCGGCACGCAACTGCGGTAACCTGCTGCAAGGGCACGCAGCCACGGTGCCAGCCGTAACACCGAGCACCGAGGGGTTCGTGTCTCCTGCGAGCACCTATAAAGTCCAGGGTTTAGCAGAGCCTGCGAGCGGTGGCCGGGAGTGGGATGTTGGAAGAGGAGACGTGTTTTCTGCTCCTCCCGTCCCTGTCATCGCAGTCCCCACCCGGCAGCTGGTCAACAAGGGCATTGAGGGGCGACTGGACTGGGTGCTCTTGTGTACTTCTTTGTCATGAAACGTCCCCAAAAGTTTTGAAACTTGTGCGAGTTGTGGAAAGGAGAGGAGAGCTGTCACTGAGCATCTGTGCGAGCCGCAGCCCCGGATGTGCCGGGCTCCTGGGGAGAGCTGCCTGGAGGGACAGGGACGTGCTGCTGTGGGATGTTTCAAATTTGGAATATTTTGAAGAGTTTATGAGAGAAAACAGAAAACAGGGAGAGCGATAAGCAGGTAACAGCAATGTTGTGAGCTTTTGCTGCAAATCCTCTATAATTTGGTGGTTTTTCATAAACTCCCAGCTCATGGAGCCCCGTGATGTGCAAGAAACATAGCTCCATTTCACGTGCAGGTTGAGGCCCTCGCTTACACGAGCGTGGAGGCAAAGCCTGAGCGTGTGGTCTAAGAACAGTGGAGAAAATACAAAATGCAGAGGGCAGCAGTGATGCACAAATGTCCTTCGTGGGCACTACGAGAGTTTTGAACGAACCCTGCACAGTTGCTCCAGAACTAGCACGGTTTGGGCCAAGCTTGCAAAACCCTCCCCTGTCCTTCGAGCCACGAGCCGTTTTGGGGCAGGAGCCCGGCAGGTAGGAGTCCAAACTGAACGGGGTGTTTTCAGGACAGCTTAGAGGCTGCTTTGCAGGGGGGGCAGGTAAGTGGCTTTTTAGGGACTTTTTCTTATAGTCCTTAAGGGTCACCACCTCCTGCAGACGAGGCCTTTTGGGCTAGAGGGATTCCCAAAGGATGCTACATCACCAAGGGCTGTTTTATGGGTATCAAAGTGGAGCAAAGCAGCTGGCGTGACTTCAGGGGACTGGAAATAAATGAGCCAAGTGTCTTGTTTGCTATTTTACCCCTGGCTGCTGGGGCAGAAGGCATGAAAAGGGAGAGAGTGTGTGGTTTTGGCAGTGCCTGTGTAGGTAAGTGGTTGGCTTTCTGTTTGATCTCTCTCCCTTGTTCCAAAAAAATCCTGGATTGGCTTCTGAGTACAGCCAGTGCCAGGCTTGGAGCTGAGCTCCGGTTTCTCAGGAGCTGGAGGGATTGCCGGCTTGGCTTCCAGTCTTTTCTTCTTACCTGATTTTCACCAGAGAAGGGTGTTTTACAGGTGGAGTTTACTTTTTTTAATCTCAGTTATCCTCTCCTAGCTGTTCCGGGGTTTCCTTCTCAGGGATGCTTTTTGGCTTGTTTCTGTTCTTGTAGCAAACAGCTTTTATTCCCAGTCCCGTTCATTAAGCCCTCCCAGATCTCAGTCTCAGTTTTCTCTACACGGCATTTCCCCTTGGCTGCTCGCATCTGTCCAGTTCGTCTTTGGGTTACACTGACTCCCAGCATCACTTAAAATTACAGGTTAGCCCTCAAAATGCAGCTTAAGGCCTGCCAGGAGCGCAGAGCCGTGGGGCAGCGGCGCTGGGTGAAGGGAGCGGGGTCTTGCCGAGGCTCCCCAGACCCACGGGGTGACCGGGGTGCTCTGTTCCTGCTTGGAGTGACGGGAGGTTGGATGTGAACGTGGATTGATTTGGTGAACTGCCCTCAGCCCCTGCATACAAACCCCGGTGAAAGTTGTCGTGGTGTTTGTCCCTCTTTGCTCAATCTGTTTTGGGTGTGAAGTAGGTGAAATCGGGGAGTTTGCTGCCGTTGTGAGCCAAAGTGTCTGGTCTGGAGCTTGGCAGTTTAACGTGCTTGTATTTGGCGTGCCCCATCACGCGACATCAGAGACTTCGTAGTCTCCCCTGGTTGCAGCATTTGGTTGAACTGGGCACGTTTCTGCCCCGCCGGCATTCAGCTCACGCTCAGGATGCTGCAGGAGCCTGCTCTGAGCACACACAGAGCCATGACCCCTCGCAAAGGTGTCCCTGTGGCTTCTCCTCCCCACCCGAGTCCCCCAAGCCCTTCCTCGCCCTGTCCTTGCCCCCGCAGCCATCCCCATCCCTGCCGCTCCCCATGTGCTTGTCACATCCCCGGGGCCAGTGTCCTCCTGCAGCCCCGGGGCTGCCCAGCCGCACCGGCCGTGCAAAGGGGATGGGGCATTTCTGTCCTCGACAGCCTGCCCGGGGCCCAGCGTGCTGACCTAGACGCAGATTTCTTTTGCTAAGTAGCGTAGTTGAAGGATTTCTTCCAACCCAAGCGGAGGAATGGTTTTCCAAAGCAAGCCCCAGCTGTGCTGAAACTTCTCTGTGTAAATGAAAGGAGAGGGGTTGGCAGACACCAGGAGAAGCAGCCGTCTCCCGTGCAGGTATCTACAGGTGTGAATTGCAGGGAGCTGGCATTGCTTTCCAAAGGGGGATCTCTGTCCTTGCCAGGGCAGGGACACGGCAGCCCAGAGCTGAGGCAGACCCCGTGCAGAGTGAAGGAGCCGGCCGGGAGGCTGGGGCCGGGCAGCAGGATTGCCAGGACGGTGGCTCCTCCGGCACGGCTGGCCGGACAGCGGGTGACATGTGCTGCCTCTGTTTGCAGGAAAAACAACCAGTGACAAAACCGAAGGCAGGAAGAAAGGACGACCCAAGGCTGAGAACCAGGCACTGAAAGACATCCCCGTAAGACCCCACGCGCTCTGATCCCCGATGCCCTCCCTGCCTCGCTCCCTCTGACTTGCCCTCTGTGTCTTGCTGCACCACGCGCTCCAGCCAGCCCTGCTCCGAGGTTAAACCTGCCTTCCCAGTGGTTTAATCTTCAGAGCAGCCTTGTCTTGGACTCGGCAAGATCTTGACCCCTGAATCCCCTCCATGCCAGCACCCAGCATCCTCCAAAACCCTGGTGGGGAACAGTACCCCCCCTCCAGCCTCCCCTTCCTGGGGCTATTCCCAGATGAGGTGGATTCTCTCGCAGCCGCATCGGATTTGGCTAATGATCCGGCAGTGCCGGCAAAGGGCTGATTTATTCCCTGCAGAGTTGTGCAGTTTAATTCCAGCACGGTAGCGTGGACAACACACAGAGCAGTTTGTCATGAGAGTGTGGGCATGGGGTGATTTACTGACTAGATGAAATGTGGGGTGGTTAAATCACCCGGGCGACTTCTGGCCTGATTTATTCCCCAGCCTGGCCGGGAGCGTGCGTGTGCTCTGGGAGGCACGGCAAGGTAAATTCTCGGGAGGAATCATTAGCCTGTAGAGCCTGCAGCGTGCAGCTCCATCCCAGCACCTCTCGCAGGAGGGAGCACCGCTGAGCTGAAACACAGCCCTGGGGTCCGTTTTGCAGCTGCGCGGTGGGAAGGGGTGGACAGGAACGATCGGAGGTCCCGTGTGCCCCCCCCAGCCCTGTGGGGATGCACCGGCATACACCCAGGCACGCAGTGATCTTCGCTCAGCTATGTCTCTTGTCTCTCCTGTTCCCAGCTCCCCCTGATGAACCAGTGGAAAGACGAATTCAAAGCCCACTCCAGGGTGAAATGTCCCAATTCAGGCTGCTGGCTGGAGTTCCCCAGTATTTATGGCTTGAAGTACCACTATCAGCGATGCCAAGGGGTAAGGAGACCAGAGGGCTGTGTGTCCTTTCCAGTGGCCAGTTCTTACACTACCATCTACAGGTTAAAGCCTTTCTCAGGTCTTAAACCCCAGGAAAAACATGAGATTAAAATGGGGAGGGCAGAGATGGGCCAGGGGCAGTTTGTGAGGTGTGTACGAGAGGGACTGGGGTCCCTCCAGCTCAGTGTGAGGTCTGGCCTGGGGGGATCATGGACCATTGGTAACCATTTGGAGGGGCAGAAGGGTATTACACACGATTTGTGTTTGTGCCTGTGCCAGCAAAAGCCTGTCCCTTTTGTGGTCTAACATCCGTGCCCATCTGTCTCTCCCTGCTCCGCACAGGGTGCGATCTCAGAGAAGCTGACCTATTCATGCTCGTACTGCGAAGCTGCCTTCACCTCCAAAACCCAGCTAGAAAAGCATCGGCTCTGGAATCACTTGGACCGGCCAGTGCCAACCAGCAAAGCAGAAAACAAAGTGCCCAAGGCCATTGGGAAGAGCAGTGGCAAGAAAAGGTACCAGGCTGTGGCTGGGCTGTGTGGTGGTGGCGTAGGGATGGCTGGGAGAAGGGGAACGTGCCCGCCTCCATTCCCGTGATCTGGGCTGGCGAGGGGGGAGAGGTGTCAGGACGTTTGTCTAACAACCCCTCTTTAAACAAGCCCTCTGTGCTTTGCCCTAGAGCTGCTGAGAGTTCAGCTTGCCCCACCATCCATCCCAAACAGGCAAAGACGGAAAAAGCCGTGGCCCAGGACCATGCCGAGAATGGCGAGTGCCTGGCGGAGAGCCGGGAGAGCAAGGAGTTTCAGATCGCAGCAGCCGAGGCAATGGCAGCCGCCACCCCCACGGCGAAGTCCTCGAGCGGCAAGGATGCCGTGCAGCAGGGGGGCAGCCAGGCCTCGCTGCAGGAGGAAGACCCCGAGAGGATGAAGCACAGTAAGATTAGAGCCCGGGGCTACGCTGGTTCAGGAGCCCAGAGAGGGGTGTCCCACGGGAAGGGACGGGGCTCTGTTCCAGCCGACGCTGCTGCGAGTGTCTCTCTGAATGTACCCAAGCCTTTTCTCTGTATCCAAGCCTCCTGATAATTTGCCCCCCCCCCCCAGTTTCTCGCAACAGTGAGTTCCATTGAGAGTTGAAACTGGGTTGCAGCTGTGGTAGAGGTATTTCTATAGGACCTATAGGTTTGGAAATGGATTGAATTCCCTGCAGCGTAGCAAGCTGCCATATCAGCCCATCTGGCCTCACTGAGTGTGCCAGGGTGGATCTGGCAGATGTGTTTTCCTTAAGTATTGGGACAGGGTAAGGAAGGCTCACTCTGTCCGTGACCAGTTCGGGGCTGGCAGGCAGGGTCATGGTTGTCCCCATCATGGCGTGGGTGCTTGCAGCACCAACGTGCACCACCACCAGCCACCTTAGCTGCTGAGGCTGTGGAAACCACGCGGCTTTTGGCACTAGATAGAGCCACCACTTCCACTCGTTGAATTAGCCCTGGATACCATTATTTCTCCTGGGTTTGTGGAGCGGGAAGCAGCATCCTGTTACTGTTTGGTGGGTGGGTGCTTCATTCGGCAGCCCCTGTATTTCACAGTGGTAAAGGCCTCCTCAAGGTGATCCACTCCTGACATGGAGTGTGTGCCCGCCCCATGCCCTGGGACTGCTGAAGACCCCCTAGCAGTACAGTTATTTGACCAAATCTCTCTCTCTGTTTCTCTCTTTTGAGTCAGGAAGGAAACAGAAAACTCCTAAGAAATTTACGGGGGAGCAGCCATCCATCTCGGGGACATTTGGACTGAAAGGTAATAGAGGGACGACTCTGGTCAGCTGTAGGGTTGTAGCTTCCCCCTGGGGCATTGTGGGGAAGCCCCTTCCCCAAGAGCGAGCCCTCTCTGTGGTGGAGATACGTGACAGCCCCCTGGAGCCTGGGGACATCACACTGGAGGAGCTGGTGCCTTGGACCAGAAGAGTGTTGGAACAGGAATGATAACTGATAACTGATAACAACCCTGCCTGCTCTGCTCGGGAGCCTGTCGCTGGGAAATGGGGGAAGAGGAGGAGGAATCCGGGTATGTCCAGCCGTAACACAAGAGTAACGAGCTGCTGACACAAGTGAGACATGAGAAACATCATCTCATCATCATCCCACCATCCTGGGATGTCACAGTATTTCCAATAGCGTCGAAAGGATTTCTGCTGCGTAGAAAGGCCGGGTGACGCATCCGTCCCTCAGACACTGTCTCCAATGCTGGTCGCCCACATTCAAGAAAATTAGTTGAAGGAGAAAGAGACATTTTAACGGGATGTTTTCTGAGAGGAGGCTCAGGAGTTGGCTGCTTCAGCCTGACAAAGCAGGAGTGAGCAGGACTGTGGTCATGCCCCATAAATATACCTAACTCGGCTGGAAAGGAGGGAGGAAACCTGGAGCATCCCTGGCACGAGAGCAACTGGGTTTGGACTGGCTATGAAATACGTACAATCAGGGAAATAAAAAGCAGATTTCCAGGCACTGCAGGAGGCAGCACCTGCCAGTACGAGGGGCACTCGGGGGAGAGGCACTAATGGCTTTGAAGGAGTTAAACACTTACCGAAGAGCAGGCTGGATGTGGTCTCTGCAATTTCCTTTCCCCTGGCTCCTGGGAAGTCTGGGGTTGTTTCCCTTAACTCCCCCACAGAGGCACTGCCATAGACTGAAACGTCTGCTGTGGGCTCCTCGAGAATGAGCTGGTCCCCCCAGTGACCCGCTGCCTCAAATGGAGAGTGGAGATCGGGCGGGCGTTTGCCTACATCCCCCAGGTTCAACGTGAGAGTTTGTTCCCCAAAAACAAGGGTGCCGCCAGCCTGTCGTGGGGTGCTGTCTCCATTCAGACCCTGGGTTTGCAGGAGTCACAACTCACAAGTTCGGGGGGACGTGGACCCTCGTGGGCAGGTGCGGATCTGACCCTGGCACTCACCGTGTTGCCTCCAGCACCTTGTGTGGAAGCGCAGGCACAGGGCTGAACTGCACGTGGATTTGGGGGGGGTGGACCCAGGGGAGAGACCCCCCCCTTCGCCAGCCTTTCCAAAGCGTCGTTTACAAGTCACTTTTTCCATTTCTTACGTCAGCTCAGGAGCTGCCGAGGGATTCTGCGTGACAGAGGGGGATCGGGCAGCGCTGCCGCTGCTGGCGTGCTCTCAGCATGTGCTGACCCTGCTCTCTTTGCCCTGCTGGGTGCAGGGAGGATGCTTCGGTGGTTGGCAGTGATGCCTTTAGCGGGCTGAATGGGCAGCACGTGCTTTGCCCGTGCAGTTGTGCGGGGATGAGGCACAGACAAGGTGGGAGGGTGGATGCGTTCGGGAGAAGCTGGCTGAGAGCCTGGCGCTCTGCCTGCACGGAGAGCCCTGCCTTCAGGTTCCTCTCCGCTTTGCAGGCAGGCTTGGTGACAGTCGCCAGCTGCACCAGGTTTCCTCTTCCCCATGCCCCGGTTGCCCGCTCACCCCTCCTCTCCTTCTGTTCCTTCCTGGCCCTTCGAGCACCCGGCAGGACCAGGAGAGACCTGTGTTCATCGTGACACCTGCATACAGATCCAGGGACAAAAGGTCCAGTGGGATCTGGTGTCTGGGATCCCAAAGTTTGCCCAGTTTTCTAAGAGGGACCCCAGTTCCTTGGCATAAGCAGTTAGACAGCCTTTCCAGTGCAGGAGCATCAGCGGGAACATCACTTTTATATCCTGAATTTGATGTTCCAATTCGCCCTTTCAGTTTCTTGCAAGATGCCCTTTTGCCTCCTCCCCAGCCTGTCTTTCCCACATTTTGCCTTGCTAGAAGCATCCTACCCCGCTTTGCCATGGTGTTTCCATAGTTCATAAACTATCCGTTTATAAAATACCCCAAGCTGTTATGATATTACTTGACGTAATTATGGACCTGATCCCTACGCGTACAGCCTTGGCAGACCTACAGCCAGCTCAGTGTCCCTGGGTTAGAGGTAGAGATTTTCTACCTGCTAAATGTGAGTTGGTGTGAGGGTATTAAAGCAAGTACTGAATAAAGATCCTCTCTCTCTACAGGTCTCGTCAAAGCAGAGGACAAGGCGAAAGCCCATCGAGCCAAGAAGTTGGAGGGGAGCACCAACACGGAGGAGCTGAAAAAGAAACCTCCGGGAGCTGGTGTGAAGAAGGAAACGGCTGTGCATCTACCAGCAGGTGAGGCTGGTGGAGGCAAAGCACAGGCAGCAGCAGCTCTGTGTGCAGCTTAGCTGCTTATCCTGTGCTCTGCTCCAAGCCTGCACGGTCCCCACCTTCACCCGCAGGTAGTGGTCCCTGCACCCCTCCTTGCCCAGCGTGTTGTTTGCTGGGTGAGTTTTCTAGCAGGTTTGCGAGCAGCAGCAGCAGCACAAAATCAGGAGGAGGAGCATGCAGCTCCTGCCCTTTTGAGGCGTAGCACAGGTGTGGGGACAGCCACTGCTCCTAAAATATTGGTGCAGCCACGACTGACATCCCGAAAGGGTTACTCTACCTTCGCTTCACTGCCAGGACAGACCGCTGTAAGTGTTGGGAGATGACAGCCACATCTTGGTTCCACCTGGCTTCGCTGTGACAGTTTGGGTCAGCGTCTGGGATGATGGCATTTTTCTAACATCATTTCCAGGAATGACGCCAGTGCATAACTCTGGGCATAATTACATCTTCTCCGAGGTGCAGCCTACACCCTAGCACAGGTTGTTGACTTTCCCTGGGAGCTCTGACAGCAGGAGGAACGCAGGATGTGCAAGATAAACACAGCTGCAATGCCTTACACTGCTTTCAAATTCAAATAAATGACTCTCTGATCTCACAGCCGTGCAAAAGCATCCAAATAAAAAGGCTTGGCGGATTTTATTCAGACCGGGCTTCCCTTGCTGGAAGCCCAGTGCTGTTCTGCTGAGAATGCGGTGTGAACTCTGGACCTGGGAGCGGGTTTTGGCCCCACGTATCTCTCATTTCAGGAGTTTTTTAAGCTGGTCACAGCCATTCAAATAAACACATGCCTGGAAGCTAGCACTCCCCTAGCTGCCTGTGTGTCTGCCGGGAAGAGGATTGCCAGGGAAGCTTTCCAGGCACACGTCTGGATGGAGCTGAGATGCTCACCTTTGTTTCACTCCCACTAATTGCTTCGTTTGGCAGGAGGGAGTTATTCCACGCGAGGAAAGCTGAGGTGGCCGGGGGTATCATTGTGTTTGAATTCCCAGCGTGCAGGATACCAGCGGGGTTGGAAAGGTGAACCTCCTTTTCCCCGTGAAATGCTGGCAGGTCAGGTAACTCCGCCTAAAGTGGCCCAGTGACCCAGCTTGCTCAGGCAGTTGCAGGAGGTGTGGGGCAGGCAGAGCTGCAAGTGCCTGCGTGGTTTGGGCTTAGCCCGTGCCTGGAAGAGTATTTCTCTTTTTTTAACCCAATTCTTAACCCAATTTAACCCACTTTTCCCAATTCAGTGTTTTTCAACGTAGCAAACCAAGGCTTATGACAGCGCTCTCCTCTGCCGAGCAGCCCAGGCAGCTTGTGGTCTCTGTGGCTGGGTGTAACACCTCTCTCCTCTCCCTCCACCAGCAAACCCCGAGGACCAGTGGCAGCGGGAGATCAGCGAGAAGGGAGAAGTCGCCTGTCCAACCTGCGGCGTTATAACCAGGAAAACTATTGTGGGGCTCAAAAAGCACATGGACGTCTGCCAGAAAGTAAGGACTTGCTTTATTCAATCACGCACATACGGATTTTGGAGGGGAATGGACGTGTGCCACTCATAAATGCATATTGGTGCTCCTAAAACCAGTTCTGGGCTGTGTTTAATAGAGCACTTGCTAGTCATCTTCAGAGAGCTGGCTGCCTCTCATTGATTCAGAGGGATTTGGACACCGAATTCTCAGCGATTCTGAATCCCTTTGTGGTCTGGGCCCCTTGCCCCAGTGTCTCCAGCAGAGTCGGGTATTTCTAGTAGCTAAAGGAATAGTTTTAAGCCTGGAGAGATTGTTGGGGTTGTCTCTAATCTGGCCTCCTCCGGAGTCCTGGCTGTGGGATTGCACTGTGTGCCATGCCTTGCATCAGGCCAGATAAATTGTGGTTGAATGAGAGCACGTCTCGGGGAGACACCGAGCTTGGATGTGCTCAGGCAGGCTGTCAAGACGCAGGAGTTCAGTAATGGTGCGGTGAAAAATTGTCTCTCTGCTGCACCGCCATCCATCAGAGCACAGGATTACGTCTTCATCTGTCACCTGGCGCGGTGCAGAGCCATCGCCACAGAAAGCCAACGTGGGATTGATGCCTCCCGCTTTGAAAATATGTGGCTCGGCTTTGATTCCACATTCATTTTCTGTAAATGCCTCCTCAGCCTTTGCCTCACTATTTATACGGCAGTGGGAGGCTACTCTCCCTTTCAAACCCCATACTGCATCGATGCCAGGCAGAATCCTGCCTCTTCTGATGTCCTCCTGGCTTCAGTGGAGTGGGGATCTTGGCCACCACCGCTCATATCTCCTGCGCTTTGGAGCATCTCCCAAGCCAGGCAGGCTCCACGCGGGCTGCACGGCCAGCCGGCCTGCTGAGCGTGACTCTGCCGGAGCAGTCGGGCCTGTCTTCCCCACTATAAATAAGCCAGTGGGTGTTCAGCCGAGGAATTGGGACTCCAGCCCAAGGAGCGGGTGTTTTGTCACCCTTCCCCAGGAGGCACGGTCCTTGCTGGGGCTGGTTGTGCTGCTCCAGGAGCTGGGGTCCCTGCCAGAGCAGCCCGTGGCTCAGGGAGGACAGTCCCCAAGCTCTGTGTGTGTGACTGCAGGTCCAGCTCTCAGCATTTCATCTCTGAGATGAACCTATGGCACATCCTTAGCAAGGCCCCACTGCTACGGGCATGTGGTATCCCCATCAGAATCACAGAATCGTATAGGTTGGAAAAGACCTTTAAGATCATCGAGCCCAACCGTAAACCTAACGCTGCCAAGCCCACCACTATAGAAGTGACCCTGGAGTGCAGGCACCCTCCCAGCTTGCTCTCTGCTTTAATGATTGAAGTATTTCTTAGCTGGACAATGGGAAAAGAATATTCAGGCTCCCGAAACTCTTGTGAAACAACGGAAATTGGTTCCTCCATTCCTTGCTTGTCATTAAGCAGTCTGCCCTGTTTCCTTCGGTTTTGGAAAGGAAATAGGGGATGGGGATGGTTGCAACATGCTTGGGCCTGAAGGAGATGAGGGCAGGTATTTCCTCCGGGCGTGCCGGTGGGAGGGCTTGTTAGAGTATGGACATGGCGTGTTCTTCAGTGTTGACCGGAGGAGTAAACCCCAAATTGGCTGGCATTGGCATCTGATGAGTCAAGGAGCTTTTAGCATCCACCTTGTTAGGATCAGCGCTTGGGTGTGGAACAAGATGAACTGAAGGGAGCACAGGTACACGTGGGTCGTTCCCGACTGGCTGCAGTGAGTTTATTCTTCATTTCCCCAGAGCTCCAGGATAAGGAGGGATTTGCAGCTCCATCTTCATCCCCTCTCCAGGTTCTAGTCCAGGCTTGATTGGAGGGGAACTGGTGAAGGTAGAGCATCAGCCAGGCAGGAGGAGCAGGAACGGCCACGGCTGTCCAGGCACCGGCTCCCTGTCGAGACATCCTGTCTCGATGCCCAGAGCGTTCACCTCCTGAGTCAATAAATTCTGGTACTTGTTCCAGCAAAAGTCATGATCTGCTTATTCACTTTGCAGGTTCCCCCTGTACATTGGTGTGTGCATTTAATGCATCTCCCCAGTCGCTCAGGAGGCCAAGTCAGGTCAAACAGCAGAGCAGTGCGAGGCGGGAAGTATTGTGCTGTGATCGTGTCCAGCAGCGCCTTAATTTCAAACAGCCCAGGCACCCAGAAAGCGTATCGTACGCCAGCGTCTGTCGTAGTTAATAGGGCTGCAGAGCACAGACCGCTAACATATTGGTAGATCAAAGCATCTTCTCTTTCCTAACCCTTTAACAGGAAGACTAAGACGCCAGGTCCAGATGTTTCCAGCCAGTGGGGCTTTCGATCTACATCCAAAATGGAACGTTTTCCAAAAATTGGGGCATGTGGGTTTGATAACAGTATCCAGGACAACAGAGAGAAAACTCTGAGCTGCAGGCTGGGATTGGGATGGGGGACAGGGACGCTGCGTTGCCTGCTGGGTCCCACCGTTGGGTACTGCTGCAGCAACAGCTACCCATGGGGCTTATTGACAAGCAGCAGCATCCCTTGGAAAAATGAGCGGTGGACTGCGGCCTCCACGGTGACTTGCCTTTAATTCCTTCAGCTGCAGGATGCCTTGAAGTGTCAGCACTGCAAAAAGCAGTTCAAGTCCAAAGCTGGGCTGAATTACCACACCATGGCTGAACACGTCAGCAAGGTAAGAGAGATGGGCTGCTCTTGTCTCGCGCCTCGTTTCTCGATGCAGATGCAGAAGACGAAGCAATCAGCAGCCCGCTTTCCTTTGCCTTTGTAAAGGAGGGATTCACACCACCACCTTTGCAGCATTTCACATACTGCTCAGTCCAGATGGTGGCCTTCCCCCTTCCCTGCCAAGCAAAGCCATTCCTTCCCCAGCAGCTAGTTAGGCTCGTGTTAATCCCAGGGAGTAGAGCAGAGGACTGGGAAAATAAAACAGGATTTCAAATCCCAGAACAGGGGAAGATTTAGTGAGTACGGTGAGGCAGATTTTGAGTGGCAAAGCTCTGCCTTCAAAACTGTGCCCGCAAATCCAGGACTGATGGGTTCTGCCTTGCACGACTCTCCGAATCCAGTCTTTGGCTCTCCACCATGCGTGTGAGAAGTAGCCACAAAATTTATCATGATTAAAATCTGGCAGGCGCCAATTTAGATGCTGTTCTTAAAAATCTGGTCGTGTATGTCTCCGAGATACCAGGGCAAGGCATAACTGCATTTCTACATGTCCCGTGCTTACCAGTTGTGACTTGTCTTTTACCTGTGCATTGATCTCCTGCTCTTCAGTCTGGCTGGTGAATCCTCCGTGCAGGAACTGCTCCTGGGTTTCTCAGCTGGCCCTTTGGGTGCAAACACAGGAAAGGCACGAGCAGATCTGGCACCTAACGATGAAGGCGTTGGCATGCAGTAAAGCAGTGGGAGATCCAGCTCTTCTAACGAGAGGTTCCCCCCGGCCAAGGGCAGCTCCTGCAAGGCAGAGGTTTACCACCCACTCCTGGCACAGAGGACATGAGTAAATGGTTGACTCTGTTGCTTCTGTTACTTCCTTGTTTCCAGCCTGTTCCTGTGGAAACCGCTGGACTTGGTGAACAGGAAGAGCGGGAAAGGCTGAGGAAAGTGCTAAAGCAGATGGGAAAACTGAAATGCCCCAATGAGGTACGAGAACGATTCCTGTTTCTCGTTCTGTGAAAAGGTGGAAGGAGTGAGTCCCGATGCAGAGGGGGACATGCACTCTCCAGGCATCCCTTGGCACGCGCTCGACTTTTCTGCCTTAGCTCAGCCATCCCAGTGCCCGTCCCGCTGGCTCCGTGCTCCGGCGATGGGCTGTCCTGGCAGGAGGGTGGGCGTAGGGCAGGTTGAGGAGCGCTGAAGGGCAGGTTCTGCCTCTTGAACTCAGGAACTCAGGGCACAGCCGGCGCTGTCCTGGGCACAGCGTAAAACTAAACCAAACCGCACCAAAGAACGGTCGCGAGCCGGTTGCAGACAAGTCACGAACAGGTAACGGGGGCGTGTGGCAAAGGTTTGTCCCGGCGGATGCTCTACTCTCTGCGCAGGCAGTGCCTCCCCAACGCCTTCCCCTCCCGCTGCCTGCCGTGCGTCTGTCCGGAGAGCCCTGTCGGTGTGTTGGGGCAGGTAGCGCCGGGGATGGGGGCTGCTCCCCCCGTCCCTCTGTGGCACTGTCGTGCCTCTGCGTGGCTCTCTGGGGGAGAGGGGCCGGCCGGTGATCCCCCGTTGCTCGGAGGGGACGGGTTGGCGGAGCTGCTCTGCGGAGGGGGCTCCTCGGGACATGTTCCTCCCCGGAGCAATGGCACCTCGACCGTTTCAACATGGGCCCATGAAGCCCCAGCCCTCCTTAACCCTCCCCTTCTCCCTGTAGGGCTGCATGGCCAACTTCTCCAGCCTGATGGGCTACCAGTACCACCAGAAGCGGTGTGGGAAGCAGCTCGCCGAGGCCGACAAGCCTGTCTTCAGCTGTCCACACTGCGGCAAGAAGTACAAATCCAAGGCCGGCCACGACTACCATGTGCGGTCAGAACACACGGCCTCGGTGAGCCCCCCGGACGCCTCCGCAGCCCGAGGAGCGGGGCCATCCCCCCCGGGGGGGGACTGCAGAGCTGCAGAGCCTGTGGGCAGGACAGAGCCGGGCAGGGCCGGGCCGGGCAAGGCAGGTGCAGACGTCGGACCGATGTTGTTTTCTCCCTCACATCACCACGCGCGCGCGTTGTACCATGCCATGTCGGGGGGCAACGGGCTGCAGCCCCCTCTGCCCCTCCGAGAAAGCGGGGAGCTGCGTTTACGGGAGCGGAGCGGTCGGCAGCATTCCCCCTCCCTGGTGCCCACGGGGCTGTGCTCCAGCCCACCCTGCATCTGTGCTCTGCAGGGAGGAAAAAAAAAACCAGATCTCGGGCCGCTCCCTCGGCAGCAAGCAGGCACCGGCTGCTCGCCAGCGCTGGGGTGGCAGGATCCATCCCTGGGGAGCATCCTTTTCTGTTCTGTTGATCCCTTCTGACAGTGTATCCGACGCTAATAACTCCCTAACTAATAAATGGAGACGTTTATACACACGGGAGCATGAAAGGATGCAGTCAGTCCAGCGCGCAGCTCTCTGCTGGGCTGCGGGAGGTGGGGTGCTCCACTTGTTCCCGTGCGCGGATGCGGAGGCACGCTGGTGTCTCTGCAGCCCTCCCCTGCACACAGCAGGTCTGCAAATGCACAGCCTGAGCCCCGGCATCCCCGTCCTGGGGCCAGAGAGCTCGCTGCTTCACCCCTCGTCATGCCCTTCCTAACTCTGTCTCTGTTGCAGCCTCCAGAGGAGCCAGAGGTGAAGCCGGAGCCCAGCCCCATAGAAGATTTTGAAAGGACCCCGAGCGGCCGCATCCGTCGGACGTCGGCCCAAGTAGCCGTCTTCCACCTTCAGGAGATAGCGGAGGACGAGCTCGCCAAGGATTGGACCAAGCGGAGGATGAAGGACGACCTGGTGCCTGAAACGAAGCGGGTGAGAAGCCTTCATTTCTCCTTTTTTGTGCCTGCTAGCCGTACACAGAGATCCTGGGATGCCAGCGTGGCCCCAGCTGGCTGAGGGCTCACGTGTCTCATTTTCTGTGCGTTAAATCAATTAGCTGTGATGGCAAATTTATTGCTTAAGAGCCCACCCAGCACAGGCTGAGCCCCGGTGATCTGGAGGCTCCGTACAAGCCTGGCAGGAGCCAGCTTTGCCCTTTCCACTGCCAGGACCCAAATCTAAATGGAGTAAAAGGTGGTGCTTTGTGGGCAGTGGAGGGATCAGAGTCCGGCCCGGAGGATGTCGTGGAGGGAGGTCGGTTCTGGTCTGTGATCCGCGGTGCAGTGGGGGCCGGCAGCCAAGAGGAGCACGTGGAGAGAGCGGAGGTCGGATCTGAAATGATCTCCCTTGCACTGTCAGAGAGCAAAGATGCCCCAGGCGGAATTTCCTCCCTTCCGTGTCTCTTCCTTATTTTCTGGGAGATGCTTTCCCGGAGATAAAGGGCCTGCAGCATTGCCAGAGCAGTGCTCCTGCAAGCAGAGGAAGCTGGAGCGGAGGCAGGGCTGAGCCCTGCAGTCCCCAGCAGCGATGCACGCGTGGCCTGGTGCTGCGGGATCTGCGCGGTGAAAGTCAGTGTCCTGGCAGTCTTGAGCTTCATGGAGGCATTGGAGTAACGTGTTAAATCAAACGTTCCTCCTGGCCGTGGGAGGAGGTGATTCCTGGGAGTGTCCCGAGAATTCTGAAATTTTGGAATTCTGAAATTCCCTTCAGAAACGCTCCTTCCAGACTGTAAAAGGAGTGAAGTGGCAGCAAAACATAAACCTTTTCAGTGTAAAAGGAAAAAAAGAGAAGGAGTCAGAGTTTTTTAATCCTGTAGTCGACGCTTTTTGGTCAGCACTGGGACTCAACGCAGAGCCAACCTGCAGGTCTCTGCACAAGCTGCAGCCCATTTCCTGAGCAAGTAACTCGACAGTTAGGTGCTAAATCTTTTCCTTGCTCTGAACAGTTGTGTGTCTCTTGTCCAGTGCTCTGAAATTCACCCTGGGCAGGATATTGGGCATGTTGCAAAGAGGGGAGCGAGGGACAGAGGGAAGCAGGTTAAAGCTTTGCTGCAGCAGGAGAGCGTGGCAGTGCCTCTGCCATGAGCCTGCAGAGTGCCGGGCAGCCCCAGCCCCAAGGACCTGCCTCAAGCCAGGAAAACAGCCCAAGTCACAGAGCCAGAGGTGGCTCACCCCAGAAAAATGGGTGGCACAACAGCAGAGCTTCAGTGGAAATGCCTTCCCGCTGCCGCAGCCCGTCCTGGCACGGTGTGTTCTCGGCAGAAGTGCCACCGTCGTCCTGCAGAGAGACCTGGAGGAGCTCAGCCTGACTCGGCTCCTGGTCTGCACGCGATGGGCAGGTGAAAAACCAGCACACAAACAAACCAGCATCTTCTTTACCCGCCTCGGCATCCCGGTGAGGCGGCTGGCGCAGAAGGGGATCCGGCCGCAGTGCTGCCGTCCGCCTTGGAGCAGAGCTGCGGGTTTTAGGGCCAGAACTGGTTGCAAACTTTTTATTTCCCCAATGCTTGGTGTTGTCGTTGTTGGTTTCCAGATGACTTCAGCTGCAATGCATTTATAACGTAAAAAAATCAAGCCCAAAGTAGCTGTTTAATTTCAAATACTGTGGGAGGAGAGGTGTGATGCTCTCCTCTCCCCCCTCCAGCCTCAACACTTACAATCCTCTCTTTCCTCCTTGAATTGCTCCCCTTACTCTTGACTTTGGGTATTTTCTGTTTGAATTGAGGGAGCAGCCAGGAGTCCCAGGCCTGGACAAGGGGCCCATGTGCAAGCTGACATACAAAGGCATCATAAAGGTCTCAGCTGCCGGCATAATTGCTCCGTGAAATGCTGTTTGTGGTGGCGGGTTTTTTTAGGAGACATTTCTTGTGTTCAGAGTCTAATTGTTTAAGTTTAATTGAGCCCCATCTCAGCGCTAAAAAACAAAGAAAATTGCTGTGAGGTTGGCGGAAGCAGGTTTGCGTTGAAGAGGAGTAAGGAGGGACTTGGACCAGCTCCCGGGTGGCAAAACAAGGCTCTTGGTCTGGAGGATCGGGACCTCGGGCCTTGCACGGGCTGCTCTCCCCGTGTGTCGCACAGATGGATTTCAGAGGAGGTCAGTGCAGTGGGCGAATACGTACGTAGCTGTGAGCGTGCCTGCGGGTGCGTCTTGCAGTGACTGTCACGTTCCCTTGACAACACTCTCAAATATAATCTGTTCAGTCTATGACATTTTTTTCTCGACGAGCGGTGCTGGAAGGAGGTGGGAGGCAGGTTCTGCCCGGGGAGGCTGGTGGGAGCTTGCTGACTTCAGCACACTCTGTGCTGCTCTGCTGAGCAGCGTCTTGCGTCGCTCAGGACTAGTCTACAAGTTGCTTCAGTTCAGGGTGCGGAAAAAAAACCTCCCAACTGCGAGCGACTCAAACGTGCCAGCAAGCAGCCCGTTTGACCCTCTTACGGCCCCAAAAATAGCCCTTCCCTCAGAACTGGCTTCAGCCGTGCTGGCAGGGCAGCTCTGTGGCGGGTCCAGCCCCGGGCAGCGCGGGAGGCTCGGAGGAGCGGGCAGCGTCCCCACGTCCCCGTGCCACCGCCCCACCGAGCGCACGTGGTGGCCATCCCTCCGAGGGAGCTGACAACCCAGAGCCGCTGGAGCTGCAGAAAGACAAACAGCAGTGAACTGTGACCAGGGCGGTAGGTCTGATGGTTCCCAGAAGAGCCACCACACCACCGCTGCTTCTTCCCACGGGCCGTATCCAGCCGTTGGGAGCACGCTGCTGGACCCGCAGGCCCCCCTCGCTGGCTTGGACCCGGAGAGAGGTGGGATGTCTGGGATCAGTGGCAGATTGTGGCTGTTCTTGCACCGTCTCAGCAAGACCTGGAGATTTCCAGGGTCCCAGAGGGACGGATGCTTCCCAGCTCCGGTCTGTAACCAGTGATGTCTGGATGTACCTGGACTTGCTGCAGCTCAGGACCCGCTCTGTCCCTGAGCTCTCCAGTTACCCACCACGGTCCCAGTGGTCAACGTGGATTTCAAGGGAGCTGATGAAGAAAGCCAACCCTCCTCTCCATCCCTTCTCCAGGCAGCAAAGCTTTTCCCCAGGGGAAGGCAAGCCGCCCCTCAGCAAGCCGATGGGATACGGGGGTTCGCAGCCCCCCGGCAGGCACGGCCCACGTGGCAGCCGGTCCCAGCCAGGGAGAGGGACGTTAGGTTTGGATCCCGTTGGTGGCCCACGGCGGGATGCGTTCGCCTTTCCCCGGGAGGACGGATTCCTTCGCACCAAAGCAATGGCATTAGAATAAACGATTGCTGCTCGGTCCCAGGCCCCGCGCTGCCTTCATTCTGCACTAACCAAATCCAGCATTTCTAAATATACACTGGAGTCTTATTTTCTCACTCCGATCTTTATTTGCCTCTGGATAAGCTGAAACAGATGGGGTATTTCACAACGGCCGCTTGCTGGGGATGTCAGATGGGGAAGGGCACACCCCTGCTGCTTTTCTGGGAAAAATCCCCTTTCCCGAAGCTCCGTGAAGACGATGCCGATCCTCCGACCCTCCTCTGGCCTTCGCTGGGGCCATCGCCTGCCCGTGAGCAGTCTCGGGGCTGCCGCGGAAGGAGCGAGAGGCCGGGAGGTTCCCAGCTCGGTGGTGCGGGCAGGCGGTGGCGGACTCCGGGATCTGGCGGGGGACGATGCCCTTACACATTCTGGATTGAGAGAAACAGCCTCCTCGAGCAGAGGGAAGAGGCATCTAAGAGGCGAGAGGGGAGAAAACGCCACGGAAATCTCACTGTTTCGTGGTGTGATGCTTTCCCTGTGGAGCTCGAGGTGGGGTGGCTTGTTTCAAGGTGCCGCGAGCTCTGTGCCGGAGGTGGTGGTGGGCTCCTGCAGCCCAGGCAGCCCCCGTGCTGCGCAGGGAGGGATGCAGAGTTCTTCCGAGGGGTGCAAGAACGAACACCCTGTTGGCCTCCGCACAGCTGGGGGGGTCTGGGTGTTGCCGCAGGGCTGGGGGCAGCCATGGAGGCTGCGTGGTGGGGTGACGGGGGTCCAGAGCGAAGGGCTGCCGTAGGCCAGTCATAAAGCTAAAGGGGAAAAGTCATCTCCAGGCTTGAGTTTTTAAGAAAACCCCATCCTGGAGCCAGGATAAATTCCAGAGCAGGAGAACCTGGCTCGGGTTGATCCCCCAAAACAATGGCCCTGCGATCCGTGCGGGAGCCAGGCTGAGCCCTGCGGACTCATGTCGCTGGTGGGGCCAAACCGGATCCCAGCTCCAGCTGCGGACCCAGAGCTCGGCGGGGTCGAGTCCACCCTTCCTCCCCTTGCTCGGCGGTGCCGGTGTGGTGTCACCCAGCTGCCCGGAGCCGTGTATGGGACCCGGCTGCCGGCCAGCACCCCGGGTGTGTTTTGGCTTCGCCTCCCGGACGGCATCAGCCGCGGTTTCCGCAGGGCGATGGGAGAGCCGTGCCTCACGCTGGGTACCTCGGTAAGGCTTCCAGGGGAGTTTGTTGGCCGGGGCCGAGGCAGCCTGCATGGTTCTCATTTACTGCAATATATTTTGGGGAAGGGGAGAGCTGTCTAGGGAGCGGAGAGGATTGAAATATGAAAGTTAATTAAATAAAACCATCAGTCAAAGAAAAAGAGCCTTCCCACCCCAGCATCCTTCGACTGTTCAGAAGAGATGGGCTGCGGCCAAAACCAGTTGTAGTCGTTTAATGATTTGGCCATGAAGATTTTCACTTACAGGCTGTTTGAGGAAAATAAATGGAAAAAAAAATAAAATATTCCATGCCTGGGGCTCCCTCTTAATAGAGACATAAAGATGACTTTGACATTCCCAGAACCGCAGCGCCCCGGGAAGGCATGGGATTTGCATGTTATTGTGCAGGGCTGTTGGAGGAGAGCGGGGAGGGATTTTTCTCTGGAGTGGGAAGCCGGAGCAGCAGAGTCCGCATCTCCGAACATCCCCCCCTCATCTCTTCCCCGGGGACGCACGGAGGAAGAGGTTGTTGCTGGGGCTGTGTGCAGTTACCGTTAATGTTTGCTCATTCGTGGGACTGATTGGTTTTTAATTAAGGAGGCCATTTGGCATCCTGGCTCTCGGTATCAATGACAAAAACGGACTCCTGTGTTCTCCCCCGGCGGTGGCATTGCCTTCCCCGGGCAGGGGACCAAGCGGTCGGCAGAGGCACCATCCCAGCGCTTCAGAGAGCTCTGCTGGCATCTCCCCTGGCCACGAAGCACGACAGAATAGCAGCGCGCTGGGGCTCGGGGGATTTTTCCACATCCGTCCTTACCGGGCATTCGTAGTGCTGTTTCACAAGGCCCTTTGCCCCTGCCCCTTCCCGGGCTCCCTTCTCTGGCCGTGCCCCGCTGCGTGCCGAGGTGGGGGCTGCGGGGGCTTGTGGATCACTTACATTTGGGTGGAAACGAGCGGTTGCTGTCTGAGCTCTCCACATCCCCAGCCTTCGGTGGGAGCTCCCCTTTGCAGGGAGGTTTGGGAGCAGCCTCTTGGAGGGAGGTGGACAAAGGCAAATTCGCAACTTTATCAGCACATTCAGGAAAAATCACAGCTGGAAAAGAAATCCAGCCCGCCGCATCGGAACCGCAAGCTCCGCGTCCTAGGGACATATTTCGAAAACAGGGCCTGGGTTTGCACCTCTCTGCAAGCACCGTTTGTCTGTGTAGCCTCCCCGGCCAGCGTGGATGCATCGATGCAGCCGTGCCCCGTGCTCGGAGGTGCCCACGGAGAGCAGCACGCGTTCGGGTACCCGCGCCCATAGCGTGCCATGTGCGAGCTCACCCAGCCCTGCTCCGACTCGGGGCAAATTTGGGGCTTGGGACCCAAGGAACATCCATCAGACCTAGCAGAGCTCGGTAGGTTGGGCTGGGAGTTGTGCTGACGTGGTCGTGCAGCAGGCAGGCAGGCAGCTCAGATTGCAGGCAGAGCAACCCCGTGTCCCCTGCGGACCTTGCCACGGTGACACGGTGGCAGGCAGAGACCAGCCCCGCAGGTAGGGCCAAGCGCGGTGGTCGGGAGGCACGGAGATGCCGCAGCCGCGTTTGCTTGTGCTGAACATGCAGAAATGGAGTTGGGAAGGCCGGTCCGTTATGCTAAACCTCAAAGTCGCTAATAAAGCGGTAATTAAAAGCACTTGGAAAGAGCAGCCCTGCCAGAAGGAGAGGCAGAGACACAAGAGCCTTTCATTGTTTAACGGGTTGTGCCCATTCATCGGTGGAAGGCAGCCATGGAGGCTCTTGGCGTCCGTCCCCTCTGCCCAGCGTGCAGGGTTGTTTATTCTCCTGGTTATGAAACGCGGCAGAAGGGCCACGCCGACACGATGCACTGAAAATGCCCGCTCCGGGCCTGGCCCCGCGATGGGGCTCGGACCCAGGAGCAGGACCCTCCTCTCTCCCGTTTGCCAGCACCACGTGGAGGTGGCTGCAGCACGGGGGGCTCCTGCCCTGCTCCTTGCCCGCAGCCGTTCCCCAGCCCGGCTGCCGCCTCGCCGGTGGCACGGCAGTGGGCACAGCCACCCCCCTGCCGCGCCGTGCCCGGGGGAGAGATGACATCTCCGGGGGAAGCCTCCCAACTAGTTTTCAGCCCCAATTCACTTCTCCGGGGTGGGAGGGCAAGACCCATGTGAAGAGCGAGGATTCCACCAAGGACCGGACTGGTGTGTGCCGCTCTGCTAATCATCTTCTATTGTTTGCAGCTCAATTACACCCGACCGGGGCTTCCAAAGCTCAATCCGAGGCTGCTGGAAAACTGGAAGAACGAAGTGAAGGAGAAGGGCCACATCAACTGTCCCAACAACGTAAGGACCGTCTCTGTTCTTCTCCGGGCCGGCTGGCCTCAGTCTGCAGGAGGAAGGGGGGAGTTTTTGGGGCAGAAACCCACCAAAGACAGGTTCTTGTTGGGCCCCAGACAAAGCTAGCAGTGATGCTCAGACCCTCGCTTCAGCCCCTCTCCCTGGGGTTGTTGCCATGCCTGGTTGAAGCCTGTCCCACCTTTGGGACCCTCCTGGTGCGCTCGAGCCACGGGGCCTGGGGACCGGGCCACCCTCCCCGGGTGCCCTTGGGCTGATGGTTCAGCATTGCCTGGTTCGGGCTCTGGAGCTGCCTTTGGGGAGCTCCTGAGATCCAGACGGGGCGAAGGCTGCACGCTCTGTGCTCGGGAGCCTTTTTATGCAGAGAACCTGCTTTTCCCAGAGTAAAGGCTGGTTTTAAGCCATTCTTTTTAAAGCCCCGTGACAGGCAAAGACCTCGGGGACATGGTGCGTGTCCATGCAGCCTTGGCCTGAGCTGGCAGGGAGGTGAACTCCACCCTCGTGCTGGGCCATTGATTTATCATCTGAAACAAAGCCTTGCTAATGGGAATTTTGAATGAGGCCGTTACCGCAAGGCCGGGGGAGACGCGCTGGCTAATTAATGTCATACACAGGCACTTTGAAAAGACATTGCTCAGAAACTGGTCATGCTGCTGCCCGGGTGATTTCTCTTCTCTGTTAAGCGTCTGCTGTGGCTCCACGAACTCCTGTAGCCCAGCAGGACCTCCCGACTGCTCGCAAATGTACGTTTTCCACGGAGATGTTTAGGGGAGACATTTTTCAGCCCGTTGCAGAGGGATGTGGCCACATGACTCCCATTAGCACTAATAGGAAACGTGTGACCAGAGCCCTCCGCGTCTCGCGGAGCATTAACCTCACGCTGCTTAGCCTGGACCGGTGGCCTTGCTGGCGCAGCGGGCTCCTGGCCCCGGCACGGAGGAAGGCACGGAGACGAGGGGGGATTGTGGCAAACCCTGCTTTGTTTCTTCCCGCAGTGCTGTGAAGCCATTTACTCCAGCGTCTCGGGGTTGAAAGCTCACCTGGCCAACTGCAACAAGGTAGGTTACAGCCTTTTACAGCCTCAGCTCAGAGATGGGGTTAGGGTTTGGTTTTTCTTCCCCCAGGATTGTTGGGAAGCAACAGGCCAAAGGCCAACGGCACGGGTTAAAGGATCGTGACGGCTGGGGAGGGCTGGCCGAGCCACGCTGCTGCCCGTGGAGTTGTCACCGCTCAGCCCGTTGTCACACCGTTCCAGTCCAGCCACTCGCCCTCAGCACCGTCCTCCTGGGCAGGATCAAACCCACAGCCACGGGCAGCTGAAGGCGGAGAGGCTCGAGCTGAGCAGCTGCGATGGAGGGGATTTAGCCACCGCCCCAGCCTTGGAGGAGAGGTCTTGCAATGCAGATGTCTCACCCAAGGGCCCAGACACCGAGTGCCTCAGAGCTGGGAGCAGCAGGAGCGAGCCTGCCTGCCTCGCGTCCTCCCGCCTCGGCCTCCCCGTCCCGCAGCAGCCCCTGCCCAGCATGGCTTCTGCAACCCCCGAGTTGTTTGCGAGCCTTTGGCTACCCAACGTGGCCAGCACCTCGCACGCAGCTGCGCATCGACCGCTGCAGCTCAGAGCCGGGGAGCTGGGGGTTGGAAGCCGAACATTTTCTGAGGCAGGTGGGAATCAGGGGTCTTTCCTCATTGATTTGGGCAGCCCTGTGGCCCCTCTGGAAGCCCGGCAGTTTCCCCAGCTGGAGAGACGCTGGTGCGGTGCCTCTGGGGATGGAGCTGAGGCTGGAAGAGGCGGCCGGTCTGTGCAGAGACCGGTGCCCTCTCGCTCGACAGAGCAGCAACGCTGCCGGCTGCAGAGAGCTCTGGTGGCCTGCAGCCGCCACGGGGGAGGGAACGGGAGCTCAGCGTAGGTCCCTCAAACTGGAACTGAGTAAGAGCTGGTAAAGCTTTATACCCCGAAACGTTTCCAGCTGCAGCTTCCATTGAATGGAGCTTCCAGGAGGCAGCTCCAATACATACCCCGTGGTTATTAAAAACACAAACTCCCGCGCTCCTCCAACACTAGCTGGAACATCAACCCCTAATGAGATCATTTAGAAAATAGGCTGCAGAGATCCGGCAGAAGAAGCTGTATATTTATGCAGGATAAAAGTGCAGACACAGGAGACCAGGGCAGTTCCTTTGCTAGCCTGCAGCAGCAGGCAGCCCACCAGCAAACGGTCTCTGAGAGAAAATGGAGCCATTTTCTGGCTGGTTCTGTGCACAGAAAGCAGCCAGGCGTTTGCACAAGCATTTTCTTTAACCGCAGAGCTGCACCCTCCAGGTCCGGCGAGTCCAGCGTAGCCGGGGCTGAGTGTTGGGGGTCAGCGCTGGGGGATTTTGCTGCTTCACGTCCCCCACGCGCTGCCGTCAGCAGGACTCTCGCCCTTACAGAGGATTTAGTTTTGCAGTGGATGCGTGCACCGCCAAATCTGGCGTAAATCGTAGCCCCTTCTGAGCTGGCCTGTGATTGCTGCTGTAAAATCCTGCAGAATTGGTTGAGGTACATCAAGCCTTACTGAGAGCGGAGGATGCTCCCAGGCAGTGCCCCGTCCTCAGCGGGGATTGATGCACCGGGGTGATTTTTGCATGAGTATTTCTGAAGCCAGCCTGCAGCGGGGCCAGGCCTGCCCACATCCTGCCTGGCCCTGAAATGAAAGACCTGCCTAACTCCGGATTTACAGCACGGAGCCAGCTATGGAGAAATTCCCAGGGAGCATATATATTGCCTGGAGGGGCCCATCCATAAACCCCTCGTCAATAGAAAGCACATTATCTCCCCTGTGCCGTGAACGGCGGCAGAGCCGGGAGATCACTCATCCCCACAAGGGCTCTAATGACGGAAATCCAGCAGTCGCTGTGTCTCTTTGACAACGTAAAAGGAAAATTAGGTGAGTCTGTTGGACATAAATTAGATGGCGGTTCAGTCCCAGGAGATCACAGATCTGCTGACAGTGAAGAAATGGGGTAATCGGCCCCGTCAGCCTCCCGCACGCCCGGGGACGCACACGGTGTTGGTGGTAACGTGACGAGCGGTGTTGGGGATGCACAGGCAGCAAAACCTGCTGCTCGCTGCCCTCCGAGCTCCTAGGACCCAGCATTTTGATGCCTGGCACCGGTGCCACGACAGCTGACACCGCCATGGGCTGAAATTCAGAGCAGAAGATGCGGTTGTGAGCTCCTGGCCTGGGAGCGAGGGCCGGCAGAGAGCTGGTGGTTTAGAAATGAATATTTCTTTTCTGTTGCTTTGAGATTCAAGCATCAGCCTCCTTTGATGGGGGGAGCGGGGTGGGGGGGTCACCCCTCCAGGGCATTTTCTTCTCTGCTTGGGGCTGCAGGAGGATGCTCTGTCTTGCAGGGGGACCACTCGGTGGGCAAGTACCGCTGCCTCCTGTGCCAGAAGGAGTTCAGCTCCGAAAGCGGGGTCAAATACCACATCATCAAGGCTCACTCAGAGGTAAGGAAGCGGCTGGGGCTGGTCCGGGCTGGTCCCTGCTCCAGCGTGCCCGTCCTCGGGCTGCCCCGCTCCATCCATCCGTGTCTGCCAAGAGCGGAGCACGGCAGCTCCCAGCAGCATCAGCAATGCTGTGACAGCCGGGGCGGGTACCTCCCTGTCCCCTTTTTGGGTCCCCAGCACCCCCAGGCCGGTTGCAGCTGCTCAGCGCTGGCCAGCTTATCCTCAGGGAGGTGATGCCAGCGGGGCGTGGGGTGGTCCAGGCTTGGGCAAGCGAGGCATGGGTTGTGCGTGCCGGTGCCGGTGCCCAGCCCCAGGATGGTCACTAACCCCCGTGTCACCCCGTGGCCGCAGAACTGGTTCCGAACCTCCGCAGAGGCCAGCCGGAAAAAGAAAAGCAGGGAACAGCTTTCTTCCAGCAAGGAAGAGAAAAAGAAAAGCACAAGCGGGAAGAAAAGGGGGAGAAAACCCAAGGAGAGGCCTCCAGAATCGTCCCCGAAGGGCAGAGAGAGCGTGGCAGCAAAGACTAATCACAAGAAAACCCTCGAGCACTGGGAAGGCTCCCGAGGCAGCCCCGACGGGGACGAGCACATCCCCAAGCCCCCGAGCCAGCGGAAGGGGGGAGCCAGTAAGATGCCCGAGAAATGAGCAGCTCAGAGACTCGTCTCCGAGGATTCGTTTACAGCCCAGGGTAACAGGGTGGGGGTCTCTCCCGGTTTTCTGTCCCCCCCCATCCCACTTCCCCCCCCTTTCCACTCACCCCCTTTTTACAAAAAAAAGAGAAAAAAAAAAGAAAAAAAAAAAAGAGACAGAAAATACCAATTAACCACTTTAAACAAGTCACGGACCTTGTTTCACACTGGAAAACAAACAGGATCAAGCAAGCTGGACCCTTCTCCCCCCCGCCCATGTACATACCCCTCTGCCCGCACCCCTGCCCGGCGGGACCCTGCTGCCTTCCCCCCCGCCCTGCCCGCGACTTCCCCTCTTACTCCCTGTGCCAAACTGGTGACGCTTGAGTGAAAGAAAAGTGCAATAGCAGCGGGGTCCCCTCGGACGGGGTCTCTGCGGCTGCGTGCCGGGGCGGGGGGCTGCCCGCGGTGGTGCTGCCTGCTGCCTGCCTGCATCCCCGCATCCCTGCGTCCCCGCTCCCAGGACAATGTTTCCAAAGTTGTTTGGCCCATGCAAGCGGCCAGGCAGGGGCAGAGGGACGGCAGGGTCTGGCAGTGGATGCTGTAGGGGTCCTGGTCACGCTTTCCCCGCAGCCTCGGGCCGAGAGGGGACATGCTTCGGCAGGGACCGGCTCCGTGGCGTGTCGGCTTCGTGGCGGGCTCGGTGCAGGGGTTTGTCTCGGCGGCGTGAGGCACGGGCAAGAGGAGCGAGCAGGGAGCATGACACGGAGCCGGCAAAACATCGTCCCGAGATGGCGGAGCTGGCTGCGGCTGCGAGAGGGGGTGCGGGAGGTGTGAGCCCCCCTGGAAGTCGATGGGAGAGGGGGTTGCTGTAGGACGGGTCAGGTCGGAGGGGTTAACCGAAAGTTGTGGGAACGCTGTGAGGGCCGTGGAGCGTCGCGGGGAGACGGCGGGGAGGGGGTGACGGCGGGAGCTGCGTGCCGGCGCTCAGGTTGTCGTCGCAAACGTGGCCGGACACGGAGCGCTGCGGCAGCAATGGCAACGCCGCGATGGCAGCGCCGGGATCGGGGTGAGCCAGCAGCCGTGGAGCTGCCCGACCGGTGCGGGCGGGCCCAGCTGATGGAAATTCAGGGTCCCCATCACGCCCCATCCCAAGGTGCCGATTGCCCAGGAAGGAGGAATGGGGTTTCGGTCACCCAGCTGCAGCCGCGGGAGGCGTGGGACAGGGACGGGGGACAGCATCAAGTGACAATCATGGGTCCTGCTTTCGGGCATGTTGCACTCGCCTTGTCCCTCCGGGCTGGGACCCACCGTGGGGTGACTCTCGGCTCCCCCGAGATGCATTCAAGCCCCCGACCATCTTCCTCGGGGTTAGGCAGTCCCTGCACGGCGCGCTGTCCCTTGCTTGTTCTCTCCCCCGGGCTTTTCTTTGTGTCTGTACTAATACCGTCCTAACGCCTCGCTCCGGCCTGGAGGGAACCATCCCTGGACCAGGATGCGTCTGTCTCCAGACAAAAACCAGGCTACCTCGGTCCTTGGGAAATGGGCACGTTTTCTCTCGGTAACAGAACAGAAAACCTTAATTCAATTCCCCCCCTGCCCCGTGCGGGAGCTGGGAAGGTGGCATCGGGGGTGGAGAGCTTCTGCTTTTGCTTTAATCAATTAAAACCTCAACCTCCAGTTTCCTTCGCTGCTCTTCACCGCCCGTCCTCTGCCTGCCGGAGGCTCGGTATCGTTTCCCTGCTCCGAGGAGCGGCTCAGTAATAATTAATGTCCTTCTCCACCGGCAGGTTATTACGGCCACGGAGGGAGGGAGGGGACGGCGGTGTCTGAAGCCAGGGCGGCTTCTCGGGGGAGCCGATGCTCCTGCTCCAGCCACGGCTCCCGGCAGCTGGATGCCACCATTGGCATCGCCCGGCACGCTCGGCCGCGAGCTGGGCACGTGCCTGCGGGCGAGGGAAGCTGCCCGAGCGCTGCTGGTTTGTGCCGGGCTTCGAAGCGATTAGTGAGAAAGCTTAATGAGTCGCTGCGGCTCGGCCTGTTTGCCGCTTGCGCTTCGTCCGATCTTTGTTTCGATGGTGGCACCGGTACAAACGCTGCGTCCCCGGGGAAGGGAGGGGAGCTTCAGGAGCTGTAGGACCCGCGCTCTCGGAGCCGTCTTGGTCTTTGTCACGACGGGGACGTGGGGACACCGTCCTGGGCGATGGCATTTTGCTGTGCTGAGCCCGAGGGACGGTGCTGGCTGTCCGCAGAGCTCCGTGCCCGCTCGCCGAAGCAATAACCGCTGGAAGGGTCGGCGAGGAGGGACCCCGCACCCGAGGAGGGTGCTCGGGGGCACGCCGTGGCTGTCGGGGGGTGTAGGCAGCGGCAGGAAGGGGAGAGCGGGCAGAGCTGGGGACCTGGCACGGAGTTGGGCACTGAAATCTCCGCAAAGGGCCAGAGGGAGCCGCTGGATCCCAAAATCATGTCCCACCGTGGGGGAAAGACCCCAGCAAAGCTCCTGGCCCGGGGAAGGGGGACGCGCGTGGCCCCGGCTGCTGGTTTGGACGTTGACCTTATAATCCCCACCGCCTCCCCTTGGGGATAGCACAGGGCTCGATTCTCATTAACATGCAATTAATTGGCTTCTCATTGATTAAATTAACAGGCAGCACTGTGCTCTGTGCTGGGGGTGAGCCCCGGTGCAGGAGCTCGGCCGGGAGCTGCTCGGGGTGGGGGAGACCTGGGGAAGGGCCAGCTTGGACGGCGGGGGGGTCGTTGCGGGGTCCGGCTCGAAACCCGTCCCGCTGCTTCAGTAACGAGAGTGTCTCCAAACGAGCGTCCTGGGAGGAGCGAGGGGCAGGAGCGGCGATAGCCACAGGGGCCTCGTGGGGATGACACCATCCCGGAGGGGACCCCGGGGACGGTCTGGGGTCTCGGGGCAGGCGATGGGCTCAGGGTGGTGGGGACGGTGGTCCCCGTGCTGGGGCTGTCCCCCGTCACCCTCGGAGCTGGGAGACGCTCCTCGCAGCCCCCTGTGAAAGCAGCTCCTTGGTCAAATGGAAATTTTTATAAGAAAGTGAAATCTTCAGGGTTTTTTTTTTTTCCCCTTAAAAGGTGTTTTTCCCCCAGTAGTCATCACTCAAGAGGAATATGTTCTCCCACCGCCGTCTTCTCCATGAGACATCTTTTAGTCTCCTGCTTGTCCAGGGAAGGCTCCGGAGCGATACCGGGAATACCGGCAGCTGCCTGCCCCACGGCAGGGACGGGGACGAGCTGCGGTGGCATCACGGAGCCCGGCGGGTTGCGCCCCTTGGGTCGTGCCTGTTCGGGTGCTCCCGGCGAGGCAGCGGCCGGGGGGGGGAGAAGCTCGCCTTAACCCGGAGGGGCGGGTGGGGGCTGCGGGGCGAGACCGGGGACGAGCGCGTCCTCTCCCGTTCCGTCCCCTCGCCCGCAGGGGTCTGGAGACCCTCGGGTCCGGCAGCGCGGGACCCCCCGGGCCTGGCACCCCTCTGCCCTCTGTGCACTGACCGGGGCCCTGAGCCACAGGGTCGTCCCCTGCGGCAGCGGGGAATAACCTGCGGTTAATGTAAACCCCGCGAAGGGGACGGGGCGCTGGGGACCGGTGTCACCCCCACGGTCCCGACCCGCTGCTTGGGGGGGGGTCCCTCACGGTGAGTAAATGGGAGCGTGGGGACTCGGAGCACGGGGGGGGCTGCGGGGCGGCTCCTCCGGCTGCAGCCCTGCGCATCCCGGGGTGGCACCTGCCCCTGCAGCGCCCTGGGGACGGTGACACCGCAGCTCCCGCAGCTCCACCGCTGCAGAGAGCCGCCGTCCTGCCGCCCGCGTCCCCCGAGGAAAGGGCTAAACCTCCGTGGGCGAGGGGACGGGCGGGCTGCGACCCCACGGGAAAACCTCACGGAGCCATCCCCGAAAGCTTCGATGGGCAGGAAACCCTTGGCGCGACCACGGGGTGCCGGCAAGGCCGGCTGTGCCGCCCCGGCACGGGCACCCTCCGGGGCAGGGAGCGAGGGCCGAGTCCGGCCGCGGCGGAGCTGCCCCGGCCTGGAGCATCGCTCGCGCCCGTGAACGTTGGGAGCGTTTTGTTCTTTTCTTTCTCTCCTGGTGACACCCATCCCACGGCATATCCGAATGTTTCTCGTCGATGCCAGTTATTAGTGCATAAGTGTATTTTGGGGAAAAAAAGAAAATGGAAAAAAAAAAAAAAAAAGAATTTTCAATTTATCACTTGTAACCATATATATAAATATATAAATATATATATTAAAAAGTGTTTATTTGCAAAAAATAAAATTGTTTTAACAGTAAACTATCTTATAATAAACTCCCGATTTGTGACGATCTGTTCTTTTGTTAATCATTGACAAATCCTCAGTTGGAGAGTACTGTAACAGCAGCTCTTAACAGCCGCGCCGCCGAGCACCGCGGAGGGGTAACTCGATGTACTGTATGTATTAAAAACAGCTGTATCGAATAAATGTTTATTGATTTTTTATTATTACCATTATCATCGTTATTTTGCCGTTCGGCGGGAGGGACCGGGAGGGGCAGGGTTTCTCTTTCCTCCGGGGGCGGCTGGTGGTGGCCGAGGAAACCTCCGGGACGGCCCAGCCTCGTGCCGGGGACGGGGCTCACGCTCTTCATCCCGGCGGGGCCCCCCAAAAGCGGGGTGCGGCAGCTGGGGAGGGCCGGGGCGAGGACCGGCGACGCTTCCCAGGCCTGCGCTCGGCACAGCCGCCAGTCCCCGGTGCCAGGAGGCCACGCCGTACCCGATGTCCGGCTGCTCCCGCTCCCATGGCAAAAATCCCCCCCAAATCTGCCCCCAATCCGCCCCGCCGTCCGCAGCACCCAGCGTCGCCCAGCCCCACGGGGTGCGTCCAGCACGGGGGCTCTCCTCCCCGGGGAGCTCTGTGGGACCCGGGGCACCCCCGGCCGCCCCGGCGTGGGAATAAATCCTCTTCCGCTTCCTCATGTCTTTTTTGGCACCGCACCCAAATAAGCGCCAGATTTAGGCCGGTCGCCCCATTGCTGACCGTTAACCCTGCGTTTCCCGATGGCCGGTCTCGGCGCTTGCCCCGGCCCCCCCAAACGCGCCGCACCACAAACCCCAGCCCCGGGGACCCCGGACGTGAGAAGGGAGCGCGATGCCGAGAAAAACCGGATCCCCCCAAGTGCCCGGCGTCCCGGGGTCCCCACGGGGCCGGGGTCCTCCCGGCCTCTCCACCCCCCAGCACCCAGTGACCGTGTCGGAGCCTGCGGCCACCCAAATCCCCGCTGGCCCCCAGCTCTGCTGTGGGGGGGGGGTGCTGTGTGTTGCACCCCTCAGCTGCTTGGGCATGGGTGCTCCTGCGCAGCTGCCCTACAGCACCCACCCGTGCCCACAGCACCCATCTGCACCCCACAGCACCTCCTCTGCCCAAAGCACCCACCGGTGCCCACAGCACCCACCTGCACCCCACAGCACCCACCTGTGCCCACAATCACCCACATGCGCCCCACAGCATCCCCCCGTGCCCACAGCACCCACCCATACCCACAGCACCCACCTGCACCCCACAGCACCCATCCATGCTGACAGCACCCACATGCACCCTACAGCACCCCCCCATGCCCACAGCACCCACAGCACCCATCTGCACCCCACAGCACCCATCTGTACCCCACAGCAGCCATCTGCACCCCACAGCACCCCCCGTGCCCACAGCACCCCCCGTGCCCACAGCACCCACCTGCACCCCACAGCACCCATCCATGCTGACAGCACCCACATGCACCCTACAGCACCCCCCATGCCCACAGCACCCACAGCACCCCACAGCAGCCATCTGCACCCCACAGCACCCCCCGTGCCCACAGCACCCCCCGTGCCCACAATCACCCACCTGCACCCCACAGCACCCACAATCACCCCCCGCCCCCACCCCACCCCCCGTGCCCACAATCACCCCCGCCCCCACCCCACCCCCCACGCCCAACCCCCGCCGCCCCCACCCCCTCTCCCCACATCACCCCTTTCCCCCCTCCCACGCTCCCCCACCCACCCCACCCCACGCCCTCCCTCCCCATCCCCGCACTACAAGTCCCGGAGAGCCCCGCGGCAGCACCGCCCCCACTCGCGTCCCCGCCCGCTCCTGCCATGGCCGCGGCCCCGGTGGCCGAGGGGGCTCCGGTGGAACCGCACGACAGGTGAGGACCCGCATCCTTCCCCGCTCCAACCCCACGCGGGACGGGACCGGGAGCGCAACGCCCCGGAGCCGCCGGGTTCCCGGCGGCTCCGGGGCGTTGCGCTCCCGGTCCTGTCCCCACTTCCGCGAGTGGGGCCTCCCCGAGCCCATCGCTTCTTCCTCCCCCCCCCAATTTACCCAATATTTTTCCCAACTGGGCTTATTTTTCTTTCCACTTTTTTAATGCTTTTTCATTTTTCCTCCTTTTTCCTGCTTTTTACCTTAATTTCACCGCGGCTGAACCGCTGGCAAGCGCGCCGGCACATGCGTCGGCTCCGGCGAGCACGAGGCGTCAGCGGAGCGGGGCGACCTACAAGTTCGCCACCGAAAAAACACGCAGGGGGATTGAAATTTTTTTTTGCGCCCCCCCCCCCCCCCCCGCCCCACCTCAGGTTTTCTCTCTCTTTTCCCACTCCCTTTTTCCCCGGAATCCTTGGGTGCGGAGAAACGTGACCGCACCCGAACACCGAATACCCCGGAATTGGTTCCGGAGCATCACCGGAGCGTTGCCGATGCGCCAAACCTGGTTCCAGGGATCCGAGCATCCCTGGTAGTAGGGTGCCGGCACCCGGGTGTCCCCACGGCACCGACCGACCCCGGCTCCGCCTGAGTCGGTGCCAAAGCAGCCCGTGCGTTTCGGCGGTTAAATACGGAGCCGGCAGCTGCCGGTGACGGCGTTGCCTTCGCCCTTCCTGTGAGTCAGCGGCGGGTAGCGGGGAGGCTGAGGATGAGCAGGGGAGGAAGGAGCCGCGCCGAGTAACGCCGGCCAGGCGGGAGATGAGTAACCGCGTTGTGTAACCGAGCCCCTTCCACCGCGGAGCGAGGCACCGGTGAGGCTGACCACGCGGTTGCGGCAGCCCTCGCTCCGTATAAATAGCAGCGAGGTAATTGGGTTTGAAGAGGGAAATGTTTGTCCTTTTGTCGTTAGGAATCGGATCCATCGCAGAGCTGGAGGAGAGCGCGCGTGGGCTCAGCTGCCCCGGGTGCTCCCTCCTGCGCCGGGGCGGCTCTGGCCGGGCAGGGCGGCGGCAGGGCTCGGCGCGAGGCTGGGGGAAAGCGGGCGCGATGTTCGATCAGTTTGTGGGGGCACGGCACGGGCACGGCACGGTGGGGCTGCTGGGCAGCGTCTCGGCACCCCTGGAGCCACTGGCAGTGGGGTGGCAGGCGGGTCCCTCCATCCCATGGGCAGGTTCCTCCATCCCATGGGAAGGTTCCTCCATCCCATGGGCGGGTCCCTCCATCCCATGGGCGGGTTCCTTCATCCCATGGATGTGTCCCTCCATCCCTTGGGCAGGTTCCTCCATCCCTTGGGTGGGTTCTTCCATTCCTTGGGCAGGTTCCTCCATCCCTTGGGTGGGTTCTTCCATTCCTTGGGCAGGTTCCTCCATCCCTTGGGTGGGTTCCTCCATCCCTTGGGCAGGTCCCTCCATCCCTTGGGCAGGTCCCTCCATCCCATGGACCTGTGCCTCCATCCCTTGGGCAGGTTCCTCCATCCCTTGGGTGGGTTCTTCCATCCCTTGGGCACATCCCTCCATCCCTCGCGTGGGTCCCTCCATCCCATGGGCGTATTCCGCCATCCCTCGGGTGGGTTCCTCCATCCCGACGCTTTCGGCTTCCTGAAGCTTTTCCTTCTGCACTCCCTGCACAAAACTCATCCTCCGGCCTGGCTTGCTCACAGGGTGGTGGGATCCGGCCCCATCTCACCCTGGTCCCTGGACGGGGGGTTCCTGGTGCGGGGCCACCCCACGTGCACCAGGGTTTTGCACCAGGCCGTTGCAGTGCAACCACTTTCGGCTTAAGTTAAAGACACCGTAGGACACAAAAGGCCCGGCTGAGGGCTGGCACGCGCGGGTCTGGCCCGGCAAAGACCACGCTCAAAGACGGAGGGAAGCAGGTTTGGCCTCCGCGCACCCATGGGTGCTGCTGGCAGGGGTGGGAGCTGGGAGAGGGACCCTCTGCCGCGGGGCCAGGCGGGTTTGGTGTGTCCTGAGCTTTTACACGGATGCGGTGACAATATTCGGGTTGCAGCAAGCGAGCCAGGAAGAGCCACGTGCAATTCGGCTTCCGTCTTTAAATCCCAAGGAAAAATCTGCCGAGCGGCTTTCCGTCCCTGGAAGGAAGAGGGGACCCCAGCCTTCGCTGGGTCCGCTAGTTCTCCCCATTTTAAGTCCAGCTCCTGGAGGCGATTACAGAGGAGGGATTCACGCTTAAAAATCATCTAAAAGAAAAAAAATCCAAAACCCAGGAATTTCAGCCTGTGCAAGAGCTCAGAAGCCGGGAAGGGAATTGGGAAGCGGAGGCGATTTGCGGAGGAGCGTGTGCCGGGAGGAAGGCTCGGTCGCTGCCGGGGTTCAGGGCCGGTGCGGGTGATTCCCGTCCCACCTGGGAGCCCGGCTGGGATGTCGGGTGAGCTGCCGGGAGAGTTGGCCCCGTCGCTTGGACATTTTAAACAAAAGCAGGAAAAAAGGCACCAGGGAGCGTGCGACAGGGAACAATGTCACCTTGGCGAGGGCGAGGGCTCCTCACCGCCAAGTTCCTTGTCCCTTTTCTTTTTTGCTTCTTTACTGAGAAAGAATAGAAATCGCTGCGGAAGAGAATTTTATTTTTAAACTTCTGAAAGGGCTTTTACAGAGAAAGGGGAGTCCGTGCCGAAATCACAGGATGGAAAAGGTTCCTTTGATCATCGCTCGCTTCGCTGGCGTTGTTGGGGCAGCAGCGGTGGCTCGAGCTGGGGACAGCTTACCTCTGAAACCCGCCCGTCCCCGTCCTGCTCCTCCCGCAGCCCCTTTTCGGGGGCCAGAGCCTTGTCCCTGGTCTCCAGCAGTGTTGTGGTCATTGAGACGTGTTTCGGGGTGATCCTTGCTTCTGCGGGTCCCGTTGCCGGACAGGAGCAGGAGGGGGCCGGTGCGGCCGTGGCCGGTGCCCCCCATGTTCAGCAGGGGTTTGCTGAGGACACCGGCACGCGGCGCCTGTCCCTCGCCTCTGGAATAGCCCCGGTGCTTCGGGGAGGAGGAGGAAGGTGTCTTCTCCCCGTCTCTGGCCCCATCTCCAGACGTTCAGCCCGGCTCGATGCCAAGTGTACCCCCTCGGAGGTGAAGCCGAGCTCTCGCCTCGCCGTGCCGGGGAGGGCTGGGGACTCATTTGGTGACTGCAGGACCTCGTCGTGACGAGCCGCGTCCCTGGCAGAGCCTGCCCGGCCGTTTTGGGGTCACCTCCGCTACCTCCCTCTTTCTCAGCAAGCCAAGGGCTGCGTGGTGGGTGCCGCTCTGCCCCAGTCCCCGTGCTCCAGGGCCGGCCGGGACCCCTCCTGCCGCCGTGCCCGGCCGTCTCCCACCCCTCGCTGGGCGTCCTGCCCTTCGGCCGCTGCCCGCCTTCCCCCAAGCGCTGCTCGGCGCTGGGTGCCCGGGCTCCCTGCCCTCCCCGGCGAGGCTGGCGCTGGGAGAGGAGCCGAAATGGCCGGGGGGGAGCGGGCAGCTGGCAGGGGGACGGCTGAGGGAGCAGATTGCAGGGCCCGAGCAGCCAGCGGGACGTTATTCTTAGCCGCCCGCAGCCCCGGGGTGTTGAGTTTCACCCACTTGTTTACTGCAGGCCGAGGGGGTGGCGAGGGGCAGCTCTTCCCCAGGGAGCTGGGCACCCGGGGGGCTCGCAGCCGGGGCCTCCCGCCGCTGGGAGCTAAGGCAGGACGATGAGTCCCGCACCAAAAACCCCGGCACGGCCAGCGGCACCGCGGCCCTGAGCCCCAGCCGGCTCCATGGGCCACGAGCGGGGTGCTGGCTGGGTACCCCCTCCATCCCGACCCTGGGGCCGTCCCCTCCTGCCCCCCTGCAGCCTTCTCCCCGCCGGTGCCGGGAGCTCGCCGGTGCTCGCGGCCACGCACTTACCGGGCGGGCGGCAGAGCTGCCCTCCCCGCTGCCCCGGCGAGCCCCCAGCGTCCGAGGCAGCTGAAGGAGCCCCGGTCCCAGGGAGCAGCGGCGCGGGGGGGCCAGCGTTTATTGCCTGTGCAGGGGGGCGGTGAGGGGAGGTGTCACTTCGCCCCCTCGACCCCCCCCGCTTTTTCTTTAATCAAGCCAGTGCTATTAATATCAGGTAATGAACATAATCTCTAGGTTAAGCTATCCTCTTACGCGTGCTGACCGCTCCACAGCTCCCAGCAAAAGACACTCCCCCAGCAACGCTCTTCTCTCCTTCCTCCATCTTCCCGTCCCGAGCCCCCCCCAGATCTGCTGGGGGGGGGTCCAGGTTGCCCCGGCCCCTGGGCAGCCCGCGGTCCCCGTGCCGGGGGGGGGACGACGCTCCCGTGCATGGCTCCTTGCACCGGGGCTCGCTGGCACAGCCGCCCTCTCGCCACGGTAGCGCCGGGAGGTTGGGGGACAGGAGCCGAAGGGACGGGGGGTGAGCACCCTCTGCCCGGCATCGCCTCCCGCTCCGCAGCGGGGTGGAGATGAGCAGTCCCCCGGCCTTCTCCAGCGTCCGCATATCAGGCTGCTGGGCCCTCGGGCCGGACGGGGGGTGAGTGCCTCCTTTGCTTCGGTTTCGGGTGGGTTTTTGCTTTTTTTCACCTGTTTGCTACCAGTCCTCGCTTGCTGGAGCGAACCCTCGGCGGCCCCGGTCCCGGTCCCCCAGCTGAGGGCTGCGAAAGCGCGGGCAGCAGCGGGGGGAAAGATCAGCTTCCCACGGGACGCGGGATGAAGCCAGCCTGGGGCCGCAGGGCAGGGTGCGGAGGACTTGGCGGGGGGATTTGGAGGGCTGGGCGCTGGGTCGGCGTGTTGTTTACGGGGCACGGGGCTGAGGATGTGCTCTCCTGTTTGCTTGCTGGTTCCAGGTTTGGGGCTTTACCATTTTTCCTTGCTGGCTGCGGGGGCTGTTGGGAGCTGCTGTGTTTCCTCTCGCAGCCCAGCGTGGATCTGGGATGGTCGGGGGTCTCGGAGGGCAGCGGGACGCAGAGGACCTTAGGGACGGGGATGGGAGCGGCGGTGGGGAAGGGAGAGGGGTGCCTCCCTCACCCCAGTAAATCCGTGCTTGGGATAAGCAGGAGCAAAACGCTTCCTCCATTTGTGCCAGCATGTCTGCGGGGCTGGAGAGCCCTTTTGGGGAGCAGACCCCACCGTCGGGCATCCCCACAGGGAAGGCAGGGCGGTCGGGCTCCCTCCTGGCAAAGGGGCACAGCCAGGCTCCAGCGAGGATGCACCGGCTACAGGGAAGGCAAAGCGTCCCCAACAGCTGGGGACAGTCCGCGGAGAGCTGGTGGCAGCCGAGTCCTCCAGGAAGGCTTCGCAGGAGGGGGGTCACCAAACCCAGGGTGACGTTTCCCTTCGTATTCGCCATGTTGTGGCATCGAGTCACGGAAACACAAGGGGTACGCTGTGCTCAGGAAGGCTGGGGAGGGTCTGCGTGGGACAAGGACTGTCCTTTGGTTAGAGCAATGGCACTAACTTCAGCTGTAAATAGGGAGTCCCCTTCCTCCGGGGGCTTTCCCTTGCGGGTGGGGGCATTGCACGGGCTTTGTCGCTGCAAAAAAGTGATAGGAAGAAACGGCCGAGCGAGAGAGCTGTGAGATGGCTGGGATCAGCCGTTCCTTCGGAGGGGAGGAGAGTCCCTTCCTGGCAAGGGCAGCCGCGGAAAACATCTACAAAACTTGAAGTGTAACATTAGGAGAAAATGCATGACCTTTGCAGAACTCCAGGACAGTCCCTCAGCCCTCCCCACGGCCATGCTTATCCGAGATAAACCACGGGAAAGGTTGATTTAAGAGGTGCAGAATGTCTACCTCTTATATAGATGCAGACAGAGAATTCTGTCTCTATAGATATCTATAGATACAGCATTTAGGTGAAAGTCCAGGGATATTTGGATGAGAGGAGGCAAAGCAGGCCAACTCTTGGAACAGGATTAAAGCGCTGCATCCAAGAGCAGCCCTGGGCGCGCGGGGGGAGGACGGCTCCGCTTTTTGCCGAGGGCCGTCCCCGCGCCGTCCCATCCCTACGTCCCGCGGCGAAGCCCTGGTGCGGAGATGCCGGGTGGGTCCCCCCCGTGCCAGCCCCCTTGGTGTTCTGCGGGCACCTCAGGGAGCGGAGGGCTGGGAAAGCGGGATGTCAGCTGTGAGCACAACCGGAGCTGTCGGGGTCCGAACCTCCTCATCCCCGCCAGGAGCTGGGTTACGTCGGTATTAATCGGAGATGCTGGTAGCAGACTTTGCAGCGGTCAGCCTCTCGCTGAGGCTCTGCTCCAGCTCCAAAAACCAGAGTTTTGCCCAATTTGGAGTCGTTTTGGGAATCGTGGCCTCGGTCCACGTCGCAGCGCGCAGGTCGTGGTCTCATCTGCGGGCTGAGGTTGGTGCAGGAGAGCTTGGCGCTGCGTTTCACCAAAGAGCAGAGCATCCTGAAACGCTCGCCTGTTGCATGGAGACGGGCATGTATCCCTGGAGGAAAACCAGCTGAGCAGCCCTCGGCGGCAGTGCCAGCGGCACGGCTCTCGAGTAACCGCAGTCCCGGGAGAGGGGCTGGGACGCAGATGAAAGGAATTGGTTTATTTTCTGGTAAACAACTGTGTCTTTGTCATCTCTTGCTTTTATCAAGCCAAAATGACTTTGTTTATGCACCAGCATCGTCAGCTGATGTCAGCCCTGCTCTGGGAATAGCGTGCGGTGGCTAATTACTGCTGCAGCATCACTGCTGGGAGAGGAGACCGAAATACCCCGTCTGGGTTTGCTTCTCCTGCCTCTCTGGTGGAAGGAGCCATCTTTCCCGGCGGGTCTCACCTCCTGATGTTGCTTTTTAAAAGCGATCCTTGGGGTGTTTGTGGCTCCTGGGCGAGCCGGAGGCTGGCGGTGCTCGGTGCTGGCCGTGTGTGCCGATGGGCTCGTGCATGGGACGGGGCGTTGGTGGCTTGAGGCTCTCACGGGGAGACTCTGTAGGTGCACGCTTGTAGGGTCGGCATCGGTGTGAGATGTCCGGGCGCCGGGGCAGGAGCTGCAGCCTGCCTTTTGCTAGGAGGGGTTCAGCAAAGCCAGGCAAATCGCTGTCTCCTTGCCCGCTCCGCAGGGAAGTGCCGGTGCGGGAGGTGGGGATGGCGTGCCGCGGGGCTCATGCCGTGCTCGGGGGGTTTGCCGGCTGGCTTTACACGCAGATGGCTGGTCTCAAATTTTGATCTTTATCTAAAATTGTTCTTAAAAGGGCTGGGGGAGGGAAGGGAATTAATCTTCATACCAAAACAGCTTAAAATCAACCCAAAATCTGTAAAGCCCTGCAGTTTAAGCCCTTTCAAGAGCGAAAAATAACAGAGAGGCAGCAAAGCCCCGCCAGCTCGGCTGGGCTGTGCCAAACAGTGCTGGGTTTGGAGCGTTCGGTGCCCAGGGCTCTCTGACCTTGCAGAGGTTTCATTTCCAGCCCGGTCACGGCTGGGGAGAGGAGCAAGCGTGAGCAGGGAGAGCCCTTTGCACCTTCTCACAGGGAGAAGACATCTCTCCCGAGGCAGCGAAACTGCGAGCGGGGAGGAGCGGGAGCTGGTATAAATAATCCTCCCCATCCCCGTGCTGGCCAGGCAGCGCGGCTGCAGCTTATCTCCTGGCCAGAGGCCACTTATCACCTCCCAGCCACTGCTCTCCCGCTGCCAAGCTCGAAAGGGCTCCGGAGGGTGTTTCTTTCCTCTCCCTCCCTGGGGCCGTGGCAGGAGGGGAGATGAGAGGCATTTTAGCAGCTCCAGGGCTCCGGCCGTGCTCGGTGCTCGCTCAGCCCGCACGGCAAAACAGATGCGAACGGCTTGGCAGCCCTGCTGCCCGGCTCTGGCCAGCTTGCAAGCTTGTCCCCAGGGGTTTCAGGCCTAAAGGGTGGGAGAAATAGAGGTTTGGGTGGGAGCGGAGCGCTCAAAGTGGGGAGAGGAAAGGGATTGTGCATGGGGGGATGAGGACGGTTGAGCTGTAGCCCGTGTGTTTGGCTTCCGTCCTCCAGAAAGGCCCCTTGACACGTCAGGACAGGTTATTGCCCTCTGTAATAACACTCCTCAGCGCTTTTGAGAGCTCGCTGGAGTGTTTATTTAACATAGACGTTCCCCAAGCAGTAAGGCTGTAGGGAGTGATGCTTGTGCTGCACCTTTTCCAGCTTAAAATGTTGTCCCATGTGAGAATTTATTGATGTTGGCCATGGCCTGGGGTTGCAGAGGCTCAGGTGCTGGTAGTACTGCAGCAGGGCTGTGGTTGCATCTCCCCCTCCTGCGTTGCATCCCTCACCCGTACAGCGTGGGATCCCCCAGAGACCCCGCTCCCGCACACCGGGAACGCGAGCCCTTCCCCACCACCAGTAACCGAGCTCCTTCCTCTCCCCATCCCCAGCAACAGCAGTGCCGAATCCTTAGACCGGCTGTACCCTGCAGTGGGCTCCACCAAGCCACCCCGAAAGCGAACCACTAGCCAGTGCAAGTCTGAGCCACCCCTGCTGCGGACCAGTAAGAGGACCATCTACACAGCTGGCCGGCCACCATGGTACAATGAACATGGGACACAGTCCAAAGAAGCCTTCGTGATAGGTAGGTAGAGGCACCATGTGTCTGGGCTCTGTCCCACCTCCGCGCTTCAGCTGGTGCAGGCTTGCCGGGGCAGCGTCGGTGCTGCCTGCCCGGTGGCTCTCCAGGAAATCTTGGGGGGATTCCTGCCCCACAACCTCCTTGGAAACTTGAGGTTGGCTCCAGACTCCAGGCTGTGATCTGTCAGCCCGGACAGGAGCAAGGAGAGTCCCCATGGTTAGTCCAGCATTGACTGGGTGAGCCGTAGGGTTGGGCAGAAGCTGAGAGCTTGCAGATGGGGGGTGGATTATAGCAGGCACCGGGCAGACCACAATCTTTGCTTGTTGATCCCTCAACTCTTGTTGTTCCCTCAACTCTTGTTCCCTCAACTCTTGTTGTTCCCTCAGCTCTTGTTGCCTGGGTTGTCATGAGTTCCCATTTAGTCTAGGCCGGTTCTCATGCCAGCTCTCCCCTTGTTACACAACCATCTGATGAAGGCTTTCCCAGCTTTTGCTGCGCACGCTGCTGGCAGTTACAGTACGTGCCATCTGACATTTTCAAGGATAATCTCTCTCTTGTAGTGCCTATCGGTCTCCCCCTTTGGAGGTTCCTCCAGCTTAGTGCAAGAGCCGGGCTCTAGCTCTAGTGCGAGTGCTCCTTAGTGCAGGAGCTGGGCTCTAGCCTGTGGTTGGAAAGGCAGACTGTGAGGTTGGTGGCTTCATCCCCTTTTCTCCGGCAGGCCTGGGGGGAGGCAGCGCCTCTGGGAAGACCACGGTGGCCACCATGATCATTGAGGCTCTTGATGTCCCTTGGGTGGTTCTGCTGTCCATGGACTCCTTCTACAAGGTGAGGCTGCGTGTCATCCTGGCCAGGCTCCTCGGGCTGCCGTGGACCTTGGCTTAACCCCCTGATGGGGAAACGCAACGTGGATTTAGTGACAGCCTCATGGTTTCCCCGTCAGATGGTTCCTGGGGCAGGGCAAGAGGTTGCTGGGCACGGCGGTGGGGAGGGAAGGCTGCCGGTGGGGATGGCCACGTGCACTCACCTCTTCTCCGCGGGCAGGTGTTGACCAAGCAGCAGCAGGAGCAGGCAGCCAGCAATGACTTCAACTTTGACCACCCCGATGCCTTCGACTTTGACCTCATCATCGCCACCCTGAAGAAGCTGAAGCAAGGCAAGAGCGTGAAGATCCCCATCTACGACTTCACCACCCACAGCCGGAAGAAGGAATGGGTACGGGACACTTGAGGGGGGTGGGACAAGATGGGGGGACTGCCAAGGCAGGAGAAGGGCGTGACGACTGGACCCCTCCAGCCCCTGCCCTTTGCAGTCAGACTCGCGCAGTCTCCCTGTGCTCTGTGGCTGGCTCCGGGTGCATTTTTCGGGTGAGCTGTCGCAGTCACTAACAACCCAGAGAGATTCCCCAGGCTGGGGCATCTCTGAACACGTTCTGCGCCTAACCACATCCATTTTGACTCCACAGAAAACCCTATATGGCGCCAATGTGATTATCTTCGAAGGCATCATGGCATTCGCGGACAAGGAGCTCCTGAAGGTGAGGAGGGGTTTAGAGTCGGTTCTGGGGAAGCCTGACAGGTGCAAGTGCTGCAGCCCCCTCTTCTGCAGCCCCGTATCACAGCACAAAGAGAGTCCCAGGAGCCCTGGGGCTCCTGTCGCCGCTGGATGGGACCCTGTCCTCCCACGGTGCGTCAGCATCACCCCTACAAACCAGCCCTCCACCCCATAGCCAGCTGGGGGGAGATGGTGGGAGCATGCTTTCTCCTGAGGTTCAGCAGCAGGGAGATGACCTTCTCTTCCAGGTTACACCGGCTGCTGCGGCACTTCACCGTGCGGGAGAAATAGGTCTCGACTCTTGCGGCGGCAGGGGAAGAGCCCCTGGCAGAGGTCAAGCGTTTCAGCAGAGACCTTGATCTCAGCCATTCATTCCCAGGAACTGGGAACCGAGTGGTGACCTGGTCCCTGGCCAGTGGCGGTGCATAAATAGGACTAGAAATAGCCCACCTCGTGCTGCGTGCCTCAGCCTGCACAGCCAGAAGCAAAGTCTGCTGTAGCTCTAGTGCGCAGAGCCTGGTGTTCCTAGCATGGACTCATCCAGCACTGCAGGCTTGCTTGGGAATTATTTGGATACATGAGAAATGCTATAGGAGGGAGTGAGCCATGCACAAACTCAGCCAAGCTCGGTCTAGAAAGTTTCCTTCCCTGCCAAGGGAGCGTTTGGGTTGCACTTTCCTGGAGCAACGATGACCTCCAGTGGACAGCTGGGTAAATCCCCCAGGACTTTCCTCTGAGCATCCCTGCTCTTGTCTCTTGCGCTGAAGGGCAGTGTCATGAGCTGACCTGCTGTGCTTGGCTCCCCTCCAGCGCTGAGGAGCTCCTGGGTTAAGCCTGTTGGTCTGTGTCATGGGCATTAACTTCTTGTCTCCTCCTCGCTCTTCAATAACATCCAGCCAAAGTGCTGCTTAGAAGTGGAAACAGGGTTTGGAGCAGGACAGGTCTTGGGGGGCGTGAGATTAAGGGGCGGGTGGCAGCAAGGGACTCGCTGCAGCATCTGCGCTGCCAGCCAGGTTCAAGTTCAGAGGCTGCAGAGGCAAATGTCCCTCCGGGCCGGAGCAGAGCTGAGCCGAGCTCTGTTAAACTGGTGTTGTGCTGTGCACAGGGCTCAGCCCTTCTGGTTGTGGCTGGTGGAGAAGGTCAGTTCGAGTTACACACCTGACCTGGTGGGCTTTGTGTCCCCCCCATCTCGTTTCAGCTCCTTGATCTGAAGATATTTGTGGACACGGACTCGGACATCCGCTTGGTGCGTCGCCTGCGCAGGGACATCAGCGAGCGTGGCCGTGACATCGAGGGTGTCATCAAGCAGTACAATAAGTTTGTCAAGCCCGCCTTCGACCAGTACATCCAGCCCACCATGCGGCTGGCCGACATCGTTGTGCCCCGAGGTACCTGCCCAGGGCTGCCCCAAGCTGCCCCCAGGCTCAGTCCTGAGCGGGACCTGAGAGACCCCATCTCTCTGCCCTCAGCTCTGCTGGCCAGTCCCACCGCCCTCCGGCTGGCGAGGACAGAAGGGTGGCTGTCCCGTGCCACAGCAAAGGTCCCTGCAGCTGAGTGTCTCCAAACACTGGCCGAAAGCAGATTCCTAGGGGAAAATCTGCGCTTTTCCCTCAAACAGTCTCCTGCCCTACCAGCTCCTGCAGCTTAGCGACTTAAAACCTAGAGGTGACTTCTAGACAGTCAGTAATAGGTTACTAAATAGGAATTTAGTAAGAGCAGGAACATCTCCTGCTGGATGATGCTTTGCTAGGGAAGGGATGTTTGGGATACGGTGTATTTTTTAACACAGCAGGGAGCTTGGGGAAGAAACGTGTTTCAGGCACTGCTAGCACTGTGGTCCTGACCAGGCTGTCTCTCTTTTGCTTTTTGTTCACTCCAGGGAGCGGAAACACCGTGGCTATCGACCTGATCGTTCAGCACGTCCACAGCCAGCTGGAAGAGGTAAGAGCTGCCTGGTCTCCCGGGTGTTAATGGTGAGGTCGACCTTGCCTGTGCAGCGGTGGCATTGCAGGAAGCAGCACTCTGGGTGCCAGGGTGGGAATGGCCCGGCTGCCCTCCGTGCTCCGGGCGTGTGAGCCGCGGGGCTGTCCCCATGAACTCCTCCCAGCCCTGCTCCCTCCGTTTCAGTGAAGGAGACTGCCTTGTCCCGGCGCTCCGGGTAGTGCAAGGCTCCTCTGCAAGCTGTGGTCCAGCAGCAGCTTCCTTCCCTCCCTGGGAGAGGAAGTCATCGGGGACAAACCAACCATCCTGCAGTGATCTGAGTGATGTGCCCTCACTGCCTGCAGCCCTCCCGAGGCCAGCATCGCCCCAAACCCTGCAATACCTCAGCTCTCTGGCTCTGGCTTCTCCTCTTCACCCCCTTGCAGACACTGCTGCACAGTCCAGTCAAGAGCCCACTTTTCCACTTCGATGTTGGGTGCAGCCCACGGGTTTCCAAACCCAAAGTCTTGTCATGTTTGACGCCCAGCCTGAGCCCAGATCCAGGCAAATCCTCCCATCTCCTTCCCCATCACCGGGTTTAACAAGTCTTCTTCTGTGTGTCCTGGGCCAGTCCTGACCAGTGGTTTAAGCCTGGGACCCTTCGATCAAATGACACTGTTGTGTGTTGCTGTTCCCTGAGCAGCACAGCCTCCTCCCGCCCCACGGTCGTAGCTTTGATTTTTAAGTTGTGGAGATGCTCAGAGCGATGTCCTGGGAGGTGGAAGGAGCGTGACCTGCAGACGGATGCACTTGAAAGTAAAGGGCTCGATTCCCGCAGGCCTTTCTGAGCTCCCAGGAGCCGCTCGGCCCCTGGATGTGAGCTGGCACAAGACAGCATCGTGCCTCCCGCGCCTGCTCAGGAGGGACTGCTCTGATGGAAAGGCGTGATGGAAAGTTCCCCCTCCCGGGGTACCCCGCTCTCTGCAGGGCTGCAGGCGGCGGTCGGTCGGGGCTTTCTGACTGCCCGGATTCACAGCACTAAGCTCTGGCAGGTCGGGAAGTTGGTTTCTAAACGCTAGGTCGCAGGAGCGAGGATCAGAGCCCTGGCATCGTCCTAGCACCGGGCTGAGGAGGGCACGCAGCCGTGGGCGCAGGCCAGGAGGGGGGAAATGGCTGTTTCTCCCAGGCCCTGGGATCCGGCCAGGAAAGCTCACGGCTGGACGCTGCAGCGAGCAAACTCGGCAGCTCGTCCCCGGAGCACTGCTGCGAGCCAGGCGAGGGGTTGGCTTGGGGGGAGCTTTCATTTACCTGGGGAGGGGAAGAAGGGGAAAAGGCTACATGTGAATGCAGGAAAATATTCCTATTTTTCCTTTTCTTTTATCGTGAAACGACCCTGGTGTTGACAATGCTTAATACCGGTTGCATTGTGTCTTTGTGTTGCTGCCGCAGCGTGAACTCAGTGTCAGGTAAGAGCCCCTAACTCTGTCCTGTCTGTGCAGCCCGAGGCATTTCCAATGCCAGGCACTGCTTGGCCTAACCCCGACCCGCAGTCGAGACCGACAGCTCGTATAACGCACGGCCTCGTCACGCTCGAAGCTGACGAAAGGCCGCCTTGTCCTTGGCTTTGGGACCAGCAGGGACAGGGCTGTTCCCCAGGGATGTACTCGTCCTGCGAGGGTACCACCAGCTCGAGCACAGACCCCTGAAGCTGGGGCAGGGCCAGGTTCGTTAGCTGGGGACCCCCGATCTCTGCAAGAAGGGAGGCTTTGCATCCTGAGATTCTCTTTTATTTTTATTTATCTCTCATCCTCTAAGACGAACGGTTGTTCAGAGCCACTCTCCATCCCTGATGATTAAACATCATTAAACAACAATTATTAAATTAAACAAAGCGGCTCAAGGATGGTGGGAGCCCTGGATCCCTCGCCGTCGCAGAGGCTCTTGGCCGCGAGCCTGATGGCACCCGGGAGGAGCGAGGCAGCTTCGGCGTGGCAAGAGGTACTCGCTTTCCTGCAGCGCCTAAAGACTGCACAGCAACTACCTGGGGCCTTAGAAAATACTTATGCCCTAATCCAGCAGGATTTCTAATTTCTCAGTATCTGCAGGTGGATGCTATAAAGTATACCTTGATTTACTTAGCCTCTTCAGCATGTGGATCCAGAGGGGACTTTAGCTCTCTTGCTTCCATTAAGCAGCCAGCTAAGTTTCCAGGTATTTTGGTAGGAAGCAGAGGGGATGCATTACTGCAGATGGGTTTCCATTTAGATCCCATCATTGTATGGAGACACTTAACTCAAGTAACCCTAAAATTTACATTTAGCGTACAAAAAGCTTTTAAAATACAGATGAACAGGAAGAGGCTCTGCTTTACTTATTTCTGCTGAAGCCGTTCATTTCCTAGACTAGGCAGCTGGATGTTTTATTTTATTTCTGTTTGCCTGTTTAACACCATGGGGCCTGACATTTCCATACAGACAGCGTAATGATCTGGAGGTCCAGGTGGGAAGGTGCTCTTTAGCGTGGAGAGAAGTCTGTTGCTTTAAAAAATTGCAGGAATAACATTAGAGAGTAGACTGAGGGGGGTGTGTGTATATACGTACATATGCCCCTATGTATGTGTGTATATATACACATATAAAATTTCCTTTCTCTCCAGGGATTCTCCTCATTAATCAAAGTGGCACTCAGTACAGGTGATCTTTTCGTGCACCTTAAAAATCAAGTATTTGGTAATAAGTCAAGGAGGTATAATGGTAGCAGGTTTGGAAAGGTAACTCTGACCTCCAAAAATAACTCCGTGATAACCACAGCCACAGACAGTTTTATGTTCTGTGTAAGGCTCGTGGTTTCCATTTACGGCTTTGCCAGAAAGTCTGGAAAAAATTTCCTGCAAAAAATCTGTTTACGCTCCTGGAGTCCCGGTGCTTTTACTGCTGCTGCGGTTTCCCCTCAGCTCCTCTGCGGCTCTGCGCTCGCAAGAGGAGCGGGGTGGATGGGGAGATGTGTGTCAGGCGAGATGTGCTCGGCAAACAGGGGGCTTTTCATCTTAAACAATTCCCCATCCTCCTGTCTTGAATGGCTTCATCTAAATGTCACGGTTGTTGTTCTGATGTCACTGCCTTTTGGCGGCCGTGGGGACGCAGCGAGGTCTTTGTAGCTGGTAGAATAAAACCTGGATGCTTCGATCTGGCCCCAGTCCGAGGCGCTTCTCTGGTCCTTGTGCTCCCGGCTGGCCCTGGACCGCCTCTCCTGACCCAGAGGGTGGCTGGCACGGGCAGGGAGTGCCTCTCCCCAACTCTCAGCTGACCGAATGGCTGAATTCTGAGGAGTTTAAAGAAACTGGTGCCATTCCCTGGACCTGCAAGCCTTGTTTTCCTCCTGTAACCGCTGGCTGCTGAGGAGCATCGTTGCCTTCCTCTGTGTTCCCTCAGAGCGCAGGTCAGACCTTAGCATCCTTGCAGTCGGGGTCTTTCTCGTCCAGCTTCCCACATGTTTAACCGTGCATGTGCTGGAGGTGTAAGTACGTACAGGCACTCCCAGGTGAGTATTTCTCCTCGAGCCCAGCGGCAGGAGCCGGACCGGCGAGCCCATGCCTGCCGAGGCGCAGTGCTCTTAGCCGACCCTGTTTTCTGTCCGTTCTATTTCAGCAACCAGCCCAGTTCTCGGAGCCAATGCTCTTTTCAGCCGAATTCCCCTCGCCAATCAATATTCCCCACCCCCAAGCTCTCGATCAGCTTGGCATGCCCTTTGCCAATTGTGTCTTTAAATATCAACCTGTGGCGCAGTTTAATAGCCCTTGTTTGAAATGTCAGCCGTGAAAGCCAGCCGCTGTACGTGTTTGAAATGCCTTGACTGCATTAGCTCCTTTGTAGCTGGATGTCTCTTGTCTGCTTCCTGCTTGATAGCATGCTCAACAAAGAGCTGAGGATGTTCCCTGAAGCCTTCCTGAGCGATGGTCACCCCTTTCTCTCTCTCTTTCTTTCTTTCTTCTTCTTTTTTTTTTCCCCTGTAAAGCTTTTGTTCTGGGCGGGGGGGAAATAAGTTTCCAAAGTGAGACGTTTTCTTGACGTGCTCATGGCTGCCCGTCTGAATTTTCCGTCGCGGTCCTGCCTGGCAGGGGGAGGGACAGGAAGCATTGCTCTCGCAGGCAGGCTGCCTGCGGGTCGTGGAGGCAGAGACCTGCTCCCTCCATCCCTCCCGGCAGGGCTGGGCAAGGGCTTTCACCGCAGGCGACGCGGCTGTAGCAAGGCGGCTGCCGGAGAGGCCGAGCTCTTCTCTCTGCCTCAACCTGCAGCCCCTCTCCAAGGGTCGGTGGTCCCAGCACAGGTCCAGGTGAACTCGGGGGAAGGAAGGTCTTCCCGGCGGGCAGTGATGTTCAGGTCAGAGACGGGTTTCTCCCCATGTTCCCGGTGCTTTTGGCTTTCCAGGCTCTCCGGGGCTTGAGCAGATCATCTCTCCTGCGTGCCAGGAGGTGGGCACCCCTGTGAGCCCACAAGCAGCTTGCGTGGGTGCCGGGCAGGTTGGATGAAGGTTTTGCAGGCTTGGCCTTGAGCACCTGCGCTTGCTCTGGGATTGCAACAGAGCCCCGGGCGAGGGCTGGGAATTTCCCTCCGGGCTCTGAGAGCTGCAGCTGGTGTTGCAGTGTGGTACCGCGTGGGACAGAGATGTGACAGCGTCCCTGCCGTGACTCCGGGGCGGTGAGAGCGGACAGAGCTTTCCCCCTATGGAGCCAGGAGTGGAGCTGGTGCCATGGAGAGCAGCCGTGACATGACTTGGTCACCAAGGGAGAAGCGCTGGGGTCTGCACGGCGATGGCCTGGGCACCAGGCAGGTCCAAGAGCCATAGATCAATTAGGGCTTTTTTCCCCCCCTTTGACTAATGACAGTGCTTTTTCCTTTGTTTCATGTCATGTTTGTCCCTCTCCCCTTAAACTCTCGTGTTTCCTGTCTTGTCTCCCCTGAACATCCCTCCCACCTGGTGACCAGAGGAAGCTGCGCTGGGATATGTGAGGAGACAAACGCTAACGGCAGTGTTTTGGTTGTGACAATAACGCTGGGGAATGAGGGCGAGGGCTGTGCAGTGTGAGCCGCGTTACTAACCCGGGCAGACAGCTCACAGGGTCCTGCTTCGCTGGGGCTGTGCAGGGCAAACCAGGCTGGGGGGACTTGAGAGATCGTCTTTATCCTAACCCCAAAAATGGGACCTGCCGCTGTCCCCCCGGAAAGCACCGCGGGGACCCCCGCAGCACTGAGCAGCTTCCCTGGGCTGTTGGGGACAGGGGCCCAAGCAGGGTTGCATCCAGACCTCCCCGGCCCTGCACTGAGCACCAGCCCCTGCGCGGGTGCCGCAGGAAGGTGCGGAAAGCTCGGTGACAAAACGCTGACACCGTTTCCCCAGGAGCTGTTGACAGCTCGGGGTGCAGGGGAGGTGTGCCCAGGCACGCGGGGCTGCTCTCGGGTAGGAGCGCTCGCCGGCGTCTGCAGCGGGGAGCAGGAGCCGGGTCACACCGCATCTCACCTGCAGCACCACAGAGACCAGGGCAGGAGAGGGGCTGCCCATCCTGCTGGCGTGGCGAGATGCCGCCACGTGGACCTGGCAGTGACGGAGGGGAGAGGTGCCCACGGCAAGCTCAGGCGTGTGCCCCTGGGTGGGCCGCGGTGGGTGGGAGACAGCCCTGTGGGCTACGACCCCTACAGCTCCTCTGGTTTGGGGGACAGCGGTTTGTCACCTTAGCCAACCCAGCTGGGCCCATGAGTTGGTGTGCGGCTCTGTGTTGCCAGAAGCAGGCAAGCAGGCAGCCCCTGTGCAGGCACCAGTGTCTGCCGAAGGCAGGGCTCAGGTCCTCACCCGCCATGTGGGGCTGCATCCCTGGGGCCAGGAGGGGTTTAGGCAGGGCTGGATGGTGACTGTGTCCCCAGGATCTGTCCCCGGGCCAGGTCTGGCAGGAGGAAGGAGGGGGGGCTGCGGGGGCAGAGCTGCTGGGTGCTGCCAGCACCACAGCCCTGGCGTGGGAGCGTCTCCGAAGGCAGCTAACCCGAGTTGCGGTGACTAACAGAGTGAGCTCACGTCACTGACGGCAGGTCCGGGGCCTTGAGGGCTGCTTGTCCCAAACAGGCGGTGGGGTCTGCGGGCAGCGGGAACAGCCCAGCCGGGCTCTGCCGGCAGCGGGCAAGCCTGCGATGGGAACACTACCCATCCCACGCACGCCGCATGGCTGCGAGCTGTCTGTGCTCTCGGGAGCGTTCCCTGCGTAGGGGCTCTTTGCTGCTGCGCAGGACCGGAGCTGGCAAAAGCAAGAAGGAGCCCTTAAGTACCCACCGGCCTTGGGAATGTCTCGTTTGGTGTTGGTCAGCCAAGACCAGGAGATGGCTATGTGGATGGAGGCCTCAACTCATCTAGCCCTGCCCTCCTCCATTCCTACCCAGTCATCTTCTCTGTCTTCTCCGCTTGTGTGCCTCTGTGTGTGTGTGCAATTAATCCAGGTTTCTGCTTGATTTGAAGTCTTAATCAGCTGGTGCTTTCATTTGTTTGCTCTCTTCTCCTCCGCCCCAACATCTCTCTGACCGGGATGCAGCCGCTGGCACGTTTGTGATCTGACGTGTGGCTTTCGGACCCCAGCCCTCCTCCCAGACAAAGTCGCTTGTCCATCGTGCCCAGCCTTGTGGAAGCCAAATAGATGTGACCTTCATCTCATTACTGCCGCTCTCAAAGAGAGAGGTGACTAATGGGGCTCCATTGTGCGCTTCCCCATGAATGGTGTTCCCTTGATCCAAGAATAGCTCCCAGCCCTATTAGTTATGTGGAGATGAGTCACACAAAGCCAGTCCTGTCCAGCCCTAAAGTCTTGAAGCTGTTCCCAATTTGGTCGGTCTGACTGTCCCTGAATGGGCCAGGCGCTCTCCGAAATGGTCTCGTTGCAGCCTGGCTCTGCATTGAGCCGTGTGCCAGCGCCGTGGGCCCAGCTGCCTGTCCCGTTCCTGGTGACATCTGGCACTCGTAGGACAGAGACAACCACAACAGCTCCTCCTCACCCCGTGAGTTCAGGATCCACCACCAGATAAGACTCCCAAGCAGGAGAAGGTTTTGATTTTATTTTCCACTTTCTTCCCAACCAGTGGAAACCGAGATGGGCCAACCATGGGTCAGCTGCCCAGCAGGGAGAGCAGGTCCTTGGGCTGCAAGGTCCCCCGGCTCCAGCGACCACCCGCTGCCTGCCCCATTCGTGGGAGCAGGTCCCTTTGCCATCACGGGGGACCGGGCAGGGCTGGCCGCTCGTTCGGCTCGGCTGGATGGCCTTGGTGTGCATTTGCAGTGTGAGATGACGTCTGGGAGGATGGCTGCGGCCGTGTGCTGTGCACCAGCCTTCGGGCAGCCTCGCCTGGAGACCTTCTGACCGTGTGTTTGGTTTTCAGGGCCGCCCTGGCCTCTGCCCACCAGTGCCACCCCCTTCCTCAGACCCTCAGTGTGCTGAAGAGTACCCCTCAGGTGAGGGGCATGCACACCATCATCAGGTAAAGACCCCACCACCATGGCCTCCTGGGGTGGGATGGGGCTTGGCTGCCAGCTGGGGCGGGCTCGGCTTGCTTTGGACTCCCGAATCCCGCTTGTGCCCACTCCTTGTGACTTGGGGACATGGGACGGGATAGATGGTGGTGGGCCCTGGGCACAGGAGCTGTGCTGTGAGTGCTCTGTGGTCTTGCCAACAATTTTTCTGCCTTTTACCTTAAAATGGCCACCGCAATTCCAGGCTCAGCCGGTGGACCCCGTGCAAACAAAACGCTGAGAGCATTGAGGGGCTGCCCTCCTCCACGCAGCCTCTGACCTCTGGCAGCATCTCCCGGGGCACATTTTGGTCCACAGCTTACACTGCCTTTCCCTCCCCTCTAGGAACAAGGAGACCAGCAGGGACGAGTTCATTTTCTACTCCAAGAGGCTGATGCGGTTGCTGATTGAGCACGCGCTCTCCTTGCTCCCTTTCCAGGTGGGTTCCGGGCTGTAGCTGGGAGGACGGGCAGCATCCCTGTGTTTCCTCTCCGATTCCTAAGCCATAACTGCCAGGGAGCCGGGACAGTCCTGGCGCTGCTCCTCCAACCTTCCCCCTGTATCAGCCCTTTCCTCCTAGAATAAAAAGGGGCAGGGCTCCGTAGGCCGTGGAGCAACGACGTGGCCCTGGGTGACAACTCTTTGTCCAGCCTCGGTTTCCAAGGGTCCAGGCCAGCCCGCAGCTGGCTGGCTCCCCGGTACCAGGGCTCCTCTGAGAGCCACGTCAGAGCCCCTGGTAATGCTTCTCACATGGGTTTTGTAGAGTTGCACAGTCCAGACCCCTCAGGGACAGGACTACGAAGGGAGGACATACAGCGGGAAGCAAGTAAGTGGAAGCAAAAGGTACTTACTATTCAACCCTGCCGCGTGGGGCTATGTGGAAAGCTGGGTGGATGCAGGGGAAGGACGCCCCTGGCTTCTCGGGGCTTCCATCAGGCCTGGGTTTGGTGCCTGCTGTCATGAGTATGATACCCCGTGTCATCAGGACAGGCGGCAGGTTGGTGGCCAGGGGTGCCATCAGCAACGCCACTGTGCCACTGCTGCCCTCCCACTGAGGGACGCAGCCTGAACCGGGAGCAGCACAACCCTCTTGAAGGGATGTGCTTTGGGCTTGCCCATTAGAGTCCCCTGCTGTCGAGGCCCAATGCCATACGGGGTGGTGGGCACCTCCTGCACCGTGCCTTCCCGTTCACCCTCGCTGTGCGCTGCAGATCACCGGGGTGTCTATCCTGCGAGCGGGCGAGACCATGGAGCCAGCGCTGCGAGCGGTGTGCAAGGACGTCCGCATTGGGACCATTCTCATCCAGACCAACTGCAACACGGGCGAGCCGGAGGTAAGACCCCGGGTCCTGGGCTGCCGAGGGCATCTCCTGGCGTTAGCCTGCATGCAGGTGGTGACTCAGGTATTTCCTGAGAGCTCTTCAGCGATCCGAGAGTTGATCTTAGCAGGGGGTGAGTGCTCAGAAAGCGAGTGCTTTGAAAGCTTCTGAAGTGGGCTTTGCCAGCATGTTTGTGCACGCAGGGGCTGGTTTGCTGTCCAAGTGCTTGGCTCCAAGCCGGCAGCTGAGGTCCCAGAGATAGAGATGCATGAAAGCTCCTTCACCCCACTAAGAGAAGGGCTCAGGTTGCTCCATTCGCCTTGAGCCCGCAGCCTCTAAGCTGATCTCCCTTCCCTCTGCCCAGCTCCACTATCTGCGGCTGCCGAAGGACATCAGCGAAGACCACGTCATCCTGATGGACTGCACCGTCTCCACAGGCGCAGCAGCCATGATGGCCGTGCGGGTGCTGCTGGTACGGAGAATGCCGGGCACGCTGTTAGAGGGCGGGTGGTTCGCTCCCAAATAACGTGCAAAACCCCAGCCGCAGCCGTGCTGAGGGGCCTTGCGCTGAAACTGTCTCCTCCTTGTGAAGGAGGGTGTCATGGGAGACAGCGCAAGCTGGGGTGACTGTAACCAGGCGTTGGCAAAGTCACCCCTTCCTTGTGTAGTAACAGCCTGGATTTAATTGGTTTCTTGGTCCTGTGCCCAGTAACCCCAACTGGGTTGGGTTGGAGAGGGGAGGAGAGAAAGTGGCTCCAGGAAGGCCCTCGAGTGCTCCGAGTGCCGCTCCCTGGAGGCATGGGCCATAACGTGCCTTAGATACCCTTACCCCGAGCTGTCCCTGTGCCTTTCCTGTAGGATCACGATGTCCCAGAAGACAAGATCTTCCTCCTCTCCCTGCTTATGGCGGAGATGGGTGTCCACTCAGTCGCCTATGCTTTCCCCCGGGTGAAGATCATCACCACAGCTGTGGACAAGAAGGTGAATGACCTTTTCCGGATAATCCCCGGCATTGGTGAGTATCTGGGTAGGAATGACCTGCCGCAGGGGGATTTTCGGTGCTTCTGGCCCACTCACCAGAAGAGGTGAAGCCCTGGTTGTCGGCAGCAGCTTAGGTCTGGCCTTATTTTACCCGGGAACCCACTGCCTCTCCTGGGTCCCGCTGCCACGTGGGTGTTGGGATCAACATGCACACTCTGAGAGCTGTCAGGCAGCCATAACCTTGTTGGCAGAAGGAGCCATTCCACGTGCCGTGAGCCTCCTCCGGCCCCAGGTGGAGAAGCTGGGCTGGGACAGCTGGAGCAGACCTGTGCCCACCACGTTCCCTAAGCTGTCACCTTAAACAAGCTCATCCAAAACAAGCTCACTCTGTTCTTCTCTCCTCACCTCTGCTGTGCCAGGAAACACCCCTGCCACGGGGTGCTAAAACAGCCTCCAGGCTGCTCCAGTTTTGCTGCTACACGAGTTTTAGAGCTGTTCAAGCTGTTGGATAAACTTGCTTTTGTTTCCTTGCCTGCTGGGACGAGGGCAGGCTGGAGGACGGGTCCCAGGGCTCCCTGCAGAGCTGCACCTCGACTGCGTCTCTCTCTTTCTCCCCGCAGGGAACTTTGGCGATCGGTACTTCGGGACGGACGCTCCTCCCGACTGGAGCGACGATGAAGATGCTCTTAGCACTTAGCTGGATGTGGAAATGCCACTGGCGACAGGCAGCTTCAGCACCGCACCTTAATCCCTTCTGTCCATCGCAGAGATTTCTCCTTCCTCCTCACCAAGCATAGATATTTTTTTCAAATGTTACATTGGAGATCTAGGGCATATTTTTTCAAAGAAACACAAATCCTAGTTTGACTTTGTGGACAGTCGCGTGTCCCGGCATAGAGCGGAGTTAATTTATTTTAATTTAAATATTTGCCTATATAACTTATTGGAGATATTTTATAAAGAAAAGTAATAAATTTTTTCTCTGGTTTTCTTGAATGGAGCCATTCTTTGTCACACCCCAGGGGTGCCCAGAAGGATTCGCAGCCCTTCGGGACTGCTGCCCTGGGAGGGGAGATGCCGCGAGCGGCGGTGGGAGGTAGAGACCCTACTGTTGAGGAGCAGGCTGACCCTGCAGCCGTGGAGCGGCTCTTACGGCGCGGTCTTTGTGCCGGTTACAGGCAGCTGGTGGTTGTTTCTCGTCGGTGAACACTGAAGCTCTTACACCGCAGGGAGAGCCTGCCCTGCGGGATGTGCTCGCTCTGTCTGATGCTACCGAGGCAGGGAGGGAGCCTTCACCTCACGGGAGCTGGTGGGGACAGGGAGCGTCCTGCAGCCTCTCTCCAAGGACAGTGTAACCCCCCCGAAGCAAGGTGTCCTGCCTGCAGCAGGGCTGTGAGCGGGAGAAAAAGCCACCACTCCCATTCCCCAGCTCCCACCTCTTGCTGCTGTGCGCCGGGGAGGAACTACCGTGCTCTAGATCCAAGTGAAGCGTTGGTACCAGAGGAGAGGCAGTTCTTCATATCTGCACGGAAGCTGAAGTTCAGCTCGGGTCACATCACGCTTCAGCTTAAGAAGCACCGAGCCCCTGTTTCAGTTCAGCAGCCACAGTGAAACGCAGCTCACCCAAACACCGGCTTGCTCTTGCTGAATCAGAGCTGCTCAAGACGTGGTGAGGAGCAGGTCTCGTAACGGTCTCCAGGAAGCTGTTAGCAGGCCAGAGTAACCTCAGCGGAAGGGAAGCCAGCCAGCCCCACGAGGTGGATTTACTCAGCAGAGGCTGTGACCCCTGTGGCTGAACACAGAGTATTTTCCTTTCCTGCATGATTCAAAGTACCGATGCAGCATCCTTATGCTGGAGATAAATGGGCCAAGAGGAGCAAACCTACCCCTTGGCCGGGCATCCCTGGCTCGGAGCCGGCTCCTGAGGGGTTCGGTAAGGCAGGCAGGCGCTGCCGGCAGCGAGGAGAGCGGGGCCGGCAGGGGGATGTTCTGCCAGGCCCTTTCCGAAATGGAGTGTCGCCCGGTGATAACTCAGTGTGGGCTCAGGTGTGATGAGCCTGAAATAACTGCCACCGCTCTGCGGCATGTTGTATAAATTCTCAACTAAATTTAAAAGAAAACACACGCCCGAGTTCCTGCAAGCGCTCGGCAAAAGCATGAGACCTCGGCTTGAAAGCCACGCTCAGAGCCAGCACTGACACTTGATTAGTGTCTGCTAAAAATAGCTCCATGCGTAGGTGGAAGGAGAGCTCATAAGCACAAACACAGGAGGATAGGCAGACAGGGTTTTTTGGCTGGGGCACCAGGTGAGCAGCGGTGGGACAAGGGACAGCAGCATCGCCAGGTCCATGGAGGAGCATGTCTGCACCCGGAGTCCTTCTTCTGGGCTGCAGCCGCCAGCACAGGAGCTCAGTGCTGGAGAAGCCCGGCGTCTTCTTTCTAGACCATGCTCAACCCCATGAATGAATGTTGCCATCATCCTTCATGCATACAGCTCCAGCAGACCTTGTTTGAGCAGTGCCGTTGGCCTCCTTGAGGGAGACAAGACCACGTCTAGGTCTTGAGCAGGGTTTGCCCCCAGGGTCCACTATGGGGGTGAAGATCCCACAACACTTCTTTGGCGAGGGGGAAAAGCACCTCTTCTCCCCTGGCAACCTTCATCCCAATCCACACACCCAACCTCCTTGAAACATCATGAAACATCAAACAGCTTCTCTGGGCCCCTGATAACAGCCCTTGATGGGTAACATGTAGGAAGTGGCCCTGGGAGTCGTGTGGATGGAGAAGAACTGGGCGCAATGGGGCTGTGACCCACCATGTAGAGCATCAGAGGGTGTCCTGCACCCACGTTCCATCCCATGGCCCCGATGAGCCTGTGATGGGCATAGCAGCTGTAGGATACTCAGCCATGGGAGGGGAAGACAAAAATTGGGGTGTGAAGGGTGTGGGGAGGAGGAGGCATCACCAGAGCCTCAGACAGGCACGTCTTGTTTTGCAGCACTTCCAGGCTGCTGAATGCCACCCACGCACCCAGGCAGTCCCCAGCACCCATGGCCGGTGGTTGGCACACCTGTGATGGCACAGCAGAGTGTGGCATGGCCCCCTTGCCACCGCATTAAAGTCCAAGTGACCCACACCCTGTCCCATGGGCATGGCCACAGGGACCACACAGCCCAAAGGTCTCCAGGACCTTCCTCCACGCCGGGAGCACCTAAGGTGCTCCCGGCGTGGAGGAAGGTCCTGAAGACATTTGCATCCAGGGCAATTCTTGCTTTTAGCCCAGTGCATCCATAATTTTCCTCAGAACATCTGCATTTTTCCTCAGCAGGTCCACGTTTTTCTTCAGATCCACATTTTTTCTCAGCAGATCTGCATCTTTCCCCAGTAGATCCTTATTTTGCCCCAGAAGATCTGCACTTTCCCTCAGCAGATCCACATTTTCCCTTAGCAGGTCCATGTTTTTCCTCAGATCTGCATTTTTTCCCTCAGCAGATCCGCGTTTTTCCTCAGCACATCCACAATTCACCCTGGCAAACCTATGTTTTGCCGCCACACAGCCATATTTTACCTCAGCAAACCAGCCATGCGCCCACACCAACACTTCCCCCAGGGCGGGCTGCTCCTGCCACTTGAAAACATGGCGCCTTCCCCTCCTTCTCTGCGCCCTGCTTGAGCTGGCGATGGTGAATTCAGCAGCAAACGCTGTGACTGGTGGCCTCGACCCCAGGCGGCCTCATCACCGCTACCGTTGCCCTCATCCCCGGGCCACGGCACCATCTTGGATCCCCTCAGCCTCCCATGGCCATGGTTCGGAGAGTCCGCCAGACCCCTCTCCCCCACTCCACCATTACCAGAGCTACAAGATTGAATTTATTTTGTTCGCGACAAACTGCTGGCAGCAAACGCGCCGCGTCGGAAACACTGCGTGGGAGGTGGGTGGCTCCCCTCCCCGCTTCTGCCTCTCTGCCCTCCTGGCCGGGAGGCACGCGTGCTCCCCAGCACCGGCCATGCTGGCCGCTCGCAGGCTGGGGTAGTGAGAGCGAGAACAAAAAACCCACTCTTTTTTGCCAAGATATCAATCTAAGGCTTTCTTAGGTCGCCGTGGCCATGAGGCTGCATCACAGCGGGGCAACCGGTGCTGACCGCACCGCTGCTGCAGCCCTCGGCAGCACCGTCCTCCTCTCCAGCCCAAAAAGCCCTGTGCGAGTCATGCCTTTTTTTTTTTTAAGTGGAAAAAAGAGCAAATGCAGTGGTTTGTTGAGCCGTGGCATGGTGTCCGGCTGCCACGGCCAAGCGGTCCCCAGACCCCGACCGGGAGAGGCGGCAGCCGCCCTCGCGCACCGCTCCAGCTCCAGCTTGCTGCCGCTGTCGACCAGCCCGGCCAGCACGGAGCAGCACTCGGGGACACCTTGCAGGACAGCCCCCCCTGGGGCAGCCACGCCGCTCTCCCCGCGGCTTCCTCATGAAACACGGGGATACTGGAGAAGGTGGTGGTGGGCAGAAACCCCTGTTTTCTCATTACGCACCCGGGCAATGCCAGCCTTCCAGCTCGCCCATTAAAGTAGCCAAAAAAACCTCCCAAAGGCATTTGATTTACTGGTATCGCAAGGTGCCCGCGGGCTCCCCCGCCATAGAGGGGGTCCCACCCCCCCACCGCAGGACCCTTGGGCTTGGCAGACCCAGCGCAGTGCCAGGACCGGCTTTGCTTGACTTCCTGCCCAGCGTCCGGAGCGACCCAAACCGCAGCTGATCTGACCAGCAGCAGAGGCTCTTGAACACCATCCCCTCGTCACTAAAAATAGATCGGAGCAGTTTAAAAAAAAAAAAGAAAGAAAAAAAAGAGAACAATATCTCCTTGACCATCAAAGAGAAAACACACTCATTTCGAGGCAGGAGCACCTGAGAGGAGAACTTTCGGGTTGTATTTTCTCTTTCTGCAGCAGATGGGCCTGGTTTTCTTTGAAATAGATGAAATACCTTATTGCCTCCAGCCCGAGGTAACTGCCTGAGGCATCTCCAGGGCTGGCGGCTGCCCCGTTCGTGGGCTTGGTGGGGCTGGAAAGCAACCCAGTGATCAATCAGGTCAGAATAAACGACTCATTTTCCTTTCGAGCTTGCTACCCGTTTGTTTCCTATTTGTACAGAAAGAGGCAGAACTTGTGGGCTGCAACCTGCGCGCTCGCCCCACCGCTCATCTGAGAACTCGGCAATTCATTGCAGGAGTGGGCTGCGCTGACAAGCACGAGCAGCAGCCTCGCTGCTACCTCCCGGTGCCGGGTCTGGGCAGAGCAGTGTGCCGCGGCTCTCTGGACCTGGCAGCTCCATCCCACAGCTCTGCAGGGTACCACCTTGGCCAATTGCAAAAAAAAAAAAGCTTAATTTCTGTGTATAATAAATGAGGAAATTTGTTGCAAACAACCGCTGGCAGGGCTTGCATTAAAAACACTGCTCTGCTAACAGAGGCGGTTTTTCAGAAGTCGGTATCAAAACAGCAATGGAAAATGGGGTATTTTTAAGCTGTTATATGAGGAGTATTTGAGACGGCGATCAGTCAATACATCCGACACGTTACGCGCTACCGTGTTTACCTGGTGCCGCTGGAAACTTTTTCAGCAACACCTTAAGTTATATTCACGCCATCTCTCACTGAAAGCAGTCCTTGGTCAAGCTCGCTCACCACAGAGACATTTATAAAAATCAAAGATATTTAAAAGACTTCATTCAACCACTGAAGATTCATTTGACCCCATTAACCCGTAGACTGAATAATTGCAACACGAAGAGAAAGGGTTGGCAAAGAGTTCAATACGAAGATTCAAAGCACAGGAAAAACGTGGGGTCTGCCGCAGAGTCCGCGGCTCGAGCTTCCAGCATTTGGGATTTTATGGTGCGGCACCTGGGGAAGCTTCTCCCTGTTTTGGTGGCCCTTCACAAGCCCCACGGATACCGAGGTCTCAGCCACGTTCAGAGCAGGGCGGTGCAATTGCCCCGCTCTTCTTGCTGGCCTTGCGCAGGTGGAGAGCCATATCTCTGAAAATGTGACTGAAATCCTCAGTGCCGAATTTCTGCCGTGGCCAAGCCACCGTGGCGGGTCCGTACCGATGGCCGGCGTGGGACTGCTCCACGTGTCGCACGTCTGGGGGGTCTGGTCGTGGCGGGCCGGGGGGTGCGGGAGTTTGGTTATTGGCAATCACAGAGTTTTGCACACACGCATTTGGTAGCTTTTAGCAGCCAGTCCAAGCTGATCTGCCTTTCTTTTCTAAGCCTTATCCCGAGTGTTTTATAAGGTTCGTTAGCCAGTAAAATTACAATACGCCTCAAAACTTGGTACAACGTCCCTGAAAAGCGGCAGCGAGGGCTTCAGGAGTTTTTCAGACGCTGTTTCATTTCCCAGTGCCCAGCACATACATTTGCAAAGTTGTGCTATTCCATCTACCTTCCTTGCTGCCACAATTGTTTTAATATTAATTAACGGGAAATAATTTTCTTGTGTTAACCGCAACTTGCAGAGTCTTAGCTACAAAAGCAGCAGCATGCTGGCACACCATAGCTGGGCAGACAGACAGCTATGAGAGAGTCACGTTATTTAACGGACCGTCATTTTTTTCTCTGTTAGTACCACAAGCTGTGCCGGGGAAGGGTAGGTTTAGCGTGGAGCACCCGTGGGTGCAGGCTGCAGACGCGGGGTTCCCCACCGGGTAGTAGCAGGCTGGCTCATGCCAAGGGCCCAGGTCTCTGCCGTGCCAGGATCTGCTGGGTGCATCCCACCGCTGCCGAGTTCGGGCACCGGGGAAAAGCATGGGTGTTAAAACGCACGCAGTCAGAGCAGAGGAAGAAATCTTGGATCCCGAGTATTCCTCCTCTGCTTTTAATAAACCGAAAGAAAAAACAAAGAACATGCAAGTGCCCCCCTCCCTTCCTTTCTCATGCAAACAATAGCTGCGATAAGAGAAAAGGAGGGTTTGCGCAGCACAGCCTTTCCAAGCAGCTCGCTGCGCCACGCCAACGACGTCGTTACAGGTACCGCTTGGTCCCCGAGCAGCCCGGGCTGGGGTGACTGCCTCGCTTGACACGAACGGGGAGAAAAAACAAACGCCCCGAAAGGTGAGACTGCCAAGGGCAGAGTCCCCGTCCCGTGGGGACTGCAGGCGAGCCCGGGCGAGGGCAGGACCCTGCGCCTGCTGCACCCGGGAGCTGCTCCGACACCAGGACCTCTCCTCTGAGCCCTGTTTGAAGGAAGTGATGTGGCTTCGTTGGCTAAATACACCCTTCAAATGGCCAGCACCGACCACCGACGCTGGTACTGCAGCATTTCCCGTGCTCGTGGCTGCCTTTGCTGGTGCAGAGGGACACGCACGCTGCCTGCTGCAGCCAAGGAGGTTTTGTAGGTGGTTGCCAGCACAGGGATCCCATGCAGATAGGTACATGGAGGCCACGGCGAGCTCCCAGTGTTGCAGCTTTGCCCAGGAATAACGCAGGGTTTACAGAGAGAGCTGGGGAAGATCTGGGCCACAGCTCCACACCACCTCTGCCATCGCACGGGGTCTCCTGGAAAGGGGTGCTGCGGAAGCGATGTCCCATCCAAGGCAGCGAACCAAGCACAGGTCCCTTGAGCCACCCAACTGCCTCCCTCCACCATTACCACCGCTCACCCGTGCAGCCCCATTTCAGCTCGGAAAGTAGCACATGGGGTGTTTTACACCCTCCAAAGCAGGCCCCGGCACAGAGCTGGGGTGAGACAGGGACAGCCCAGAGCGCTGGTGGGGCTGAGCGGGCTGGAGCAGCCCGGGAGCTATCGGAGACTCTGCAACGGCCGATGGAAATTGCCCTTCGCAGAGGTGGCGAGGAGCACGGCTTGCCCCACGGCTGTGTGTCCTCCGTGTACACACGCTGCTCCAGCCCCACAGGAATGTCCCGTGCCCCTCCAGACCAAGGGACGCTGCTTCAGATGCGCCTGGATCCTTTGGCAGCATCCGTATTGTCACGGCAGCCGGTTTCCCACCTTTGCTTCCCTCTGCTCTACAGCCAAAACGGCTCTTCTGGGCGTGCCGAGGATTAATGAAAGATCAAAATAAATCGCTCCCCTCCAGATCTGCTCTCTTAGAGCTGTGAGACATGGGAGCTGCTCTCCACTGCGGGTTTGGCCTCGGTGGAGGATCTGCCGGCTGAGCTGGAGCGGCCTTGGGGTGGAGGGGGATGCAGACACGTGCCGCAGCCCTCGGTCAGGGCAAGACGGAGCTTTGCCTCATGCTCTGGCTCCGTTCAGAAACGCAGCATTTAGGAAACATGCTTTTTTGGTGGGTGGGGTGGAAATGAGGGTCTTCTGCTTGTTGAACTGAGGAACAGGACCTCTTCACCCCCTCAGGGAGAAGGAAGGGGGGAACCCAGAGCAGCTTCGTGCCCAGGCTGGACCCGGGCGCCGGAGGATGCTCCGCAGCTCCCGCAGCCAGGGCATCCCTCCTCGCCTCCCTCTAACAGCAGCCAGGTGCTTCTCATTTTCAAACGAGTCGAGAGAACCACTAAAACACAGAGTTGGGGGTTTGGTTTTCTTTTTTGGTGGGGTTTTTTTTTTTTTTTGCTTCACTTCTCTTTGCCGCCCTGTCTGTCCAGCGTGTAATGGAAATTTTACCACAGACGCTCGCGATGAACAAACAGGAAGCCAGCAGAAAGTGTGGCAATTCGCTGTAGCCCAGCTCAACCCAGCCGAGTGACAAGAAAGGCCATAAAAGCCGGCGTGGGGGTGGCAGGGTGGAGGAGAGCAGGCGAGAGGGGCCGGGACCGGGCAGCCGGCACGGGGAGCCGGCCTCTGCCTCGACTCCCCGGGGACGCTGCGGGTTCGCAGGTAAGGCAGGCGCTGCCCTGCACCTTCTTTTTCTCCCTTCTGCAGAACTGATTTATAATTATTCTTGGAAATCCTCACTGCGTTTCTGCTCGGCTCCTTCTTGCAATGGGGGAGGTTGGGAGGAGTCTGCTGCTACTTCATTGCTCTGTCCCAAACTTACTAAAACTTAACCTTGCTCAGAGAAACTACTTCTATGTGGCTTTTTCTCTTTTTTTTGGTCTTTGCAAGCCCATAATACAAAGCTTAAAAATCCCCAAAAGCCAATCACAGATTTCCAACAGAGGTATTTGAGAAGCTAAAGCAGTGCTGCGGCTCCGCAATTCCCTTAGTTCCTGCCTGAAAGATTTGTCTTTCCTTTGCTCCCGGGCAAATCCAGAGTCGCTCCGTTGAAATAGTCTTGGCTTCATAGGGGGTACCTAGAGATGCATCTGGCTCAGCCATACCATACACGTGGGAATGTGTTAGGACCCAAATGAAGCAAGAAATCCCGAAAGGGGCTAAAAATGGATCACAGATTCCTCTGTGCCTTTTTCTGACAGCTTTCTAGGCCCGCTCACATCTTGCATGGAGCTTGTCGGTGCCGAACTTGAAAAATCCTTCCCTTTGATTTTGTAGTTAGTGCGCTCGTTTTAATTGATCAGCTTTTAACGTTCATTTTTCCACACTTCGGCAAATCACTCTGCCATGAGGCTGCCAGAAACAGCAGCTGGAGATCTCCTTCCCCGGAGGAGCAATTTTCAGCATCCCATAGCGTTAGGAAGCCGAATCGGGAAACCTCCCCGTTACCTGCAGAGATGGGCAGAAGATTTTTGTGTTGCCGAATTTCAAAATCCAGGGCAGCCCCCGCAGAAACGCGCTCTGCCGCTCCTGCCGCTCGCATGGGTGCTGCCGCCTGCAACCCCGGCAGCCGCTGCTGTCGCGGGGAAGGAGACCTGCTCTTCCCTGCCTCGGATGCCGATGGCCCAAGGAACCGCAGCGAGGGAAGGGCGTTAGACATGAAGACAATCTGAAGATAATGAGGTGCTAGAGGATTTCCTAGGGTGCGGGCAGACTCTCCATTAGTGGTGTTTCCAGGACCAGGCAGCTCTCAGAAATGGTTAAGGCAGAGTTAACCCTGCAGCCCGTGCCAAGCACAGCCCTTTTGGTCCCCGGAGCCCCATACGTGGTTCTGCACGCTCCCGGCCCAGGGCACTGCAGCCCTGAGCCCCGGTGTCCCCGTTTAACAGCGGCACTGGGTGATTTCAGCCCCTCCAGGCTCACGGAACCCGGTGCTCTGCATGGGACCCATGCAGCCAGACGCAGCCCTCTGCACCAGGGGAGCCGGGCTGCTCCACGTGCTCCCTCTCCGAAACTGTCCCCAATTCATTATGCGTGTTGAAATGCAGCCGATGCCTGTTCGAGCAGGCGCGCAGCCTTCCCGCTCCGTGCGACCCCCTCGTGTGCTTACCAAGAGGCTCTAGCACACCCAGACATGCACCTCCTTTCTTTTAAAACCAAAAAAATTCCACACAGGCCAGAAGTAGGGCCAGGATTTCACAGGGCCCACATTCACGTGGTTACCCTCCTCCCTGCTCCCGTCAAGGTAAAGGGCGAAGTTTTCCTCCACCACCGAACACAGGACCACGCGCAGCCCGGGCTGCTCAGGAGCACGGCGCGGGGCAGGCAGAGCCCGGCTGCATGGAGTCACAGCCCCTGCCACCTCTGGTGGCCGTGACCATCCCTGCTTCTCCTTCCCGACCTTGCTAAGCCCATGCATATGGCTTTACCGGAGATGGTTCGCACCGACCGCTCTCTCTGGGTCCCTGCCTGATGCCAGTCACGCTCCCAGAGGCCCTGGGCACCTCCGGCCATTCGCCTCGGTGGCTGGAGAGGGGCAAGTCTTGTATGCGGGGCACGAGCCCTCCTCCTGCCTGCACTTTGCAGTTTCAAAACCTGCAGGGCCATGAGCAGTTCCTTACAGGAGCAAAGCCCTTTGGCTGATGCAGTTTGAGTCAGAAGGAGATGCCTAGGTGCTGCAGCGGTTTGGCTTGAGCAGGAATTTCAATCAAGTGACTCAAAGCCCACATGGGAGCGTGCAGGGCTGCGTGCCTGGGGGTGTTAAGAGGATCGGGTAGATCCCACAGGCAACCCCACCGTCAAACCAGAGTCTGATAACACAGACAAAAATATCCACCACTGGCTGTTACACCCATGGACACGGCCATTCAGCTGGCCCATGGCTGCACGTCCCCAGCCCGGGGACACGTCGCTCCTCCTGCCCCTCGCAGCACCCGCCTGGGGATGCTGAGCCCAGAAACAGTCCTGGGTGCTGCCATGAGCCACCCCGGCAATGCGCAACGGTGGGGACGAAAACGAAGGGGAAAGCATGGAGAGTGAGCTGCCAGCCCGGCGCAGGCAGTGTGCAGGCAGGGGTTCAGCCCTGCCAGACACCCCTTTCCCTCTGCAACAGCCTTGGCCCCTGCACCAAGGCAGCTCCGGGGGAAAACAGCCGCCCACCGGCATCTCTTTGGGAAGGGGCTGCTCCATGCAGAGCCCAGGGGTCGAGCCGGGACGGAGAGGAGCTGAAGTGCCGCTGTGGGAAGGCAGAGCCAAGGGGCTGCTTCTCTGCTGTCTCTTCCGAATTCCTCATAGGTTGGGGGGGGGGTCTGGGCGAGCACATGGCGGGGGGCAGGGGGCACGTGGCATGGGGCTCGGCGGCTGCCCAAGCGAGGGGCACCTCGAGGACTGTCTGACCTGAGAATGGTGAAACATAAGGGTCAATCTCAGGTTCGTCAGCCCATGAGACGCCTTCTCCAGAGCGGGACGGGCAGCGCCGGCCCCCACCGGCACCACGGCCGCCCCCTCCACCCGACACACGGCAGACGCACGGCGGGGAGCAGGGGGGCACCGGGGCTTTGTCCGCAGCCGTTCACCGATACACGTGTGAACCCTGGCACGGCTGTTTGTGACGACAGGGAAGGACCGGGGCGGGTGCCAGTCCCCAAGGAGCAACGGGAGACAAGTGGCTGGCAAATCCCACCCGTTCCTTAGGAGAAGCTGCTGGAAGCTCGGCCGCACTTCAGTGCCGAAGCTGTCACGGTCGGCGAAGCAGCGGCTGCCGCGTGCGACTTGCTGTTCACGAGACAGAAGGCTCCGAGTGCTAAAAGCGCCTAATTAGGAGCCTCTCTGACTCCCACCAGCTGCGAGGCCGCCGGATCCGTGCCTCTGCGAGCCAATGAGCGCAGCCGAGGGGTGAATTTGGCATCCCTGAAAGCATCATTAACACGTCGCTCCTCGCACTCCTGGCTAGAGGAAGAGACAGTGACATCCCTAAAGTGACGGTAATGAATCCCCAGGCAGCACACGGGGCCCTTCAGCGCTGAATGTGTCAGCAATTTATGAAGGGAGCAGAAAAAAAAATATTTTTTTTTTTTTAAAATTTTTTCAAGTTGAGCTTCCTAAATAAAACACGAGTACAAGACGCACTTGTCGGATTCACTGTCCTTCCTACAATTAAATGACTAATCCTATAAAGAACACGGACCAAAAGAAAAATGGTCTAAAGCGTTACCAGCCCCAGTGCTGGCCATGGGGGTAACAGATGAACCGAGCTGCATCTCCCCACGTCTGCTCCCAGCCGTGAGGGTGCCAGCACAGGAGCAGCTCTCCCTGCCCAGAGCCGCTGGCTCGCTCCTCCCGCGCCGGGATGGCCCCCAAAGCCCCAGGGGTGATGCTCCAGGCCTCAGCCCCTCCTGCTGCAGCTCTTCCCCCCGCAGCCCCGGGCCCTCCCAAGCGCTGCTTCTGCAGAGCAGCCCCGGGAGATGGGGGAAAAAAGAGTTTTGCAGAGAGAACCCGGCCCCACATGCCCGGGAGCAGCCAAAATCGCTGCCGTTGGGATGCCTGGGCACAGCCACTGCAGCCGGTGGGCAGAGCAGCCCCGAAACACGGGCCGTCCCTGCAGCGAGGGCTCCATGGCTGTCGGTGCCCGGCTCTGCCGCCTCAGCTCCCGTGGCGCCCAGTCATCTGGGGTCACCTGTACCCCGTACTTGGCCTACCTAAAAACAAGCCCCAGATTCACTTGCATGCCTTGCACCAACGCTGCCCCACGGCAGAGAGCGGCTGGGTAGGCAGGGGAGCAGCTGGGTAGGCAGCGGAGCACCAGCACCCACCAAATCCCACCCTAACTTCGAGAAGACTTAAAACCATACTGGGAGCCCGCAGGAGCAGCCGGGCAGCACGGGGGAGGCAGCTCCATTCCCCCGTGCTGGGCCCTCCCCGGGGCCGGGGCTCCGGTTGCTGGTAGAGCCGCTTTCTTCTCCCCCTGGGATTTGGGGGGGTCACATTTGCCCTCAGCACCCCCAGGTCTGGGAGATGCCCTGGGAACCGCAGGCAGGGCAGCAGCAGCCCCCGGCCGAGGGCTCCTGCCAGCGCGGCAGGGACAGGCTCAGCACCCAGCACAGCCGCGGCACGGGGTCAGGCTTCAGGGGGACGGAGGGAGAAGCAGGCTCAGGTGGAGCGCTGGAAATGACGGCGGTTCTCGATGATTCAGTAAAGAAAAGGACTTACACAATGCACCGCACACAAAGCAAGTGGGAGGCGGATGCCCCCCCCTCCTGCCCGCCTGACGGCTGCTTTGCTTCTGCTAGGAGGTATTTTGCAGTTGAGGGGGTGTGGGGGAGCCCCCAGCTTGCCACCCCCACAGATCCCCTTAGGTGACCTTCCCGGTGACCCTCCAGAAAGCAGCAGAGCCCTCGTTTTTCGGGTGGCTCCTGACCTGGAGGAGGATGGGGGGGTGAGGTTTGCCATTCGTTCGAGTTCTATTTAATGTGGGTTTGGGTTTTGTTGTGTTTTTTTTTTTTCCCTTCTCCCTGCAATGTTTATTCCTCATGAGGGAATTTTAATTTTAGAGACGGCAACGCTTTTGCAAGATGAAGTGATTGCTGAGCTCCAAGTGCCGAATGATGGAAGCTCCAGCAGGGAGGGAGGAAAAGGCAAATGAATCACACGCGTGAATCCCTCGGACCCCGATTTGCATCCAGAGGTGTGTGTGTACCTGTGCTGGGCGAGCAGGCCAGGGGAAGAACGTGCCCGCTGTGCTCCATCCACCAAGGGAGGAAAACCGCGCTCCAGAAGCGCGCTTACACTTCTGAAGTCAAGTTTTCGTCCGCATGATACCAGGCGATGAATCGCTCGGAGGTGCCGGGGCTGCCTTCCCCGGGCAACTTCCGAAGGAGCCACCGGTGCCGGCGGGGAAAACTTTCCCTGGGAAATGAAGCGTTGCAGGGCTCAGGGCCGACCCCGCACACACGTGTGCGCCCCGGCGTGCCCCGCTGCTGCCGACACACGTGGCCCCACAGGGACCATGATGCTCCGTGGGGGTTTCCAGGGGACTGAGCGTGGATTCGTGTCCGAGCGCCTGGAAACACGTCCCGGTGCGATGCGGGAGCGGGGGGCTCGGCCGGCTGGTCCTGCCGCACCCCCGATGGGCCCCGTCACACACGGAGGGTCGGTCATGCACACGCACACGCGCACACGCACCCTCACACCCCCTCATCTCCCAAACACCCCCACCCCTCCCACACACAGAAACGCCCCTCAACCCCCCCTTGTGCCCCCTTGCACACGCAGCCCTGCACACACCTCACACCCCCATGGACCCCCATACATGCCCCAAAACACTCGCCCCCCTCCCCCCCACGTACCCCCGTGTACCCCCAGACTCTCACTGTCTCACCCCCGTACCCCCATGTCCCCCCAGACTCGCACCCCCACATACCCCTGTGTTCTCCCTCAGACTCACCCCCACCTACCCCCGTGTACCCCCAGACTCGCACCCCCACGTACCCCCACGTACCCCTGTCCCCCAGACTCTCCCCCCACGTACCCCCGTGTACCCCTGTGTGCCCCCCAGACTCTCAGCCCCACGTTCCCCCGTGTGTTCCCTGAGACTCTCCCCCTACGTACCCCCACGTGCCCCCACGTTCCCCATGTGTCCCCCGGACTCTCCCCCACGTACCCCGTGTCCCCCATGTGTCCCCCGGACTCTCCCCCACGTTCCCCGTGTCCCCCATGTGCCCCCCGGACTCTCCCCCATGTGTCCCCCGGACTCTCCCCCACGTTCCCCGTGTCCCCCGCCCCTCCCTCCCGCCGCGGCCGTTCAGCACCGCGGACAGCTCCCGCCGCCCCGGCCCCGCTACTCGTCACGTGGTGGGGGGGGGGCCGCCCCGCGCCGCCCGGCTATAGCGCGGTCACGTGGGTCCCGCCGCCGCCCCTATATAGCGCGGAGCCGGGCGGGCGGGCGGCGCGGAGCTGCGGGCGGAGCGGCGGTGAGCGGTGAGCCCGTCCCGTCCCGTCCCGTCCCGTCCCGTCCCGTCCCGTCCCGTCCCGTCCCGTCCCGTCCCGTCCCGTCCCGTCCCGTCCCGGGGATGGGGGGGGTCCCACGCCCGGGCTGGGGGTTATCCCGTTTCTGGGGGTCCCAGGTCCCGGGGTCCCGTCCCAGCGGCCAAGGGCGTCCCATGCTCGGGGGAGACCCGGCCCGGAGTGGGGGGTGTCCCATCCCTGGGCGGGGGTCCGAGCCCCGGGGGGATCCTGTCCTCAGGAGGGCCCTGTCCCAGGGACAGGGGAGGGGATCCCAAGCGTGAGGGTCCCGTCCCGGGGGGGAGGGAGGGGGGGCTCTGTCCCCAAGGGGGTCTCATCCCCGGGGCGGGGGGGTCCCCCATGGTGTGAAGCCCCTCGGGTGCCCCCTGACCGCAGCAGGGGGCATATGGGGGTCCGGGGTGGGCGGGGGGCTCTTGCAGGCGTCTGGCCCCGGAGCGGCTGCGATGCGGGTCAGGATGATTTCGGCTGCCTCCGTCCTCGTCCTGCTCTTCCTGCCCTCGGAGACCTGCTCGCCCCTGCAGTGGCCCCGGGGCCCGTCCCGCAGGCTGACCCTGGCTCCCCAACCCACCTGGGAGCCCTGGCCGGGAACCCCACGACCCCCGGTCCCCACCGCCGGCCTCCTGCCCCAGAGACTGTGCCAGCCCCGTGGGGCAGAGCCCACCCCGGCCCCCCGCACCCCGCGGGCGCTGCAAACCGGCAAGAGGCGAGACGGCAAACCCAACTCTCTGGATCTCACCTTCCACCTCCTGCGTGAATTCCTGGAGATGTCCCGGGAGGAGAGACTGGCCCAGAAGGCGCTCAGCAATAAGCTCTTGCTGCAGAGTATAGGAAAATGAGGGAGGGTCGTAGTGGGGGGGGGGGGGGAGGAAAGGAAGGAGACCGACCCCATAGCGAGCGGCCATGGCGGAGCGGAGAAGGGGGGGGATGCTGCTGCCCAGCTGGGGGCTGGAGCCATGCCCTGGGACCCCCCCCCCCACACGCACACCTTCCTCGGTGGGGTCCCCGTCGCTGCGTCCCACGTGTTGCTCTCGCTGTTGTGCATTAAAGCTGCCCTCGTACCTGCCCTGCTGCCCGTGCTCTTGTGCTCCCTTTCCCCAGCCTTACATGGGGGTGGCAAAGGTGACCCTTTCCTCTGCTCCCCCGGAGGGGTTATCGCAGATTTCGAGCCCTCTCGAGCCATCCCCTTTGCAGACAGGGGGTTGGGGAATGCTTGGATGTAGCAACCATGGGTATGGAGCATCCTTTCCCCCTCCCAGAAGTGCTCAGTCCCAAATCAGGTCTCCCCAAAACCACCGGAGCAATCCCAGATGCATTCCTGGGTGACAGGCGCCGGCATAAAGCGCTCTGAGTGGTGCAGCTCACGTCTCTCCCGCCCGAGGAACGAAGTTCCTCGGGCGGGAGAGACGTGAGCTGCACCACTCAGCAGCCACGGGAGCACGGGACGCACATGCATGTGCATGCAGACACACGTGTGTGGAAAAAAACCACCATCAGCTGCACAATAAGGTTGCCGTGGCATCGGAGGGGCTCATGGTCAGTCCTGCAAGAGGGTCTTGAGTTGGGTGGGACGTGGCATGGGTGGTCGTGTCCCACCACCAGCACATCGGCAGCCTGTGAGGGCTCGGTGTCAACCGTGAGCCCATCAACCATGCAAATAGACACCAGCATCCCACAGGGACCTGAAGGTCCTTCATCCTCCTCATCCTCCTTCCAGGGCTGTGCTAGCAGCAGCTCCGGTGCCGGCAACCAAAAATATCCTGGAGAGCAGTGCTGGGTCTCTCAAACCAAGTTTGATCTTCTCTGAAGCTGGTGGTTACATGGGACAAAGCTGCTCCTCACGCTGCTAATGCACTGTGAGCGCTTTGTGGGCTGCGTGGTTTGTTGGTTTTTTTTTCCTCTAAAGGTACATTTTTCTCCCATTATGAGAAAAAAAAAGGTAAGGGATACATAAAAGCAGTAATTACTGCAAGGAAAGGGAGGCACAGTTTGTTAAACCAGAGGCAATCACACACAGCCTGAGGCAGCCGGAGCGGCTCAGAAGCACTTTTAACCCTCTCTGGAAAGCTGGGCCCTCACTGGGGGTCTGGGACCGGCTGAGCTGAGACCCCCAGACCTGGTGGGAGGAGGAGGAGGAGGAGGAGGAGGATGATTTCTGCTGCTTGCAGGGTACTGGGTGCCAGCAGCAGCCTAAGGCAGGACAAGCGCTTGGGGGTGGCCTGGGACGCTAGTGGGGGACAGCGGGTGTGCGGGTCCATCCACGGGGGCTGTAGGGGACGTTTCTCTCTGGGAGGTTGCGCTGGGGACAGTGGCTTGGCCAGGCGCTGGTGGCTCCTGCCCCGAGAGGGATCCGGCACCGTCTTGGGTGCTGGCAAGCTCCGGCTGGAGCAGCCCCGTGTCCTCCGGCCACAGAGCTCTCCCGGGGCAGACACGGCTTTGGCAAACGGGGTTTGCTCCAAGCCCCAGGCTGGGAGCTGCGCCCCGAGACCCAGCCAGGGCTTCTCCTCCTCCAGCGTCTCTGCGAATGGCTCCGAAAGCTGCCGCTTCCCGGCCTCGCAGCAAGTCTGCGCCTTTTAGTGTCACAGCTGGCAGTTTGGGACAAGGTTTAATGAAACCTGAGCTTGGTGGCTCTCGGAGGAAGACAAACATCCGTGTAAGAGCTTTCCCACCTGTGCATCAGCAGCGAGAGCATCGCAACCCCCTCCAAGGGCTCCCGGCCCCCTCCCTCCTCGCGCTGTCCCCCGCACTGGGGCATGGACCCTCCATCGCCTCAATCCCCCTCCCGCAGACGCAGCCCCGTGCTCAGAGCGGCCGTTTCCACCGCAGGCTGTGTGGGGACCGCTGCCTGCCGGCCCCTGCCTGTGCCGCCGGCGTGGGGCTGAGCTGCAGCGCTGGGGCGAGACAGAGCCGAATTGGGTTTGGGGAAGGCTGCCAGGCACCGACCGTCGGGGCAGGAGGGTTTGCTCTGCGGCATCTCCGTGGTGAAGGAGGAAAAGTGTCCCAGGGGCCACGCACAGAGCCCTCTGCAAACCACGGGGGTCTTTGGCGTCCCCTCCCCACAGCCAGCTCAGCCGTCCCAGCCCTGGGTGACCGACCGGGGGTGGGCAGGGGACGGGCAGGGTACAGACAGGACCTCCGGCACCCCGGGGACGTCGGAGAGGGGCCAGTGAGGGAGCTGCGACTCGTGGGGTTAGGACAGAAATCAAGCTAAAAGATCAGACCGTGCTGAGACGAGCGCAGGGAAGGGGGTGCCGCGGTGGCGGCACGCCGATGAGGAGCACGTGCCCAAATGAAACAGCTTTGATCCGGCTTTGTGAACCCAACCTGGCCTGCCCCTGCCCCTGCCCCCCAGCCTGGCTTTCCCTGGGGTCTTCTCTGCCCCAGCAGCTTTTTTCCTCTGCCCAGCAGCGCCTTTTCCAAGTGGGGCTGCAGCAGCTCACGGTCGATGAGCCAAACACCGGCTTTCAGCAAAGGGACCGCTCCAGCCCCGGCTCCGCATCGCTGCGTTCTCTCCTCCCCTGCCCAGCCGCCCTGCAGCCCCTTCCTCTGCGGTGCCACGTCCCCCAGCGCTGGGGACAGCTCAGGGTGGTCCCCAGAGCCCGGAGAGGGACCTGAGGCTCTGGCTCTCCTCCTGCTCGTCCGTGACCCTCCGGGCCAGCGTACGCGGTGCCGAACTTCACTCCTACGGTCCCCAAGAGCGCAATTTCCAGCTTGTGCCAGCCGGGATGAGCCAAGGACACGCCGCTGGCAGGCAGAGCTGCTCAGCGGTTGGCACACAGGCAGAGCGTCCTCCGGCCACCGTTTGTATTTAGGATTTTCAAAGTGATGGGAAAGCGAAGGGAGCAGCGGGCCTCAGCCATAGGAGCAAACAGCCCGGCTGCGGGGTGGGAGCCAGGAGCCTGCCCACGATGAACGGCCGAATGCGGGTACCAGCTTTCATCCTGAGTTGGGGTGAAGATGAAATTCCTACACACAAGTAGCCCATGATACAAACCCCAAAGTGACACGTGAAGGGGTTTAATTTATGAGGGGGAGATAGCCAATAAAAAAAATAACCAACAATCTCCAATAGAAATTGTCACTTTATCCAAATAGCCAGAGCCCCCAGGCTTCACCCCTCAGCACCCTGCAGGCAGCACGGCCAGAAGGTGCCCGATGATGGGACGCTTTTTCCCAGCAAAAGGCAGCCGAAATGGTCCCTACTCGGATGTTTCCAACCTCAGGCTGCCAGCGGGAGCGTTTTACTCCCTGCGCCCTGCCTGCGCTCCTGCCAGGCGTCCCCAGCCACGGATAACCCACAGCAGGGCTCGGCTCTCCGCACAGCCGCCCAAAGCCACCGACGTGCCCTGTTGCGGTGGCTCCGGGACACGACTCGGCTTTGGCACGAGGGGAGGGCGGTGGGAGGCAGCTGCCCCCGGAGAACCGTCCTGCAAGGAGAGGGGTTGGAGCAGGACGGGGCGCAGCCCCCGGCTACGCCGAGGCCATGCCCGGGACACCGGGGTGAGTCCTGCCGGTGTCCAAATCGTGCCAAAACGCCATGACTTTGTGCTTACCTCCTTCCGGTGGATTTCCATCAAATGCAGAATTAACCTCTTCAAACTGACTGACCCCAGGAAGGCGTACGGGTAATAAAAGCCGCTGGTGCCGCCCTGCAGCGCGGGCAGCCTCTCATCCACCACGGACCCAGGACTCGGCTTTACGCTGCCTCGGTCCCCACCTTGGCTTGGAAACAGCCTTCGGCACGTCTTTCACTCATCTTTGCTTCTGTCTCTCCACCGGCAACACCAGGAGCAAAACCAGTCTCCGACAACATCAGCTTCTTCAGAAAAGGGCATTTTTACTGCCCACAGACAGACCTCCACCGAGGCCGGAGCAGCTGGCCCCTTCCCTGGCGCCCTGCGATCATTTCTCACACCGCCTGGCAACTATAACTTGAATTTAGACCCCAAACGCCTGCCACGGTCCAGCGTCATATAAAGGTCTTTGGCCTTTAACGCTCAAAAACTGCTGGGGACCCCATGGCCGCTGCAAGAGGGGGCAGCCGCAGTCCCTGCGGCGGGGAGCCCGTGCCCATCGCTCAGAGAGCTGAGGAGCTGCCGGGCACCGCGATGCGCCCACCCGGGGACAGCGGGAGACAGGAGACGTCCCACCCGACGCTCCCACGTCCCACCCGACGCTCCCACGTCCCACCCGACTCCACAGGCAGCCTCGCCGACCCTTCCTCTCGTGACGAGTTCCAGCGTGCCGAGAAAGAAAGAAAAAGCCGATGCGCATTTTTCTGCATTGAAAACATTTATTTTACAACCGTGGTTTCAGATAACTTAGCAATCTTTATTTTAGTTTATACTCAGACATACAATACACAAATTACCATGCTAAAACATAAAATAATTCCTTCTGCCGTAACTGCGTGTATGTACAGGAGCTCAGTAGTATCGAGTGTTACAATCCACAAAGTTCGGACAGCCACATCTACTTACATACAATTCAAAGTATGGTCCTTTGTAACATAACAAAATATATATATGTCTATATTATAATTGCTTTTCAGATGCATTTATACTTCGATTGTGGTTTGGTTTTTTTCTTTTTTTTTTTTTTTTCAATTTTTTTGTCTTTTTTAAAGATGGGCTCCCCCCGCCCCACCCCGCCCGAGTTGAAGTACAGTGCAAATGCAAAACGCGTTCTCTCCCGGCATCCCCAGCTCCCTCAGGCTCCATAAAGAGGCCAACACAACCAAACCCCACGATGAATTACTTAGTTCAGGGCCTTGCTCACATGCAAAATGAATATAAACCGCCTCGGATGTTTGTGATAACACAAACCAAACCATCCACACCCAGCCCCAGGAAAGCGGGCGAAGGTGGGGACGAGCGGAAGGAAGGAATGTCGGCGATCGGCTCAGGCGGCACGCATCCAGGCGAGGAAGCATCGAGTGTTGGAACTTGGCAAACCTCAGAGCTCATCTACCGTGACGGACACAAACAGAACTTCAAATGTGTAAGCAACAGAGGAATCCCCCCGAGATTCCCCCATTTCTGCTGTGAAGCAGAACGTTCTGCCCCGGTGTTTTGTACACCGGGCAACAGCCCCCGGAACGAAAGGCCCGAGGAGGGCCGGCTGCGGGCTCTACCCGATACGACTAGAAGCGATTTGGTGGTACTCGGGCGTACGCTGGCCACCGTCGTCGTGCCTTTACACAGATCACCGCCTAACTTCAGTTTTATGACTTGCAGTAACTCCAAGTCCTTACGAATCCAACCTGCAAGCGCTGCGAAGTGAGGAACGGGACCGGCTGTGCAAACACGCCACGCCGCTCGAGTGTAAACTCACTCGAGCAAGGAGGGGAAGCCCTGGGGAGTAGAAGGTTGCTCTTCCTTCTCAAACAGCACAGCTCTCCCACATGTACTACCCATTTATTTATACAACAGGATCCCTCCACCGTTGCCTTCATCGGTCACTTCACCCGACAGATCTCGTTTGGTTTTTTCCTGCAGCCGAAAGGAGAAAGCGCAATTCTGGACACACAAAACTCACACCTTCCGCTTGTCTGGCTGAGAGTTCATCGCAGGACTTTGAGCCAAATTTCATGTTTTTACCACCAAAGAAAAAACAGCAGCAGGTACGAGGTGCACGCCTGTTGTATAAATATATACATATGTGCATATATACATACATACACACACATGATGTTGCAAAGCAGAGCCCAGAGCGGGTTTGGACCTTGCTCTGTGAGCTGGCGAGTCCCACTCTGGAGAGTACAACGTGGTGAAAACTAGCGTAAGGAAAACACCCAAATCAACGCGTTCTAGTACACCTCTAGCAATGAGCGCATCGACCACATTTAAAACACCCCACGTGCCAGCCCGCACAAGTCCAAGTCATTCCAGAGACGGCCCCTTGCCCTCCTGGCTACCGGTGGGTTTCCCTTCCTTCCTCTGAAGGAAAGCTGGAGCAGGCAAAGCCCAGCTCCGGCCCGGGGACAAGGGGCAGCTCGCAGAATTCAAGTAGATCGTTAAATTTTTGGAAGGGTACGACAAGCAACCGCTCAGACCGCAAGAGTAACACCCACGTGGCCGGCTGTGGGGGAACGGGGGCAGAGAAGACAACAGCACTCGAGAACGAATGGCCATTTTATATAAGAGCTTCCTCTATACATATAAATATATATATATATATAACCACCAGAAATTCCCAGCATCTATCCTTTTAACAACAAAATTAACCGTGCATGTAACGTCGGCATTCGATTTCCAAATGAGGGTTTGTCTTCCAGATTTATGGCATTTGGCTTGTGCAAACGTCAAAGACAGCCAGCTTCCCTCACGCAGCTTCCTCTTGTAAAGAAAGCATCTTCTTGGAGGGAAATGGGAATTTCAGCCTTGCCGAGTCCCAGATAGCACGTGAGCCTCCCAACGCAGGACGCGGAGCAGACCACAGTTCTTGCAGGACTCGAACGCTGACAAGTTTCCTGCCACCTTGTTAGCTATCAGTTACATTTCTTTCAAGATCTTTTAAGCAGTTGTTGGTGTAATGATACTCTACAAACTAGATGATTTCCACTATGATAGAGAGATGCGGCATCAAATAATTAAGCGTGTTAAGTTTATACCGACCTTACACTATAAACACTTGTACTGGGGGGTTACGTTTCAGTGCTCTAAGATTAATGCGTATTTAAACAGCATCCAGAATTATTAACACGAGGTGGGGGCTGCAAAAGCCTCCCTGACCACCTTTGCAAGAGTCTCCTGTTAAACATGACGCCAATATCCAGTCGCATCGGGTAGGAAAACCTGCAGCACAAACACATTTCCTAAATTATCTGGAAATGCCAAGAACACCGAAGGGCACCGGACAGACGAAGGGCACAAACTAGTTGAGAAAAGCGGGTAACCTCTCTCCAGGAGTGCATACGGTACAAATGCTCTGACGTAACCCCCCCAAAAAAGCACACAGGTGTCCCTCTACAGCACACAACACAACCGCTTTATGGATGGGACAGGAATATCTCTTCAGGCAGGCTCCTGCCCTGGTTACACCTGTAGTGTTTATAAGCTGACACGAAGGGTTTTGAAAACTGCACTCCCCCGCCCACAGCACTGCTGCAGGACTCGGTATTTCTCCGCACCGTGCTCAAGCCTTCCTCCTCAGCGGGTGTTTCTGTTCAGACTGCAGGCTGTGCTCACCCAAACCTCGAAGAGCATCACATTTTAAGAACACTATGAGCACTAATATCTAAAGCAGTTTAAAAAAAAAAAAATTACAAATCTAAAAGTAAGACTAAAAAGGTAACATGGCTCTAAAACATCACTGCATGGAATCCGCAGAAATCTACACCCTATCAGACGCCACTGAGGCTTACATAAACCAATTTATATACAGATAAATATTTAAGAATGTCCTACAAACATCACTAACAAAATGAAACTGGCATTTAACGGGTGCAATGCCCCTTCATTCACTTCAAGTGAAGCGTACAATTCGTTGTACTACAGTGCGTTGGGGATTTCCCCATCCCCGGGGAGGACGGGGCACCGCAGGTCCAGCACCGTCCTTCTCCAGCAGCTCGGCCGCGGCCAGGAGGGACGGCACCTGAGCACTCTCTGCAGCGAGGCAGTAGCTTTCCCTACTCACCCTAAGCTACGAAGGGCTCTCCACGCAACACAGCTCGGGAATAAAGTCAGTGGTCCTTGGCACCAGCCAGCGGAAGCTCTCCAGACCAGATTCTCCCCGGTACTCCTCCTCATCAGGAGGAGCTACAAGTGCTAAGAAAATCGGTGCTGAAGAGGTTCGATGAGCTAGATGGAGGTGGCCAAACTACCGAAACGGAGGGCTCAGGCAACTTGTAAAAAAATGATACAACTTTTAAGGAAAAAAAAAAAAATAAAATCAAAGCTCAAGTTGTAATTCTGGCAACATGCTGAACAGAGATCAACAGTGCTCAGGTTTAATTTTGGAAGGAAACATTCTGCATGTAAGCCAGGTAACGAACGCTATGCTGCTGCAGTTCTGGCAGGGACACCGCAGCTCCGTCCGCCCAAGCTCGGAACTGCTGAGTGATCTTCTGCACCAGACTTTTAACCATAATTTCCAATACAACTTTGCATTCACTAGGATTCAACTTGGCCATTTTGAAGTGCAACTCGTGTTAGAGCCCGGGATACTCTTGTACCTTACCTACAAGAGCAGAAAAAAAGTGGGCATTAACCTCCTTATCTTCCCATTACACAAGTTTTGTTTGAAAGAAGCAATGTTTAAATAGCTTTCTTATATAGTTCAAGAAGAACTACTTTAATAGACAATAATCTTAAATTCAGAGATTAGAGAGTAACAGGGGCAAACTTAAAACAGTTTCAAAACCCATGAATATTCATCTGAAAACGCTTTTTCCCGTCATTCCCTGTAACTGGGATCTCGCAGTAGTTTCCCTTGGAGCATCTAACATCATTCTGGCAGGTAACAGCATACAGACTAATTTACTAGTCACACACCGCCCACAGGCACAGCTGAAAGGAAAGCAGTCTCTCTCAAACCCATGCCTTGCTAAGCAAAGGACTAAACCAGCACGTTCAGCCTGCATGTTATCTTTTCCCAAGCAGAGCAAAACACGGATAACGGCATCGCCTCTAACCCTCATTTGCTGCCCACGTTTCGGTTCCGAGGTCAGGAGCCTGCGGAGCGGCTCCAGGTGCATTACACACCTCCCCGCAGCCACAACCGCCCGCCAGCCTTTCTAGTTCAGTGGAAGCAGCCCAGAGGGGTTAAGAAATACAGTGTTATTCCAAATTAACACCGATGAGCAGCCCCCGACGTCAGGGGTCACAGCTGCTCCGCAGTGGAGCAACAACTTCGCGCTACGAAGCAACTGGCTTCATACTACCCATATCTAGCTGAGCACGGGGACGCGGAGTATGACAAACTACAGTACAAGGGAAACAGCCTTTTCCTCATGCTACCAAGTCACTCTGATCAACTACGCTCACTTACAAAGCCAACCCCCCCCCCCCCCCCCCTATTTTTTTATTTACCAAGACCATAATTTGCACAGATAAGGGCAATTTTAACCAGAGTGTTTTAGGGGACAAAGCCTGCAGATATTCAAGCATATTCCAGCGTGCAATTCAACATCAAGAACAGGCTTCAGGCAAAATCTACAAGGACAGCCAATGTGACATTATTTTTTTAAGCCTAAAAATTGCTTTTCATTCCAAGGGGTCAAACAAAGACTTTAATTAAATAAGGACCTCAAGCCAAACCACACACGACTGTCCTCAAGGCCAGCCAAGAGTTTTCCAGACAGAAAAAGTTAAAAGTGTCTTCCAGCAAACCACCAAGTTGCAGGGCTAAAAGGACAATCGACAAGGAAGAAATGACTTAACAAGTGTGCTACTGAAATCTAGCCAGTTAATTAAAAGTAACATTTCTTTTTGAATTTTTGGGACCTGATGTGGTATCACAAGCATGCTTATTCGCAACAAGCTCACATGCAGGCAACAAACATCTGCTTGTACCAAAGCTACAGGGAAGTCTGATTTTGCAAACATCCCTCACTTAGCACCGAGACCGTGTTACGAACGTTTTCTTCTACTCAGTATGTTTAACACGGTTTCACGTCAGATTTTACGTGCTCCATCATTTTCAGCTCATGCAAAGATAGCGTGAAAATCTATTCACAGAACGATTCTCTGGCAGGAGAGTCCCATTCATTTTCTGATGGTTTTCTTACAGATCGACAGCGCTTCACCCCGTTCAAAAGTGAGACCTGATCTTGTAAGAGAGCAGCACGAAAGACCTCCACAGCAAACACCGGGTGGAAGGCTGTAAATAGCCTCTCAACAGAAACAGGTGAAACATGAAAAGGGGAGATGAGGGATACAAAGGACAGTAGAGGCATTGTGATATAAAACCATAAAGATCAAAATTAAAGAGGCTGTAATTAACGGCTAAAAGTGCCAAGCGTAGGTTCTCTGGTAGCTGTTCTAGATCCTGACTCCATACCGTCTAAAGCAAGACAATTAACAACAAAATATACCAGCAATTCAGCAGCTGCCTAAAATGCTTTTTTAACAGTTAAATCTCAATAAACCACAGTTTCTAGAGCAGTATTCAAACATGATTTGGTTTCAAAATAGTACAGGAAACCTTTCAGTGGTTTCCCCATAGTTGTTCTGAGGAAAAGAAAAACACTGCTGTAAACAAGTTTAAATGCAAGACAGTGTGCAAATTGTACAATACAAACACAAAGGTGTTGTGTTCTGAAAAAGCCATTTAAGTACTCCACAAAGATGTTCATGAGAAAATTAAAGCGCTAGTGTGTTATAAAAGCTTTAAGAAAAAGACACGTAGTACCCCATTTGTCCATTAGAATCTCAAATTATTAGAACAGATTTTTAAAAAACAATTTTTTTAAACCTTTATGCTGTTGCCTACTGTCTGCGTTTTACTTGCTCATTAAAGACCAACTAACCAGTTTCACTTTAAGATTCTCATGCATTCAAAAAAGCTTCACTATTTGGTCTTTAGCATTTCAGAAAAACGACTGAACTCAAACCAAAACAGAATTGTGCTTGAAGTTACATCCCACCGCCACCACCAAACAAGCCCATTCACAGTTGGTTTCGTGACAAACTACAGTTTGCGGTTACATCGTCACTGAAGATCGCCTTACACACACAGAGCTGTTCGTCAATTCACTGTTCAAGGATTGGAAACTCCCCCTTCTGATTTTTCAAGGTAGATTTATTTAAGCTGAAAACCAGCATTAAAAAGAATTCCAGCTCTGCAAGACAGGCAATTTTTTGGTTCTTGGCTTAGTAAACTTGCTTAGGTAACAACGCTGGAATAATAGAATTGGTTTGTTGCACTCAAATGAAAATTGTGAACTTCTAAAGGTCTTCGACAGCTCAGCTGTATGGAAGAATGGTGGCTTCTGTGAAACTTTTTCTTTTTAAATCTCATTTTTAGGCCAGTACCACTGCTTAAAATGCAGAATGTCTCCATCACACTTATATTGTGACAACTCAATACATTACACCACAGACATTTAACATAACTCTATACATGCTATAAAAAAAAAACAGGAGGAAAAAAAAAAAAAGGAAACAAATAAGACCGTAGCTAAACTGCTTTAAATACTGCATGCTACAGCACTTCACGTATCATCAAGATACGACACTGAAAGGTGACAAAAGGCTGAAGGGATTACAAAATATTTTCGGCAGGTTGGAAAGCTGCCTTCTTACTGTGGCAGAATTATTCCCCCTCCCCATTCTCTACTTCTAATGTTCATGATTCTAGTGTTGAGTTGGCCATGTATTATTTTTTTTTTATCCATTCTAATTACAGTGTTTCCTTAACTTAATTAAATCCATCAGTGTGGTAGCTGGGGTGAGAGTCAGCTGTGAGCTGGGTCGTCTCTGTGGCTGATGCTGGCTGTATCACAATAGGTGCGTCTGAGGCCTCTGAAAAGCGAAGACAAAAGGCTTAGCACACCAAGGAAAAAACAACCAGCATTGTACGTTTCGGTGAGCATAAGTTACATCTCCCTACAACGCTTTGATGACACAATTTTACACTCCTCTAAGAGCACGATGTTAATTTATGGTTTTTCAGTCTGCACACAATACCATTCGACTCAAGGCGACATGTGGAACATTTATTATATTTCCTTCTTCATGTAAGAGCAGCTGATCCTCGCCCACCATTCAGCAATGCCTGTTAAAAACATGATCAGAGCACACACCTGGCTCTACAATTTTTTAAATGATCGGTTTAATTCTACAGAAATAGCATTATATCTTCATAAACAGTATTAGATATAGCTACTAGGGTAGCAGTGCCGTTTTCTTTACGTCTGACGCAGTTAACAAAACTGCCTTGACACCCCCTTCCTTTGGGGTAAAAGAGCCCCTTTCTGGAATCACATGTGTCTGGCTGGTAACGTCACTCCAGCCACGTGGGAAGGAAGCTAAGCGATGGTGACCTACTGCTCTGACGCTGACCCCAAGTTCAATGAAGACCCTCCGGCAGTTTTCAGCAACTCTCTCTCCAGTGTTAGCGTTACCCACGTAACTCTCGTGCCACAAGTATTCCCTCGCCATCATCTACAGTCCAAGACCTGTGCTGATCTCTACAAAGCAAGCACTGCTCCTTAACCAGCACGCTAAGCACTCGGTCAGAGACTGATGCCACGGGCATTCTAGAGACCTCACAGTGTTGTTACCTACCCCTTTCATCTGACTGCAACTGTGCCTCCAAGTCCTCTGGAGAGACGTAGTATTCCTGCTCTTCACCTTCAGGAGGTTTAGGTTTACACTTCCCACAGCAACAATTACAGCAGCAGCACAGACAGCAACAGCAATAGCAGCCTGTAATGAGCCCACAGACCACGAACAAGGCCTGCAGAGGACAGAAGACAAAGAAATATTCATAACCTGTGCCTACCACCCCATGACCACCGAGTTTGTGAGGCTCAGATATGGAAACCAGAGACCAAAAATACAGCAAGGTAGAGACAGAACTCACTAGCTACAGTTTTATACTTCATCACCAAGATATTTTTAAATATATGTGCAAAACCAGCTATGGCTATCAACATTTTACACTGAGGTGAATACTGCCAACCTGGTTTACTTAAAGAATTCCTACAATTTAAGCGGATTATTCTGCTACATCTGGAAGAAGATACAGGTCTGAGAAGCGTATCTGTATTAAAATCCAGAGGTACAATAGTTTAGGACAGATTGTAGCTGACGCACAGGTTGCGATGTACCTACAGCAGGGACTTCGACCTACCCAAGGCTGTCGGCGCGGCTGCAAAGCTCACCGTACTGATGGTCGGGGTGCTGAGGTGAGATGCTACCAAGATGCGAGCAAGGCAACTCAAAGCTGGCCAAGTCTGCCAGGTGCTTATCACAGTGACGACGGGCAAAATTAAAATTTTCATATAGGTCACTGTGTAATTGTTTGAAAAAATAATTTTAAAAACAGCAAACCAGCACGGTGACGTAACTATTCTACTGGAGGGGAACCAAGAGATGGAGGCAATGCTGGCAAAGGGTAGAAAAAGGAACCCATGAAATTAAAACCTTCTCCTAGTCTTGGAATTTAATCAGCCATAAAGCACTGTGAACAGTGTCATGTCACTAAATAAGTAAGTTGGTGCAGTTATGGTTTCATACTTTAGTTTCAAAGTCACACTGTCTTTTACTTCTGTGCAAGCAGACTGCAATCACATGAACTTCAAAATGCAAAAACCTGGACAACTTCAGTATGAGAAATGTGTTATGTGTGATGTATAGGTTTTTTGCACTTTTGAGTAAATGTGGCGATTTTAAAATGTATTAATTAAAAAGATAGAAGCATATTACACTTAAAAACAATTTGAGTCCAGTAAAATACAGTAATTCCTTGGTACTGGCACAAGACTCCTAGAAGGCATCTATACAATAATTGTTACGTCTACTGCATGCATGCGATACTTCCAAACAGCTTTTTGCACGCATTTGTGAGGAAACATGAGCTCGCAGCATAATTTTGGTATACTGGTGATACTCCCGCTGCTGCACAAGAAACAAGGATGGGCAAGTGGACAAATAACCTGGAGTCTCTCAAATCAGAGAAGAGCTGAAGAAGTGACATTTGTTCAGGGAAGCCTCTGAGTAAGTTTGTAAGCATACTTCTAAACAGGATCTCCTGCGTGAGCGCAAGGTCACGGTCAGGACTCAATGTGCAAAATCATTTAGCAGGTGTTACCAAAGAGAACAGCCCCCAAATCCTCATCACTTTTAAATCCACTAGAAGGGTCCAAGCTTCTCTTAGTAATGTGAGCCTTGCTTATTAGGCCTGTAACACTGAAAGATAGTAGAAAAATACTTCTGGACTAGAGATTGCAACACAGTAAAATAAGGTTAATTAGCAGGTGTCAGAAATGCAGCAATTTCCAAAAGTAAAAACAAGCACAATTATCAAATGGAGCTCTTTAAGTTTTAAATGCTAATCCAGAATAAGTTCTCTTTGTGCTTTTATTTACCTTTGCCCACCAGCTGGATAGCACGAAGTATGTGTTCACATTTTCTTCACCAAACTGTTCTGCTACATACAGACCCAGAGAACCATACTTATCGTAAATGTTTCGCTTTGTGGCATCGGTCAATATTGCGTGTGCGTTATTGATCTCTTTAAATTTTTCTGCTGCCTCTGGATTATCAGGGTTTTTATCAGGATGATATTTCAATGCAAGTTTCCTGCAGAAAGAAAAAAAAGAGATTGTTATAGATTAAAAACTGGGATTTGGGTTCCTGGTTTTTGATTTTTTTTTTTTTAATTCCGTAGCCTGTCACTCAAGGGAGACTTTCAAGTTCCAGTTGGTTTCCTTCATCTGTGATTCAACTTCCCTGATGATTCTTCCTTAGATGATAACAAAATGCTACAGTGCTGCCTAGCTTAGTTCACAGGATTGACTTCAGACTGCTGGATTTGGCTCTCGGAAATCCAATGGAAAAAAAGAGAGACATTGAAGAAAAGTAGTACTCCTTTTTACCCCTCAGCTCCGGCAATTTCCACCAGTAAAAATGTCCACCACCTGCTAAAGCAAAGACCAAACTAATAGAAAAAAAGATGCACCACAAGTCTAAGATAGAGTACCAATGACTAAATAAAAGCAAGCTGCCACAGCTAATCTGCAGTGTCTGAATGCAAAAATAGACAATCACTTGTGGTTAATTTGCCAATTCCTGTGCAGGAACAAAATACTTTTCAGTTCAAGGCTTGCTAGAATAGAAAAAGCTTCAGAGTTTCGAGATATCAGGAAATCACAACATACCTCCCCTAATCACGTTAGATCTCTTACAACTAAATGACAGCAGTTTATACTCCCCGGAGATCTCTGAACATAGCACAAAAAAAAATCAGATTAAGCACTGATAAATTTGCTAGTTCTGACATGGCCCAGGCTATTTATAGAAATCAGTAGAAAGAAGTAGCCAAACACCTCCTCATAAACAGGAAAAAAATGGTGGTTTGCCATTTGAGCCATTTGCGCTCCCAAGTAGAAAAATGATACAGAACTGTATGCTAACAGTTCTCCTCCTCCAAAAAAGGTACTTGTCCTCCTACATAAAATTACCACAAAGTCCCATATTTGAGAAATACACTAGAAGCCTGCAGATGTTTACACGACAGCTTTGCAGTGACGAAATATTTAGACAAACATAAAATAAAGATTTGTGCAAGCACACATTTGGACGTGCACACAAGTATATCACAGCGTTCAAACAATAAATTGAGTGTGCACTTGAAATACTCAAACTGTAAATTATGCTGCTTGGGTAAATAACATCCAGGGTTGCCCCTAACGCCCTAGCCTCAGTGAGGACTGAAATAACCACAGCTTTTATAATTGGAGGGAAGTGATATAAACCTGGAAAGGGCTTAGCTACTCTCAGGCTGCAATAGATAAATATTTTTCATTTCCCATTTCCTACACGTACACGAACCCCATAGCCCACAGGCCGGCAAAGGATGTTCAAACGGAATAAAAACAAGAGGTGTCAGTCCTCCTTTTGTAAAGGAGCAGCAGAGGAAACAAGATTAGATGAAGGTTCAAGTAAATATGAAGCAGCTACATTTGACCCTAGGATCTAGTTGGGTCTTTCCTCCAAAGGAAAAACTGTTGCAGTTTTTCCCCCCAGGAAGGTAAAATTATTTTCCAGTTGCTAAGGCTTGAAGATTACCGATTCAAACTTTCACTTAAAGGTTTTGGGAAGACACAGGTAATTTTTGAGAATCTGTGGATCCAGATTACTCATAGACTTCACCATGCAGTTGCCATCAGTATTAAAACATAACTTCGAAAGGGAGAAAGTTTTGATAAATGTTAAAGACTGAAATAAAGTAACTTCCACAATGAGTATCCTCATGTAAAGATTACTACTGACCCCTAGTGTAATGTTAAATACATTGCCACTTGCCAAATAGTCCATGTTCAGGTGAAGAAGCAATTGCATTTAAGCAGATTTGGGGGGAATGTGGAAAGGGAGGCTGTTACAGGACTCTCTCTTGTTTGTTTTTATTTTGTCAATGTGAAGCCATTTCATGTGTCTAACTAAGCAATGAAATAAAGTGAAAAATCCTCTTTTAAAAATAGTAACTCCACACAGAGTAAGAAATTTTGAATGGATTTTTAGAAAAAAGTTATTGTTGATACTCAGTTTTCATCTTTATTTGCGTCTTTAATCTATACCTTACCGTGCCAGAACTGGAAATGATGGACAAAAGGGCAATACTGCACACCTCCAGCCTCTGTAAGCCAGACACAAGGCTACGTAACATGAAGAATTTAACTCTGATCGCACTGCCTTAAAACTCTGTTCAACTTTAGACCTTTCAGAATGATACTGCATATTTGAGAATTTAACTTACTAGAGATGAGATGTAAAAATTTAACAGCACTTACATACAACGCCTAGGCAGGTTTTTACACCAATTTTTGCAAGAAGCAACCATGTTTTCACCTGGTTTTCTTATGTGTTTTTTTTTTTTGCAAAAGGTTTAAATAAACCAACTGCAGCCCATACATAAACATGCTGTCTGTTGAACACTTAAAGCTATTTGTGCTATGCGGCAACAGGCATAAAACTTGAAGCTTTACCTGTATGACTTTTTGATATCGTCTGAAGTGGCATTCTTGTCCAACCCCAGCACGTGGTATAACGATTCTCCAGAGGTAGAGAGCGAACGTTGCCTCTGGTCTGCCATCTTGAACTAACGTGAAGAGAGAACCGGCCCCTGCCAAAAAAGAGATTAAGAAATGCTTAAACAAAGAAGAACACAGACATCGTTAATACCATCAGCCTCGAAACCAGAGTTTCCACGTGAAAATTCATCTTTTATAAGGTTTAAATGTGCTTTGAAAAGAAAAGGCTCTTAACATATGTGGAATTTAAAAAGTTACAAAACTCAGTGAATTATCAGTGAAGACAACCATCACATTTTCAGCACAACCCCAGGCACCCTAGAATCACTGCTGTATATACTCAACTCTTCTTTCCAAAAACCCAAAATCAACAGCTGAGGTATAGCTAGAGATATGTACTACATACACGTCCCTAAAGCTACTTCATCTTCTTTCTTAGTCTTAATATTAAGGTAAGTTATTTGTGATAATACCTATAAAAACAACTTAACACGGACAGGTTGCTATTACATTGAGGCTGCCTTTTTGCACCACACTTGCATAGGAGTAAGCAATTTCATTTGCATTTTCAATTGTAGATGTTCTGTTGCATTAAAAAAAAAACCAAAACCAAACCTCCACGATCCTCCCAAAACCCCAGGCTCCCATCTCATCCCTGACACCAGGTCGAGCAGAATCCTTTAGACAAAATCCAGTCTGACTAGGCCTGTGCATCCCACTATGAAAGAGGGAATGCCTGCCCACGCAGAGAGGAGGAGATCTCCCCTCTCGTAATTTGAAGTCGTGGATCAAACACTTAACATGTGTTCTAGTTAAAATCATGCTACTTGAACGTGAATTAACCTCCTGCTCCAAATTCAAATGTGAAAGACCCTAGAGGTCTCCCCTCTGCCATGCCACCGACAGATATGGTTATGTCCTCTAACACGCTGAGGAGATTAGCATTTGCCATTCTTTAGCTGCAGAACTGCAGCAAGGATGAGCATCGAAGAGAAGACTATTGGCTATTTTTGGATTATGTCATTACAGTTAGCCTACAACAGATTATGTAGTCTTTGAAAAAGATATTTAAAGCACCAGACTTTTCTAATTTAACCCTTTCTCTTATATAACAAAGTTAATAACTTCAGCTTTTAAAAGGCTACATGAGAGAAATACTCTCAGACACGGCATCGTGCACCGCCTGGTTCTCGGCACAACCTCCTAGTGTTGATACGCTTCAGAAGAAACACCGTTCTGTTTGTACCAACACACGGGTATCGTCATGCCTGTACAAGCGTGACTAGGCGGCGAGGACGGGGATATGGACATTACAACCTTCTCGTTCATCTCCGAGCCTACTGTTAACTACTCTTCTGCATTTGGCTCCTCCAACTTTAGATTAGTTTAACACCGGGCACTATGTCTTTGACTGGAATACACCAACTAAACTAACAAACTCTCATCCAATTTCCTTCAAGTCGTCATTGGCAGCTCTGAGAAGTTTAATTAAAGGCTACCTACTAAGGAAGCTATGTATTATTATTAATAATAAAAGGTCTAAACCCTAATGCTTTGGCTAAGAATTCAAAAAACACCCCAAATCTGGAAGGTGAATATGTGGGTAGGGAGAGAAAATATTTTCTTTTCTTTTAAAGGATACTGTTCAGCTACCAAAAGGTTTCTGTAGGAGAGGAAAATAATATCGAGTGCTGCAAGACACAATACAACCGATTCATTTATCTGGGCACAATCTGATTCAGTGAAAGGAAAAGAAAAATATTTCAGGAAAGAAAACCCACATCCGGGAACACACCAGGCACAACCCTCCGCAGCTATGGGTCAGCCTGGCCGCAGCCTCCCACCCCCTCCACCCCAGCGGTCCCGCTGCTGAGGTCAAAGACTGATGATCCTGACGTCTATCTGGTAATCTAGCTAATCGCACAGGCCTGCTCCGACCGCTGCCCTGGCTCCCCCGCGCAGCTTCTCCTGCTCTCCGACCACGACCACCACCGCTTCCTCGCAGCCTCCCTAGGACGCTCTCCTGCAGCTCTATCACGCCAGTCACCCGTTAGCAGCATCCAGCCAAGGGGAGTGTGTCTATCACTATTGCTCTTTGCCAGGGACCTGTGGGATTAATCTGAAGTCAGGAGGGGGGGGGGAGCATCCTGGTTGAGACTGTACATGTTAATTTAGCTCTTCCAAAGGTATTGCTTCAAACTGGAGCTTCAAGGGCATTATGAACATTTGTGTCGTTTAAAGTCTGTAGCTCTATTTAAGCGTAACAAGCTTCCTTTAAAATCAATCCAACGTGCCCTTGGTGCACAGATGCTGCAGATCACAGGTATACACTATGTTCTGCTTAATAAAATCTCCACTGTTAAGTTAGGGCCAATTTGTTTAATAAAAATGAATTAAATTTGATCCAGGCGATGTCTATCAGTCTTCAGGCTGCCTGTCAAGAATAAAGACAGGCGTAGGAATAAAATTCCACACTGCTGCAATCTTTAATCGCTTCAATCTGAACAGTTCAGGGTATGTGGAGTTCGGTGTAATGGGGTGCCTGTTTTTCAAAACTGGTATGAAATGGACACGCTGGCCTCGGCAGAAGAGCGGAGGACAAGGTGCTAATGGGAATTCATCTGGGAAGCTTGTTATTTAAGGGAACAGAAGACTATTATTACCAGGAACACAACCTTTGGCTTTTCAAATATGAAACAGACAATAAAGGTGCAAGTTATTTAAGTTCAGAGTACTTGATAAACCAGGATATTATCTATCCCACTGCTTTCACAAGTGGCTCTAATTCACAGTACTGAAAGCTGCTCTGTATTTTTTAGAAGTGTTGCATTCAGCAGCAACAAGCCATCTGCTACGTATTCTAGCCAAGCAGGATGCCCTGAAGAGGTTTCTCTCAGAAGGCTCTGAAGAAAGGTAATCCCCTGGATTAAACAGCACAGTTTTTAACCATCTGTGTACCAGAATATCCTGCGTTAGTCAGCTTTACTAGAAAATGCAACTGTTTTCAGCATTGCCAGGTAAGTATAATTGGTACCACCTTGCTGAAAAGACTTCGATTAAACATGATAGGTCATATATGGAAGCCAGCCTTAACATTTTAAATACATAAACTGTAAACTGAACCTTAGAAAGACTAATTTTCTTTTTAGCTTTCCAAAAGAATCCTATCAAGTTTCATCAAACTGGTGATACCTTAGTTTCTGCCAGGTTTGCCGACCCTTTTATAAGTTGTATTTACCTCATTAAAATGGCAAACTATTATTACAGCCGAGAAAAATGAACAGTTCCTCTGCCAGTTTAGGGAATTAAACACTGACAGAACATGCCAATGAATGCCAGCACCAAAAAGGGTGACAGATCCGGTGGCCAGAAGCTGGCAGGGAGGACTAAAGCTTTATCTGACCCTGCTGCAAGATGCTGCAAAGAATTTAACTGGAAGGGGGCAGCAGGGGGGGGTCAACTTCTCCAAGAAAACGTGCTTCACGTGTGGCAGAATGGAGGGTGGAGGTCACTGACACTGCTCGCACAGGGAGCGGATGCTTGTAACAACACCGCACCGCAGCTGTCAGATCCCTGCTAGGAGGAACCGCCTCGTAGCAATGAAGGGATGGAGGGCTACCTCAACGGACAGCGTCAACAGCATCTCGGTGTCGGTAGCATCCGAAAGCAGGCTACCGGCAATACGTTCCATTTCACTTCAAGGATGAAGCATTAAGTATTTATTCATGAACAAATCTCTGGAAACTGTAAAGTACCAACTTGCCCCAAACACCGCTTTTCACATTTCCAATTAATTCTGTACATTTTCCCACCTAAGTCACAAAGGCGCAGCCGCTCACTTGAATCTCCTCACTGGAGGAAAGAGTGCTTTTGAAAGCAGTTGTGGCTGTCCAGCTCCACTGATAAAAATCAGAAGAGGCAGAGGAAACCAAATAATGTTAACTTTAAAAAGACTCCTACCCCAATGTCCTGCTGTACAACCTTCACCAGAATTTTAACCTTCTTAATATCTGTATATTCATAAGGTTAAGTTACTGGGGAAAAAAATAAAATTAAAAAAAAAAAAAATCACACCATGAATGCATGCGCCAGCGCACAGACCTTTAAAATAGGTGCTGTTCACAACAATTTTAGTGAAGTGTCTGTCTTCAGTGTAGGGAAACTGGCTGCCAACAGTTGTTCCAAAAAGTGAAATCTCGCTGTAACAGACAAAATCCACCGCCTCCTGATGTGGTAAATGATACTTACCCACTAGACACAGGACAACGGAAGGTCATTAACCTTAACGGATACTCTCTATCCCAATTGCATGTTTGCAAACGAGTTGGATTGACACCAGAAGAAGAAAACAGCTTCCCAGTCTCTCCATAACGTCGCCAGTAACACAGAGAATAGAGAAATCCCCAAAAGGAACAAATAAGAAACAAGAGGAACGAGAAAGACGAACTCAAAGCTGTGCTGGAAGTGCCGGACAGGAGAAGAGGAGGTAGGCTGCTGTCCTGGCACAGCCCAGCACCGCCGAGGCACCGACCCTGCCAGTGTCTTTCATACAAACTCCCCGTAACATTGCCAAGCCCTCTGCAATTCCAGTTGTAAGAGTGTATCAGCAGATGATTAAAGAGTCCAGCTTGGAAATGATGTTTTGCCAGCTCTTACAAAAATTATGTCTAGTTGATGCTTTATTATACAACTTTAGGAAGCACTAGAGTATTTTAGGAAAGATTTGTATTCCACAAAGCATTTCTGGTTACTGACTACGTGGTAAAAATCTAATGTCAGTTAAATTTAAGATTACTAGCTTTTCAAAGATTTCCAGTGCAGAAAATTAACTACAGGTGTTAACCTTCAAATAATTTAGTTTATCTCAACCAGTATTTACTCGTAAAAGTCTAAATAAAAACACCAAGCCGGAAAACACTTTAGTAAATATTGAATTATCACAAAAACGAAACAGCACCACTGGCCTCCGCATCCTGTCCATCTGTCTCAGATTCATTTAGAGTCGTTCTCACAATCTGGTATTTTTCGAGGGTGAAAAAAAATCATTTTTAAAGGGGAGAGGAGAGAAACATATACGTATTACCAAGAAAAATACAAGGTGTTTTAAGCTTGGCTTCATGAGGTATTAGAGATTTCCATAAGAAACTATGAACTTTGTTTCCTCGGCATTATTTTGCATTTAAATGAGTAGCTACAAGAAATCAAAAAATACAGTACTTACCTGGTGTCTAGTTCGAATACTCTAAGGTAAGTGGTAACAGCCTCCACACACCTCTAAAACTGAATCTCCTAAAGACAAAACAAAAGCAAATCAATTGTTCACTAACTCTTACGTTGAGGGCTCATAGCAAAATTATCATCACGTTATTTTATTATAACAATCCTTCGTGATACGCTAAAGACAAGACGGAAGTGAAACAACAAAAACGTAACCTTCCATGCTTATACAGAATTTTCACTCAAAGCAGGTAAGTATTGCCGCCACGGGGACGTGGAGGCATGCTGCAGTCTGGATGCGTTCAGCAGGCACGCACCTTCCTACGACACAATCAGCTGGCATCAGAAAATACATTTTAAAGGCAGCATTTAAGTATTTTCATTATGCTTTCACTCAAATGCCACCTTGATGTGAAAGTCCAGAACAAAACACAAGTTTTTTACTCTCCAAAATATTTTACACTACAGTAAGTCTCCACAATGTAAATACTTATCTTTAGAATTGATTAGCTGTCAAAGTAAGTTACAAATATTTTAAAGTGCAGATTCAAGAGCTCCATGCTTTTATCTGTAGCTTCAGTCTCTTTCCCCAAACCTTTTACCACGTGAAAGACACACACTTATCTAAAATAGAGATACCAGTCGCACAGAGACTCTAATAACCATTATCTGTTTAAGACTTCGGACTTTTTCAACTTAGGCGTTTGTGAAATATCTGTACTTAAAACAAGAGAAGCGTGTTTTTCAAGTCTTGATAATCTGTAATGTTGTTAGAGAGAGACTGCTAAAGCAGCTTAGCTAATACAGCGGACTACAAGCTCCGGCACACGGGAAGCGGGCACACAGCCTGCTCCGCCAGCCTGCGAGGGAGCAGCCAGGCACAAGGAAGGCGAACCGCAGCAGAGCAAGATGCTGCAACAGCCCAGAGAGGTTCAGTGGCATTCAGATGCCTTCATGACAAATAAATGTAATTTTTAAAAACTTCAATAGAAAAACAGTATTGTCTGTACAGTGCCTTTCTTCACAAGTTATGAACAGCACCGCCGCTAAGGTGAAGGAGACGTGCAAGCGCATGGAGTAGCTGAATGTTACCATGCCATTTCTAATGCCACTCTACCTGGCATCAAAATCGGTTCATGTGCTTACACTGTAGAGCAACACCAGCTCATTTTACCAGGACAAATTTCGATCAGGAAAACCACAGTTTTACCCTGTTCACGTTCCCTCGCCCTGAAGCAGACACAACCTGAAGAACCAAGTCTCACTTCAGCGTACACGGAGGAAGAGAACCTGAGATGACCCAGCAACACGAACCCCTTCTTTCAGCGGTCAAGGCAAAGTTAGACAGATTGCTCCAGATCCCCAATCACACGAAAATAAGAGAATAAATGGGCAAGAGGAGCCTAGGGAATGCTAGATGGTGCTATGGAAAAACTTAAGGAAAAATCACTGCAACAGATTACAATACCTTCTAATTAAGCAGCTACAGGATACATCTAACCTACGACATTAATCACAAAGTCACTTATGCATTAGATTACCCAACGATAAACTTCATGAGTGGGACTCCAGAGCAGCTTTTACCCAGCAAGTCATCACTTCATCATCATCCAAACCCTTTCAACAGATTCCAAAGAACGAGCTCTGAATGCACTTGAGAAATAAACTCCCCATTCCATTAAAAAGTACGCCTTTCACAAACTGGAAGGTTTTGGTGTGGCAAACAGAGATGTTGGGAACGCACCCAGTAAGCTGTTGGCATTACTGACCACAGAATTTGTTTTATGCAATCTGTAAGAAGCCACTTGATCTTAGCAGCATATCCACAAACGAGTAAGAACGAACCAACCAACAACTAAATAATGTGTTTACTGTTGATGGATCTATTTAGTGCGTTTGAAAGATACCTTCAAAGGACTTTGCCTGAAAAACGAAAGGCAGGGAGTGCGCAAGCTACAGGCAGAATTTAAACCATCACACTCAAACGGAGCGTGTGCAACATGAAAGGGTGGACTACCTCTCAGCTGAAAAATGCCCTTTTTTGTGAACCTATAAAGGCTTCCAGGTTCCCTGCCCACTGCTTTCTTCATTACAAAGTAATCAACAACAGAACATTTTAAAAGTGATCTTCAGAAAGCTGCGGGTGGTTAACGGGGTTAACAACCAGAACTATGGCCCAGGCTCTCAGGACACTGGGGACTACAACAGACGTATTCAGACGGACGAGTCCACCAGCTCTGCCTGTAGTCACTAAATCTTCTCTTTCAATCTCTAGCTAGCAGATGCACAGTAATTTTTTTTTCCTAAATAAGCTCTGCCTTCATACCTAGATGAAGATCATCTTTAAATTTACCACTAATTCTGTTTCAGACAGCAACCTAAGCTTCAGAAACATTGACAGTCAAACTGAAAATGGCTACAGGATGCTCAATTTATCGATGTACACGGCTGGAAATCTGCGAGTGAAACAGGAGAAGAAAGCAAAGTCCAAATGTACTTTGGAGATTTGATTATACTTGCTTGCCTTTGACAAAATGAGCTATCCTGCTAAAGTCAGCATTTGGCATATAATGAAGTAAATGAAAATACAATGGTGCGTGGATAGAAGCTTCAAAGAGTTCAAATGCAAGATTACAGCCCAGCCCTTGTCAAAACTCCATCAGAAGAAAAGTCTTCACAGAAGAAAAGCACACATACACAATATCTAGTTACGTGCAGAACTCAAAAACATTACTTTTCTGTGTATTCTATCTTAATATGGACGCGATCAGCAAGATTTTCTTCAGTCTCAGTTACGCCAATACCAAGTTTCATTAACAGCAGCAAACCTGCTGTACACCTGGAAATAACTGGGCAAGACCAAAATAAATTCCAAAGGAAACTCCTTCTTATAAAAATCAAAGTACATGAGAAAGCCCTGCCAGCTGTTTCGCATCACCTCTTCCCCACCGCATCCTCCCTTGCCCGCTCCCCGCCAGCCGGCCGCAGCACGCCTGTCTGGGGCTGCGCTCCCTGGGTTTCTGTTGCGACCGGCAATTCTGATGTGGTGACTCAGGAATGTTTTGATCTACCCATCCAATCTCATTATTCAGCTGGCCAGATCCACTGACCCAGAGCTCTACATAATACCCTGCTTGTAATTACTTGTAAATATCTTCCCTCCTTATTACGTGATATTCACAATGCAAATAAAAGGAGAGAAAGTGAGAGGACAGATGCCAGCAAAGAAACAGAAGCGTTTAAAATCAAGATTAATGGATGTTACCCTGTTTCAAAACACACAAAAACTCGAAGAAAAAAAACTCTGGGGAAGGGAATACGCAATTGTTTAGGAGGCAGAGAATACATATGTATGAAATACATAAGTGTGAAAAGAATGATGAAGGTAACAAAAGTGCTTAGGGACATGGTGTACTGGTGGTCTTGGTAGTGTTAGGTTTATGGTTGGACTCAATCTTAAAGGTCTTTTCCAACCTATACGATTCTGTGATTCTGCGAAAAGCAAGCAAAGCTACACGAGTGCAAACTAAATTCAGCAACACATTAAAATTGTGATAAGTTTTGCAACACAAATGAAGAAATACGCTTCGGAAGTTTGCCTGCTCTTTCAACCACTTTGCTCATACCAAAACCAGCTCTTGTAGCCTCGTTTGTTCTGCAAATTTGAATCCCATTTATCCAATATTATATTTTCCCTATATACTGTGACTATAAATAGCACTCAGCCCCTTTTTTTCCTCTAACCAAGAGATATATATTACCTTTTCCTTACAGAAATCAGACACGATTCTCAGATCGATTCTTTTAGATAGAAAGCACATCTGTGTCTTCTGTCTACCCTAACCTCCTCTGACAGATGCAGGAGAACCATTTTTATTTAACAGACTTGTCACCATCCTGCTCCGTATGTTGTTAACACAGGGAAGTATCCTTAGCACACCTTGCTGCACCCACCTCCATCATGTACGTGAGCTGTATCATCACTATCAAGTATTTAAAGAATTAATGCTGCAATTAAGGCTAAATAAATAACAAATTCGAGAGACAAAACAGAAACTCCCAAGTCGTTATTTTCACACCCTTACTTGCTCACAACACTTGCAAAATGAATGAGTATTGGGAAAACGATGTGGAAAGGCTGAAGGGAAAGCAAACTGGCTAGTAAGTGCACTCAGAAGACTACTACTATTTTAAAGTACTCTTCATGAACGTTCCTCTAGCTGTCTTGAAATAGTAATTTTTAACCTATTAATTGAAGCACTAACATTTACCATTTCATGAAAGCATCCAAAAGTGAGAGTTTTTGTGTTGCTTCTATTTTTTATATCACAGCACAAAAAAGCCTTTTAGCTAAATCTTGCTATTCAGTTTGTAGCCTTTCACTAAAGGTCCTGTGAGAAATCTCCTACCCATAAAAATATTCTGTTTTAACACGTAAATCCTGATGTAAAGCTAGCCTAGTATTCAGGGAATTAATTTCAAATGTATGCACCTTTCTCCCACGAAAAAGAATCTTACTATGGCCAAATTCATCTGCCTTTGGAACAGAAGACAGGTCTCCAACAGTGAAAGACTGTGACGCTAAAATCTTCATCAAAGTCTCTTAAATATGAATTTAAAAAAAAAAAACAAAACACAGAGCTTTCAAATAAATGAGATCTTGGACAACACAACTTCTCTGCTAAATTCAAGTCTAAATCAATGTAACAGCCATCATTAACGCTGAAAGAGATGCTGCACCGAAACTTGTGACAAACTTAACTACAGTGATACAAGCGTTGTTTCTCTAATAAGCTTAGCAGATTAAAATTTAGCCATTTAAGTCTGATTGACCAACCTGTTATAAAGACTTGTGACCTTGTACCCTATATGAGAGTAAGATTCAAACCCACTAAAGAAGGTTTTCCATATTAGGGGGAAAAAAATGTGAAGTATTAGATTCACATTTTCTATCATCTCTCCTCAACTAAAAGAATTACTCTTTAAAACCCTGGGTTTTTTAGTGGATTCCCTACTTAGGATTTCATTGCTCCTATTTAATCCTTCTGCAAAATTAAATTACTCTTTATGGCATTACAGTAGTTTATATGGCAGAGTGCAAGTGTCACAAACTGTATACGGCTATAAAAAACCCCCACTACATCTGCTTACTCAGCTATTTAAAAATGTATGAAAAAACAGTAGTTCTGTTTGCTTGCCTCATTATTACTCTTAATTGTTTGTCTATATAAATATATGCAGTGTTTGAATTGCTGTAACTACTCATAGCACGCAAGTTCACTAGAACACATCAGAAAACCCACAACATTCACTACTGTGGGTGGAGTGATACTGATGTCACTTATTTCTTCCAAAGAGAAAATATCTTGCACTTCTGCAAAAGCATCAATACAGAGGTGCAGTTCCAATTGTGCTAGGCGAGTTGAATAAACTATCAATTAAAAAAAAAAACCCCACATATTGCTGACGACTATAGCAACATAGTCAAAGCATTAAACCTTTAACATATAAAGTCTTGGAACAAACAGATGGGTTTACTCACGTAAAAATGGGATTTATACTATTACGTCAGACCTGTAGGTAAGGCAACTAAAGGCTTTTAAACAGCAATAAAAGAAAAAAATGTCTATTCACTCATGCGACAAAAGGTTCAGCAATCGGATCAATTGTCAAAATGTGATCACCGACCTCTGGACAGCCTGCTCCAAACGCCTCGCCGCTCTTGGTAGGTTAGGATGAGTTTTCTGTTGCATGAAGCAGTAACTGTGCGACAAACACACAGGAGTCAAACCAACTTTCACAACAGGTTAAGGAGACAACGCTGCTCCAAGCAGCACCTTCTTACAGCACAGGCCGTTTTTGCCTGGTCAAAAAGAAGGAACAAAGTGAGGTTATGGAGTACATCTAAAAAAAGCCATCTAAGCAGTCAGAGGCAAAAGAAATGACGCAGTGATCTTCCCAGACATGGACACATCTTTCAAATTACAAGTTGGTCAGCAAAGGGAAAGAAAAAGAGATTTCTCAGAAATTAATCTGGAAGGGCAGGGGAAGACTACCCTCTGTACTCCTCTACAGTAGCAGGAGATGGAGAAAAAGAAAAGAAAGTTCCTATCTTCTTTTGCTATCAATTGTGGAGGCAGATGAGCAGGTAAATAAGGGGTTCCCCCCCCCCCAACATTTAAATAATGTACAAGTATGGTTTTACAAACTGCAAAATGCAGACCAAAATTATTTCACAATTGATTTATTACTGGAATCACTTTGTTGTCAAATAAACACTCTTGGCAGTTTCAATCATGAGCAGTTTTTGTTAATGACTTTGAAATGAATAGTTTATCTTAATGGGTAAAAAAGCAAGAAGGAAGACCAGGTTCTACCGACAGCAGAAGGTAATTCACGTATTTCAGCCTGATCTAAAATGATTGAGTCTGGTGTTTCCCTTTGAGAAACTTTACCTCTGTTTTCAGGTTATTAATCTCTGCCATTCAGGTCTTTAAGAGTTATCTCTTCCCCCACCAAACACACAAATCTTCCTCTCAAAAAGTTATGAATAAAAAAGCACGAGAAGCAGAACTGAACTGCAGAATTTATCAAGCCAAATGTCCAGAAACAACCACCCACCGAGCCACCTAGCTCAGGAAAAGCAGAGAAAATGCCTTTATACGACCACCAGGAATCCAACGTAATTATCCCCATAACGTCAGAGCCTTTCTTTCTGTTTCACAGGGTAATTAGTTTTTAGCAATCTACAAGATTTTACTCTAAAAATTAAGCTTATTTCTTTAATAATACAGGCAGAAATTTAACTCTTGTCTGCTGATTTACGTTTACCTCAGGTATCTGGTCAGGTCCTCCCAGCCTAAGAAGATGCAAAGTTATTCAAGCAGCATGTGTATCCGCTCAGCTAAGTTGTGAAGACTTTAGTTCCAAAGATTATTTTTTTTCTTTTGCAAAGTTTAAAAATTAAGCATATCTAAAAATCCTTTCTTCTCCTAACTGCTCAACTGTATTTCCCCAGTTTTTGTGGAGACTGGGGAGGAGACTTCACTATTTCATTATTTCACTTCCTCACAGAAACGGCCAGAGAAAAGAACATTTTCATTTCCTCCCGTAAAAAACGGAAAAGCACAGGCTTCTAACATACAAAGGCTTCTTTATTAGACCATAAAAAAACAAAGGCAAAAACGGCACAACAGATTTGTCTGCTTTTCAGCTGACATTGAATACTAATAAGAAATAGTAAAAAACAAACAAACAAAAAAACACACACACACAAAAAACCCCCAAAAAACCCCCTACCACTCATTTTCCTTTCCTAATTGTGAGGCTGCATCCAACACTGCCAGCTTCAGCCAGAAAAGCCAGCAGAGCTGTACTGGTGATCAACCGCTGTGCTAGTGGCCATGCCTAGTAAGGACATCCATACGCCAATGAATACGAGTTTTAATAACAACCTGCTCTATTCAAGAGGCACGCGCCGACATAACTTTCTGATGCAGATCTGGTAATCGAGCGATTTGCCGGTATAGCTTCACGTTAAGGCACTCCAAGCCATGACACAGCTCAGGAATCCAGGTCAGCAGAGCTGCAGCACCTTCGGGTGACAGGTCCTTGGCGTGAAGGCACCGATTATCGCCATTCCCTGTTAGTCAAACATCACAAACACAATAGGAAGTGGCTCCTGAAGTCCTGCAGCCAAGAAAAATACGCCAGGACAGAGCAATCGGTGTTGTAAAACATGTTTAAGATTTAAAATAACATTTTCGACAACTTTCAAAAACACCCTCGCACCCACTGCTTTCAAGAAACTACCGATTAAAATTATAATCACACCAATAACAATTTTTAAATTGCATGCTCTTTTCCACCCTAGGACCACCAGACTCTGCATGAACTGAAGCGCTGCAAACAAGCTGCAACGCTGATCTGAGTACAGCCTGCCACCAAACTGCGCTATCCAGTTAAGCCTGAGAAAAACCCAAAGCGAGACATCACCAGGAGCCAGTGGTCCCCTGATTACAAACAGGGGACAGGCTGTAAGATAAAAACCCTTCGAACTCAAACACTGTGCCATGGTGAGCGGGTGAGCACGAACCCAAGCAGACCAAGCTCCCCAAGCAGACCATCTCCAGGCCCCCAGGTAAAGCTCTGCCCCAAACACAACTTGCCAACTGGCAGAGGAACCATGAACTGCGTTTTCCACAGCCACACTCGTCTGAATTAAGGACGACACTCCCCCAGCGATCGCAAGACCTCAAAGCATACCCCGCAATTCTGCACATCGGAAGTATGCCTGCACAAACACAGAGTGGTAGAACAGACCTGAAAAAACTGCAAGTGAAATGGCAAGTCATAAATACAGATTTACTAAACTAATTGACACAAACAAACAAATATATATTTTTGGATATGCAAGACATTCTTCAGTCACCTTCATACAACAGATTCATCCTCACTGGATTGTGTCAGATGTTACAGAAAAGGGTTTAAAAGGCACAAGGAGATGAGTTTCGTACGTGCCCCATTCAACTCCCCAGCACATGGACACTGAGAAGCAGAAAAGAAGCTAAGCCTTTAGATTTTCACAATAAAATCTGAACTGATCAGCACAGTTTACATCACTCAAACTTTTACTTGTTGTTTTGGCAAGAAAATACAACAAAATTCCTTTTCTTTTGAAGGCTGGGCAATGCTGGAGGGCCATGCCTTCATTGCAAGTATTTTTGTTTCATCTTAGGTCAACAAAAACAGAGCCCACGTCCAGAGGTAAACAGGCAGTAAGCCGCAGCAGAAAGCACCTTGGGACAGAGGACACATTTATTCCCTAGCGATAAAAAACGGTTTTCATAGCGCTGAAGAAAGCCACTACGAATCCATTGCTAATGTAACTACATTCTTATAATACACCAAGAATATATTAACCACTACACAATTCATACGTTTGAGTCCGTCTGGACTGGGAGGTGCTCAGGACCCAAGACCTTGTCCATTGTCCCCGCCTGGCTCATTTGGCTAGAAACATCCAAACAAATCCCAGGGTTGGATTAAAAGTGGTTTTAATTTAAAATGACCTTTTCTTACAGGAGAGAAACTCTTTGGTATTTTCTAACTATACAGTGTGGTCTCACCAACAAAAAGATTTATTTTGTACTACTCCTACAGCAACCATACTGATATTTATTTCCACTCTGCATACGTTTAATCTGCAAACTGCGTGATGAAGTATGTCCCCAGTTCCGCCATTCAGTCTCGCAACAGTATTTCATGGCTGCTTAAAAAAAAAAGGCAAGCCCATAATTTAGAAATAATAAGGCAACTGAGAATGGTATTTGTCCTACTGATTTTCCCACTAACTCACTAGTGATTAACAAGAACAGACACAGCTTGAATTTCAGACCATAGACTTAGTTTGCAAACCTGGCACTTAAGGAAAAACCATGTTCCAGACTTTAATTGTAACTGAGTTTTCTAACATTATAATTGGGATAAGAAATAGAACATCTAAACACATACAGATTTTATAAACTAATTTTTAGAGTGGAATCACACTTCAGAGGACTTAGAACAAGAACGCCACTATTATACCGATGCATCATTTAATCACTGCCATTTCCAATGCACATGGCTTTTAGTTGCAGTGTAAAGTAGAGAATTACCACATTTAGTCTTTTTTCCACCTGAAGTAGTAACTGAGAACAAAGTCAGAAAACCCTATAGTTTTTGTGACTGTGATGCTTTTATTCCTCCCTCTGATCTTAACTAACACCACAGTATGACAGACGTCTCTTCAGCCTGCCAGTATACGTGACGTGATGCTGTCAGTGCAATGTTAAACCAGTGTTATTCTTACACATATTCCCCAAACCAAGAGTACATCTTCCTGAAGATCCTTAAGAGGAACACAGTTAGTTGCAAAATAGTACCTTTCCTCATTTAGGGTTATTTTTAAATGATATTTTACACATCTACACATTTGAACAGCCTCAAAACAGCAAGAAAGGAAGAGTGAAAGTCATGAGAGAAAAGTAATTTTTAACATGCAAGAGGGACTCACTGGGCTTTATACAGAAGACGTCAACAGAACAAGTCACTGGAAGACATGTGGTTTTAAGATAAGATGCAGGAAACCGGGGTAAAGAATTGCACATTATAGGACAACTACAGAAGATGCTGGATTTTCATCACCCAAGATATTTCATCCAACATACATTCCATTTTGGGACCAGCAATAAAAAGATAAAGTCATGTTGATGGTTGTCCCTGTTATCCAAACCACTCAGTGAAATACCGAGGTATGCTTGGGAAATTATACCTATGCACCTTCCAAACACCTTCTGATTAACTCTGTTCGCCTGGTTTTCCTAAGTTAATTGTGAATGGCCAACATTGAGGCAAAGCAATTTTTAAAAGTGCACCAAGAATGAAGTGAGCGAGCGTGGAAATTGGGAAGTTTGTAGGAAAAGAAAGAAAGAGGGAGACAGTTATGAAGGAAGATAAGTATTTTCACTAATTACTGTCCAGGCAAAATATTTCTGTTCAATATGCATTTATTTTGCGACGTGATAAAAATGGTCTACTCAAAGCAAGAACATTATTTCCCAACATTAACGTTAGGGCCTTCAAAAGAATGACTGACTGACCAGTCATTTGTCAAACCAACCCCCAACGATGATAAAAGAAACTTTCTGAAGAGAAGACGTGGTTCATCGCCTATTTTTCTTTCACTACTCAGACCAGAACTGAGACACACATCAGAATCGTACATGCGCAGAGAAGCAGCATCCCTGTGCGACAGAGCTCGTTAGTCAGTTATCAGATGGAAAATATTCCTAAAGTTCACAAAGAACAGCAACTCACAATGAAGCTGGAACTTAAATCGATTCACTGCTCTGAACAGTAACTGAATCCGGTTTTTTAACTCAATTTAGAATGGGAAATAGGTCTGGTTATACCTTCTGAGAAACAGCTCACCTCAGATTTCAGCGGAGGCACTGAACAATTTTGTGGTCCCTTCCCTCCTCCTCAAGGAGATGCCAAGGGGGTGCTGGGAAGAGCGGAGGATCTAGGAGTGGCAAAAGCTAAACCATGCACGCAAGAAGGAAAAGAAATAGACACCTGCTCCCACCGAGGTCCTACCAGCCACGCTGAACCATCTCACCCTCTTCCAGAGCTCGCAGTAGGCAGCTGGGTTCCCTGACTGAAACGTCACGTAGATCAAGTCAGTTGAGGCATATCGGATCAGTCCAACTGTTTCAGATCAAAGCGGTTATCAGTCTGACCTGGAACTGTATCAGGATAACTCCAGTCCCTGATGGACCTGAACTACAGCAGAACTTTTAAAAAAAAAAAAAAAAAAAGAAAAAAAAAGTACTGCTTCAATTCCGTGTGCAGGTACCAGATGACTTCATAAGGATCCCGCATGCCCTTTGTAAAAGCACATGAACACTCATTAATTTTATTCCCCTTCTACTGCTGTTATCACAGTGTCACATGTCTCCCAAAGACACACTTCCACACTCCAGTATCTGGACAAGATCTTAACATGTCCCATTTTGTCCGTTGACCCCCCCTTCTCGTACTTCTAAATATCAGAAGCAGGACCGCCAACTTTCATGCTGACCTCGTAACTACAGAGAAGAAAAATTAAGACACTTCTTAACATATTTTTTTAAAAATTCCCTTAACTGCACACCATCAAGTAACAATAGCTGCAACCTTAAATCATAAATATCTCACTTGGTGCAACCTAGTCTTGGTCGAATGAATTTCCTGAAGTTGGCATCTTCTAGATTACTGCAGACGCTGTCACTAGTAACTGCCCACGAAAACGTCTGGAGTTAGGCTTCCCAAGCTCCCCTCCGCTCTACAAACAGCTTTAAACCTAATTATGTTTTAACGGTAAGTGTCCCTAAATCCTCATGCCACGAAAAGCAGATTCGTAAGGAAAATTCTTTAATGGCTGACCCAGTCCAGGCAAAGGCCCACATTACAGACCACGCGCTGGAACTGCGACACAAAAATTACAAACTACTTCTGAGCATACATAAAATTGCTAAGATATTACCATCACAGTAACAGAAAATCCTGTTAAGCCATAAAATATGTAATGACAGATGGAAGGGAAAAGAATATTTTCATTTGAAATACAGCCAAAAATTTAAATTTAAAGGGGAAAAGCAAACAGAACACCAGTGCAAGTTTCTACTTTTTGTAACTGCATAATTGGCTCCTGTAATGACATCAGTAAACTCTGGACTTTTCCTAACCGCGCTGCAAAATATTATCAACATACAGGTCCTATATACTCACTTTTTCTACAGATTGCCCGGTAAAAGCCACAACTGTTCCAGGATCCCTACCCCTGCCACCTAACGCAACTTTAATACGACACAGATGAAACCACATAAGGATTGTGAAGTCCCGTGTGACAAGAGGAAAAGCAGGGTGGTGTAAGACAGTGTTCCTAGAGCAAGCAGTTAAAAATGGTTCTTGACAGATATATAAATGTATATATTCTCGGAGAGAAGAGGAAGCCCAGAAGGCAGGTGGGGGGAAGCGTGGGGTGCTGGCTGGCTCTCTGGTTTGTGCTTTTCTATCAACCTCTCCCCACTGGCATGAGATACCACCCGTCGTTGCAATCGGATCTAAAGAACTATTGACTTGCACCATTCATCTGTCAGAAGCCATCAGACCATCACCATCACAAAAATGCCAGTTAATGAACACATACTCGTGATGGCTCCTTTTGTGCTGCTGTGCTCAATTTTTAAAACAGAACTATATATCATGTCACAAAAAAACCCTTGGTTCTTCACCAGTGCTTCGATAAGAGGTAACTAAATGCCACTGAGTTTTTTGTTTGCTCAACCATTCACCTGACAAAGCTTAGATCACAGGACTGAAGTATATTAAAAAGAAAAAAAATTTCATCAAAAAACTCTATTCTCATTACAAAATCCTTGAGCAGATGATGAAAGAGGAGATAGCAGCTGTTAATTTAAATTTACCAGGGCCTAGAAGACTCATTCTGTCTGCATGGGAGCTCCCGCACCACGCACCTTCCATTCTCTTCTACCAGTGCATGCCCAGGAGGATGGAAAACTTGCACCCGGAAGAAAAACGTACTGAAATTTTACAGTTCGCCCTACAACATGCTGGCACTGAAGGTGTTTCAGCATTACTGAAGAAGGCAGAAGAGGACTTTAAAAAGGCACCTTTTATTGCAATGCAGATACAAGGTAAGCGCAATTAGGAGAATTTGCCAGGATGTAAGAAATGTGAACATATGGTAAAGCAATCTTATTCACGTTCTCCCAAGAAAAACCTACACATCAACAACGCACTAAAAACCCCGCAATCTACCACCAATAATTATTATCATTTAGCTATTCTATTCACACACACAAAAAATATTTAACTATTCACACAAAACCAAAAAAGTTATGGTTTTTTGGTAGCTACTATCACTTTGTTAAAAATATTTAAACAATCTTTTGAGGCACTTTTGTTCTGGAATGCAGTTCTTTGAGATCCGTTTACACTGCCTGAAATAGGAAACAAAGCCCCTTCGAAGCTAAAACATGTACTTTCTAACTACTGTGCTGCCTATGTTTTTATTGAGTAAGAAAATACTTTAACTGCACTTGGAAGTAAATCTTAAGATACAGCACCATTCAAACTCCTGTCTTTCAAGATTAAAAGCAGCCACTGATTAACCAAGCAGCATCAATACATTGTAGTTGACACAGTAACAAAACCGTAAGGATAAAAAAATACATTAAAACAATGGTAAGAATTCACAAACAGCTCTGGCTGTTTGTGAATAAGCGTTGGCAATCTGCTGGCAGCGTACGCTGGCCAGGTGTACCAAGATCACTCCTCAACTTCCTTTTTATCCGCCAAGTCTTTTCTTTTGCAAATGTCCCGTCAGCCACCAAATCATCCTGAACGTGTGGAAGAGCTTTGATGGCCAGGACAGGTAACTAGAGAGTTAAATATGCAAAAAATATTTACATGGACACTTCTAAACCAATATTGCTTAATTCAAATTACTTCAATTACTGGAGCACAACAAAAACAACTTTTTCATGTTAAAAAAAACAAACAAATAAATCAGTGCAAGGCTTCGCTTTGGTCCTCAGCGTTAGCCATGTTCCTCATCCCTCCTGTCTCACGGCATGGGTGGCCACACAACTATTTCATGAGACCCTGGACTGGCCCACTGCAGCCCTCCGTGCCATCCGCTTACAAGTTGGGGGTCACCTCACGGAAACCAAGCGACTCGCCAAACCGCACACACCCGCTCCTTGAAAACGTCTTTTCCTCGGACTAGTGGAGAGCGACAGAAGAGCCACATCTTCCTAGGCAGAGGGAATCCCTCTCTAGCGCTGCTTTGCTTCCTACCCAGGCAGGCAAACCTGGAGGAGAAGAGAGGCCGTGAGCGGAGCTGCGCAGAACCCTGAGCTAGAACTGCAAGCAGCAAAGCCAAACAAAGAGGACTTGCATGGCTCGAGATCAAACTGTGAAGGAAATCAGTTAGTGTATTAAAATTACCTTAAATTAATCCCCGTGCTTGCGCGTTTGACAGGAGAGCAGTGAAAACGCTGGCAGATGCCATTCCACGTGCTCTGGGAGGATGCTGGCGCTCAGTCCTATGTATAAGCTATGCAGAAAAGTTCTGCCAACCCCTTCCCTTCCCAAACATACAGAAAAAATATTTTTATCTGGTTATTAACATTAATGATACTTAAAAAAGAGAAAACACTGGCAAACCGATCAAGAGAGGCAAATATGGCAATTGTCACAAATACGGCAATCATCACAGGCCAGTTGCAGTACCGTTATTGTAAGTTAAGTCATTTAACAGACAGATAGGATTTGCAGAACCACCTCCCATTCTCAGATTGTGCCCGCTTCCCCAGAGAGGATATTCTGGCAACTTAATTCATAAAATAAAAAAACCCAAGAGTCCTATCAGCAACTTTTTAAGTTTAACCTAAACCATGATTTCTTAAGTAATCCAGTTGGGGCTTCCATTAGTATTCACTATCAAAATGCTTAAACACAGACAAAAATCCTCCTTGAAGCTCACAAAGAGAAGAAATACAATGATTAACAACATCATCGCTGACAACTACCACCTCCCTAACAGCATAACCTGCAACTTAGGCCAAAAGTCTCAAAACCAACATTCACGTTGTTAGGTTCCTAAGTCATATTCCAGTACCGCTTCAATTTTTTTCCGCAGTATGAAGATCCAAGGAACACCGCTGACTTGATGGATGCCTTCATGCGGCACGGTAAGAAAAGCTTGTCCACATCACAGCTGTATTTTGACCCCTGCTCCGATCCTCCGCTGCAAAACAAGTCCCTGGCAGGCTCCAACCATCCTAACCACCGACTGACCAGGAGGCGGACTGCCTGGCCTTCAGGGAAGGCTGAAAGAGAGTTTCGACTTCTTGGGATATAAGGTCTACGCGACGAGACAAAACATACTACAAAGACATTACTTCTTTCAGAAGCTCACTGATAAAAGATGGTTAAATATAGCACACAGCTACCCCCTGAAGTTGGGAAATCTCTACTTTGGTTTCACCAGCACTTTGAACCTACAGCCTGCAATTTATCCATACAAGACGTCAAAAACTGGGGAGGAAAATGACCACGTTGCAGCATCTCCCCTTTCATTTAAATGCCGTGGACAATCACTAAGATGAAACACAGGAGGGAGCGAAAGAAGCATTTATTTATGCTTATGAAAAGCTGTTTGACTGAAAATGTCACCTCCAAACTCAGGGTTATCCACAAAGCAGATTCTGCACGACCAGCATCATGACAAGTTCCTCCAAAGTCCTTAGAGCACCACAAAAAAACCACAGGAAGCTGCTCAATAAAAATAAACCTCTTTTCATCCTACGCTCTATATATTAAAGTCAATTTCTCTTCTACTCCAGCTTTTGTTTCCCCTCTTTTCTCCCTCCCAGAGCACAGCGTACTTGAATTATTAGAGCTCATTCATTAATGCAAATGAATTTGGCATCTATTTCTCAGGATCTCTTAGTCAGATTAGGACTCTCATTTTCTATCACAAGCAAACAAAAATGCAAACACTGATCCTAATCAGCCTGAGACCAACAGACGCCTCAGAACTTGAGGAAGCTTCTACTGAAATTGTGGGCAAAAGAATAAATTCCACTGAAAGGTGGCTGCTGCTATTGAAGAATTTAGAGAGCTACAATCCTGCTGCATTTCAAAAAGAAATCCTTTCAGATTCGCATACTTTCGATAGCTTCATTTACCCAACGAAATGGGTGAAACACCACCGGTCAGCCACTGGGTGAATGCGGCCTACAAGTTTTTGCTTCAATAGCAGCAAACTACTACAGTATTTAAACACAGATAGAACATTCCGTTTCCTTAAGATAAGCTAGCATGACAACATCAGGCAGACATCAGCTAGAATTATATTCTTTCATACCGGTGTAAGACGATGTACCAAATTTATGCCTTTTTTTTAAGCTTTACCGCAGGAGAGAGAACATTCAGCATACACAGCTCTACAGCAACGTCTCACAGCACACGAAAATTAATACCCCCATAAAAACAAACCTAAAAAAAAAAAGATAGAAACGTTTGGCTTTCCTTTCTGTGTCATATGGATGGCTTTCACCTTGCTCTCCGAGGGAGAAACGGCTCCATCAGGGTCATATACTCCAGTAATAAAGTCAACGGCTTTGTGTGGCTGCGTGTACAAGAGCAAGGTATTGATAAAGCATAAAAGAGTGAGGCGTTATCAGTGAATTCGCTGTCTCCGTTTCGTCCGGTTGCATTCCGTATCACCAGAATTACCTGACCAGAATTCTTAATTCCAGAACCAGAAGACACTGCACAAATAAATGGAATTATGCTGCCTTTGCAAGTTTCTCACGGTAAAGGCTGGATTTACTTCCCGTTGCAAATACGTCATTCATTAAGCACATAATAATCTCAGCAGTTACAAATTTATTTTTTTCTTTTAATTAATCAGAACAATGTAAGGAAAAGGGGAAGCGAAAATCATCCCAGATCCCCCCAGCGAAAACCCAGTCACCGCGAATCCCGGCTCACGCACAACACAAATGACTTTCACTTAGAATTCACCTTTCCAGGCCTTTTCCCTGGGGTTTTTTGAGTGGTTTGGTTGGGTTTTTTTTCCCCTCAACCTCTGCAGCTCCGAGGCAGCGGACGCAGGCCCCTAAAGCTCCGCGGAGGAACGCCGGGGCGGGCGGCAGGAGGGCAGCGGGGACCGCCACACAGCCGCGGGCAGGACGTTCCCGCGGAGGGGGGCTCGGCGCCCGCAGCCCCCCGCCAGCGATGCCACCGGGCCGAGGCCGGGCAGAGGCCGGCAGGCAGACCCCGCCCGCCCGCGGGGCGCCGTGCCTCGCCGGTCCCCGCTTCCTCCGTCTCCCCCCGCCCCAAAACGCCCCATCCCCCGCCCTGCCCGGCCCCCGGCCTCCTCCCGCCCCCGTTCCCCTCACGGCCCCCGCCCCCCGCCGGCAGCACCAGCTCCATCTTGGCCTCCACCCGCGGGCCAGGCCCGGCCCCGCCGCCGCCGCCGCCGCGCTCACCTGCGCCCCGCGGGCGGGCGGGCGGGGGCCGGGCAGCCCCGGGCGGGGGCGGCCCCACGGTGCGGGCGGCTCCTCCCGGCGGCGAGCGGGCCCCGGTCGCGGCGGCGCTGCCTCAGCCGCTGCCGCCGCCAGACACCGAGCGGGACCCGGCGAGGCCGAGGGCGGGCGCGGGAGGGGCCAGCGCACCGCGCCTGCGCGCCGCCGGCACGCAGCGCCCCCACCCCCGCGGGGCGCGGGCATGCGCCCGCAGCGCCGTGTGCGTGGCCGTGGGTGCGCGGAGCGCGCAGCGTGGGCGGGGGACACGGAGCGTGGGGAGTGGAGGAGGCCGAAAAGCGGGGGGAGCGCGGGGAAAAAAATGGGCCTTCCCTGACCGGGAATCGAACCCGGGCCGCGGCGGTGAGAGCGCCGAATCCTAACCACTAGACCACCAGGGAGCTGTACGATGTGCGCCCGCCCGCTGCACTTGTCGCGTCCCCGCCGGGGCTGCGGGACGGGGAGCGGTGGGGCGGGGGCTGCAGCGGGGCGGGGGGGCTGCAGCGGGGCGGGGGGGGCTGCAGCAGGGCGGGGGACAGGCCCAGCACATCACCTTTCGGCTGCAGACTCAGGACTTCGCTGCTTTTCTAGGTGGCGTCCAGGGCGCTCAGCCCCCAGTGCTCCTGCACATCGACCCTGGGTTTTAAATCAGGTTTGGGCAGCACCTTCATCATCTACGCTGTTTTCTCGGGGTGCTGCACCCAGCCTGCCACCTGCACATCCCCACATGGGCTGCCAGCTCTTGCGTGCCCCAGGAGCACGGCGCTGAGCCGGTTCCTTTTAATGAACAAATGAGCACTTACAATTAGAGGAAAACAGTGATTTTGTTAAGCTCAAGAGTCTGAATGTTTTTCCCAGTTGCTCAAGTTTCCTGGCGCTCCTGGCCGCTCCCTGGGGAACGCTGCTGTTTCCCACCGGTGAGTGAAAGCCCAACTTCCCCCCATCCAGTGCATCCCAGAGCGGGTGACCCCAGTGTCGGTGACCCCAGTGTCGGTGCGGGAACGCTGCGCAGGCACCGCAGCTCGCCCTGGCCATCCCTCCTGCCACCCCGCCATGGCCCCGCTGGTGTGTGACCTCCCTGCGCGGCTCTAACGGCCTTTCCCGTCTGTTGCCTCTGACTCACATTTTAAAGAAATGAAGGATGACGAATCCCTTTTGCCAACGGAGTCATCGCCATTAATCACGCATCCATGCCCTCTCCTCGCTCCAGCCCTGGCTTCCTTTGGCCGCTGCCGAGTCCCCGTTCCCAGCCCGGCTCCGATGCTCCAGAGGACAGCCAGTACCTCTCCTGCTCCAAAACACCGGCTACACGTGGGGCTCCCCAGCACTGACCTTGCACTTTGGACCTTGCACGGAGTCTGCACCCGAGAAGAGATGCTGAGCCCACCCCAGCGCCCACGCAGGGCCAGCCCAGGCTGCTCGCACCCACAGGGGCTCAGCGAGTGGGCCCAGGCTGGGAGCCCCGGGCCAGCGCTTGGCTCTGGACGCTGCCCGCTCAGCCGGGGACAAGCACAGGCTCCCAGCCTCTGGAGCAGTTGCGCAACCCCTCTCACGAGCATAAATGTCAAATTCCTTAAAAAACGCTTGCCATGGTTTCAGCTGATGACCGGGACATGGTGCCAGCAGGGAAAAGTGGCTCCTCCTAGCTTTTTGCAATTAGTTACTTTTCAATTCTGCTGTTTATCTGCTTGTTCCTACTCTGTGGGATGGGGCCATCCGGCTTCCCCCCACCTTTGATGCTCCCGATGAAGCCTCCACACCTCACACTCCTCTGCCCAAGTTGTCCCATTTTCAGGCATGGGTGCTCACCCTCTCCTTTGAAGGGATGCAGGTTTCCTTTTGATGGCTCAGGAATTCCAGTGCCCTGCACTGGACTCTCTCAAACTCTCCAAGCCAGGCGATCACGGTGCCCAAACCGAGAGCGAGGGCATGGGATGCTGCGCTGCGCAGCCACCACGTCACTTCGTGTTTTGGGCTTTAGGAAACTCCCAGTGAGGCAGGAGCGAGGGCTCCCATCCTCTTCCTCACAGGCAGGAGATAAACATCCCAAATCCCCTGGGAAGTTTTCATTTCAAGCCAAGAGGGTGAGCTTGTCCCTGGGTGCTTGCTGGCAGGGAAAGATGACTGCCGAGTCTCTTCTGTGTGTCACCACACCCCAAAATGCATCTTTGGGCTTCCTCGGGAAGTCCCTGCTCACTTTCCCTTCCCCAGTGATTCTCAGCTCCCTCCTGTTTGCTGGGTGCACACCCACTTACGGACCTAAATTATCCCCCCAACCCATCCAACAGAGCAGCCAAGGCTGGCAGCAGGACCCGGCCGTGCAGAAATGCTGCTGCATGAGCACCTGGCTTGGAAACACGTGGGGAATGGGCTGTCTGCATCACCTCGGCCCCATGCTTCGCACCACGGAGCCGGCAGAGATGAACCGCAGCAGCGGGAGGTGTAAGGAGAGACGAGCATCCTCCCGGCGACGCGGCAGCGCCGGAGGCACCACCACGGGAAAAGCCTCTTGTCAGCTACCGCGTCCCCCATTGATAACGTCTGCCCAGCATGGACCCACCCGAAACATGGGAGCAGACAAAAAGCCCAACAAGTCCTCAGTGATGAGGAAAGAAAAGGAGAATCATGCAGTAAAACCAGAGGAGCAGGAAAGAGGAGATGCTGTTTTGGTTGCTGGCTCCATCGCTGCCTGCAAAGATCCCAACGCTGATGGGGCTCGTGTGCTGGCCTCGTTAGTGTAGATTTAATACTGTGATGTTTCACAGAATCATATAGATTGGAAAAGACCTTTAAGATCATCGAGTCCAACCGTAAACCTAACACTACCAAGCCCACCACTACACCGTGTCCATAAGCACCTCATCCAAACGGCTTTTAAATACCTCCAGGGATGGGGGCTCCACCACTGCCCTGGGCAGCCTGGTCCAGTGCTTGACAACCCTTTCAGTGAAGTAAAATTTCCTAATATCCAGTCTGAACCTCCCCTGGCGCAACCTGGGGCTTTGTTTCATTTAAGGGAAGCAACAGGAAAAAGAGGGAGGAGAGAGAAGTGACTGAAAAAGCTCCAGAACAAATCCTCTCCAGGCTCCAAGGCAGCAGGAGAACCACCCAGGGACACCGGGCTGCGCCCGAGCCCCTCGGAGCAGCTCTGGCCCACCGAGGCCGCTGGCAGGGGTCGAACAGCAGGGAACAGTGCTGTCAAAGCCTTCTCTCCCAGTTACAACAGAGCAGGCGGGTGCTCACGAGGCTGCCGGGGCTTCGTAGGCTCCTGGTCCTGGGTTTTTGCAGAGAAGGAAGCCACGTGTGCTGTCCCGTGTCGTGTCCTCCCCCCCCCCCCCCCGGTCCTTTGCATGGGACTCTGCAGGCCACAGCCCAGCCCCAAAGGAAATGGGGCTTTGCACTTGTGAGAGCTGCCAGGAGCACGCTTAGAAACCGGGAAGTGACAAAAACACTGTCAAGCCTGTAACCAGGAAGGGAAGGCTTAATTAACCTTCCTTCAAAACACCCGAGATCCCTCGCGGGAAGGGACTGGGGAGGTGGAAAAGCATCCCCCTGCCCCTGGGGCTCTCGCAGAGGAGCTCATGGCCCCAGCTCCGCAGCCTGGGGGCTGCCTGCAGCATCTCTCCTCCAGGACTGGGTATCAGACCGACCCCTTTGCTCTCAGACCCAGGTGTAGTTTTAACTACAGAAGTAGCAAAAGAAAAACCCTCAAAACAAACAAACAAAACCCCAAACCCCACAAAACCAAAACCAAACCCTCACCACCGAGCAGATGCTTCAAACCTAGCCAGGCATCCTTCCTCTGACAGCAAAGCACACTGAGCAGCCACAGAGCTCTGCTGGCCTCTCTCACAACCTATTTGCCAGCTCTCCACTGCAAATCCACTTTTAAATTTAAGAGAGCAGCTCCCAACCCCAGTCATACATGCACTGCTCCCCTTGCACCGTGCTGTTTAAATCAGTAGCGACTGCCAGAGCTTCCAAGAAGCCAATTCCCTGAGGCATCACGCCGTAAATCCGAGCCAGCACTGCAGCTGCTGCTTTTCCACATTAGAAGTTTCTCCAGCCTCAGCCCCCACTGCCAAGGTTACCGCTGCGACTGCGGTCCCACGCTCCGAGCTCAGGGAAACGGCGTGAGGGAGCTGGAGGCACGTCTGGTTGACCGGCGGTGAAGGGAGCAACACGATGGCACTTGGAGGGTAAGCGTGGGCTTGCGGCTCCCCAGCCCTTGGCTGAGCACAGGTACATCTCGGGAACCAGCTGGTGTTCGGCATCTTGAAACGGAAACATCAGACTGTAAATATTATTCAGTATATCCCATCGTGAGAAAGCATCCGGCGAGCCGACAGACAAACAAGCCAGAAGGATAGGGCAGAACAGAATATTTTGGTTGCTTCTCGCCTCAAGCTGCTGCAGGCAGTTGGTATTTGCCTGACAAGTTCATAACACGTACCCAAGAGCAGACTTCAGTACAGTTAGATAGAACAAGACAAGAACATTCACCCCATTTTCTCCCAAAGGAATGCTTTATTGACAAGTTTCCTCAGTCTTTATCTGTAAAGAGAAACAGTTCAATACGCAACCTCCGGCAGTCCCCGTTTCACTGGCTCTGCTCCTCGCAGGGAGGCCAGTTTCAGTCAAACAAGGAGCACCAGTAAATGACACTACACTCCACCTACTGCCTAGTACATCTGCCTTCTAATATTTCATCCTGTGTCCCCAGGTCTGCAGAGGGAGGGGAGCAGGGGTGGGGGAAACGGAGACTAATCAGCAGATAAGTGTCAAAACTTGCTTCTCTAAAGAGAGGTCAGAGTTAGTTCAGTCCCTCCAGAGTGATAAACCACTAAAACTACCCAGATAAGTACATAACCAAGTCTAAAGACCTGAGTAAGTCCCACTTCGCCTCTAAGGCACAGAATTGCTCACTCTAGGTATTTCTATGTGGAGGCACCTTGCCTAGAATAAGATCAGGCCTCTAGAAGAAAACTCAGAATTTTTCAGCTCCTGAGCAATGAAGTTGGACATCAAAAGAGCAAAACATCCAGCCCCTGGGGAACTGGTTGAGCTCCGTGACTCTGCCAGTTTTGTAAATCAAGATTAGAACTGGGGCTTTCAACTGAAAAACCCGTCCAGTCACAGTCAGATGTACCAGATGGAGGAGCCCACAGAGAGGAGAGCAGAGCAGAGTCCCTCCAACATCGTGCCCGTATTGCTAGAGACAGCTTTGGCCTTTTTAACCTGGCCCTGTTGCTAGCAGCCTTCAGAAATTCTTCCTCCAAGAACGAAGGCATAAACTGAAAAGGGAGAAGCAAGTTTCATACACTCAGGAAACGGAGTGCACCACTGAATTTAACACAAGAACTGGCTTATAAGCATGCTGCTACTACTGTATGATGCAAAACTCCAGTGCTCAACATCCAGCTTTATAACCCTTACAGTCTTCTCTATAGAAAAAAAGTCATAAGCGAGTAAAGCGTAAGGTGATGTAAGGCTTGCAATTCAGTTTCAGAGTCCAAGGGAGCATTTCCCTAATATGATGCCGAAGCTTCTTTTTTTTTTTAAGCTTTATTTCTTTAAAGTTCATTGCATTTAAAAATAAAGATTTTTAGTTTTGTTAAAGCTAGAGCATTAGTGTAACAACAAGGCAGCTGCTAAGTGAAGTTTCCCTTTTGGGAGCCCAGAAAAAAACCCAACTGTTTACCCCATTTACCAGACTACTCCAATGAGAGCCAGAGAAAACAGTAACGGGAGAAGCCTGGGAGCTCACCGAGTAGCTGCATGGCATGCCCTGAACAGAGAACGTAGCCAGAAGCTGAGATGCCCATGCACTTGGCTTCTCCAATAACTGCCCTCCTCACGCTGCTCAGGGCGATCTGTTCCAAGTTATGTCAGACAAGGGAAAACTGTTTTTATCTATACCAGGGGCATTTCTGAGCTACTTTAAGGAAACTCCATCTTACATGCTCTCCCAAAAGGACAGCAGTGATACATTTAACCTACAAACTTTAGTGTAAAATATTATTTGTGTACAAAACTTTGCATTCTCTTCGACTTAGATCCAGCAGCAGTGTCTATGAATGAATGATGGATCTCTCCAGACTGGCTCTCAGCCCCTTCTTGGATTTGCATGTTGTTGCTGTTGTGAAGATTTGGGAGGGAGGGGGCTCGCTCTTACAGTTGTGCACAGCCGTGCAAAGCCACGTCGCAGGTCTAGAAAGGAGCGTTGTCTTGTGGAGGCTTGTCTCCAGCTCCCGAGGGGGAGTGGAGGCCGTCAGTGCTATTTTCCCGGCTGCCCACCACTCTGGACTGAAAGGAGAGAAGAGAGTTAGGACAACCAGAAACCAGCACTGAGAATACCAAGTCAATTCCCCCTTGTCAGGGTCACCTACTGTAGCAAAGACTTCACATATCTGAGAGGCCATTTGCCCGAATACTAGTTTACAAGAAAAAGACTGCAGAAATTAAAGTTTCTGCATAAGGCTTCACACTATATGTTTACAAGACAAAGCAGACTTACCTTTATGGTCCCAACTCTATCTTCAAATGACTTGAAGGTTGCAGAATTCCTTAAAGAAAGGAGAGAAAAAAACACAAAGAACAAATCAGGACAAGTTAGTTCTTAACTAAATCAAATCGCACAGCATGACTGGGCTCTCTGGCCGTTCCCATGCAGTGACAGCAGTACCCAGAACACTTCCAGCTCCTCACAGCCTTTGGCAGAAATCTCTCAGGCACACCAGACAAGAACACACATACAAACTCGGAAGGAAAACATTTATACCATGTGCAATCCACTCAATTGCTCAAGCTAAAGTGTTGAGAGAAACAAGTCCTAGTTCACTAGGGAATCAACGCACGACAAGTAGAAAAGAAACTAGCTCTTAGTTTTACAAGGCTTCCAACTAAAAGCATGCTGTCTTAAATAATGGAAAGGAAAAGCTGAAAAGGGTTTAAAACAAAAGCTTCAGTTTCCCATATTACATCCCATGGGCAGGAAGGGGAAGGACCATGTGCCTGTACCTATGGGCAGTTTTATTACTACAGGAGTGATCATTTGCATCAGGAAATGCTCATAAAAGCCACAGTGTAATAAATTAATCAGAGGATTTCATTTTTCTAGCAAAGAAAACCAGGTCAATTGTTCGACAACCTAACAAGCTTCTTTGCTTGCGAACGATTCCAGGGGAGTGCTCTGTACCAAGCATTCAGACGAGGCAATTACTCATACAGAGCTGCTCTCCCCAGGCTAGGCTGCAGGAGCGCTGGGAGATGACTAGCCTCATCTCAGTTATTTTTGTTCGAACGAATTGCTTCGTATTTGCACCCATAAAACAACCTCTGTTGATCTGGAACGAGGATGAACAGAGAGGGGGCTTCTGTGGTCCTCATCCAGCCCTGGCAGTCGTTTCTCCTGCCAGGAGATCACCACCGAATGCACCACAAGGGCACACAAGAAGGACACTGAGCTTCCAGGCTGGAGGCAGAGGGTTCAAGTTAGGATTCGTCTCTGTATTAGCAACGGCCATGCCGTATATTGCGAGAGGAGGGCTGTAATCCCTGCCCTTCAGGGACCTCTGAAAGCTGCAAATTTCAATTAGACTTTGGTACAGTTGTGACACTGCGCTTAAGTCCAAGAACAACACAGGTGCTAATATCCATAAAAGGAGATCGGGTAAAAAAACCACCCTGAATTACTCAAACTGCAGGACATGGTAACCCCATACTCTGAGTGGCATCTGCCTAAGAAGGGAACCAGTTTGTACAAATCAGAACAAAAACCCCAATAATGACGGAGTCAGCTGTACTCTCCCACCGACCCCACTGAGGAGACACAGGTATTTGCTACATTACCTCATCGCTGGCATACTTATCGAGTGGCGGATGGAGTAACTGCTACTCGGAAGCATTCAGAATAAGGAGGAAAAAGTTAAATGACAGTTTTATACTGACACCGTACAACAGCAGCGTACCCTTGGTTCTTAAGCACCTACTGTCCACACACAGGCTGCTGTGGACAATCAAAGCAATAAAGGCCAGCCCTCTCTTCCCTTATTTAACAGCCACAGCCCAGAACTTAGTTTTCCAGACACAGGACAGTAAGCACAAATATTTAACTGCAAACTGCAAGTGTGATACAAAAGTCAATTACAGGGCATTGCTTTGTGGTAGGTTTCTCAATCTGTGTCAAAAGTGTAGGCAAGGCTTAAATAATCAGCTTCCCCTTTAACGTCTGCAAGGGCCTGGCATTGAAACATCTGCTCTTTTAACAGCCTTGAACAGTATCTTACCTAAAGGAATGCGAGAAGGGGTGAGCCCTGGGAGAAGCCACGGGCAGCAGAGAGAAAAGGGAAGCAACAGTCAGACACTTGTGCAGATCTAAACACTAAATGCAGGGCAGCTAAGCAGGGACATGGTCACAGGATCATGGGACAGCAAAGTCAACTACCCAGGAGGAAGCCTCTCAAAATAAATTACAGAAGCAAGCAAAACCCAATTACTTTTCATTAACTCAAGCCAAGCTAAGACATTTTTCAGAGAACAATAACAGCACCTACAGCAACTTAGAGCCAGGGTGCTGGGGAAGGAAAGGAGTGGGTGTGCAACAACCACCCAAAACATTTTACCTACCCCTATCTGTTGCTTTCATGTGGATTTTTTTTTTTAAAGCATGTTTTCCTAAACTGAGGGTTTTACCAAGCACTAGCTGATTTGGTAAAAATACCTCCTTCCCCCATATTCCCCCACGAGCTCTCAAAGACAGTATTGCTAGGACTTCTGGGTGAGAACTTCTGTAACAGGAACCTGCAATGGATACCTGCACGCTACCTTGCCACGCCTGCAGATCTCAAAGTTACAGCTCAGAGAACAAACACATCTCAGCATAATAAAGATAGCAGTATCTGGGTAAAAGGTATCATGTTTACCCCACAAGCCAGTTGCCCATTTTTAGGTTTCAAGGCAAGCTATCCCCCACCAGGTTACCACATTCCCAAGTGTGATTTCGCAATGCAGTAGCATCTAAGTAGTCTGAAATAACAGACCAAGGTTTCCTACTTCTACTAGTAAGATTACCAGGATGCTCTAAAGGAGCTTCTCCTACCATAAGCAGTGTTTTATTCCACTTAAATATAATTTTTGTCTCTGCAGCAGGAAGCAGTCAAGGCAAGTTGGATCTGAAGTACTTGGCAAGGAGGACAAGGGCTTTTCCTTACAGCCAGAGCAAAGACGTTAGGCTTTGTGGTTTCATTTCCCCATGCATCCAAGTCAGCTCTTTGTCAGGACAGACTCCTTGAAACGCTGTCTTTGCATGCAAAATAAATTAATTTTCTACTTACTCTTGCTTAAAGGAGAAGAACACAGATAACACACGTCCATGCACCATGCTACTCTGTATGCAATACCACAAGCACTGGTTTGTTTGTTCAGTATCTTGGCCTGGACCTAGTAGTAATCCTTTTCCTCCTTTCATAAGGATTTAAAGTTTACATAAATTCAGAAATTTGCAGGCACCTTCGGGGCTTGGGCTAAGATTTCATAATGAATTTGCTTGTAGTATTATGTACAGCAAACTTCAGACAACATGAAGTGTATTGGGGGACAAAAACCACAAAGCAAGCTGTTGCCAGCAAAAAGAAAACACTTTCAATTTTGCACTTTGCTGGGGTCAGTAAAATGCAGGAACAGAACATCTAAAAGCCAATTTACTTTTTAACTGAAAGTGGAGATAACAGAAAAAGCTGAATTGGACAAGATTTGAAAAAACCCCACCCACTAATTAAGCTACATTTTCTCCCCTCAAGGCAAGCTAATAGAGCAACAGCATTAATACAGTTAGTGCACAGTTACCTCATTAACTTCACAACGTCTCCTTACAATCCACAGCTATAACATTTAAAGTTATTTTGACCAGAATACAGCAACTCTAAAGACTTAACCCAGGGACACATTACTTGTATTTCATAGCATTTTGGTCCAACCATTTTTAATGGAATTACGACTACGCCCTCCCCGTATCAGAGGCGTCTGTCCATTCATCACGCCTTCCTTGCATTTATCAACCGGTGAAGGCTGACTAAACAAGGAAATCCCTTCTGTTATCTCCACACTTCCAGTGATGGAAAATAAACCTGCTTTACAAGTGAATTTGTAGTGTAAGAGGAAAAAAGAAAAGTACAGCAACAGAGGTTGCAGTGTAGGCTACGAGGCCTGTAACAGAGATCATCCCTGCTCGTTCAGAGAAGTGATCACAACAATATAACAGACTTCACTCCTCATCAGCTCCGATCACATATCAGAACACCATTCACAGTTTCACCTGGCAAGGGTAGAGAGCAGGACAGTTTCTGCAGAAGCTTATGCTCAGAGTTAAACCTTATTCAGAATCAGAAATATCAAGACTTGAATGCAGCACAGGAGACAGAAGTCTGTTTATATACACACAGAAAAACTGAAAGTCTTAAAAAAATCATTACTGTGTTCCCCCACAGGGCTAGATGTACAAAGCAAATCCTGCTGAAATAACTTTGGCAGGGATATAAGACAGGAGCTGCCTCTATTTCATAATACATCACTCAAGGTATTAGCTATAAAAAGGAACGCAGGTGTTTAAACTGGTGATTTATGCTGAGCAATACCATTGCTGCAGAGGTCTGACTTGTTTGTAGTCAGCCACGCCAGCATCCACAGCCAGTTTTCGCTATGACTACGTCAGGGCAGCTCTGTTCCCAGGAGGAACAGGCACACTCTTCACTCAGCCATGCACACCCTCCCTCCATCATCTGCACCTGGGATGGTGCAAACATTTCTGCAGCTGCATGGTGAGTTGGATTCTCCCAACCAAAAAACAACAGGCAGGACCAAGCCTGTCAAAACGGCTTCTTCTGATGGCAACACTGGTTCAGGAGTTCCCTGTTTGGTCCAAAAAGCACAGTTCCCATCCCTTTGCCACGACAGCCTGACCAGACTGCAGAAGTCAGGCACAAAATTTACTTCACCATTATCAGTTTAGCAAAATCAATTACCACCACGTCTTGTGCCAATATCAGTCTGCTGTGACTACACGTAAATCTCTTATTTCAATAGACTAGGTACTTTCCAAGAAAGAAAAATTAAAACTTGAATACTGGAAAGGGTAGGGAGCCAGCTAGTCCTCTGCCAAATTCAGAGAATTGAGCTACTGAAAACACTCACTAAAAATTGCCCTCCAGGAACACAGTAAATAACTCCCTGAGGACAGAACTAAAATAAATCAGTACTACGTGATCAGAGGCCAACAAGTTCTTACCACTTGGATACTCCCAGCCACAGTGGAATAGGAAATTCCCTACAAAGAATGACAGCTACCCATTCAATCCAGGGTCTGATACATCATGTTAAATACAAGCTCTAAGAATACTTCCTTACTAGCCTAGACAGGTTGTATATTCAGAATTAGGTCTCAGTTCCAAGAAAAGTGTGTTCAGAGTATTCTGCATGAAAAACTTGGACATCACTATTAATGGGGAAAGCAATCCTCAGCTTAAATTACCTGAAGATCAGGTAAATCACCAATGCTAACCTTCAACTTTGTACGGCCGAGAAACTCACCTCAGCCAACAACCGAGGGGACCATCCCCCACTTTCCAGTTCAGAGAGGTTTAAATCTGCAATTACTTCAGCGGTCATCTGCTTAAGTAATCTAGATAACCACCAACCACAAGAAATTTTTGATGTTGTCATGATCTTCTGAACCAATTCATATCTATCTTCCAATCTACATGACATAACTGTGCCTAGAAAGCATACTGCTTTTCTCCATGGAAAGTTTACGCACAGGGCTTGAAACTGCACGAAATGCAGCATCCAGACTTTGCCTCATTTTAAAGCATAACAGCGCACAGGAGTGATGACCCCTTTTCTAATCCTAAACAGTAACACTGAGAAAACATACCTCCATAATCCAGTAATGAATGGAAAAGGTAAACTTTAATACTAGTTTCTTACATATGATGGAAGAGCTGCAGTGAAATCATATGACAGTAAAAATGGGAAGGCTGCTAAAAACATTCTGTCAGGTCTCTTAAGCCAAATCAAGCTTAAATGCCTTAGAACAGGTTTTATCCCGTCAACAAGACTTTAATAAGCATTTAATCTGTCCTAAACTACAATGTACAGGGCCACACGGAAGAAGGTAGTCCATCAACAGCAACGTGCTGCCAACCAAGCAGAAAAATGGAAAAAAGCCTAGTTATTGTCTAAAGTCTCATTCCTGTTTGAAACCAAGATCAAAGCACCAGAGCGCAAAACAGAAATCTTACCTCATGTCACCAAGTTTCCTGCTGATAACAGAACCTACATTGGAAAGGGCTTGTGAAGTCTTCTGTCCTGCCTGGGAAAGGGTTTCCTGGGTCTTCTTATAACTAAACAGAAAAAAAACATCATAAATTGAACTAACAGGTAGGATCTGAAAGCCAGAAGCATCCCCCCATTTTGAAAAAGGAACCCATATTAAAGGAAAGAAGCTAGGTTAGTGAGCTGCACTGACTTCACTGAAAAAGCCCCTTCCAGTCTCGCATATATTCAAAGACTTGAAGTTTTAAAGAAGCAGCAAGTGTAGGATTAACCTTTCCATACACTCACTTTACCATTTTGACCATACATTCTTAAATCTGACAAACATTTGCAAGTAAAAAAAGACAAAAAACAACCCAATTTTCCATGTGGAAACTCCAATATCATAGCATCATACCCTATTTGCTCTACAACTATCTTTTGGTCTCCTTGAAAAAGTAAGTCTAGGAACCTATTCCATAACATGCTTGCAGCCTTGAAGAAGTTACAGCGTTTGTTGTAGTGTTAGGTTATGGAAGAAAGAGGCAAGACTAACATCACTGTATAGAAAAGAAATGCAGGAATCAGCATTATCTCTACAACTTGCAGTTTCGAAATAAATTGGTAGAGAAGTTTCCTATCAGTTACCATTAACCACAATACATAAGAAGTCTGACAGCTTGTATTTGTCAGCTGATTACATTGGAGTTTATACCAAAGCTGGAGAAGACAGACACTTAAGAACCTTTGTTTCCTTCAGATGAGACTAATCTCAGGAACAAAGATTCTTTGAGGCACTTTCGTTAACTCATCCTCTCTAAGCTATTCCGCAGTTGGTGATTTACATCTAGATTTATGGCATTCTTCAAATTATAAAAAAGAGACTCAGGCTGGAAAACAAGTTCAACAATTTAAGCCAAGTTTTGTTATTCCAAATATTTCAGCTTGAGATAACTTTTTTGCCTGACTAGGATATTTAGGAGAAGGGCATTATAAACAGCCTAACGCGCTCTCTCATGCCTGAGCTCCCAAGGCTAGAATCACCGTGATGACAGCTGACTTCTTCACATCTCATTCTCTCCAGACAGAAGTGCAGGAGACAGCACCACAGCATCTGAACTGGATTCAAGCAATGCCAATGACAACATCTTGGTTTGTTGGGATTTTTTTGTTTAAGACCCCAGCCAAGTATTTCTGAATCAAGAATGGACACAAGACTTATGCAGAACAGGGCAAAACTGCATCAGCTTTACTTCTTCCTGCTCCTGAAAGAAGATTCCTATAACCTACACATTTTTCAGACCAATTCCTCTTGAATTCAGTGACTCCAGAAGAACCTGGGCATGCCCCAACAGCAAGGCCTCACTACTGTTTCTCCACTACACAATCTTTTGCAAGAAGTAGTTATCTCAGGATAATTTAGGAGTTAATTGGTCAGCATCAACGCTGCTTGCTCCTACATGTGCCTTCCTATCGCAATAACTATGTTTGAACCCTAGGGCCAAAGCTGCTTTGGAAGAGGAGGATCTCAACCCCTGCCTTCAGCAGTCAGGCTCCTCCCTGGCTGACCAAGTCCTGTCATGGGATTTGATTTACAGCTGCCTAACAGAAACGTCGAAGACCTCATGCTCACTGAAGGATGTTGCGCTGACTCTATGTCTGCTTTGCACTCAACTCTAACATCAGCACTGAGCACCAGAGCAGCAATGAGAGGAACGGTTTACAGACTCAAAGGACACCATCATGCCATGCACACACTGCCAACTCCCAGGTATTATGTCTAGCTTCAGCAGATAAAAGGCCAGAGATTTTCCAACAGTATTTTCCACACTTGACAGCAGTATTCTTAAGACAACTGAAGATCTAGCACTCAAGTGCTGCTCCTTCTGCCTGAGTGTGCTCCTTCATGATACAACTGTGTGTGCTGACACAGTGAGCTACATCAAGGAAACGATCCAGCTGAAATATAAACTCGGAAGAACAAAAAAGACAGCAGCAGCCAGATCAGATCACCAGTCTACTCCTGCATCCACAGCTCCCACACGCACGTACACACCTCCACCGCGGCAATGCAGGCGGCAGAGCCAGGAAAGCGCAACTGAGATTAGAAGCTCTTTAACCCAGAACTGCCATCAGACACACATGTGGAACTGCATCTGTGACAACCAGGGATCAGGTTATACAAGACTTCAATGCAACTCAACTACGCCCAGTCCTGACCTAGAAGTTGCAACTACTCTCCTGCAAGAGACACGGCCAAGTTCACCACAGCTTTAAATTCACAATCACTCACTTTCTTCCCTTAGCACCGGTACAAAGCACAATAGAACAATCCAAATCTGGGAGTAATAAATATGAGCTCTGATTAATACCTTGCTCTACTAACAGGCAATTGGCTGCAGCAGAAGCTGCAGAAATCATCTCTGCCCTGTGGTGTTCATCCTGTGGTATTCAAACATTTCATTGCACCCCTCTCCTATAAACCCTGACAGGGAGGAGCCAGACCCGCACCCTCAAATCCTCCTTTATCCATTAATACCAGCTTCCTCACACTTGCTCTTACCCAGCAATCGCCATTTGTCCTGTCTGGCTAAGTACACAAACCATCTAAGTGATGTTACATCCTGGTTACAATGACACTGGAGCTAGGGACAGAGTGGGCTTTCTGTCCTCTCTACGTACTGCTTGCAGGGGGCAAGTCCGCGGCCAGGAACGGCAACTACCAGGAAATTCAGCAGTGCGCAAAAGCACCATGAGGTCACGAGTTAGGCCCACT